>NW_024063231.1:0-699754 GCF_006381635.1 Hibiscus syriacus
GTACTAGTTTGTTTTTTTTTTCTTTCTCTGTCTTTTTTTTTTCTCCGTTCTGGTCTCTCTCCTTTTTTTTTTCAGATGGGGTGGTGGCTTTTATAGCCACCACCGGTGTTCGTCTCAGACCGGTCGAAGAGGGGGCCTCGGTGAGTCACGGAACTACAGTGGTGACTCACCCGTAGCCTTGCATGGACGGCTGGCGTGATCTTCTGGAGTCTTCCTTCTGGACGTGGCAGCGGCGGAGTCTGGAAGCAGCAGCAGCGGCGGCCGCGTGGCCCTAGGGTATCATACCCTAGGGTTTGTGCTGATGAGTGTGGGCCGTTGGATCTCTCAGATCCAACGGCTGTGATGATGAGGCGGCTGGGATTAGGGTTAGGAAATCCTAACTGAAACCCTAAATATTTTGGGTTTCAGTTTGGTTTGGGCCAGAAAATTGGTTTGTAATTATTTATTATTATTTTTTTAATAATATATATATATATGTTTAATAATAATAATAATAATAATGATAATAATAATAATAATAATAATAATAATAATGATAATAATAATAATAATAAACTAATAATATTATAGTAATATGGATAAAAATTAGTATCTTCAATAACTTTGCCTTTGACCATGTTGTTAAGAAAAGATGTGTCTTTTTCTTGGAATACTAAGTGTCAAAAGAATTTTGAAGCATTGAAGAAAATTTTGACGGAAGCTTCGATATTGGTCCAACCAAAATCTGGCAAGGATTATATGGTCTTCAGTGACGTATCTCATAATGGCTTGGGATGTGTATTAATGCAAAAAGGAAAATGGGGCATATGCATCGAAGCAGTTGAAATCGCATGAGAAAAACTATTCGATGCATGACTTGGAGTGGTTGCAGTAGTGTTGCTCTGAAGATATGGCGTCGCTTTATGGTGAGTGTTGCTATATCTATAAGGACCATAAGAGTTTGAAGTATTTGATGACTAAAAAAAAAGTTAAATTTGGGATAACGATGAGTATGAGCTTCTTAAGGATTATGTTGTGGTAATTGATTTTTCACCATGGGAAAGCAAATGTGGTAGCTGATGCGAGCCTTAGATGCGAGATTGTCATTAAGTGGAGATGGTACATACTTGAAGAGTTAAAGCTTAAGTCGACGTTACTAGATCGAATTAAAGATTTACAAGGTAAAGATGAAAAGTATTTGAAATAATGGAACAAGTGAAAAGTGAAGGGAATAAGGACTTTAAAATTAAACTCGATGGCAATCTGTATTATCGTGGGAGGCTTGTTATTCCAGATGATGAGGAGTTAAGAATGACTTGTTGTCAGAAGCTCATTATAGTCCGTTAACTATGCATCCAGGCGGAAACAAAATGTACATGGATCTTAAAGTCTCTATTGGTGGTCATGAATAAAAACAAAGATCGCAGAATTTGTGTCTAAATGTTTGACGTGTCAACAGGTAAAAGATGAACATCATGTCCCTTCGAGATTGCTGCAACCAATCTTCATTCCTTACTGTAAATGAGAGAATGTTACGATGGATTTCGCAACGGAGTTACCATTGACTCTAAACAAAATAGACTCAATTTGGGTGATTGTTGATTGATTGACCAAGACAACATATTTTATTCCTGTCCGAGCTAATTTCTCTAGGACAAATATGCTGAATTGTACATCAAAGAGATTATTAGACTTCATGGTGTGCCTGTTTCGATAGTATCTGACCAAGATCCGCGATTTACTTCAAGATTTTGGAAGAGTTTACATGGAGCTTTAGAGACTAGATTGAATTTTAGTACAACCTTTCACCCTCATACAAATGGGCAGTCTGGAGGACTATCCAAATCCTGGAATATAAGCTAAGGGTATGTGTTATCGAGTTCAAAGGATCTTGGGAGAAGTATTTTCCTCTTGAAGAATTTGCTTATAACAAATCTACTAGTCGAGCATTAAGATGACTCCCTATGAAGCTTTATATGGGATAAAGTGTCATACGCCAATGAATTAGTACGAGATCAAGGATCGACATTCTTGGTCCTGATTTGATCAAGGAGGTAGAAGAGAAAGTTCAAATGAATCAGTATAATCTCAAAGTGGCAGCCAATAGACAGAAGTCATATGCTAATTTAAAGAGAAAATAGATTGAGTTTGAAATATTTTTGAAAGTCTCCCCTTGGAAGAAAATGTTACATTTTGGCCGAAAAAAGAAAACTTAGCCCTAGATTCATTGGCCTATATGAGATTGTTAAAGAGTGGGACCAGTGTCATATCAGTAGCTTTGTCATCGATAATGGAGAAGATTCATAATGTTTTTCATGTTTCCATGCTTAGAAAATATCGATCTGATCCTTCTCATATCATTACGTCGGAAGAGATTGACATTCAACCAGATTGACTTATTAAGAAGAACCGGTGAAAATATTAGGTCATGGAGTTAGAAACTTAGGAATAAGAAAATTTCGTTAGTCAAATTTTGTGGAGGAATCACAAAATAGAGGAAGCAACATGGGAACGTGAGGATGATATGCGTAGACAATTTCCCCATCTTTTATGTAGTGAAAATTCGAGGATGAATTTCTATAAGGGGGAGATTGTAACATCCCAAACTTTGGGTTAGTACTAAAGTGTAAGATTTTAAACTTTGTGATTAATTTTGATAAATTAAAAACTTCAGGAGTTATTTGGAATTTATTTGTGTAGGAAGGAGTGTCAAAGATTGAAAGATAGAAGAGAATTATGATCTTTAAGAAGGAAATGAATTTATATTCATTTTTAAAGATATTTATTATGTGATGAATAGGAGGATTAAGGGAAAATATGGAACTTGGTTTATTCTCTTCTCTTCTTATTCTTATCCCACCGTAACATTTGTTTCCAAGGTGAGTTCTTTTGAAGTTGGTTAATCCTTTCATTTTTATGTGGTTTTGAAGCCTTTAGTGGTCTAGAAGCTTAAAGAAACTTTAATATGAATAGAAACTAAGAGATTGGTAAATTAAATATGAATTACTAAAATGGGGTTTTAAGGAATTTGATAAGATTGATTAGTATTTGGATTTCTAATGACATATTCGACTTGTCAATGGTTTAATTAAGGTATTTAAAGAGTTAGATATGATTAAGAACATGTTTGGTTCATGGGTATGATCTTTAGCTTAAGGTATTTATGGAGAATTTAGGGAAGTTAAAGGAGGAATTAATAGACATAAGCTATATGGAATATATGCTATTGAATTTAAGAACTTGATTAGAGTTAAGGGTAAGATATTTAAGGGAGTTGTGAATAAATTTCGAAATAGAATAAATGAAATCTAGGCAAGGGTATCGGTACTGGAAGAACAATACTGATACTATAAGGGTAAATTGAAGGAAAAACGGATGAATCTGAAGAAACAATATCGATACTGATTTAAGAAGTATCGATACAAAAATGGAGGTATCAATATCAAGAGGAAGGTATCGATATTGTCATTGAAATGAAATTCTAGAATGCCAAAATGGTATCGATACCGAAGTAGGTATCGATACATAGAAGAGAAGTAGGTACCAAAGTAGAAGTATCGATATTGATGTGAAGGTATCGATACCAAGAGGAAGGTATCGATACCATAGTCAAATATGGAATTTCCATAATGCTAAAATTGAATCGATACTGAAGTGGGTATCAGTACTATAGAATGGAAGTATTGGTACTGTAGGAGGGGTATTGATACTGTTCAGTCTGAAATTTAATTTGGAGTTGTTATTCCTTTTTTGTAATTGATAATGGATGAAACATTTAGAGAATTTCGTTATTGATATTGGACATATCTTTGTGTAGATTGAATTGGAAGCGTGCCGAGCAAAGCGAAATAGCAAAGAGATTTAATGATAGTTAGAAAAGATTTTGTTTAGGACTTCAGCGAGGCAAATGTGAGTGCAACTTATTTTATATAAGGTTCAAGGGCGGCTTGCGATAAGCCAACCTCAAAGTTTTCGATCGAAAATTGTTCTATTTCTTTATACAATATTTTTAAAATAATTTATTCAAGTTATTTTTTTAAGTTATGTTTTGATTTTTAATATGTACATGATTATGAATATGTAATATGTGAATATGCTTATATGAAAATGTTCGATGTGAAAGTTCTTATGTGAACAAGAGACACTCTAAATAGTGAAATGAGAAATAATTATATGGTTAAGAAGCCCAACGTATATGCATGAGAATTAGAGGTATAGTTGGCATACCAAGAGTCGAGGGTTCTATGTGGTCCTTCAGGACAAAACTATGTGGTCCTTCGGGACAAATATGTGGCACTTCGGTGCAATTTATCTGAGCAGTGGTGACTACATTAGTGCACAACCTCAATGTACTCAAATACCTAGAGTTCTTAGTAGTATGCATTGGGCTATTAAAAACAAAGTTATATAAATCGAACCATGTCTAAAAGTATGCATTTTGTTATGAAATCGAAATTTAAATCCCTTATGAAATGTTTCTATAAAATGAATAAGAATTATACTATAATATTTTATCTTACTCGTATTTGCCTCACTAAGTCAACAACTTTGCGTGTGATTGTTTCATACGTGGGTTCGAAGAAAGCAGAAGATTAAAGCTAGGAGAGGACACAACATCTTGAAGAGGATCATATCAAAACAATTTGAAAGTAGGTTTCTTATTTTGGAAAATTTTGTTGGCATGTATTATAACGTTTTAAATTGTAATGTTCTGATCCATTTTGTAACCATACATCTTTATATGTATGTAAGTTATCGAATGATGATTTTAAGTTTGAACTTTTAATGGAAATTTTATTAAGGGTTTTACCACTCAATTCCAATTTAGAATTTCAAATTTTATAACGTTTTCAAGAGCAAATGTTTTGAAAAGATGACGTGACACCTCAGATTCGTATCCGGGTCGGGTACGGGTTAGGGGTGTTACAAAGATGGTCAAATATATATATCTTATACATCGAAGGCTTCGGTTGATGAAGGGGTTAGTTGTGTGTTATGAGTTTACCCTTATCTTAGAAAGTTCAAGACTAGTTTTACTTATCTAAGAGAATAATTTTTCACCATCACTACGTACTAGTTCAAGATATGTTCACTAGCGTTTTCGACTATTGTTTTTCCGAGATTAATATTTTTCACGTTTCAGAAGAATTATTTCGCATTAGCGTGGAAATGTTGGTAATGCGTAAAACATTATCCCACATTGAGTGGGAAATATCACTGGACTTGGGTATTTATAGTGTTCATTCTTCCATCCTTTACCATGGCAATCTCACGCGTTATGGCTTGTGGCTCCTGGCAATGCGTGTCTTCGACACGTCCATGATTATTCTATCTTGTTGGAGAACATTCGTAAGGATTTTCTTGAGCATAAAAAAGATTGTAAAAGAATCGATATTGATATTTATAGGCTGCAAAGTGTCCTAGTTCGATTTAAATTTTAGAGGGTAACGACTACTTAATTAGATGTTAATTTGATTTCTGAAAATTTAAAATTTGAACAGTCAATTTTTGAAATTATGTTTGAGAAACGTTAGATGTATCTGGACAATATTTCAACTATGTTCAAAGTGTTTATTGTGCCAGCTAAAAATAATTACAAGAGTTACAAGAGTTAATTAAATAAGTTATAAACTGCTGGAAATTAAAGGACGAATCTAGATTGTTTTAAGGCCATATTCATTTTTTATAACATGAGTTTCAGACATAGTTTAAATTCAGAAATTAATCAGATTTCTATCTGATTTTTGTTGTGGACGATTTCCCCCTGAACTAAGCCTATAATAAAATAGGCTTTCTAAGCTTTTCAACTCATTCACAACTCTCACATATCCTCCCAATCTAAATCATTACAGGCTTCTTTTCTCTACTGCTATATGAAGAGCAGTACCACCGGCAATCCACTCCAGGTTCGAGTGTACGAATTCTCGGAGCGGCCGTGTTAACCTTGGGGACGATCCGCCTATCGCAGCGGTTACACACATCAGGGAGAATTTATTCTAAGGCAGTGGTTTCACCATGACATGATTTTGATTGTTCATTTGTCATTATATTTATACTTTCCTGTCAATGCTAACGTCTTGTTTTGCAGTATTTATTTCCAGCACGTTTCTATAAATTTTATAAACATATTAGGAAGACGCAATAGAAATTTTTTGATTTAATGCATTTTTAGTTGTAAAAGTCTCAATTCACATGTACTTTAATGAATTTTACATAAGAATTGAAGTTATTAAAGACTTAAAGTTAGTATTGTAATAGATATTGACTTATTTAAGAATTATAGTTGTTGGAAAACTTGAATATCAAACGCTTGTATGAAATTTGTGTTAACGAAAAAATTGTTATATATCGACTCAAATTCTATTAAGCAGTTAAGTTGAAATTTTGTTACAATTGTGTATGGATTTGTTACGATTTTCTAGGATAACGAAAAATAAATGAACGTATAATAAAAAATGAGACATGGTATATCATTCTAAAATTTCTTATGATCAAGTAATAATCAGAGGGATCTAGTTTACAAAATATAAAAATAATATTATAGTATTATTAATTTAAATTCTTTGATTGAACTGATTCACGATTCAACTCGACAATAATCCAATAGAAAATGACTAAAAATTTTATTTACAAAGTGTAATAAATATTATAATATTTCTTCAAACTTGAATCCTCTAACTGAGTCGACGTTAAGAATTAATTAATTTAAAATATTTTTATAGTTTTTATTTATGAAATATAATAAATATTATGATTCGTTTGATAATAGTAATTGATTTTCTAAAAAATTATTTACGTAAAATTAATCACATTTTTTAAAATAGATTCTAAAAATCATTTATAGTGCTTGAATCATGACGTGTAAGTCTTTTTTTCATTGATAGTAAATTTTTTATAAAATTATTTATAAATATCAAATACAATAAATAAGATTTATTATAAAAAAATATAATAATATTATATTTTAAATTCTTGTTATTAAAATTATTTTATAATTTTTGCAAATAAAAGCACAGATTATATGAACATTTACCGTAGATACAGACATTTTTACTTCAAATCATATGAACCTAGTAGGGGTAACCTGGTAAAAATGGGTAGAAGAGAATAAATTCTATAGGGCTTCCTCATTAGCGGGAAGATTCACTTTCTGGTAAACCAGACAGCGTCCCACAATTGGTTTTTGGACCTTGTATTTTGGAACTGTAAACGTGGAAGCATTCCCAGCAAGAAAAACCAAACCAAATTACACCAAGTTCATTTTCTTTGAAAAACCTCTGTAACGTGCAATCAAGGCACTCCTTCTTTGCTTCCCTCAATATCTGGGCATTTTTCTTATCCAAAGCTGATCACATGAATGTGGGGTTTTTCCTGACTACTAAAGTGAAGGAGAAAAATAAGATGAAAGGAGGTTTCGTGAGGAGTTTTCACCTGGATATATGGGATTTGTACTTTTGGAGGAATGCTTAGTGCTGGGACTACTCATCTTGCCGTTACACCTCTTGATGTCTTGAAAGTAAATATGCAGGTGGGTTTACTTTCATTCTTCTTCTCCCTCAAACCGTTGAATATCATCATCTTTTGATTTTTAATAATGATGGCTTCCTTTTTTTTTGGTTATGCTTATATTTGAATGTGTATCACCACTTCTTTTGATATTTTGATTGATGATGGCTTCTTTAACTACTCATTTCTTGCATATTGTGCAAGTTTAGCTACTATTGAGAAGAAAATCAGACTCCCAAGTTGGAAATTCTTCCCTAGTTTGAGAGTGAAGGTAAAGGATATGGAGAACATCAGCGCTTATGCGGAGTTTGTCATGGTTGCTTATGTAGTTGTTTGATTTTTTTTAGGTGAATCCAATGAAGTATACCAGCATTTCATCAGGATTCTCTGCCCTTTGGAGAGAGCAGGGGCCATCTTCTCTTTGGAGAGGTTGGTCTGGCAAGTTGTTTGGATATGGTGTTCAAGGAGGCTGCAGATTTGGTCTTTATGAATACTTTAAGGAGCTTTACTCCAATGTTTGGTTGATCAAAACAAGACCTTCATATTCTTTCTCAGCAGTGCATCTGCTCAAGTCTTTGCTGATGTGGCTCTCTGTCCTTTCGAAGCCATTAAAGTTTGTGTTCAAACACAGCAGACTTTTTCTAAGGGTTTGAGTGATGGATTTCCTAAACTTTATAAAACCGAAGGGCTTGCAGGGTACGTGATGCTGATGCCTGAATCTTTTCTACTTTTCCTTTCAGTAATGTTTTATCTATATCTCAATTTGATTGCATCTTTTACAAGGGACTCGGTCCACTTTGGGGCCGCAATCTTCCATGTAATGTTAATACTTCACTGCACTTTCAGAATTTTCAGTTGATTGTTCCTAGTAACAAATTTAATAGGTGTTCATTGTGGTTATTGGCACCGGTGGACCTTCTAGTCTAACTTGACATGCCCTCTATTAGTTTGCAATCTTATGTTTGACAAATTCTAAGTTGCAAATTGTTCTAATGATTTCTTGGTTCAGTAATCTCTATGATTAGTAATTACCTACTAAAGAACATCTTGCAAATACTTACTGTCTTTTTGCGGTTGAGATCATTAGATACTATTGCTAAATAGTGAAGATAATAAAGTTCTGGTCATCTGTTTGAGGAATTCTTAAAATCATCTTTGTCTCTTTTCTGGATCATGCAGTTAGTTCTTCTGTGACATTTATGTGTTGCATTGGGTGCATAACTACAGTAATGTCTTCTGGGAAACCAATCTTTAGGGTAAAAGATATGTTTTTTTCTCAAATAGATAGATGATCAACGTACTCTCATCAGGGAAGTGTAAAAAAAGCTTATGAATAACTAATTTACCAAAATTGTTATTGTTTTCTACCTGGCTGATCATGAATTCTGTGTTTGAGCTCATGGGAATTTTAATAATCTTGCTTTGATATGAGTTTAAGCACATGGATTTTGACGCTTTATGTTTCCAAGTGAAGTTCAAAGCCATGCTAGAATACTTAGACTTGTAGGCAAAAGGATATTTTCTCCGTTAACATTTAGTTTCTGCATGATCAGCTGAGATTTTAGTGTCTGCCAATTCATACTGCAATTTGTTTCTAATCTAACCTTATTTGATATTCTGATGGCAGTCTCGATGATAATGTTCTCAACGTTTGAGCATTCAGTGGACTTTATCTATGGAAGTATTAAACAGAGAAAAGAAGATTGTTCAAGAGCTCAACAACTTGGTGTCACCTGCTTAGCAGGGTATGCAGCTGGAGCAGTTGGTACTGTCGTCTCTAACCCGGCCGATGTCGTTGTTTCCTCTCTTTACAACAAAAAGGCTGAAAATGTCTTTCAGGTAGCACCTGTTAATAATGCTTTTCTTTGGCTAAATTTCAGTACATGTTAAAATGATTAATCGTGTTATTCGATATCATAACTTCAGGCTGTTAGAAAGATTGGGCTTGTTAATCTTTTCACTAGAAGTCTTCCTGTACGCATCACAGTAGTTGGACCTGTCATTACTCTGCAATGGTTTTTTCTATGACACCATCAAACTTCTATGTGGACTGTAAGTGTTCTCTTGAGCTCCAAGTCCTGAATTCGTTAGAAGAAAGACTGGCATTAGGCTGCATTCACTTTTCGACATAATAAATTCCTATTCTCTGCTTCATGGAATTTATAATCTCTTATCGACAAAAGATCTATGTTACTCCGACTCTCCATTTTCCTTTTATCCCACACATTGGAATACTGTTATGGTCATAGAGATATGATCCTCTTGATCCATAGAAAAACATAGAGAAAAAAACTGAAGACATTCTTCTCGAACACGTACCCGCATTCGGCATTCACACCCGAGTTTGAGTAACATAGATAATGATGTAATGTTGTTATAGATATCTCCTTAGCACTGAGCAATGATCACTTTCCTCATTGTTTGAACAATGTGAATGTCTCAGGCCTACAAGTGGTGGACTGAATAGACAACTTCAAGAAGCCAATTTATCAACTTAAACTGTTCGGACATCGGGGGAGAATCTTCTACAAGGCTCCATCAGATCAAGGTATGGAAACACCAAAAGTTAAAAATCCCTGCAATGTTGGCGTATAATACCCTTATCATTCTGATCGTCTAGATGTCAGAATTTTAGTCACACATAAATCTTCATAAAGGTTCAACAATGTCTTGAAATTGTTCTCTCTGTCGCTTGAACAATACCCTCCTCTTTTTATAGCTTGAGGGTATCATAGTTTGTTCTGTCTTGAGTTCTACATTTGCAGACATGGCTGAGATTAAAAATTCTGAGAACAATAGACTAGTTTTATGACATCAACCATCAACATTCTGTTACGATGGAAGGTGGGTTAGGGTTTGAAGGTATTGATTTGGGGAAAATATCGAAGAGAGGGATTGGGGATGAATCAGTAGAAATGGGGAGGATCGTGCGAATTTAGGGATTGTAAGGAGGTTAGGGATGAGAAATCATTTGAGGAATTGGGAATAAAGGAAGGCAGGCAGATGGATTAAAATAAGTTGGGCTTATCCAGACTTAACCCATTTAATTCACATGTGGGCTTTTCGTTTGGGCTTGAGTCTGTTAAGATAATATCTGGACAGAGGTTGGGTTGGTGAGTCAGCACCTAAGCAGTTATTTTGTTAGACAGCTGGTATTGTTAGATATATAATTGTACCAGAAATCTGTAAGGGATCTTATGAAAAAAGAATACACGTTTTCTGTATCTATTGCTTTTCTTCTATTCTCTGAAATCTCTAAATTCTTCTACCATTTTATCCTAAAACATAACAAATTGGTAATCAGAGCTGAGTTTTAGTGATCCAAAGTCAATTTTCACGCTGGGAAAGACAAGAAAAATGAAAAAAAAACTGGAATCACAGAAGTACCAGAACAATCAGCAGTGGAGGCTAAGGAGGAGACTTTACCTTCTTGGTGGGCGGAGCAGAAAGAAGAGCTGGAAGGGAGGATTCAAGCATTGGAGGATGGAATGACTGAAAACAGGGGGTATTTACAGAGGATCCTACAGCTGGTCAATCAAGCAGCTGAGGAGAAAGATTCACCTCACTCAGTAAAGAGTCAACCAACAGTAGCTGAAAAAACATAACAAAAATGGAGGTAAACAACCATGTTTGATTACGGTTCTTGTGAGCATGAGAAGTACTTTTCAACCTAATGAACCGAGGATATTAGCTTCTAAACCTGTAGGGTTTATTGGTCCTTTACCTTTTAATCAGAAATTGCAAGAAGAAAATGTTATAGGCAGTTCTAGTGAGGTTAAAGTGGACAGTAAGGGTTTATTTGGAAGTTCAGGGCCTATTTTACCTCGACCTAAATTAGAGCTGCAGATGTTTGATGGCAGTAATCTAGAGGATGGGTTAGAAAATGCCAAAAATATTTTAATCTTTTGGGAGTTCCTGAAGAAGAAAAATTAGATGTGGCTGCAATGTATTTAATGGGAAAGGCTGAGGCCTGGTTTGATGTTTATATTATGCAGAAGCATAGAGTAACTTGGCATGAATTTGAGGCTGATTTGTGTCATAGATTTGTGACAGAAACTATTCAGATATCATTGAAGAATTTAATAAGTTGATGCGAAGGGAAGTGTAGAGGAATATCAAGAAAAGTTTGAGGAGCTAAGACCCTACTTACTGCAACAGAATATGCATTTGGGAGAAGATTACTTTGTTTCCAGTTTCATCAGTGGTCTCAAAGAAGAATTAAAACATAAAGTGAAGGTGTTAGAGCCCAAGAAACTATCTGAAGCCTACAGACAAGCAAAATTGTAAGAGCTAGCTAATGAGATTGAAGGGAAGAAGTATAAATTTTCTAACAAAATTTTTCTTACACACCTTCAAGTAGTCAACAAGGCAGTGGAAATAGAGGTTCCTACCCAGGACAGTTCCTCCTAATATCAATACAAAGCAGAATTTGGTGGAATATAGGAGGGCATATAATTTATGTTTCAAATGTAGGGAAAAGTTTATTCCTGGGCACCAGTGCAAGGATAGACAGTTGAACTGCATGGAAGCAGAAGAATTTGCTGAACAAGAGTTGATTGAAGGAGAATCTGGGGAAGTAGAAGAAGCAGCAAAGGAAGCCTTGGAAATTTCTATTAATGCTATTACAGGAAATGTGGGGCATACTACTTTGAGAATTCAAGGGTCCATCAGAGGCAAACCTATTAATGTGTTGATTGATAGTGGCAGCACTCACAGTTTTGTGACTCCTAAGTGGGCTAAAGAAAAAATAGAGGTAGTTAATACTCAGCCACTGGTTATTACAGTAGCTAATGGTGAAAAATTGTTTAGTACTGCCAGAAGCAATAAGGTGAGCTGGAAGATGCAAGGATATGAATTTCAGCATGATTTCAGAGTATTGTCATTGGGAGGCAGTGATATGGTATTGGGGGTGGACTGGATGAGGAGTTAGCCCTATACTGATGGATTTTAAGGCAAAAACTATTAGTTTTGAGAATGATGGGAAGTCTATTGTGATTAGAGGTACTCAAAAATTACCACTAATCAGACCCATAACAGGTGAAAAATTTCAGAAATTTGTGGAAAAAGATGCTGAATTGACGGGAGAAATGTATTTGTTAAGTGCTGAAGTACAAGATAGTCTAATTCCTCTACCTTTGCAAGAATTATTGGCAGAGTTTAAGAAGGTGTTTGAGGAACCAAAAGGGATGCCTCCTAGGAGAAAACATGATCATGCAATTGTTTTGAAACAAGGAACACAACCAGTCAATTTAAGACCCTATAGATTTCCTTATCATCATAAAACTGAAGTGGAAAAGCAGATTGCTGAGATGTTATCCTCTTCTATCATACAAGTAAGTAAAAGTCCTTTTGCTTCTCCTTGCTTGCTTATTAAAAAGAAAGATGGAACTTGGAGATTCTTTGTAGACTATAGACAACTTAATTCTGCTACAGTCAAGAATAAATTTCCTATTCCTATAGTAGAGGACCTATTAGATGAGCTACATGGGGCTACTTTCTTTTCAAAGATTGATTTGAGATCTGGTTATTGGCAAATCAAGATTAAAGATGAAGATATTCCTAAAACTGCTTTTAGGACTCACCAAGGGCATTATGAATTTAAGGTTATGCCTTTTGGACTTACTAATGCTCCAGCTACTTTTCAAGCTTTGATGAATGATCTGTTTGGAGCTTATTTACGGAGGTTTGTTCTTGTATTTTTTGATGATATTCTGGTTTACAGTTCTAGTATGGCAGAACGTAAACAACATTTGAGAATTGTGTTGGAGATTTTGTTGAAGAAACAGTTATATGCCAAAAAGAGTAAATGTTTTTTTGGGCAGCAGCAGGTGGAGTATTTGGGGCATCTCATTTCAGTTAAAGGAGTGGCAACTGATCCTACTAAAATTAAAGCTATGCAACAATGGCCTCTTCCTAAGAACCTAAAAGCTTTGAGAGGATTTTTGGGTCTCACAGGGTACTATAGAAAATTTATAAAAGGGTATGGAGAATTGAGTAAACCCTTAACAATCATGCTGAAAAAAGAAGGATTTCATTGGTCTACTGAAGCCAAAATAGCTTTTGAGAAATTAAAGGTTGTTATGTGTGAAGCTCCAGTTTTGGCTTTGCCCAATTTTGAACTGAATTTTTTTTTGGAGACTGATGCTAGTTCAAAGGGAATTGGGGTTGTCCTATCTCAGGCAGGCAGACCTATAGCTTACTTGAGTAAGGCTTTGGGTCCTAAGCATGCAGATCTTTCTATTTATGAAAAGGAATATTTGGCTATCCTAATGGCAGTATCGCACTGGAGACACTATTTGGAGAGTGGATCTTTTGTAATCAAAACAGATCATGAACCCTTAAAACATCTTCTAGAGCAGAAATTAACTACAGCTATACAGAAGAAGGGTCTAACAAAGTTACTTGGGCTTGATTATACCATTCAGTACAGAAAGGGTAAATCTAATAAGGTGGCAGATGCACTTTCTAGGCAGCAGATTGATTCTGGTGAATTTTTACAGCTGGGGACACATTATCACTCCTACTTGGGTAAATGACATTGAAGAAAGTTATGAAGCTGATGCCATAGCTCAAGAAAAAATTCTCATTCTAGTTCTTCAACCAGACAGTATGGAAGACTAGAAGTTATCTAAAGGAGTTTTATATTTTAAACACAGGATTTATGTTGGCAGCACAGGAGACCTTAGACAGAAGATAATTGTGGCTTTACATGATTCCCCGCAAGGAGGACATTCAGGTATTCAAGCTACATATCATAGAATTAAATATTATTTTTTCTGGCCAAGAATGAAGATTATGACTCAAGAACATATTAAGCAGTGTGATATTTGTCAGAGGACTAAAATTGAGCATATTCCTAAGCCTGGGCTATTACAGCGTATTCCAGTTCCAAATAATGCTTGGGAGGTGATAACAATGGACTTTATTGAAGGGTTACCACCTTCAACAAAGTACAAGTGTATCCTGGTGGTAATTGACAAATTTACTAAATATGCTCATTTTTTGCCTTTATCTCATCCCTACACAGTGATGGAGGTTGCTAGAGTGTATCTTGATCAGGTTTATAAATTGCATGGTCCTCCTAAGGTTGCTATTTCTGACAAAGATAAGTCTTTCACCAGTTTATTTTGGCAAGAGTTACTGAAGCAACTGGGGACAACTACTTATTTTAGTACTGCCTATCATCCAGAAACAGATGGTCAGACTGAAAGACTCAACCAGTGTTTGAAGCAGTATCTAAGGAGTATGTGTTTTTTAAAGCCAAATTCTTGGTCAAAGTTGCTACCACAGGCTGAGTTGTGGTATAACACTAATTACCACACAGCTTTACATATGACTCCATTTGAGGCATTATATGGGTATAAACCTCCTAGTCTGAACTGGTCAGGTGAGTCACGGGTAGATGCAATACAGAATATGATGCAACATAGGGATCAATTGAATCTATTTCTACGAGACCAACTACTCAAAGCAAGCAATCGAATGAAGCAAATGGTGGACAAAAATCGCACTGACAGGGAATTTCAGGTAGGAGATGAGGTTTACCTAAAACTTCAACCGTATAGACAAACATCTCTGGCATTGAGGAAAAATCTTAAACTGACTGCTCGGTTTTTTGGTCCTTACAAGATACAGAAAAGAATAGGTCAAGTTGCATATAAACTTGAACTACCACCAGAGTCAAAGTTGCATCCGGTGTTTCATGTCAGTTTACTTAAGAAAAAAGTAGGGACACAGGGGTTTACCTCGATAAATCCTCCAGAGGTTACATCGGACGGCCAACTAAAAGTTTACCCAGCCATGGTTTTGAATCGACGAGTGGTGAAACGTAACAATCAGACAGTCCAACAGTTTCTTATCCAATGGACGAACACGGGGTTTCCTCCGATGCCACTTGGGAGGATGTAGCAGTACTGAAGAATCAATTTCCCAATTTTGATCCTTGAGGACAAGGATCGTCTGATGGAGGGGGTATTGTTACGATGGAAGGTGGGTTAGGGTTTGAAGGTATTGATTTGGGGAAAATATCGAAGAGAGGGATTGGGGATGAATCAGCAGAAATGGGGGAGGATCGTGCGAATTTAGGGATTGTAAGGAGGTTAGGGATTGAGAAATCATTTGAGGAATTGGGAATGAAAGGAAGGCAGGCGGATGGATTAAAATAAGTTGGGCTTATCCAGACTTAACCCATTTAATTCACATGTGGGCTTTTCGTTTGGGCTTGAGTCTGTTAAGATAATATATGGACAGAGATTGGGTTGGTGAGTCAGCACCTAAACAGTTATTTTGTTAGACAACTGGTATTTGTTAGATATATAATTGTACCAGAAATCTGTAAGGGATCTTATGAAAAAATAATACACGTTTTCTGTATCTATTACTTTTCTTCTATTCTCTGAAATCTCTAAATTCTTCTACCATTTTATCCTAAAACATAACACATTCATGTGATCTATTAATAGAATAAAGGTTAGTTTAGTATAAAATGAAAGTAATCCATATTGCACGATCGTGGCGGCCTGCGTTCTTTGGCACATTGATTTGCTATCTTGGATCTTGTGTTTTTTATTTTAATTTTCTTCATATTAATTAATTTCCTGCATAGGTTTCTATTCGTACGAGTGTTTATATAAAATAGTAACAATAATCAGGACAAATTACAGTAACGATCATTATACTTTGACTGTTTTCACTTTGTTCATCAAAACTTTTAAAACTTACATTACAATTATTAAACTTTTAGTTCACTTTCATTATTGTCATTATCGTTAAATACCATTGAGAAAATTTGGTTTGGCACGTTAAAGTCTTCTTTCAAAAAACTAAAAATCAAATCCAAATGAACATCTATCGCAAAAACCAGGTATCGATTATAGAGTGTTTGGTCATTTTCATTAGGGGGAAGGTTCTATTTGGCCAAAAGATTAATATAGTTTAGTTTAAAGTTGATCTAAAAGTTGATAGTGACAAATCGAAAAATTTTATGTTTTAGTTTTGATTGAAATTTGAGGAGATTTGAAGGTTTCGCGATGAGTTTGAATCAAAAATACGATAGTGACTCCATTGAAAGTTGTTTAATTTTAGTTATGAAAATGAAAATACCTTAAAATTTGAATGACTATTAGTGTAGAAGACAAATTTGATGAAACGATCACCCATGCCGAATCATTCTTCCAAATTTTTTTGTTTGAGATTAAACCATAAAGTTTTTATAGATTTTTTTTACCAAAGTTTAAAGAGAAAATCGCCTCAGTGACCAAAAAAAAGTTATAATATACGATTTTAACCAACTTTTTTTGGATTTGCCAAAATGACCAACAAAATCGCAACGCGAAATAAAAATCGCAACGCGATCCCCAGAATCGCAAATCAGTTTCCAGAATCGCAACGCGATTCTTGAAAATCGCGATGCGATAGTACAAATTCGCATTGCGATTTTCCATAATCGCAACGCGAATATGAAAATCGCAACGCGAACACATAAATCGCAACGCGTATCCGTAAATCGCAACGTGTATCCGTAAATCGCAACGCGTATGGGTAAATCGCAATGCGTATCCGTATATCGCAACGCGTATCCGTAAATCGCAACGCGTATCCGTAAACCGCAACGTGTATCCGTAAATCGCAACGCGTATCCGTAAATCGCAATGCGTATCCGTAAATCGCAACGCGTATCCGTAAATCGCAACGATAATCCGTAAATCGCAACGCGTATCCGTAAATCGCAACGATAATCCGTAAATCGCAACGAGAATCTGTAAATCGCAACGATAATCCGTAAATCGCAACGAGAATCTGTAAATCACAACACTGAAATTTGGGTATATAACACTGAAATCATAAACTAAATCCCTAAATCGCAACTCATTCCATCTCCATCTATCACTCTCTCCGGCGACATCCGTTCCTATATCCAACGACATCCTTCCCCATCCGGCAACAGGTCTTAGTTTCGCATCTCGTTTGTTTAGTTACAACCATGAAATCATCTAATGTTGATCATGTTTGGATAGATTTGTGTTTTGGAGGGTCATGGGATAATGTTAATGGTGTTTTACAATATATGCCTTTACCCATAAATCTTCAACTAAAATTGTCTTTACAAAAGTTAACTTATGAAACTCTAATGCTACGTGTTTCAAATAAATTGAATTTAGAGCCCCTAAGTGGATTTAGGCTATCTTATCAGAGAAATGGTAAAGTTTATTTGTTAACCGACAATGAAGATGTTGAACGATTCATTGCTTACATTAGTGTTTCACAAGATGATGTTACATTGTATGTTGTTGAACCTAGAAGTAGTATTGTTGGGTCAGTAGCGGGTAGTAATCAACTAAGTTTTTCTCAAAACCCACAACCTTTCTCTAATCCAAATCCCAATCAACTTTCAGCACCAAATTCCGGTTTTCGTATTGACCAGTTAGACGATGATGAGCCAACAGAAAAAATTGTGAGTACTAGTCAGTATTCGAAATTTGGTCTTGGTCAATATCCGGACTTTGATATTGGTCAATACACGGATTTTGATGATGTTTCAGAAGAAGAAACAGACCATGCGTGTAATGATATTGATATTGGTCAATACCCGAATTTTGATGATGAAACAGCCGTTGCCGAAGAATGTAATGTTGATGATAATGAGGAGGAAGTTACGACTGTGAATGAACATGTTGAACATCCATTCTGTAATTCATATAATCCTGAAGAAGAAAAAGAAGAAGAAAAGTCCCCGAAGAAAAGAAAATGCCACGGGCGTATAACTGGAATATGCCAGAATTACTTCAGATACCGGAAGAAGAGTTGATAAAGAAAGCAGTTGATTGTTACACAAAAGTTATTCGTATCAAGAAAGATGATTGTTTTGATACAAAGGAAGACTTGAAGATAGCTTTATATACGAAATGTGTGGAAGATGGCTATCAACTAAAAGTTAACAAATCAAGCAAAGATCGTTTCGAAACAAGGTGTATGATTGACAAAAACTGTACGTGGCGTATGATTGCAAAGAGAATAAAAGATTGCAAAATGTTTCAAGTTAGGACTTTTATTGATAAACATACATGTTCAAGAACCCAAGTTTTTCCTCACCATAGACAGGCAAACAAAAAGGTGTTGGGTGGTTTTCTGGCTGAGTTAATGTTTTTGAATGGCAGGGTATATCGGGGACATGAAATTATGACTGACATGAATGCTCGGTTCAAGATTAGTATATCATATTCTCAAGCTTGGAGAGCCAAATGTTATGCCTTGGAATTGTTGAGGGGGTCGCCAGAAGCATCGTTTGCCCAACTGCCGGCTTATTGTCACAATTTAAAGCTGAAAAATCCTGGGTCGGTAACTCATATCAAAACAGATAGAGATGGACGCTTTGAGTTGCTGTTTATCGCCATTGGTGCTACGGTTAGTAAATCAATATAATTTTGTTGACTCATTTTGTTAGTTACATGCATTTCACATTTAAATGATTATATTTCTTGTGTATATTATTTTGTAGATTCGTTCGTTTATTACTTGCATGCGCCCAGTTATTATAGTTGACGGAGCACATTTGAAAGGTCGATACCTTGGAGTAAACTTATTAGCAGTAGCCATGGATGCTAACAATGGGATATTGCCAATAGCTTACGGGGTTGGCAAATCTGAAACCTCTGATTCATGGACATGGTTTATGGGGCATCTTAGGGATTGCATAGGTCCTATTAGCAATCTGACAATCATATCCGATAGGGCAAACTCAATTGACAACGCTGTTAGAAGGTTTTCCCAGATGCTTTTCATGGACTTTGTGGTGTTCATTTGTATAGAAATCTAAAATCAAGGTCTGCTGGTATAAAAAAGCACAAATGGACATACTGGAAGGCTGTAAAAGCTTATCGGGAAGTGGATTTCAATAAGCATATAAATTGTTTAAGACGTGTTTTGCCTCAGTGTGCTCAAACACTAGAAGATGTGGGTTTGAAAGATGGTCAAGAGTACATCAACTTGGAGCAAGATATGGTTTCATGACGTCTAATAGTGCAGAATCAATCAACGCTCTAAGTCGTCATTCCCGGAAATTACCCATTACTATGTTAATGGAGTTTTTTCGAGCCTCTATTCAACAGTGGTACTACAAGAAAAGAAACCATGCATGTATTATTTCTTTGAATTCGTAACTTATCATATTTATATATTTTACTAAGTATTGTTTATTTAAATTTACAGGAACATTGGAACATCGTGTTACACCATGGACTGAAAAAAAGATAACGAAACGTGTTGTGAAGTCAACGTCATGGAGAGTTGAACCATGTTCAAACACTTTGTTTCAAGTACTGGATAATAACTTAAATGGGCTAGTCGATCTAAATGCAAAGACGTGTAGTTGTATGAAATGGCAAACATCTGGTTATCCGTGTGGCCATGTTATAAAAGTTGCTCTTCATTTAAACCAAGATGATTCAAGCGCATACGCTATGGATTGCTACACTACAGAAGTTTATCGACAGACTTATGCCGAGATTGTCTACCCTATTCCACATCCTTCTGAGTGGGACATACCAGATGACTTACAAACAGTTTTGCCACCAGCCATGGACAGAAGGCTACCTGGCCGACCAAAAAGTCACGATCGTATACCGTCTAAGGGTGAAGAGAAGAAGAGATCGACATGTAGTCGGTGCAAGGAAAGTGGTCATACAAGGTGACATGTGGATCACCAGTGCCATCAAAATCATCTTTTCCTCTACCAAAATATGGATCCTCATCAAAATCCAAAGCTCATATGGTGTGAACTTTGTATTATGTAAACGTTGTTATTCAGTTGTATTATGTAAACGTTTTAACATTTAACATTTTATGTGTATTATGTAAACGTTGCCATCAAAAGCTCATATGCAAACGTTGTATTATGTGGATTTTATGTGTGAACTTTTAACATTTTCAGTTGAATTAATGACTCAGGCCAACCATTTTGACTTAACCAACTCTTGTTATTCAGTTGTTATCACTATTAGGCATGCATTTGACTATCGCAACACGGAAAATACAATCGCAACGCGAAATGAAAATCCCAACATGAAAATCGCAATGCGGAAATGAAAATCGCAACGAGAGAATCGCAATGCGAAATGAAAATCGCAATGCGAAATGAAAATCGCAACGAGAGAATCGCAATGCGAAATGAAAATCACAATGCGAAATGAAAATCGAACCGACATAATCGCAATGCGAAATTAAAATCGCAATACGAAATGAAAATCGCAATGCGAAATGAAAATCGCAATGCGAAATGAAATCGCAACGAAAGAATCGCAATGCGAAATGAAAATCGCAATGCGAAATGAAAATCGCAACGAGATAATCGCAATGCGAAATTATAAACGCATTGCGATTTTCATTTCCGCATTGCGATTTTCATTTCGCATTGCGATTCTCTCGTTGCGATTTTCATTTCGCATTGCGATTTTCATTTCGCATTGCGATAGTCATTTTTGCCTTCAACATAATGCAGATTGAAATCAACAAAATCAACCATTACATTTCAATCAATTAAACAAGCACAAATAAGAATTATGTTCGCATCAATTACACAAATCAACTTTTACAAATCATCTTTTACAAATCAATTAAACAATCAAAAAATAAGCAATAATTCTTATTTCCGATCATCTACTATTGAATCAACTTTTACAAATCAATTAAACAATCAAAAAACAATCAATTAAACTATTGAATCAACTTTTGCAGCTCGACATCATTTTCACGCAGTTCACTTCTGAGATTAACCTGCAGAAACCAAACATTTGTTCAAACAACACTTTCTACGCAAATTATTGAATTCTAGTTACTTAACCAAACATTTTCATTTATAAGTATAAACTTACCAATTGTTTATGGACATTTTTAAACGCGGATGCAGGTAGGCAGCGTCTCGTATATATCGATTTAGCCATATAATGCCGAAACCACAAGCCTACTGCAGCTTTATCTCTATCGGTGGGAGGTAGATACTTGATGCTTCCCGTCGTCAAACGCTCCAACGCCAAGCATACGAGAGGACCACAATCTCCTCTGGCTCCGCTCGTTTGTTGTGGCGCGGTCTCGTCTCTAATAACTGTAATATTGAGCTTCTTTGGCTTCTTGTTTCCAGAACGAGTCCAATAATTGATCGCATCCAAGAATTTAGCCAAATGAGAGCTCCATCCCTTAATAACATCTCTTAAATCAGCCAATGATATGTAATTTATCATGCTGTCATACACTATTGTCTTAAGGGATGGGAGCTGAAGCTCGACGAGAATCCAATGTTTACGTTCCAAAACAGGGATAAACACCTGCAATCATAAGTAATAATTCATTCATTTGCGCACTTATTTCATAAAACCTTTAAACTCAATCTAAAATAAATACTAACCTTATCGACCTCCCACCATGCAGGATAAAGTTTAGCTTGTCCATTGCCCAAATCAAATGATTCATCTCGTGCATTCTTCAAGTGAACGGCGTGAAAAGACGTCGGCATTATTGTATATCGTATATTTTTATTTTTCTTAAGTTTTCTTATTATTAGAAGACGTGTCACCCACGCATCGATATGCTGTTTTACAAAAAAAGACATATATTAGTGACTTACATAAATTTAAAAAAAAAATTAATCAAATTGAAATATAAGAAAAATATAAGACTTACCCCCCCATCGAAATAGCCATTGTCTTCGACCCCTAATAATACGCCCCACCAAGGCCGTTCAAGCAACAAAAAGATATCATCGGTGAGCTTGCATATGTCAGTGAAACACCCCTTGCTCCGCTCATGTAGATAAAAATCAACTGCGGTCTTAGCCCAAAGGGTGTTATCCAAAATTGTGTCCGGTAGTTGTTCCCTCTCCTCTTCAGATACCGGTATGGTACTGGCCGGTAACTCATACGAGAGCCAACTCTCATCCATCATGTCCGGAACCGGTGGGGGTTTCTCAATACTTCGATATATTACCCCATGTGAATCAGACTCTGGAATGGTGGGAGGGACCTCTTCAACGATGACAGTTGCCTCTTGAACGGTGGGAGGGGACTCTCGAGGAATGATATGGGGGGCCTCTTCAACGATAGGAGTGGACTCTTGAGGGATGACAGGCGAGTCGGGCTTCTTCTTGCGGTGTCTTCGCACTATTGGGGTGTACGGAGACTTAATAGCACGTGCACGCTGTCTGATGCGTGAACTCCGTCGTGCAAGCATAACCCGACGTAAAGCATCCACTCTATCGGGCCGCTAAATAATTAAATACAAAAATCAGTAAATAAACAGACATGATCTTTAAACAGTGAAAACAAAGACAAATATGTTTCAAACTTGCATTGTATTCACCCAAGTCATTATTCTATCATAGTTCACAAAATGCATCAGATAACAAAGAAAAATATGTTTCAAACTAATACCCTGAAGTTAGTATTTGTCTTTGTTTTGTCTATTGGTTGAAGTAATGCAATCCATTCAAGTTTCAATTTGCAGAAGAAGAAATAGTTTACTTTCGCAACACGAAACTTAAAATCGCAACGCGAAACCAAAATCGCAACGCGAAATGAAAATCGCAACGACAGAATCGCAATGCGAAATGAAAATCGCAACGAAAGAATCGCAACGCGAAATGAAAATCGCAATGCGATTTTGGTTTCGCGTTGCGATCTTGTCGTTGCGATTTTGGTTTCGCGTTGCGATTCTGTCGTTGCGATTTTCATTTCGCGTTGCGATTTTGGTTTCGCGTTGCGATTTTAAGTTTCGTGTTGCGAAAGTAAACTATTTCTTCTTCTGCAAATTGAAACTTGAATGGATAAATTTACTTTCAACCAAAAGACAAAACAAAGACAAATACTATTTCACAGTGTTAAAGAATACACAGTTTAGCAGAATTGGCAGCAACCGAACAAATTTACTTTCAACCAAAAGACAAAACAAAGACAAATACTATTTCACAGTGTTAAAGAATACACAGTTTAGCAGAATTGGCAGCAACCGAACAAATTTACTTTCAACCAAAAGACAAAACAAAGACAAATACTATTTCACAGTGTTAAAGAATACACAGTTTAGCAGAATTGGCAGCAACCGAACAAATTTACTTTCAACCAAAAGACAAAACAAAGACAAATATATTTCACAGTGTTAAAGAATACACAGTTTAGCAGAATTGGCAGCAACCGAACAAATTTACTTTCAACCAAAAGACAAAACAAAGACAAATACTATTTCACAGTGTTAAAGAATACACAGTTTAGCAGAATTGGCAGCAACCGAACAAATTTACTAAGCAATCTAAGTGAAATGGCTAATCTAAGTGAAATTACGAGTAAATTTATCATTAAGTTAAATATGGAAAATCTTAAACTTACCTCGTTGCGTAGAGTATGAACCTCATTCTGCAACGATACTATCATCTCACGTAGAGCGGCAACCTCACCACGTAAAGTTGACACCTCCACACGCCATGCACCATCGTTATCGCGTAGAGTACCGATCTCCTCACGCAAGGCATTGACCTCATCACGTAACTCCCTTGACTCATCCCGTTGAGGTGGAGGTGGAGAACAGGGAGATAGGAGTCGTGGCATCTTTGCCGGTCGCCTATCATGAGGTGATGGTGGAGAAGAGGCTCGATGATGTGACGGGATAGGTGATGGCTCTCGTTCTAGAGATGTATAGTCGGGTCGATCGGGTGATGGCTCTAGGTGAGGTGATGGCTCTCGAATTGGAGGAAGTGGATGCTGCTCATCATCCGTGCCATCAAAAAAATTCTGACTAGCTTGCCACCAATCAGTGGCAAGCTCTTCCTCCGTGGGTGTCAGTCTTTGTAATGGAATGTTGGCCTCCTAAAATATAAAAACTCAAACAAAGTTAAACGTCTACTATTAATAACTTGTTTATATATATATGAAAGTATTTGTGTTAACTTACATTATTTATTGTGGCATATGGTATTAAGTCTTCCCAATCCAACAGAGTTTTCCTCTTCCAGGAAATAGCCCTGGGAATATCATTTGACGTTTTTATTGCATATGTACGCATGCTGGGGAAAGCCTCGAATATCCAAATCTACAAACAATATAATAACAAAATTAGTAATTGTTAAATAATTAATTATAATTTTAGAAATTATATAGAAATTCTTACCTTAAAGGCCCAAACAAAGCCTGACAAAGTGTATTTGGACCCATCGCCCCGCAAACTTTTGCGGTCATCAAAGGCAGACGACAACTTAGTCCAGATAGCTTTCCATATATACGAACCCCACGGAAACAGATTCCATGCATTCAGGTCCTCTACCAATATTATTAGCTCCCGATGAATAGGTTGTCTGGCCTCTCTGCCTAAAAAGCCGGCATACACAAGTAGTAGAAGGCATACTCGGACAACATCGACGTCTTCCATCCGAGTGAAACCAGCTTTCTTATTAAATAATTTCTTCAGGTCGTCGACATGTAGGTTCGGCTTCTCCATTGACTCATCCGGAAAAAACCCGGGATAACCATGATGGGCGGGCGATATGACGAGTGTACCGGCCTACATCATCGTGTCCGAATCGTAGACCAGTGATTAAGCAGAACTCCTTCCGCCCAAAGCAAGTATACGCTGGTGGAAAATGAAACCATATCTCTTCCTCACCACGTTGTATACTGTCGGGTAGATTTGATGTCATGGTCTGAAGCCACAAATGGGTCAAATTAGCATCTCCACCCGGATGCTGTACTCTCAGCCATGGCCCGAAGCATGTTTCCTCAAACAATTGTCTTTGAGCAGGTGAAAGCTTCTTTGCAATTGTAGTGGCCAGGCTGACTTTATTTCTCAAGGTCAATTGAGCCGAAAAAAATTTCTACAAAAACAATAAACATACCAAGTTAGATATACCAAAAACTACACTGTGAAGATATACCAAAAACAATAAACATAAAAAGTAGTAGTTTATTCTTTAAACTAAAATTTGCAACACTGTTTTGTCTTTTGGTTGAAATGAAAATCGCAACGAGAGAATCGCAACGCGAGATGACAATCGCAACGAGAGAATCGCAACGCGAAATGAAAATCGCAACGACAGAATCGTAACGCGAAATGAAATCTAAGTGAAATGGTTAATCTATTATTGAAATGACCAGTAAACTTATCATCAGTTTCAATATGAAAAACCTACAATAATGCAAACATTTCAAAATAAAAATAATTAAAAAAACTAACCCTCGGAGGTTGATTTTCCATTTCTGAATATTGTGAGGGATTTCTGACCGTGAATGGTTGTGAGGGATTTCGCCGGAGATGGGGACGGAAATCTTCGGAGATGGGGACGGATTTCTTCGCCGTAGAGAGTGAGAGATGGAGATGGGACTGAGTTGTGATTTTAGGTTTTAGGTTATGAGTTGCGATTACGGGATTTTGTCTTAATATTCTTTTTGTAATTTGAAAATAAAATACGCGTAGCGATTATAATGGCGCTTTAAATATCGCGTTGCGATTTACGGATACGCGTTGCGATTTTATGTATTATCGTTGCGATTTACGGATACGCGTTGCGATATACGGATACGCATTGCGATTTACCCATACCCGTTGCGATTTACGGATACACGTTGCGATTTACGGATACGCGTTGCGATTTATGTGTTCGCGTTGCGATTTTCATATTCGCGTTGCGATTTTGGAAAATCGCAATGCGAATTTGTACTATCGCATCGCGATTTTCAAGAATCGCGTTGCGATTTTGGAAACTGATTTGCGATTCTGGAAACTGATTTGCGATTCTGGGGATCGCGTTGCGATTTTTATTTCGCGTTGCGATTTTGTTGGTCATTTTGGCAAATCCAAAAAAAGTTGGTTAAAATCGTATATTATAACTTTTTTTTTGTCACTGAGGCGATTTTCTCAAAGTTTAAATGAGGTTCAATTCAACATTTTTTGTAAGGATTTGATTTGAATCCGTAACTCAGTCGGTTGGGGTCTTACTGAATTACTGAAAATGTCTGGTGAACCCAGTCTTAATGTATGGAACTGGGCATCGACAATTAATAGTTACAGCCCTTACAAGATGAGTGGGTTTGTATCTCCAATCCAAGTCTATTCACAATTCTCCCTCTGCCCCTAGACCCCTATTCTAAGAGCATAAAATCCCCAATGAAAGAGCAAATGAAATTTGGACAAAAAAATGGAAAGTTAAGGGTAATCAAAGTTCATTTACTTCTAAGGAGCCAGATTAAAGCTGTCAAAATGAGCTCATTCGAATGACAGCATATGTAGATGATTAAAGTCAGCCCTAATCTATCATACATGTATTAGATTCTAAATGCAAACATCTATCACGACTGAAACTTTCAACTTCCACACAATGCAGGGAGCACAAAATCCCCCCCCATGAATCACAATTTCTTGTTGCACGTTGACATGTAATCGTTCTTTACACAACTTCAAACCCTGAGGATACAGCAATATTTAGAATATCAGAAAATTAACGGAGTCCTCGACTTATCATGACAATTGAGAATTCCACATCTCTTAATTCAGACAAAAATATCACATATGCTTATCGTTCTATGGCAATGGAAAATTTTCCAGCAAGAAATTCAATTTTCTCATAACAACAAAACTATGTACCCAAAACATGAACCTGGATTATCGTAGAGCAGATTCTAGTGGATTCCATATCACCAAAGACTGAAAGCATGATAAGCCAAGTATTGACAAAGTGACCATCATGGCAAGTATATCCTAATTAAGATCAGGACGAAATCTGGCGGCAAAAGATCCAAGTCAAAGCTCACAAAATGCCAAAGAGTAAGAAAGAGAAAAAAAGGTGCATATTAACATCGTCTCTTTGTTATGACGTATCAAACAAATTGCTAAGAAATAGTGACATGTCAAATATACAATTGCAACTTAATTTTACCATCTCACCACTAACATAAGCTACCTCACATTTACTTTGGTTGTAACTTGATTTTACTATCTAGAAACCTAACTATACCTTCAAATAAGATTTGATCGCAAGATGCACTACTACCTCTATAAAAATATTAGCTGACCCTTTTTTCCATATGTAATGGGGTAAGGGGAGGTATGATAGTAGGCTGCCCCCAATGCCAAGTTGAGAGCAACAACTTCCGTGGAGACCTCCGAATTATGGAATGCCCTCCGTGGGACTCGATCTCACGACCACAAGGTTAAGAGCCTTGTGCTCTACCAATTGAGTTGGACGGGCATTTCACTACTACCTCTATGACTTACCAAAATAAGCAAGGCTTTAGGATCAAACACAACTCTGTTTTCTATTGCCTAAACATCTACTCCCTTTCACACAAGTTCTCTACAGGTTATCCTCAGGAACTGGGGTGTGGTGACTAGTAATGAAGCCCAGCCTGATCATCTTATAGGTTGAACCAAAAGCCAGAAGCAACCAACTTCTGAGCTCTTTAAATTTGTCATCCCTCTAAAGAAAACCAAAACAAAATCATCATAACTCCTAACTAGAAGCAACATTAATCTCCAAAATCAGGAAAAGAGATTACTGACCAAACAAAGGGAAAATCAGTCAAAATAAGCTAATGATACAAGTTTTTTTAAGTTTTTTAAGTTAAAACAAAGGAAGAACTCAAGTGCTATGAATCTTTCTTATTTTGATAAGTTTCTACTCTCCATAGAAACACTATTATACCAAGAATCAAGATAAATGATAAAGCAATAATTAACAAATAAAAGCAGGAGAGACAAATGATCAGCAACATCAAATGGTCTATAATAACAAAAGCATTTCGATATGCCAAAATAAATCTACGCAAGTACACACCAAGAAACCTATTCGCTGATATTCTGCATGGAATTTTCATTGTCTTCGTACTCATCGTCAGTCTCGTCCTCATCGTCATCATCCTCTTCCTTCAGCTTTGCAATTTCTGCTTGTGCCCTCTCCAAAATCTGCTTCTTTTGTACCTCCAACTCCTGATGAAAATCCGTTCTCATCTTCTCCAATTCATTCATATGCTCCCTCTTACTACTCTCAATCTTCTCATATATCTTACCAAACCTCAGCACCGAATCAGCCAAAATCCTCATTGAATGCTCATCGTGTACTTCAGCTTTCACCCTTGACTCTCCATCAGCCTCTTCTCCATCCTCCTCCTCCTCATTCTCTGAGTCAGTGGGACTATCCCTCATCTCATCAAAACCATTGGACCTATCCAAATAAACCTGCGGATTCATAAACACAAACTCCCCGGAATCCACTCCACAAGCCAACCATGATTCTTGTTGCTTAAACGAAGAACCCAACCCCATTAACATCTCCATTTTCCTAAAAAACACCCATTTACTCGAATTCAACCCTATTCTCTCGGCTATCAACTTCTTTTTCTTAAACTTCCTCTTCAACCCATCGATCATACGCCTACACTGGGCTTCATTTTTCACACTCTTCAAAGCATCACTAACTTTCTCAGCTACATCAACCCAATCTTCACCCCTCAAACTCCTCCTCCCCAATTGCAAAAACCTATTCCCCCAAACTTCTAACAAAACATAAATCTCTTGCTGCGACCAATCATAAGCAGTTTTGAAGCTATCTCTATGGTCGGGTGTGCACTGGAAGCTAGGGACTGAAGTTCTCAGCTTTTGCCGCTTTGGGTACCTTTCAAAACGCTCCCTTTCTTTAACACGACGGCAATAAACATCTGGGTCATCGTCGTCATCGTCATCTAAGTTGTTGTTTTCTTGTTCCAGTTCTTCTTCATCATCGAGCTCTTCGTCTGGTCCGTAACTGTATACATGGCGAGTTCTGGTCGAACGAGGATATTGAGGATGGCTATTAAAAGAATAAGGTTCAAGACCATCCATCGCCCCTTTTATGGTTTCCTTTTTTCCCCTTATGTTTCGGTTTTGGGAAGATAGTGATTGGTTTGGTTCGGTAAAGAAATAAAAGTAATGTACTTCGTGGGAAGAACAAAACCCTCAATTGAAAATTCTAGGGTTCGGAATCGTTCGAGAATCGAGATTGAGGACGATGGTCGACTGGAGGAGTGTAAAGCAACTCGAATTCGGGCATTTCGGATCTTTGAGTTTGGGCCTTACATGGGTTTAAATAGTTAAGCCCCCAGATGATTCATCGGTCTATCTGTTTCGGTTTCATGTCCTCACAAAACATATATTATTATCTACTTCATTAATAAAATATAAAATAAATATATCTCAGTTGCTCCTTACTTGGGTTTTTACGTAGAAAATTTCTTTTAAAAAATTTATCTATTAAAATTAAACTTGAAATACAGATTTATCTAAATTAATTAAAATAAAATTTTAAAATAAAAAAAAACAATATTAAATTTTATATCATTTCATTATTTAAACTTCGATAGCCGTAATCTTTGACTAACTATAAATTCTATATTTTTCAGTAGAAAATTTATTCTCTCCTCTCAATATTTTATTCGAGAAAATAATTTGAGTAACCGAAAATATCTTATAATATACGATTTTAACCAATTGTTTTTGGATTTACAAAAATAACCAACGAATTCGCAATTCAATTTCGAATTCGCAACACGGAAGTCAATTTCGCAACACAGTTTTCGAATTCGCAACTCGAATTTGGAATTCGCAACACAGAAGTCAAATTTACAACTCAAATTTGACAATTTCGTAACACGAATGTCTTTTTCGTAAGTCGATTTTTAAATTCGCAGCACGAGTTTCGTTTTCGAAACTCGATTTTCTAATTCGCAACGCAAGTTTCAATTTCGCAACACGAATTTTATTTTCGCAACTCGATTTTCGTATTCGCAACGTTAATTTAAATTTCGCAACACATATATAAACTACCCTAAATCGCAACTCATAACCTAAACCCCTAAAACGCAACTCAGTCTATCTCCATCTCTCACAAATGAAAAATCAACCACCGAGGTTTAGTTTTCTTAATCGTGTATTTAATTGAAATTTTTATATTATTATTAGAAATGAATCGAAATTGATATCATAACTGTTGGAAATTATGCCCTTATATCGCCCAGACATTAAAAATTGGTGCCCATACTGGTTTTTAGTGCATATCTTTCTCGACTTTTTTATTCCTCTCCCCCCCCCCCCCTTACTTTCTTATTTTCCCAATTAAAGTGGTCACTGAATTTTGATACTGAAGCCTTCTCTTATGTGGCATAAGTTAGTTGTGGTTGATGATGTATTCAAATCTTGTATTTAATTGATAAACTCTAATTGTAGTTGATATGCTACTGTTTTAATTGGTGTCAAGTTTGTTTTCTATCGATGTTATTAAGAGTGCAGGGAAATTTGATAATAGCAAAACACTAGTGTGGGCAAGTATATGTCATATGTTCTTTTGCTGTTGATTGAAGTAGATATGTTGAACTGACTTAAGTTTGGATTTTGGGGCTTGTGATCAGCCATTGATCTTTTCACTTCAAATTTCCATTTGCTTACATTTCTTTCTGTTCATTAAAGATAGTGGCAATGTTTTGTTCAGATCAATTCATTTCGTTTCATGTCTTTGACTGTGTTAGGTCTAAGTGCTTCAGCGTATGTTTGTTGGTGCTTTAAGTAAAGCTAAGACTGGAATTTAAATAAGTTGAATCAAGAAGAAAGTCACTGGACTTTAAAGAAATTGAATTGAGAAGAAAGTTACTCTAATTTTCCAGATTTGTGTATATTATTCTATCGTGTCTAACTTATGGAGGCTGGAACTCGTGCTTCTATTTTGTTTAGTATGTACATGCATGGTATGTATATTAATGCTCATAATTGCGCACAAAAGGTATATTATGGTATGTAAGTGGGGTTATTATTGTGTATAATTTGTAGTTTTTGGTATATTATTAGTATATCTAACTTAGTATTTTTATTGTCTTTGTTAGGAATTTTTTTCGGCTGCATTGATTTTAAGGAATAAATTAAGCCTAGCCACTACAATTGCATCGACACTTACACCTGTCCAAAGAAATTTGTTTGAAAATACTTGTTTCGGGCCATGGCTAAAAGTACAACATCCAAATGGAGATGCTTTGTTGACTCATTTGTTTCTACAGACCATGACTAACGATCTACCCGAGGGGGATACCACGTGGCGATGAGAAGATATGGTTTCATTTTCCACCGGCGTATACTTGTTTTGGGCGGGAGGAGTTTTGCTTGGTCACTGGTCTACGTTTCGGACGACACGATGAATTAGGTCCGTACACTAGTCATATCGCCACCCCATCATGGTTATTTCGGGTTTTCCCTGACCTGGAAAAGGTGATGGCCACTTTACACGTTGACGATTTGAGCATATTACTTCTTAAAGATAGTTTTACTCGGATTGATGACCTTGATGTTGTCCGAGTATGCCTTTTGTTACTTTTATATGCCAACTTTTTAGCAAAACAGGGCAGACAACTTATTTGTAAGGATTTAGTTTTATTGGTAGATGACCTAGATGCATGGAACGTGTTTTCGTGGGGTTCATATATATGGAAAGCTACTTGGAAAAAATTGTCGTCTGCCTTTGAGGACCATCCTAGTTTGCATGGGCATGGTTCCAAATACACTTTGCTAGGCTTTATTTGGGCCTTTAAGGTAAGAAATATATAATGTTTCCAAAATTAATGTTTGTGTATTATATTGTAGATTTGGATATTTGAGGCATTTCCCAGCATGCGTACTTATGTCATCAAGAATTCAAATGATATTCCTAGGACTAATACTTGGAAGAGGATCTGGTAGTTGGATTGGGATGAGATACTAACATATATGACGATCGATGATGTAAGTAAATACAAATACTTATTTAAATTGGTGGTTATTGGGTGTACACACACACACACATATATATATATATATATAATTTATTACTAGTAGACGTTTGACTTTATTTAGGCCTTTATATTGTTAGGAGGCAAACTATCTATTACAGACATTGATACCCACAGAGGCTGAGGTTGCCACTGATTGGTGGCAAGCTAGTATGTGTTTTTTTTTATGGGACGGATGATGAGCACCCCTACTTTTTCATCGAGTCGATCTCCACTTCGACACCGAGATCCATCACCTCATCGAGTCGATTCTCCACTTCGACACCGAGATCCATCACCTCATCGAGCTGATTCTACACCTCGACACTGAGATCCATCACCTCTAGCCGACTCTACACCTCGACACCGAAATCCATCACTTATTCCATCACATCATCGAGCCTATTCTCCACCATCACCTCATGTTAGGAGACCGACAAAGATGCCACGATATTTATCTCCCTGTTCTCCACCTCCACGGGATGAGTTAAGTGCTTTACGTTATGAGGTAGGTGCTTTACGTGATGAGGTCGGTGCTTTACGTGATGAGGTATGTGCTTTACGTGGTGAGGTAACTGCTTTACGTGATGACAATGGTTCTTTACGTGATGATGTAGGTGCTTTACGTGATGACAATAGTGCTTTACGTGATGACAATAGTGCTTTACGTGATGAGGTAGGTGCTCTACGTGAGATTGTTTCATCGTTGAAGAATGAGGTACGTATTCTACGCGAGGAGGTAAGTTTGTTTAATTTTATAAGAAATATTATACTAAAAATGCAATAAATATAACCTTTTTCGACATTATTTATTTATTTACTGATTTATGTATTAATTTATTTTTAGAGGCCCGATGATATGTTACATGATGACCACTATAATTCTGAGCCAGACCAGCCATCTGGCTTCAGATATATGGATACAATTTTTGTTGCACGATGAGGTTCACGCATCAGACGTCGTTGACCTTCTATTACGTCTCCTTTCACCCCAATAGTTCCAAGACTGCGTAAGAAAAAGCCTGATCCACCTACCATTATTCAGGGTCCACCTCCCATTCTTCAGGATTCATCTCTCATCGTTCAAGAGGCCCCTCCCATCGTTCAGGATCCACCTCTCATCATTCAGGATCCACCCCACATCGTTCAAAATCCACATTCCATACTATGTAGATATATTGGTAAACCCCCTCTTGTGCCCGGTATACTGGATCCGATATGGCTTTCGTATCGGTTACCGGCTAGTACCATTCCTCAGTACGAGATATGCACACTATCGGACACAGTTAAGGATAATATTGTTTGGGCTAAGACCGCAGTTGATTTTTATCTACATGAGCAGAGCAAGGGGTGCTTCACCGACATATGCAAAATCGACCATACACATTTGTTTCTTGAGCGGTCTTGGTGGGGTGTTTTATTAGGGATTGAAGATAATGGCTATTTCGAATGGGGGTAAATATTATATTCTTTTTATATTGATTTTGAGTATTTTTTTAATTTATTAAATTCACTAATATATGTATTTTTTTTATAAAACAACATATTGATGCATGGGTAACACGACTTTTGATTTTAAAGAAATTGAAGAAACTCAAAGAGACGCGATGGACCATTATGCTTTCGTCTTTTCACTCCACTCACTTGCAGGATCAGAGAGACGCTTCATATGCGTTAGGTAATGGCAAAGCCATCCTTTATCCTAAGTGGTGGGAGGTCGATAATGTTAGTATTTATTTTTGCATATATAAAGGTGCTCATCAAATTTATTTGATGTGTGCAGTTGAAGTATTATTTATTTAATATTGTAGGTGTTTATCTCTGTTATGGAACGTCATCATTGTTTTCTCGTCGAGCTTCAGCTCCCATCACTGAAGACGATAGTATATGACAGCTGTTTGAATTACATACCATTGTCTGCTTTGAAAGATATTATTTGTAGGGGATGTACCGATCTTTTGTCTAAATACTTGGATGCGATTGCTTATTGGATTAATTCAGGAAACGAGAAGCCGAATAAGTTAAATGTTACAATGATGAGAGACGAGACAGTGCCACAACAAGCGTCAATAGCCAGAGGGGATTGTGGTCCGTTTATATGCATGTGCTTGGAACGTGTGACGAGAGGAGGCAAACAGTTTCTACCTCCGAGAGATAGAGATAGAGTGCAGTAGGGTTTTGGTTTCGGTATTTTATGGCTAGAGAGATATATGCGAGACGTTGCCTACCTGTATCTAGTGTCTGATCAATAGATTGCATCTGTGTTTCTATATTGCTTAGCATCCATGCATCACTTACTATGAGAATTCAACTTCCTATTGAAGCAGAGGTAAAAATCTAATTGTAACCATCATATGATTGTTCATCTTAAATATGATTATTTCAGCATAACCAATCTTTTTAAAATTCTACATCACTTTACCCGATTTATTTCAGCATCCACGCATCAGTTACAATATTTTGCCTGTTCCATATGCCGGCCAGACCCATTGTCATAGTTCTTACACTCCTGATGACTTGCCCAAGATCGTTGTTATGACTCTAAGTCAGGGGTCTGTTGTCAAGAGCATGGATTTTCATCCAGTGCAACAAATTCTACTTCTTGGTGAGCCAACCCACTGGCATATAATCAGACTTCATTTCCTCTGAATTGAGTAGGTTTTCATATTCTGGTTTTAACTACTCTTTCATGTTGTGTTCTAATTGTGTTCTCTGTATTTTGTTTTATAAATTCAGTAGGAACAAGCATTGGCGATATCATGATGTGGGAAGTAGGTAGTGGTGAAAGGATAGCTCATAAAACATTTAAGGTTTGGGACCTTTCAACATGTTCAATGCCTCTGCAGGTATTGCTTTGTTTCACTGCTAACTAGATTTATTGAACATGAAGATGTTGTTATTCAGTGCGTGTTAAAGTTGAATTAATGTTAACCTTCTTATTCTCACATGAATCTTTGGCAAATGATCATTCAGTCTCAGTCAACCGTGTGGTTTGGAGCCCTGATGGAGCTCTTTCTGGTAATTCTTGTAGCTATAGTAATTGGACTTATGATTGGTTATTTATCTAATCTGAACACTAGATTTGAATTTTTCTTCTGTTTTCAGGCGTTGCATACTCCAAGCATATTGTGCACGTATACTCCTACCTATATTTGTGTGATTGGTCAATTCAATTAGGTTCATCTAGTATTAAGCTGATTTTTTGCCTTGCTTTTTACCTAACTATATTCACTAAATTATTTTGTATTTTAGATTGAGGCTCATGTTGGAAGTGTTAATGATCTTGCATTTTCCTACCCAAACAAACAATTGTGTGTTGTCACTTGTGGCGAGGACAGGGTTATTAAGGTTGCTTGTCTTCTCTCTCTCTCTCTTTTTTTTTTATTTTATTTTTCTGTTTGATATCGCTTTCCAACAGTTTCATGCCTTGTAGGCTTGGGACACGGTCTCTGGGGCTAAACTGCATACTTTTGAGGGTCATGAAGCACCTGTCTATTCTATATGCCCTCATCACAAGGAAAATATTCAGGTAATAAACAATAACATATCGACATATACTCGTATGTTCCTTTGTGTAGATTTCTTTTCCTTTCAACAGTCGGGGAAAAGTAGAACTATTTTCCTTAGCTTATGGAAAGAACCAATTATTTGTTTAGGAAACCAAGTTCGAAAGTTTTAACCAGTTTATTCACAGAATCTTAATAAATTGAATGCATAGAATTAAATAATTATGCATTTAATGCCAAACCAAAACCATTGGACATCTGAATCATGTTTACTCCAATTCTGCTTTTAGTTTTTCCTTGATTTCTTGTTTTGGAGTTGATTGTCTTAAAAGGTTCTGGAACTTTCTACGTGACAAATTTTCTTGCTTGAGTTCTATCATGAAAACTGCTGTTTATGTTGGTAAATGCAGTAGTTTTACCTTCAATGACTACTTCTTTGTGCATAAGTCATATTCAAATAAATGGCAGTGTTAATATAATTTGAGAGAAATATTCTCTGGAGATTAATATAGGACATGACAAGAAGATTTTAGATATTGGGATATTGAGCTAGTGTGGAACAATCTGTTTAGGACTTGGTGCAATATTTCTAGCATCTATAGAACCTCGAACTCTATATATATTTTGAATCATTGGTATCTTGCAAGTTGCATGTTTATTTTACTGTTATGCTTAAAGACTTCCATTTTCATTTGTTTTTTCAGTTCATTTTCTCAACAGCAACGGATGGGAAAATAAAGGCATGGTTGTATGATAATATGGGTTCAAGAGTTGACTATAATGCACCTGGTCAGTCATCCACAACAATGGCATACAGTGCTGATGGAACGAGGTCCATATGCCTTATTTGTATTCTATAAGTCTGGCCCTTCTTTTGGGGTTCTTTTCCTATCTTTCTGTTCATTAACATTGCAATCTTTTAATTTATATTGACCACTTTTAGGTTGTTCTCATGTGGGACTAACAAAGAAGGGGAATCATTCTTGGTGGAATGGAATGAAAGTGAAGGATCTGTCTAGCGGACATATTTTGGTCTTGGAAAGCGATCTGTGGGAGTTGTTCAATTTGATACGACAAAGAATAGGTTCTTGGCTGCTGGTGATAAGTTCACTGTCAAATTCTGGGACATGGACAATCTTAATCTATTAACAAGTACACCAGCTGATGGTGGATTACCGGTACATAAGCTTATGCCTTATTTCATGTTAGGCTGTTTGATGCTTGCTATCCCAACTAACTTTTTTCGTTTATAACCAAATGCATCCTTCCCCTTGCATTAGATTTAACAAGGAAGGAACATTGCTAGCTGTTTCAACTGATGATAATGGAGTTAAAATCTTAGCAAATTCAGATGGGGTTAGGTTGCAACGGACAGTGGAGAATCATTCGCTTGATGCTTCTAGAGTTGCTACTGCTGCTATAGTAAAGGTAAACATACACTTACATACAACTATACTGTCATTTATATATATATATATATATATATATATATTCTATATTAGTATGTTTCCTAAGTGCTTGATTTTGTAGCAGGCACCTAATATTGGTCCATTTGGCTCTAACAACACAACTATTGTAACAACCATGGGTGATCGGGCTGCACCAGTAGCTGCGATAGTTGGAACTGTTCGGATTATCTATGGCTGTGATTATGCTCTGTGGTAGACAAATATAGTGCTTTTCAGGTTATGTTAAGATATCAATAGAAGTATTAGCGGTTCGGATTATCTATGGCTGTGATTATGCTCTGTGTAGAGTATGATAATCAACTGGTTAATGGAGAGATTTAAAGTTTTGAAATTTGGAATACATAAAACATGCCAAAGAAGGTAAATATGCCGTGTTCTATGATGCACATATTGTTTTAGATGTTTATATCATCTTTTGCAGCAAATTCTAAACTTTTTCGCAACTCAATTTCGCAACTCGAAAATCGAATTCGCAATTCGAAACACAAATTCGCAACACGAAAATCGCAGCTCGAAAATGAAATTTGTAACACGAAAATGAAAATCGCAACTCGAAAATGAAATTCGAGTTGTGAATTTCATTTTCGAGTTCGTGTTGCATATTCGATTTTTGAGTTGCGAATTTGTTAGGAATACAACTTAATAATGCATGCCTAACTGAAAAAATGTATGCATCCACACATAAAATACACATAAAGCTGTTTTTTTAATGTTAAGATAATTATAACTTTAGAGGTGTTGCTTGCTGAATACTAAGAAGGATCTTTTAGCAGATTATGATGATCATGAATCAAGGAATGGAATCTCACCCGAACAGTAGTGTTTTCTGTTATTTCTATTGCAGTATCACCAGCATTGGTAAAACGATTAACCTAACATGTTACAAAAACTGTAAAAATGAGAAAGTTGCTATAAGCTGAAATGATACAGACAAAAAACATGGCCTTCATTCATCCGGACTAAGTTTTATATCATCAAGTAATGCCAACAATTGGCTTGCATTCTGGTGGAATTCAAGTGATATTGTTGTCTTTAGCCTTCACATCATTATGAATAAGGTCAGTAGCCAAGAGCCCAAGACAAACTTTAAAATAGTTTTCTGTCAGAGGTTCTAGTTTATCACCAAAGCACATAGATGATGGAGCTAGAGTGCAGCAAAAGAACTAGGATCATATTAGTGCTATTAATTTAGTAATATAAGCTTATTTTATACAAAGTTATCATTGTCATGTTCTTGTTTACTCTATTAGTACTAATATAATAAGTGTTATGCAATCATGAATACATAATACAACGTTTGCATCTAAAAATCACCTAAGTTAATAGTCTCAAAAGGTGAAGGCCATTGTGATTGGGATTTTGATTTTGATTACGATTTTTATTTCCCTTTATTTGGCACCATATGAGCTTTGGATTTTGATGAAGATCCATATTTTGGTGGAGGAAAAGATGATTGTGATGGCGCTGGTGATCCACAGGTCAACCTTGTATGACCACTTTCCTTGCAACGACTACATGTCGATATCTTCTTCTCTTCACCCTTAGACAGTTTACGATCGTGATGTTTTGGTCGGCCAGGTAGTCTTATGTCCATGACTGGTGTAAAAACTGTTTGTAAGTCATCTGGTATGTCCCACTCAGAAGGATGTGGAATAGGGTAGATAATCTCGGCGTAAGTCTGTCGATATACTTCTATAGTGTAGCAATCCATAGAGTATGCGCTTGAATCATCTTGGTTTAGATGAAGATAAACTTTTATAACATGGCCACACGGTTAACCAGATATTTTCCATTTCATACAACTACACGTCTTTGCATTTAGATCGACAAGTCCATTTAAGTTATTATCCAAGACTTCAAACAAAGTGTTTGAACATGGTTCAACTCTCCATGACGTTGACTTCACAACACGTTTCATTATCTTTTTTTCAGTCCATGGTGTAACACAACATTCCGATGTTTATGTAACTTTAAATAAATAATACTTAGTAAAATCTATTAAATATGATAAGTTACAAATTTAAAGAAATAATACATGCATAGTTTCTTTTCTTATAGCACCACTGTTGAATAGAGGCTCGAAAAAACTCCATTAACATAGTAATGGGTAATTTTCGGGAATGACGACTTAGAGCGTTGATTGATTTTGCACTATTAGAAAGTCATGAAACCATATCTTGCTTTAAGTTGATGTACTCTTGACCATCTTTCAAACCCGACATCTTCTAGTGTTTGAGCACATTGAGGCAGAACACGTCTTAAACAATTTATATGTTTACTAAAATCCACTTCCCGATAAGCTTTTACAACATTCCAGTATGTCCATTTGTGATTTTTTACACCGGCAGACCTTGATTTTAGATTTTTGTACAAATGAACACCACAAAGTCCATGAAAAGCATATGAGAAACACCTTCTAATAGCGTTATCAATTGAGTTTTCCCTATCAGATATGATTCGCAGATTGCTAATAAGACCTATACAATCCCTAAGATGTCCCATAAACCATGTCCATGAATAAGAGGTTTCAGATTTGCCAACCCCGTAAGCTATTGACTGTATCCCATTGTTAGCATCCATGGCTACTACTAATAAGTTTGTTCCAAGGTATCGACCTTTCAAATGTGCTCTGTCAACTATAATAACTGGGCGCATGCAAGTAACAAACGAACGAATCTACAAAATAATATACACAAAAAATATAATCATTTAAATGTAAAATGCATGTAACTAACAAAAATGAGTAACAAAATTATATTGATTTACTAACCTCAACACTAATGGCAATAAACAGCAACTCAAAATGTCCATCTTTATCTGTTTTGATATGAGTTACCGACCTAGGATTTTTCAGCTTTAAATTGTGACAATAAGCTGGCAGTTGGGCAAACGATGCTTCTGGCGACCCCCTCAACAATTCCAAGGCATAACATTTGGCTCTCCAAGCTTGATAATATGAGATACTAATCTTGAACCGAGCATTCATGTTAGTTATAATTTCATGACCCCGATATACCCTGCCATTCAAAAACATCAACTCAGCCAGAAAACCACCCAACACCTTTTTGTTTGCCTATCTATGGTGAGGAAAAACTTGGGTTCTTGAACATGTATGTTTATCAATAAAAGTCCTAACTTGAAACATTTCACAATCTTTTATCCTCTTTGCAATCATACGCCACGTATAGGTTTTGTCAATCCTACACTTTGTTTCGAAACGATCTTTGCTTTACTTGTTAACTTTTAGTTGATAGCCATATTCCACACATTTCTTATACAAAGCTATCTTCAAGTATTACTTTGTATCAAAACAATCATCTTTCTTGATACGAATAACTTTTGTGTAACAATCAACTGCTATATTTACTAACTCTTCCTCAGCAGCGGCTGTTTAATCTTCTCCTTGACTTTTACCCCAAATCTGATCTGAATCATCATCAAAATCCAAGTATTGACCAATATCAAAATCATTATTGTAATAAACAAGGTATGTTTCTTCTTCTGTACTTTTACCCCAAATCTGATCTGAAATGTAACACCCCAATTTAGGGGCTAAATTTTAAGAAATTATAAAGTATTGGATTTAATTGGTATTTTGGAAGAAAATTGAGGATTAAATTATAAGATTTCAAAGTTGGCGGAGTGATTTAAGAATTTCAGAAAATTCAGTGGCTAAACTCATGATTTGACTATTTTTCTTTATGAGTTAATATAACCCCATTTCTCTCTGTATTTCTGCAGAAATACACTCATAATTCCTCTCCCGGTCAACAACTTTCAACTCCGATCTACTCGCCGTCTGACCTCCGATCGACGAACCGAAACCACCATCGTGTTCGTTGTCGAACGAGGAACAAAACCCCTCAAACCTTTCGTCATGAATCGTCACCGTTCGTCATTAATTTAGTCGGAAGTATAGTCGGTAATAACTCGATTTCAGTTGGTTTTTCGTCGATTCACGACGATCCGATGATCCATTTATGACACCTCCCGTACAATCGTGTTCCTTGTGTTGTTCCGAGTCCACCGGTGTTCTCCGTTTCTCCGTATTCACCGGCTCGTGGAGGGGTGAGGCCGTCAAAGTTTCTGACGTTTCGGAATCGAGCTCTTCGCCGTTCAAAATTGTGAATCGAGCTTGGTAAGTGTCTCAAAATGCCTTAAAATAATCTTTAGAAAATTTTCAAGGAATTTTCCGACACCGTATCACTATTCACGCGCCACACCGTATCACTGTTCACGCACCACACGCTCCACCCCCGAGAGTTGGCATCGTCTGGTTGTAATTAATTTCTGTTTGAGTACTATTTGTGTAAAATTTGGGTGTTAGTTTCATAAATATTTGCAGAAGGTGGCTGATTTTGTAATTAATTTCTGATAGGGTGATATTTGTGTAAAATGGTCGACTGTTGACCATTGACCTGCATTGACTGTTGACCGGCGTTGACCAAAACTTTGATCGGGCATTAAACAATCTTTGACTTTGAACGAGTATACCTATCCTAACATTTTTCGACGTTCCAAATCCGATTCCGCAATCCGTTTTTCGAAATTCATACACGAAGGCCTCGAAATATCCAGTCAAACCTGTTGACTTTGATTTTGACCGAAAATTCCAAATTTTCAAAAAGTCATAATTTATGCTTTCGACGTCCTGAATCCGAATCCGAAGTCCGTTTCGTCAAATTCAAACCTGGTAAGCTGTTTTTTCACTGATTTATCTTCCGATTCGATCCGTTTTTCAGAATTAAGCTCCTTTTTTTATGTAATTTCTGTTGATATGGATCTAAGGAAATATTGGAAGATGATTTCAAAATCAAGGGCGTTCGAATGGAATTTTTATGGTCGATCATTATGGTACATAAATCGAGGTAATACTGTACTACCTCTTTATGCTTTATGGAACATGTGAATATTGGTAAATGCATGAATGTAAATGTTTGGTCTAATATGTGTAATTAATGAAGTTCTACACTTGATTCGAATATAGTAAAAACTCGGTATCTGAATATGGCTCATATGACTATTATAAGAATTGGAGGATAGTTGGAATTAAATTTCAAGTTCTGGAATTAAGTGATAAATGAATCAACCTTGGATATGTAGATTATAATTTATCTCATTAAAGGTACTTAAAGGATAAATTATGAGAATATTTCGATTAGGAAAAATTACGAAAATACCCTTATGTTGTAGGATGACAAGATTTGTCCCTGGAAGTTGGTTAATAACTCTGAAAAGATATATTGATCCGATATAATTACAGACGTGCATAAGAAATAATAGTTTTGTTTAGAAAATTTGGATAACTGTTTTTTAACGCCAAAAGGGGTTTGCGCAAGATGCTAAAAGTTTGTTAAGGAATAATTTCAAGATCAGAGAATGTTCGGGAAAGAAATTGACCATATGATCTTTAAATTATAATTATTTTCGTTAAGAGCTAATATCGAAATTTCTGGTTAAGAAATTACGAAAATGCCCTTGAGAGGTAAAATAGTCCGAGTTAACCCTGAATGAGAAAGTACTTTGAGGATTTGTACTTAACTCGATTAAGTACAAATTTGATTGTTAAGATCCTGACCTAGTGCAGAAAAATTATTGATATTCCGTTGGTAAAAATCTGAGAAGGCATTTGACCCGAAAATATCCAAGTTACGAGTAAATACCTGAAGAACAATTTATCGGGGTGCTCTTTTATCAGAATTATTCGAAGGGACTGAAATAGATGATAAATTGGTATTAAATAATAAGATCGGATGGAAGGAAAAGATTGAAATACCGTGGATCTATAAAATGACCAAAATACCCCTGGTATAGAAATGACCAAGAATATCACCAAACTCAGGAATGATTGGATATCCCCAAGCTCTGAAATTAATGGAATAAAACTGAGCACCTGAATGACCAAAATACCCTTATGACCTAGACTAAGTAGAGGTGTTGGACTAATTAAGGAATTCAAATAAACATAGGTGTTGTACTACCCTTAAAAGTAATAGAACATAATTTAAGTGAGTAGATCAACCCTAAAGCTATGTCAATACCTGAATGACATAGATATTAATTGAATGTGTGTTCATCTTCTCAAGTTTGGCTCGATGATGATTTTGGAAGTATTCAGCTCAGCTCAACTCTAGATCGTATTCAGTACTAAGAATTGGACGTTTATTCGACAAATCAACCACGAAGACCAAATTGAATGGATCAGAAGTACAATATATATATGAAATTCAGGAACGTTTGAATTACTCTGGAAAATTCCAAAGTAACTGGAATGGACTTGAATGCTATATGAACTAAGTAACCTCAATGACTAAAGATTAAGTAAGTGATTAGGATAAGCCTGAAAATTCGGATGAACTTACATGATGTATCATCCCTATGGATTATGAACCATAAATCAAGTACGTCAACATTCATGGTATCGTGGAAGTGTGAAAATGAAATAAAGACCATTAGAATATATGTTCGTCTCCTTAAGATATGTTCAGTGATGACTCAAAAGTTGATTTATGGATAATAATTGTTGGTATTAAAGAGTGAATACCTGGTAGGACAACGAATGGACCAGTCAGCATGCATTAGTTTTGGGAGTTGCTAAACTTGAGTTATTTCAATAATCCGATTAATCGACGCCGACTGTAAATGTCCTGAATCTTTATTTCATCCTTATCAGCTCAAGTTATATTCTGAATAACTGATGATTCCGTTAGTTATTGAACTATTCCTATAGTGATTCTAAATTCTGACATTCTATCGGTAAATTGAATATCCTAGTTTCTCTGCCCAATAAGATTATCCAGTATCTCTGAAGAATATCTGATAAATATTTTGACCCTCTAGTGTGTTCCACATGTACTACATGACAGTTTTATATGTTTCAAATGACTTTTAACGAAAGTATTAATTTACTGGTTTATGAACCATGGCAACATAGTATGTGATCTCCGATTACGGTTTTCATCAAAAAGTATGAATTGTACATGATTTATGAAATAATGGAATTTACTGGTTTATGAATTATGGTTACCTGAAATGTGTTATCTGGTTTCCTGTTTTCACTGGAAAATATGAATTGTTCTTGATTTATGAAATCATGGAATTTAGTAGGTGTGTAGGTGGGTGTAAGGTTCTATGGAACCTACACATTATGGAGTGTTGGTTGGAGGGAATAATATGATTTTTTATAAACGTTTTATGGGAGGGTGTTGTTGGAGGAAGTTAATGTTACTGCAGGCTCCTCTGCTTTGTGCTCAGGTTAAGTCCTTACTTGGTGTGTAGGTGGGTGTATTGTTCTAGGGAACCTACACATTATGGAGAGTTTGGTTGGAGGGATTAATATGGTTTTTGGAATAAAAATATGTTTTTAAACTACTACTGTTTAAAAAGAAAAGATTTGTATCTCTTCACTGGTTTTATGGGAACACACTAGATAACCTATTCTGATCTTCTGAACCTAGATATCTGAAATATTTCCATATGAACTGAATATTATCTGTTACTACCTGAAATATCAATTGGACCTCAGCTCAGCCAAAGAAATCTGTAAATATCTGAACCAATAAGGAAAAATACATTTATCTGTATCTGTACGTTCTTCAGCATCATCTGGTAGTTCTGTATTACTGAGCTTTCCGAAGCTTACTCTGTTACTCATCTTTTTAGGTTAAAAGAATCGTACCAGTGCATCTATCGACTTCAGTAAGGGAGTTCTTCCGGTGCTATTTACAGAGTACGGTACATGTGATTAGAGGGCATGTAATTGTATTTTGGTTTAAATATGAGTCTGAAAATCTGTTTTATTTCTACATACAGATAAATGATTTTATAAGTTACATGTTTTAATAAAAGTTTTAAATTTTCTGCCATTTTTACAGTGGGTCTCCGGTGGCCCTAATGTGACACTCCAGACTGGATCGGGTTATCCGCATCGGTCTAAGGGGGTTATATGAAACATCATCAAAATCCGAGTATTGACCAAGATCAAAGTCTGGGTATTGACCAAGATCAAATTTCGAATACTGACTAGTACTCCATTTTTATCTGTTGGCTCATTATCGTCTAACTGGTCAATACGAAAACCGAAATTTGGGTCTGTAAATTGATTGGGATTTAGATTAGGGAAAAGTTGTGGATTTTGAGATTGTGTTTGATATTGTGTTTGGTATTGGAAATGTGGTGAAACAAAAGTTTCTTGGTGATGAAATTGTGGTGGGATGAAATTTTGAGGTTGATAACAACGTTGTACATTGTGAGCACCATAAACTGTGGCTGAAGAACTTAGTTGATTACTACCCATTACTGACCCAACTTCACTACTTCTAGGTTCAACAACATACAATGTAACATCATTTTGCGAAACACTAATGTAAGCAATAAATCGTTCAACATCTTCATTGTTAGTTAACAAATAAACTTTACCCTTTCTCTGATAAGATAGCCTAAATCCACTTAGAGGATCTAAACTCAATTTCTTTGAAACACGTGACATTAGATTTTCATAAGTTATATTTTTTAATGATAGTTTTAGTTGAAGATTCATAGGTAAATGCATATATTGTAAAACACCAATAACATTCTCCCATGACCCTCTATAACACAAATCTATCCAAACATGATCAACATTAGATGATTTCATTCTACAAATTGTAAATAAAGTAATTTACTAAACAAATGAGCTATAAACTAGATATCATCACTAACTTAGAGAAAACATACCTTTATTAAGTTGATACTTGATAATTTGGGAGAGAAATCTTTGAAAATTATATAGAAATAAAATTATGTTGAAAAGATTAGAGATGGGGACGGATGTCGTCGGAGATTGGGACTGATGTCGCCGGAGAGAGTGAGAGATGGAGACGGATTGAGTTGCGATTTAGGGGTTTAGGTTATGAGTTGTTGCTGCTGCGTAGTTTATATACCCAAAACATTTGTGTTGCGAAATTAAAAGCTGAGTTGCGAAATTTTAATTCGCGTTGCGAATTCGAAAATCGAGTTGCGAAAACGAAATTGAAACTCGCGTTGCAAATTAGAAAATCTTGTTGCGAAAAGGAAACTCGTGTTGCGAATTAGAAAATCGAGTTGCGAAAAGGAAACTCGTGTTGCGAATTTAAAAATCAAGTTGCAAAAAAGAAATTCGTGTTGCGAAAAAGAAATTCGTATTGCGAAATTTCCAAATTCGAGTTGCAAATTAGACTTCTATGTTGCGAATTCCAAATTTTGTGTTGCGAATTCGGAAACTGTGTTGCGAAAATGAATTTCGTGTTGCGAATTCGAAATTGAGTTGCGAATTCGTTGGTTATTTTTGCAATTCCAAAAAAAGTTAGTTAAAATCATATATTATAAGGCATTTTTAGTCGCTGAAGTTATTTTCTCTATTCTATATTTTACCCTTGTTCTTATTATAAGATTGATAATTTTATAATAGTATCAACATTAGTTACATAAAATTTGATAGAAACTATATTTTCTCTCAATATTTTTATTTCATTTTTTTTTTTTTCTTTAATTTTTATTTAATCGACATTATATTAATTTTAATATTAATTCTCGATCATCAATGATTAATAATTTTATTAATTTTTATATCATGTCATTTGTTTTCTTTTTCTTGAATTTTTATTTTAATTTTAAATAATGATATTTATCTTGTGACACGTTTATTTGATATTTTTGATTGGTTTATCGGTGATCACGTATAATCTGATTGGTTCGCTCACTACTCCCTTGTCACTTCGTAAAACATCTCGTTCAACAGAGACAAGAAGTTTTTGTAAAGATTATTGAGTTCTTTTAGTATTGGTCGTCATTCTCAAATAAAACTTCAGTTTTCTTTGTATTTTTGAGTTTAACATTTTATCTTCTTATGAATTTTTTGGTAACTATATTCTCATTTTTTTCTCTATAATCGGGTGTGCTATAATTGTGATTTCTTCCATTATTTTATTAATAAAATTCAAATTCCATTATTAAAAAAACATTAGTTACATACCCTATTTTAAATTGAATTTTTACTATTATGTGATGTTATATTTTTAAAATTTCTTTTAAAAATAAGCATATTAAAATTATACATATTAGCGTGGGACACTATCATTTTTCTGTAGTTTAATTACTTATTTAGTAGTCCACCTACTTTTAGGGTTTCATTTTGATTATTTAAATTCTTTTTTTGAATAATATTTAATATTATGTTTTAGTCGTATATTGTTAAAAATTAACAGTTATACTGACGTATAACCATAAGATAATGTCATGTTGTCATTGTAAATGTTTTTATTGTAAAGGTAAAACATTGATATATCATATTTACTGTTTATCTTTTAATGGCAAACAATCAAACAAAAAACATAATGTTAGGATGAATTTAAAAGATAGTAGTATGACCAAAATGAAATTATTAAAATAGATAGGTGACTAAATACGTAGTTTACCCTAACTTATTGTTGTTACACATTTTCAAGTTACATGTGTCATATGATTAAAAATTAATTTTTATTTAATTTTATGTGCTGCCTTGAGGTTTTGAACAAAGGACTATAGGTGCTCTGGGCAAACTTTGACCACTGCATTAACTACATATGTTATAATATTACAAACTCTTATATATATATATATATATATATATTATTCACACATACACATATATTAAATTGTTGAAATAAATTTAATAAACAAATTACATTTTTCATATATATATATATATAATTATAGGTAATAAAATATTTATAAATAAAAAAGTTTAATATTTGAATATTTTAAAATAAATTTTTTCTTTTCATAATTATTTTTAAATAATTATAAATATAAGCAATTGAAAAATAAGTTTTTTGAAAAAAAAATTGAAAACAATAGTTAAGATTCATATTATAAATTGTTTTATGATTTAAATTGTTTTTTGTGACTTTGGATTCTTTAATGAATTTTTAATATATTTTATTTTTATTTAATATAAAAATATATATTTTTATCTTTGTCTTTACTTAAAAATATATTTTATTTGTAGCCTAATTTTTAAAAATGTATATTTTTAAAATATATTAACTTAAAATATTTTAAATATTTTAATTATTATTTTTATATGTTTCATATATTCATATTTTTTGTTAATATAAAAAATATTCTTAATTTTTTTATTAATTATATTTTGTTGTCTAAAGAAAAAATTACTAAGATACAAGATATATATTATTTATTATATAAAGTAACATGAACCAATTGTGTAATTATACCAAAATGTTTAATTGTAATGTCACCTGTTCTGTTAACTGTTAATGGTATGTGGCTTGATTGAAATATTTAAATAGTTGGATGATTTATTTGATCAAATTGGAACATCAGTGGCCAAAAATCATTTTGACCATAATTATTTATTATATAAAGGGACAATACGCTTGATCGATTTTAATCGGATTGGTCACGTTTTCCATGTTTATGTTTTTGAAGGTCATGTTGGTTGCAGCGCTTCGTCCTGGCTAATTAGCCCATGTTGCAATCTCTAACCACCAATCCACTCACATTACCTTCATCCTTGTATCTTCCAAGACTTCCAACGCTGTTAAAAGGCACTCAAAGGAGTTAAGCTTTCTTTACTTTTGTAGATCGAAGTAGAGGCTGAGGGGTTGCCTGATGCCATGACCCGATCCGCTGCTGATGCGTGTTATAGTGATTTCGAAATGTCGATACTGGAGCTACGCTGAATGTGGGTGCCATCAGTGTTGGGACTACTTGTTGGTGCAGAAATCTTAATTTCATTGCCGTTAAGTCCATACATTCAACATGAGTCATATGGAAGACCTTGCTGTTTACTGCTGTTATGCCTCTTAAAATAGTTCGATTCATAGCCAGAAACTTCACATTCTGTTGGAAACAAAGTTTTTTGTCATCGAGTTCGATCCTTATTCTTAGCTGCACGATAGAAAAACATGGAAAATTTTCAAATACGAGCTAATGAAACGTACAATTGGAAGAAGTTTGCAGTTAACGTCATTGGAGCAGCATTTGTAAGGCCAAGCTTTGGCACCTTGAACATCAAAGGTTCCTCCTCCGGTCAAGGTTGCCCTTCAACCGATCAAATTTCGACCCAACCGGCACCATCTCCGAATCTAGACAAGTTCGTTGTCGCCTTGAGATAACCCTGAAAGCTTCTTTCTCGTTCATGGCCAAAGTACTTATGTGTGGAAAATGCAGAACAAGATGAAGAAATTACCTTCAGATGGACCGTTATTTTAGAGACACTTTTGCAGGGCCTGCAAATTCACTGGACCAACTAAATAAGTCCCTTTCGGAATCACAATGTGTACCTCACCAGTAGCCTGACATGCATTTTCCCATGCTGATATGAAGGCCTGCCAACAAGTTAAACAAAATTACATGCAGCTGTTTCAATGGAGAAAAAAAAAAAAAAGAGAAAAGGAAACAAACTTGCTGTCATCGGTGAGTCCATCGGCTCGAGCACCGAAGGTTTCGACATTAAAGAAATGAGTGCTCCTTTGGTTGTTATATGTTGTTGTTCCTCCTGTAGAAACACCATCGAAGAAAATGGAGGAAAACAGCAAGAAGAGAGTTCATGGGAATGTGAAGGCTCATGTTCGTGCAGGATGTGTTATCATTCTCCTTCGCTGAGTGAATGGTGTTAACTGAGTTAGTTAGAGATCGCCATAACTGACGTTAACTCCCCCACTACTTTTCAAGTTATTAACCATATCTTTTTGATCAATTTCAGTACATAACCTAGAATTTGCTCTTTTGTCTTACCCTAATTTATCTCTAATTTTCTGAGTTTTTCAAATTAAATTAAAGATGAATAATACTGATTCGAAATCATTGATGTATCAATGTCAACTTAGGCATAGTGCGGAGTTAGAAAATTTATTTTGGAGTTATAATATTTTTTTGGTGTCAAATTTAGAAATATAAGAAAAAAAATTAAGTGAGAAATTGGAAATTGAGTATTAAATTTTAGGTCGGTAAACAAATTGAATGAACACGAACGAGAGTATTCTTATTCGTTCGTTTAACTTAAATTAAACAAATGAACCGACATATACAACTAAACAAACAAAAATTATTGTTCATTAAGTAAGAAATGTAACGTGATCATTTGTTAAAATGATAAACGAACACACACGAACGAACATAAACGAAGACAAAAAACGTAAATTAACATAAACGAACGAACATAAAATTAATTGAGTTTATATTTGAGAATAGTTTTTTTCTTTTCAAATAATTTTAGAATTTATATTTTCTATTTGAGAACTTTCTATTTGGGTTTACAATTAATTGAATTTTAAAATATTAATGGGTTTAAGTTTAAAATTTATTAGATATTATTATTTCAAACGGATCTGAAGATTAGATTAAATATAAACGAACGACATAAATGAACATGTTACTGAACGTTCATGTCGTTCGTGAATGTAAATAAATGATGTGTTCAACGAACATAAATGAACTTCCCTCAAATAATTCATAAATAGTTCGCTGAGCTTTCGATTCATTTACATACCTATTAAAAATTTTATTATTAAATAGTTTACAATGTGGGATCAATTTTTTAAAGTGGTGTCATTTCTTTAATTTTATATTTTAAATAGTTCGCTGAGTGTTTGTTACATTTCAGTCATTGGGCGCTCTATTGTTTTATTATTTCGATTTTAATTCGATATTTTGTTTCTTCGTAATTTGGTCACTGATGCTTTATTTTTTCTTATTGTTTCGAATTTGATCTAATATTTGTGTTTAGTTACTATTTAGTCTTTTTTATTATTTTATCTATTTCGAATTGTTTATTGTTCTTTTATTTTTATGCAATTTACTCCTAGAGTGTTAATTATAGATTGAACTCTTTAGGTTTAAATTCCTTTTAATTTAGTCCTTAATAGATTTGTTAGACTTTAGGTTCAATCCCTAAATTTAGGTTTCTTTAGGTTTACTCTCTGGACTTCTTTAACTAAATGAATATTCTATTTGTTCCTTGCCTTAATACCCGATATTCCATTTTAATTTTTTGATTCAATAATTTACTAAAAAATAATTAGGACTAATATTGAGCCTATATTTTTAGGTTTAGTCCTCTAAGTCCTTTAAATTTCATAATTTGACACTTTAGGTTAGATAGTGTCATAACGTCCCAAAAAATGAGAGATTAATTTTAGGGGGTTAGTTTTGACTAAAATTGAGTTTTAAAACAAAAACGTGGTTTGAGGGGGTCACTACCAATCTTTTTTAGGGTGTGATTAGATCACCAAAATGTTGTAATTTTAATAAAATTAATTTTAAAATCATTAAAACAACATTATGGTACACTTTTCTAGAAAAATGAGTTTAGGAGTCAATTATGTGTGGGGAAGGGTTAGCACCCCCACAATGTCCGAAAATTGATACCCAATCGATTAATCATTGTCTTTGCAATGAGATTTATGAATTTTAATTTTAATTTAATTAATGATCCATTTTTAGTTAAATAAATACAACATCATTTAACCTATTAGAATTAAGGAGAGAAAATTAATGATTTGTACATTAACTAGAGAAGTTAACCACCTAATATAAGGTACAATGATATCCCTCTCATTTCAAACTAAAGCGGTGAATCACTAATCTTCTTCTCGAAACATTTAAGTAAATTATCAACATTTCAATGTTTCAAACCAAGGGAAACAACAACACAACAACAAAACCCTATTCCCATATGCAATGGGATAAAGGGAGGTAGGGTATTAGGCTGCCCCAACGCCCGGTTGAGGACAGCTTCCGTAGAAGACCTCCGGCAGTCAGAAAATTAAAAAATAAAGATAAAAATCCAATGCATGTATAAATAAATAAATACATAGTTGAACAATCATCATATGCAGTTTTCATACGTGCGTCTGTAAATGGGAAGTAATCCCTGCAAATAAGTCCCTGTGTAAAAATATCTGCCTATAGACAGTAACGTAATTCCTGACTAATTTAGAAAGAGAAAACATGAAGAGAATGATACACAGAAGTCATCGATAGCAAGTTATGAGAAGTAATAAAGTCAAATGGGTTAAAACCTAAACTAAACAACACTACTACGCCGCACCCTAATTCTAATCCTTAATAAATTCCAATGACAGAAACGAATAAAAAGTAGAAGTCATGGAAATTACTACAGAGGCATTAAAAAGAATAGGTTGGTACACCCTTGGCTGTGACCCACACTACTCGGCTACCCTGGTCTTAAGTCTCTATAATTTTCCTATCAGAGGTCATGTCCTCGTAAGAGCTAAATCCTTCAAATCCGATCTCAAGCACTCTAACCACTTCCTCCTTGGTCATCCTCTCCTTCTGGCACCTCGACTGTAATCGACTCTACCCCCTGACCGCATCCGACAGTTGTTGCCTAAGGACATGCCCAAACCACTGTAGTCTTCCCTCCCTCAATTTTTTGGATACAGTCACCACCCCCAAGGACATCCTAATTACAGAGTTTGGTGTCATGTCCCATAGTCCTACCACATGCCCATCGAAGCATTCTCATTTCTGCGCCTCCATCCTCCTTATGTGATCCTTCTTGATTGCCCAACATTCTGATCCATACAACAGCGCTGGTCTAATTGCCATTCTATAATATCATATACTTGGAATTTATTTACCTAAGGTTATGCAACAAGAAAAATCTTATTAAGAAATTATAACTTTTAAGATAGATAGAGAATTTTCAAATATTTATAAGTACCAAACTAACCACCGAATAAGGTCGAGAGGTTCATTTTCGATAAATCTAAATATAGAAAATTCTCTTTCTACCCTCCTAAATAATTTTAAGAGTTTTTTTAGGATCCTCTCTTCATAATTAAATAAATGTGCATTGTCTTTTAATCAAGTTATGAAAAGGTGTGATGTATGAGATATACTTATTAATTAAAATAATATATCATGTAATCAAATAAACAAATTTCATAAAATAAAATAATTTAATTTAATTTAATTAGGAATAAAGGATTAAAATACACATCAATTAAATAATTAACCAAAATCCAAGGATTAAAATATAAAGAATAGGAATAAAAGGCAAAATTAAAAAGGTTCATAACACAATATAATGAATAATGGCTAAATTGCATTTAGAGGCCAAATTTCAAGAATTAAAATTAACATTAATGCAAGAAGGACTGAAATGAATTCACGTAGAAACCTAGAAGGTCACGGAGATAATTTGACAAAAAATCTCCAAACAAGTGGGTTACTCCCTGGAATGGCTTGACACACTTAATTTAAAACCAAAAATTTGATTTCATTCATTTCTGTCTCCAAGAAATGAAAGAGAGTTCTCTCTTGCCTCTGATTCAATTCTTATAAGCTGACGCTGGAATCACCGCACTGCACATCGTCGGTCACAGTCTGATGTCATAAGCCGTCATTCGTTCGCGCCGTCCGTCGTTGTGCACCGATCACCGTTCGGGAGTTTCATTTTGACGCCGTGTGATCACGGATCTGACATTCTTTTCGGTGGAACGACTTCCAACTACATGAAAATGGTCGAGAAACGTTTCGACTTTCCCGCTCTGAAGCTCCGCTGTCCATCGTTGGATTGGCTTGGTTTCCAAATATGTGGCTCTCTCACTATAGGAGCCATCTACCGCTCGGATCGTCGGGTGGATGTCCCAATCGTCGGAAAAATGCGCCAGTCGAAAGGAAGAGCACCCCTTTTCTCTCCTTTTATTTTCTTCTCGTTCTCACCACCACCGTGTCATGTCACCTCATCGACTTTCTTATTGCAAACAATTTTTATAACTGGGAATCGCTGTTAAATGGAAAAGATTTGATAATCTCTTTTTTCTCTATCCAGGATATGAAATCCCTTTAAAATGGACTTAAAACTTCCATGCATTTTCTTTCCAATTTTGGCAAAATTAAAAAGGTTCATAACAAACAATATAATGAATAATGGCTAAATTGCATTTAGAGGCCAAATTTCAAGAATTAAAATTAACATTAATGCAAGAAGGACTGAAATGAATTCACGTAGAAACCTAGAAGGTCACAGGAGATAATTTGACAAAAATCTCCAAAACAAGTGGGTTACTCCCTGGAATGGCTTGACACACTTAATTTAAAAACCAAAAATTGATTTTCATTCATCATTTCTGTCTCCAAGAAATGAAAAGAGAGAGTCTCTCTTGCCTCTGATTCAATTCTTATAAGCTGACGCTGGAATCACCGCACTGCACATCGTCGGTCACAGTCTGATGTCATAAGCCGTCATTCGTTCGTCGCCGTCCGTCGTTGTGCACCGATCACCGTTCGGGGAGTTTCATTTTGACGCCGTGTGATCACGGATCTGACATTCTTTTCGAGTGGAACGACTTCCAACTACATGAAAATGGTCGAGAAACGTTTCGACTTTCCCGCTCTGAAGCTCCGCTGTCCATCGTTGGATTGGCTTGGTTTCCAAATATGTGGCTTCTCTCACTATAATGGAGCCATCTACCGCTCGGATCGTCGGGTGGATGTCCCAATCGTCGGAAAAGTGCGCCAGCCGAAAGGAAGAGCACACTTTTTCTCTCCTTTTATTTTCTTTCTCGGTTCTCACCACCACCGTGTCATGTCACCTCATCGACTTTCTTATTGCAGATTCAATTTTTATAACTGGGAATCGCTGTTAAATGGAAAAGATTTGATAATCTCTTTTTTCTCTATCCAAGGGATATGAAATCCCTTTAAAAATGGACTTAAAAACTTTCCATGCATTTTCTTTCCAATTTTTGTGGGAGCTTTTGCGGTGTGGCGCCTAAAAAATGGCTAAAAACGGCGTGATTGGTTAAAATTTAGATCGATAGGCATTTAACCGGAAATATTATCAAGTACAATAAATATTAGGTAGCACTTATATAATGTAATAGGTAGCGCTTATATTGACCTATTTTCTAAGTAAACGATATATTTATACTGATAACTTGCAAATTTACCTTACATTATAATTATCGGTTTCGATGTTTTTTGGATCGATACAATTTTAAATGTATCGACACTTTATGTATGCACCTCACTGGGCATTCATTCTGGATAAAGGTATCGACATAAACTTAAAAAGTGTCGATACATTATTTAGACCTTTTCTCATAAAACCGGTATATTTCTATTGGGTACATTGTAAATTTACCTATCACATTGTAATTATCGGTTTCGATGTTTGTGGGATCGATACTTTTAATAAATGTATCGACACTTTATTCGTGCACCCCATTTGACATTCATTATGGACAAAAAGTATCGACACAAATTTAAATAGTGTCGATACTTTATGTTGACCTATTTCTTATAAAACTGATATATTTATACCAGTTGCATTGTAAATTTACCTATTACATTATAATTATCGGTTTTGATGTTATTGGGGTCGATACTTTTAATAAATGTATCGACACTTTATATTCTGGACAATAAGTATCAACACAAATTCAAAAAGTGTCGATACATTATGTTGACCTGTTTTCTAATTAACCGGTATATTTATATCGGTTACATTGTTAATTCACCTATTACATTATAATTATTGGTTTCAATGTTTTTAGGGTAGATACTTTTAGAAAATATATCGACACGTATTTAGCTAGTTGTTGTACATACCTAAATATGTCCTGCGAATTTAATGTTGTACCCACCCTTCAACTACCACTACCAATACCACATCCTATTGAAAGAACGACTGAAACATGTTCAATGAACCTTTACTTACATCTCCATCAACTTCGGGACCACTGAACTTGCACAACAAAATTTTTGCCATGGATCATACTGATGCAAACAATGTTAAGCCAACAGAGGAATGCCATGAAGTATATAATGTTGATGAATCTGACAGATTGGTTGTTCAGCTCTTCTCTTCACATGATCAAGCTTGGTACTTTTACAAGGGATTCGTACGGGAACATGAGTTTAGTGCACGTAAGGGAACAACACGGCTTGATGTGGAAGGGAATGTGAAGACACAAGAATTTTGTTGTTCCAAATAAGGGTTTCGAGTATCAAAAGTCAATATTGTTGATCGTCAACGTGCTCATAGGCCATTCACAAGAACATGATGCAAGGCTAGAGTCGTAGTTACATCAACAAATACAAACGATCAATGGGTTATAAGTAAGTCTTATCAGAAACACAATCATGCATTGTGCACACCTGCTATGACACCCTTTATGTGTTCTAATAGAGCTGTAAGTAAGGCTGATATCGATGAGGGAACATAATTGAAAGAGGTCTGTGTTGGAACGCCATAAGTAATGAACTATTTAACGCAACAAGCAGGGGGCTATCATAATGTTGGATTTACACATAAAGACCTGTACAATGCACTTCAAAAAGGTAAAGCAAAGGAAATCTTCAATGGGGATGTGAATGCCCTTATTGCTTACTTTGATTATAAGAAACATGATGATCCTGGGTTTTTTATGACATACTCGGTAGACGAATCAGGGGCATTGCATAATCTTATTTGGTCGGATTCTACATCGATATCAGATTACATGCTTCAGTGATGTAATTGCGTTCGACACAACGTACAAAGATAATTTGTATGGTCGACCAATTATGCCTATTGTCGGTGTCAATCATCACCATAACACAATTGTGTTTTCCACTGCAATAATCGCTAACGAGACATTCCAATCTTTTGAGTGGGTGCTACCGAATATTTTAGAAGCCATGATGAATAAATTGCCTATTTCAGTTGCCACCGATGGGGATAGGGCAATGCAGAGGGCTATCAAATATGTTATCCCTTATACTAAGCACAGATTATGTTCTTGGCATCTTTCTCGCAATGCACAAGCTAACATTGGTGACCCAAAATTTACAGCAACATTCTCAAAATGCATGGTTTCCTGGTGGACAACCGAGGAATTTGATATTCAATGGCATTCGATTGTTTCAGAATTCAACGTTGAAAAGAATCCATGGGTGATTAAGAAGGGAAATACTCGGCACTTATGGGCACAAGCATATCTAACCGGTCATTTCTTTTCCAATATTGCTCAACACAAAGGTGCGAGTCTGTGAATGATTCACTCGCGATTGCACTAAAACACAAGAAGACATATTAGATGTTGTTCGTGCAATTGAAGATGAGATTAGTAGAATGTGTATGAACGAGTTGAAAATGGATTACTTAATTTCCCAGACGAAACCCTTCCAGATCACAAAACTGGTCGACCTTGAAAGTCAGTTGCTGAGATTTTTACCCGCGAATCTTTTCGTGCGTTCCAAGATGAACTTCAAAGGGAGGTATTGTACCGGATTCAGGAAGAATTCAATCCTTATCATATGAATGTCAACATTATATTTTTGACAAAGTACAATGAAAAATAGGACATTTGAAATTAGTTTTGATTCTCGTACGGAAACCTTAAATTACTACTGTAGAAAATTCGAGACCATTGGACTTTTGGGTCGCCATCAACTTCACATTTTGAAGCACTTGGATTACATATTTGCTCGAGACTTTGATTCAAAATAGGTGGACTTTCGTGTCGCCAATTTTGTTCAACGTCAAGTAGGTTTTGCTACATTGCATCAAAGACAGACGTGTCTTTCAAAATCGCAAGAGATGAGATGAAAAGACTAATAGAAGAATTTGAAAACTCGTTTGGTTTGAATGATTCAGTCAACCAGAGCAGTGTAGTAAACAATGTTCGTGACCCTCAACGAAAACAAAGCAAGCGAAAAGAAGTACCGAAAAACAAGGTCGAGAAGAAAATTAAGCGATGTGGGTACTGCAACGGTGAGGGACATAACAAACTAACATGTCCTCAAGTCAAGCTCAGTTTGAATACAAGCACACAGGCTACATCAACTGATTTTTTCGAAGATGGAATGGAATGGCCATTCAGTCCCGCACGTGATGACAACGATCTCATATATCGTAAGTATCAACATGACTCCTACTGTGTATAAGAAACATGTAAAACAACCTATTGCTAACTTTTCTCATCTCATACATAATTACATATAATTATTGAAGAATTATTGTATTCAGTTATTGAAGAATTGTTCTTAATTTTATATAATGAAAGTTGTTATGATATATGTTAACGTTTGGGACCAATTAGTTAGATGCATGCAGTAGCCTATATCCTCAAGGTAGAGCACAAGAATCTGACACTTAAATATTTACCAAGAGCGGTAGCTTTTCTCTGCCTGAAGACCGAACCTAGAATCAACTTTGCAATGATGCCTATCATGCTAAAGAGAACCTGCTGAATAATAGGATTTGCACACAATTGCAAGCATTTTAAACGCTTAACCCAACTCCTTACATGGAAAATTATGCAACAGAGATGTCAGGATTTCCCATAAAATGATTGACATGTATGTTGCATAATTTTCCATATAAGTAGTTGGGTTTAAGGTTTAAAATGCTTGCAGTTGTGTGCAAATCCTATTATTCAGCAAGTTCTCTTCAGCATGATAAGCATGATTGCAAAGTTGATTCTAGGTTCAGTCTTCATGCAGAGCAAAAGCTACCGCTCTTGGTAAATATTTAAGTGCCAGATTTCTTGTGCTCTGCCTCAAGGATATAGGCTACTACATGCATCTAACTAATTGGTCCCGAAACGTGAACGTATATCATAACAACTATCCTTATAAAATTAAGAACAATTCTTACTGGTCGCTTTTGATTTTCTTCAATATTGATACGATGGGGCTCCATTTAAAGGTCATCATCTTCGCGAACAAAGATTGAACTTTCAAACTATAACCATTCAAAAACAACAAACTTTAAAACCTAATCCCTCTTTCGAAGACTAACATTCTAAAAATTAGGGTTTCGACAACATACCTATCGAACACGTGAAGGGAAAAAAGTGTCTAATCTGGAATTCAATACCCTAGCATTCAATAAATTTACATGAATAACTGATGGTAGCCATTATGAACGCTGGTATTCATCGGAGTGGAAGAGAAGAGAAGCTTTAGGGTTTATCAATTTAGAGTTTGTATAGCGTTACATATAATAATGAAGGAAAAATGCGTAATTTAAAAGCATATCGACACAAATTTAAAAGTATCGATATAATATGTTAACCTATTTTCTCTTAAAACCGGTATATTTATACCGGTTACATTGAAAATTTACCTATTACATTATAATTTTCGGTTTCGATGTTTTTGGATCGATACTTTTTATAAATGTATCGACACTTTATGCGTGTACCCGTTTTGCATTAATTATAGACAAAATGTATCGACACAAATATAAAAAAGTGTCGATACATTATGTTCACTTATTTTCTCATAAAATCGGTATACTTATATTGGTTACATTGTAAATTTACCTATTACATTATAATTATCGGTTTCGATGTTTTTGAGATCGATACTTTTTAAAAATATATCGACACTTTATGCGTGCACCCGTTTGAAATTCATTATGGACAAAATGTATCGACACAAATTTAAACAGTGTCGATACATTATGTATACCTATTTTCTCATAAAACCGGTATATTTATATTGGTTACATTGTATATTTACCTATTACATTATAATTTTCGGTTTCGATGTTTTTTAGATCGATATAATTTTAAATGTATCGACACTTTTATGCGTGAAGCTCATTGAGCAAAGGCTCAGACAAAAAGTATCGACACAAATTTAAAAGGTGTCGATACTTTATGCTGACCTATTTGCTCATAAAATAGGTATATTTATATCGGTCACATTGTAAATTTACCTATTACATTATAATTTTCGGTTTCGATGTTTTTTGGATCGATACTTTTTATAAATGTATCCACACTTTATAGGAAACTTTAAGTTTGGAAACTTTATGTGTCGATACATGTTTGTAAGTTACCGATATTTCTAAGTAGGAATAATCAATGATAACATGCATATTAGCTAAGTTAATAAGTTTTGAAAAAATTAAGTTGTTATCTTATAAATGAAATTTGAAACACTCCCGATGCTTCCATTGAGTAAGTTATTGTTTGGATGAACAAAGGCTCGGGCTAATATTTATAGTGGAGCCGAAATTTATATTGAAATTCAAACTCAAATTGAAATTTAAATTCAAACTCCAATTACATATGAAATGAATTTGAAATGTTGTGTTAAATTGAACATGGAAATTGCATAATTGATTCATATTGTTCAAGTAACATGTGTTATGAACCATCAAGCGGGTAAAAGACAATATTGATTGAGTTCAAAGCTGAGTTGTGAGTTGATGGGGTTGTCACACTTGTCACATGGTGGGAATAAAGTACTCACATGGAAGAGATAGATAGATTATTTTGTTATGCACAACTCATCCCATCCGAATGAAAATATACACACAATATAATCAAACCAAAACATACATACACAAGAAATTTAAATATAACAATGTTCAAATAATCTACCCACAACGAAATTAATCCGATGAAAAAGGGTTATTTCTAACGAAGACCGGAACATTAGGCGCCTTCAACAAATTTTCCAAATACTCTTGTATGTTACCGCCTTTTTCTGAGGACATGTATAAATAATTTCAATTATCAAACTAATGAGGTGTAATTTTACTAACAATAAACTAAATTCGCGTAAGCAGGAATAAATTTATGTCATACCTAGAGCATTGTCGCCCAAATGGGAAGCAGCGTCAAAGCAATGTGGATATATGTAATTGTATTTCTATATAAACACATAAATTGTTATTCAATCAATGTATGAACACCTTTTTAACTGGAAAAACATATTGCATAAATGTAACTTACCGGATTATAAATCATATTTTCCAGTGAATCATCGACCAACAGTGTATTTAGGTCGTTAAAATAAGGAAACGCGTTCCAAACATCATTGAGATCTTTACAGTAGGTAACATTATCGTATGTTTTGAAATTTCCTTGATCCTATTCACAAATAGTCGAACATAAATATGTAGGAATCATAGACAAATAAAAGTCAGCAAACTGTAATGACATTCATCTTACCCAAGTGAATAAAAAATGGTCAGACAACAAAGGTAGTCTCTCAAGTATAGGATCGATGTTATGCTTGAGATTGTAATCAAGTTTGAATGTTAACATTTAATTGTATATTAACGATTTTGGCTACAGTAATTCAATTGCTCAACAGTTCTAACCTCATCTTGGAAGACCAAATGGCAACAACAAAATTGTCTACACAAAATGCATAAATTCATATAATCATGTTCTGATGACAACATCTACAACATGAAGAAAATGAGATTAAAGTTCTATGCTTATATGTTAAAATAATAGATACAAAAGAACGGAATTAAAACCTTTTGGTTGTCTTGGGAAGTAGGCAAGGACACCATTAACATAAAAATTACAAGTTTTCTTGCAGGCGGCGTTGGAGACACAATATACTTGTTTGGATCATCATAATCATCATCATAATCATCTTCATCGTCATCTTTGTTGACCTCTCGGTTGTCCACATTTGTTAAAATAAAATAGAATACATTTCAGAACGTGTAAATGTTTAGAAACATAAATAATTAATTACCTAACTCGTTTGATGTCGTTGACGTAATTCGTCACGCAACATGGAGACTTCATCGCGCAATGATGAAATATCGGCTCACATTCCACTCACAAGGGAATCAATATGCTCTCAAAAATTGACCATGTATTCCATCACCTTCTTAATTGTGACATCCTCTCCGACTGGAGCTTCTTCCATCATTACGTCTCCAATTGGTTGGTCGTCTTCATGGCCAATGAGGTCCATTTTGTCCCTCTCTTGATCTAATCCAACATCCTTGACACGCTTCCAATCGACTTTTTCAACAAAATCATATCCTGCTTTTTTAATAATAATATGTCAATCTTGCAGGTTAATAGAACAGGGGCGTCACGCGAAAAATCAACTTGTTTCTTATTCAACAGATGGGTGATGACACATCCATATGGTAGTGAAGTTGAAATTGTTGCTCCCTTTGTGACCATTTATACAATTGTATTAAATATCAGTTTAGTAATGTTTGGAGCCGTTTTGGATTTATACTTTGCTATCCACCAATAATCGTTGTCTCGAAGCGTTGAATGTTTTCCCCCAGTAGGCCGGATATACCAAGTGAGCATTTTGTGAAACACTCTCGACTCTACATCTAGGTGAATTGGGCTATTTCTAGCAACTCGTTGTATTGTAGTATCTAAATCATTTTCATCTAAATCTCATTTATTCTCGACACCTAGACCCTCCGCTATAGTATTTGGAGATATATATATCTCATTCCCCATGACATGGGTATTATTCCTATTATATTAGTCTTATTAGGTTCATGTTGTAAGGAAGCATTGTTGTAGAAGACTCTAACTAGGTTGGGGTAATATTTTGGTTCTACACCAAGGAATTCAAGCCAACCCCAAGATGTAAATATGGATTTAAAACTAAATGCATATTTATCGTCGAACAAGAAACCCAGGTCAATGACACGTTCGGGATGAATCTTCCTTACTTTAAAACTCCTCTGTCATCTTTCTTTCTCTATATCGGATCTTAAGTTCAGAGTTTCAAATTACCAGATTTTCCCAGAAAAAGCGATTGTTTGAGAATGAGGTTGTGGTTGAGAAGACATGGGTTGAGAAGAGCTTTGAGAAAGACCGCGCTTCTGACACTGATGTTTTGGAGCCATTTTGGGTGTGGATATTGTTACATTGGAACAAAAACATTCAGGAAAAAAAACTCCAATATGGAAATCAATCAAACTCATAAAATATCGATAAATTTACCTGAATATCTGATCGTCACTGTTATGAGAACGCTAGTATTCGTTGGAGAGGAAGTGTTTTCTTCTGTCTTTAGGTTTAGGGTTTATCGATTTAGAGCTTGTATCGATTATAATCTATAAATAATGAATGGGGAAAAACATGTGATTTTTAAAATGGTGTCGACACAAATTTAACAATTGTCGATACTTTATGCTGACCTATTTTCTCATAAAACTGGAATATTTATACCAGTTACATTAGAAATTTACCTATTACATTATAATTATCGGTTTCGATGTTTTTGGGACTGAATCTTTTTAAAAATGTATCGACACTTAATGGGTGCACCCTTTTGGCATTCCTTCTGGACAAAAAGTATTGACATAAATTCCAGAAGTGTCGATATATTTTCTAGACCTATTCTCGCATAAAACCAGTATATTTATATGGTTACATTGAAAAATTACCTATTACATTATAATCATGGGTTTCGATGTTTCTGGATCGATACTTTTTATAAATGTATCGACACTTTATGCTTGCACCATTTTTTTGGTAATTCATTATGGAAAAAATGTATCGACACAAAATTAAAAAGTGTCGATACATTATGTAGGCCTATGCTCACATAAAACCAGTATATTTATACCGGTTACATTAAAAAATTACCTATTACATTATAATTATGGGTTTCGATGTCTTTGGGACCGACACTTTTTTAAAAATGTATCGACACTTTATGCGTTCACCATTTTGGGCATTCATTCTGGACGAAAAGTATCGACACCAATTTCAAATGTATCGATGTAGACCTATTCTCATATAAAACTGATATATTTATACTGGTTACATTACAAAATTACCTATTACATTATAATTATGGGTTTCGATGTCTCTGGATCGACACTTTTAAAAAATGTATCGACACTTTATGGGTACACCCTTTTGGGCATTCCTTCTGGACAAACAGTATCGACACAAATTCCAGAAGTGTCGATACATTATGTAGACCTATTCTCTCATAAAATCGGTATAGTTGTATCGGTTACATTGTAAATTTACCTATTACATTATAATTATGGGTTTCGATATTTCTGGGATCGATACTTTTTATAAATGTATCGACACTTTATGAGGGGCATTCATTCTGGACAAAAAGTATCGACACCAATTTCAAAAGTGTCGATACATTATGTAGACCTATTCTCACATAAAACAGGTATATTTATACCGGTTATATTACAAAATTACCTATTACATTATAATTATAGGTTTCGATGTTTTTGGGATCGATACTTTTTATAAATGTATCGACACATCTGCTTACCTATTTTTTGGAAACTTTACGTTTGGGAACCATACTGGACAAAATGTTTGGCATTGTAAATTTGCCTTTTACTTGAAAGTTATTGAATTTTGTAGTTATTGTACATACCCTCAATATGGAATGGTCATTCAGTGCCACACATAATGACAATTATGATGACATTTGGACTAATGCAGACAACGATCTCCATATATTGTAAGTATCAACATGACTCTTACTGCGTATAAGAAACATATACAACAACCTACTGCTAACTTTTCTCATCTCATACATAATTACATTCAAATACAAAATTATAAATCGTATACAAAATTATAAATCTTATACAAAATTAACTCTACATTTACATCATCGCTTCCTTTTGTTATTCTTGTGTCTCATGGTAGCTTTTGTTATCTCCTCTCTTATTTGATTTTGATTGTGGCTTATGAGATCGTTAATATTTGCGATCGATCCCACTGTCCAACAACCTATATTCAAATTGTCAGTACGTTAAGTATTGTAAACCACAACATTCAATCTATAACTTTTAACAATTTAACCGCAAACGAATTTTTAATTCCACTTACAAAATCACCAGTTGCCCTTGTAGAACCAATCGATTTCATCCGCATCATCACATATATGTTGCAATCATATCTGTTACAAAATTTGAATACCACACATGTCAATTATGAAACCTGCATAAATTAAGCTTTCTATTTATGATAACATCTCATACCCATTCACTTGCTCATTCATCTTATGCTCCACAAATTTGAAATTTTTCAAGGGGAACTTTCCTAGAGATCACATGCTTATACCCAATTGTGTTTCTTATTATAACTATCTAATATTTTCATCTGCATTAAAAAATTTTAAGTTATGATCCAAACAAATTATGCATTATAATTTACATAATTTCCTTTCATACATACCAATCTCTTATCATCATTCACTCTTTGTTTAGCTGGTTGAGATGTAAACAAACTATCATATATTGTTGCAACACGATCTACCATATCTAACACCAATATATACCAATGTGAATTATGGTAGTTTATTATGATCATGATCTGCAATAAATTTTACACCCAATTTGAAAAATTCAACATTCTATATCCGAAAATATCATTTGCAATTCGTATGGTGTCTTACTTTCTCACAGTCGGTGAATTTCACATAGTTACCCAATATGGGACCCCAAAAGGAAGCAATATCCTCAACCCTTACTTTTTTGTTGGCATCAAACGCCTGTTGCTGCAATTACGCGACAATCATTATTAATTTACCATCTATAACACTACTTTTCAAAATTTATTAATTTAACTCATCGCTAAGTGGTATGAAAGGTAGCCAATCCTCCGGAGTGACTTTTTTGAATCGTAGCATACTGTCCAGGTGAGGAAATCAATAGCCTAACAAAATTAATTACACAATCAGAACATATTCAATAGGTTTTAACATTTTGTACTTTCTACTTACCACACCGCCAACCCATTCTGTAGGCTTCAAAGTTGCAAAGTCGAATACACTAGCGAATTGATTTCCCATTGAGATTACAGAATATATGTATGAATCATTAGGATTAGTATCTTTTCCTGAAATATTTAAATATTACTCACAAAGCAATATATTTCACTTACCCTAATTATAACCCTCTATTCCATAAATAATCACAAATTACAACTTCAAGGTCATCAATTCGGCTTGGAATATCCGCTTTTTAAACCTATAATTTTGCTTACAAAATTTTGTCACAACAATATGGTAAAGATCAAATTAAGTTTTCTTTTATTCAACTTACCTTCTACTTCTTCTTCTGGGGTGCAGGACATTCTGAATCCAAATCTGCATTATAACACTCTCCGGTGTATAGATCACATCGATATCCTTCCTCCTCATTTCCTCCATCTTTTCTTCTTCCTCCATCTTTTCTTCTTCATATTTTCAGTTCATCATATTTTTGCTCTACATAGCTCTTCATCTCTTTTATTTTACCCTTCAATTTTTCTCATTCATCCAAGTTTTCATCAACCACCCCCTTCACCCCCGTAAGTTCACTCCTCAATTCCACAACATCCTTCACCACTCCATCAATTTTTTCACCCGTCACCATCTTAAGTTCACCCCTCAACACCTCAACTTCTTTCACCACTTCACCCCTCAACACATCAACTTCTTTCACCACTCCATCTATTTTTCCTTCCACTTCCCTCTTATGCCTCTCAAGTGTCTCTTCGACTCTTGATTATCTTTGCATGATATCAAATTGGATTTTTTTGATATCATCCAATTCAGACATCAAATTATCGAATTTACTCTGTTTTCCCTCACCGTCATCCCTCTCATCGTCATCCCCAATACAACCATCTCTTCTTCCTTCTCCTTTGCCTCCTCTACCTCCTTGCCAATAACTTTCAAAATTAAATTATAATATTAAGACATTGATTATATTCTTAATATTATTTAATTACATTTATTACCCTTTCTTGCTTCCTCGGTCTATCCAACTTCAACTACGCCATCACTCTAACCGCCTCTTCCTTCACCCATGCACGGATGCATGCCACTCCGGTTCTTTCATAAGCCGGCACTGCCTCACAGCCCGACCAAAAATCGAACAGTGCAACTTGCATTTATAATAAAATTTATAATTTTATATAATAACTATACTATCATTTTATATTAAAAAAACAAAAATGTTCTTCAACTCATTTACCTCTAAGATTGCTATGCACCCTTTGAGGTATCTTTGGTTGCCCTTTTTAAAGGTGATTATTGATTCAATCAATCTCGAATGGATATATTCAGCCCAACTGATTTCACCCTTCAAGCCTTCATCGCAAATGAGCTTCTTATAGTCCTTGTTCGTTGACGTATCACCCGTTGGACAAAGAAAGATCCCGACAAGGTACAATAGAACTTGGGCCTTAGCTCATCCCCCCGTAAGATCCACTTTTTATTTCCTCTTCAATTTCATCATATGTCTCCTTCTGCTTCAAACCATATTTGGAGGCAAGTGTTTTCCAATTCTTACTCTTAGAGACTTCTACAACACTTTTGCCTTCATTTCTACCCCCAATACGGCTACAGCACATGGGATCCCCAGAGGAAATGAAAAATCACAATATTTAGCAATACATGATCGACATCAAATTTCTCCATCAATGATCGACATAATTCCCTTCGAATAGGTCGATCCCCTACTCCTACCAACGATCCAAACCCAATTTCTCCCAGCACATTCAACTGACCCTTCTCCTTAAGGTGTTTAATTAATGAATTCACCTTTTAATGTTGCACCTTGTCGAAACTTTCTACATTTTTAACAATATATAATGTTATAATTCTTATATATTTTGTATCAATGTATTTACAAGTTTAATGAATATCTTTTTTTCACGTACTTTCCTCCATTCTTTGTATTATTCACTATCCATCTTTGACTGTGCGATGTAAGGTTCCTTATCAGCATCACTCATCGAATTTCATTTCTCCAACACATCATTTCTCACCTAATATTAAGCATAAATGTTTCTTAATTAATACACTAACGCTAAATAATACTCAATGTCAATTTCAATTTACATACCGAACCGATGTATTCGCCACTTTCCTTCATCATTTGGCATTCGGTCATACTTTCAACATTTAAAATTTGTAATCAATTTAAAGTTCTTAAATACTTTAATCCAATTACTATTTCAACAATAATAACAAAAAGAAATTGATACTTACTAGAAGTACATATATCCACCCTTTGGTTGCTTTCGAATCTCGGCCTCAATTTCAACGTCATCTTTATCACCAACAATTCCAAGATCCTTTGATTTCATTTTTCCTTCATATATCAGTTTATGCAAATCAAATCAAATACTGGTTACATACACTTTATTCAATATAGAAATATCGATAACTACTCTTGTAGTAAAATTTTCCTTCAAAAGAATTTGAATGGCCACTACAACAAGTGTCGGCACATTTATACAACCTACAATATCATTTTCTACCTATAATATTATAAACATGTATCCATATTTATTTTCTACCTATAATATTATATAATCGGTCTCAGATCCTTCTTGGCTTCGATTCGAAATCCACAAACCAAACCCAAAAACCCTAATCCTTATTTCCTTCAAACAAATGAGAACACTCAATACACCAAGTATCGGCACATTTATACAACCTATAATATCATTTTCTACGTATAATATTTAATAAAAGTATCGATATTTATATTTTACCTAGAATATCACTTTCTAACTGTAATCGGTCCTAAATGCTTCTTTACTCCAAAACCCCAAACAACACATAAAAACCCTATTTCTGATTACTGTAATAATAAAAAACTAGGGTTTCGAAAAAGTACTTTTCAATTTGACTGCAGCAACAAACAAACAAACTTCGCTTTAGAAATGCCTTCTGAAATGCAGCAACAATTACGCTTCGATTTCAAAAATCGTCTGTTCTATCTATTTTTCAGAGGATATTAAACTATGCCCTTTATATTTTCACCGGATATGTTATTTATATTTAATCGATACAACTACCAAAGTGTCGATACTTTTATGTCAGGTATCGATACTTTCGATATTATAATTACCTATTTCTTTGAAAGTATCGATAGTTTATTACGCGCACTTATTAAAGTATCGACACTTTCAATATATCCGGTAGCGCTTTACCGATTTTGTCATTTCGAGACCGGTTTTGTCATATTTTTACTTGTTATATCGTTATGGATCGATATATTTTTATAAAGTATCGACACTTTATAGGCGCTAAAACTGCTTCTCTTTTAAATTCACAAAGTGTTGATACTTATATTAAAGTATCGACACTTTTAATATATTCGGTCGCTCTATACCGATTTTGTCCTTTAGAGACCGGTTTTGTCATATTTTTACCTGTTATATCATTGTGGATCAATTCATTGTTATAAAGTATCGACACTTTATAGGCGCTAAAACTGCTTCTCTTTTAAATTCACAAAGTGTCGATACTTATATTAAAGTATCAACACTTTCAATATATCCAATCGCTCTATACCGGTTTTGTCCTTTAGAGACCGGTTTTGTCATATTTTTACCTGTTATATCGTTGTGGATCGATACATTATTATAAAGTATTAACACTTTATAGGCGCCAAAACTACTTTTCTTTTAAATTCACAAAGTGATGATACTTATATTAAAGTATTGACACTTTCAATATATTCGGTAGCACTTTACCAGTTTTTCTTTTCGAGACCGGTTTTGTCATATTTTTACCTGTTATATTGATGTGGATCGATACATTTTTATAAAATATCGACATAAACCGAAAATCTAAGTTTTCTATTACTCAACATTTCCGGTAGCGCTAAATCAAATTTGTTAAATATCTTTTAATGTATCCGGCAACGCCGTATATTAGCATGCCTTTCTGAGACAACCCCAATTTTTGTTGATGTGACTATTTTGAGCTTTTTTTGTAAAAATGGTTGCGATCGTCGAAGCACCGACACATGAGATCGACATGTGGAGAAATTAAATGGACCTACATTAATAATATTAATAGTTAATAAATAATAATACTAATAAATATTAATATTAATAATTAACCATTGAAAAGAAAATTCGAAGTAGACTCCGGACGAAAATGGGTGTTTACAACTGTCTCTCTTTATTCATTACCGTATTAACAGTAATACGACAAAGACTAAAGGCAATGAATTTTCTTCCGTTTTCTTTTTCTAAAATTTGATATTGTCTCATGCGAGACTTAAATTAATCATCTCAGGGGAGATAAAACTTCCTTTAAAGAAAACATTTCCGAATGTATTTTTGGGAGAAACACTAAGTGTAGAAACCTTTTTTCAAATAAAATGATCTCGAAAGAGATAAAACTTTATTTCAAGAGAAATTATCTTGAGGAACAAAATGATCTCAAAAGTTCTATTTTAAGAGAAAAAGATATCAAGTGAGATAATTTTTTTAGAGAAATTGTCTCGAGTGAGATGTTTTTTTGCTTCAATAAAATTATCTCAAGTGAGATAAAATTCATATTTTAAGGAATATTGTCTCGAGTGAGATAAAATTTTGTTTTGAGGAAGTCAAATCTAAGGATGACGTTGCTCCTTCTTGAGTTAAGTCATGTGGGAATTAGCTCCTCTTTGCAAGATGAGCTAAGTTGTGGACGACTCCTCCATTGCGTAAGTCGAATCTAAGTTGTTCTTTGAGTCCAATATCATTCATTGTGAAGTTGAAATTTGACTAAAAAATATTTAAAATCATACACATGCGTGTAAAGTCATGAATGCAATGCTCTTAGACATGCCTAAAATGTAGAAAATTAGCTCATCGTTGCAAGTTGGGCTAGGTTGTGAATGACTCCTTCATTGCGATTTAGGTCAAATTTTGAATGACTCCTCTTTGCGGGTTAAGTTATGTCAATAAAAAGTATTGAGTGAGACGAAATTTTTCAAGAGAAAATATCTCAAGGGAGATAAAATTTTGTTTCGAGAGAAATTATCTCAAGTGAGACTAAATTTATTTTAAGAGAAATTATCTCAAGCGAGCTAGTTTTTTTTTCGAGAGAAATTGTCTCGAGTGGGACAAAATTTTTCAAGAGAACACTTTCTCAAGCGAGATAAAGTTTTTGTTTTGAGAGAAACTATCTCGAGTGAGACGAAAATTTTCAAGAGAAAACTTTCTCAAGTGAGATAAAATTTTTGTTTCGAGAGAAAATATCTCGAGTGAGGTGAAACTTGTTTAAGGAAGACTATCTTAAGCAAAATAAAATTTTATTTTTGAAAAGAACTTCTTAAATCATTCTAAAACAAGGATAAAACTATTTTTAAGAAAGGAAAGATTATTGGATGTAACACCCAAATTATGGGTTAGTAGTTTCGGGTTTACTCAAGAGGTATGTGGAACTCAAAGAGTTCGTAATTAAGGTCATTGGCCGAGTGTGAACTTGATTGGATTTGAATTGAGCCCAAAATGTTATAAAAATGGGGGTTTTACTTATAAGGTAAAATATGAGGGACTAAAAGGGTAGTTATACCATTGCTGAAATTGAGGCTAATATTAGGGGTTTTGAATAGATTTGGGCGTGACTTTTGGGAGACAAAAGTTAAAGGCTTTGTATTTTCTTCTCATCTTCTCCTTTCTCCAATTTCTTCTTCCATCTTCTTCTTCGAGCTTCATGGATAAAAAATGGTGGTGGTTAGGACTTCTTCCATGTTTCATCTAGCTTTAAATCAGTCTTTAAGTCTTCTAGCAACATCGTTTAAGGATCTAGAGTCTTGTTTTTCTTTTGGCTAGAGATGGCTAGAGAAAGCAGGTATATTGTACTCAAAGGCAAATGAAGAAGAGAAAAAAGTGTAGATGAAGAAAGGAGCTTTATTTCGAATTCCTAAGCTAAGGTATTGTATTTCTAATCCTTTATTATATTATGAACTTCCTAAGCATGATGCTTTGTTGGGGATTTGGGTTTGGATCATATTTGGGGGTTTTGCTTGATTCATGCTTAGATGATGTTTTTGTCGTAAAGACAATGTTTTTATAGTGCTAAATGACCCTAAATAACTCCCCTAAGCTTTAAAAGTTGATTTGAGACCAAACTAGAGTGATTGAGAGGATTCTTGAGTGTTTCCTGAGCCTATTTCTAGGTTTTTTGAGTTAGGGAATTGTTATTGGATGAACAAAATCGATATTAGATGAATTGGATTGATTTTGGCATTTTATAAGGGGAGTATCGATATTGCAGTCTTAGTGTCGATAATGAGGGTAATAGTATTGATATTGGGGGTAAATTTTGCAATCTAATAGCCGTTTTTGGTACCGATACTCCAAGGGTATCGACACTTGACCTAGAAGTATTGATACTTTATGTAGGGTATCGATACTACTCATTTCGGATGGTTAGATTCGACTTCGTTAAGACCCGTAAGAGTTAAGGATAACCTGAAATGGTGGGACCTAATATTTCAACCCCTGTCAATATTTAATTCTGACTTCGTCCCTAGGTGTAGCGCTATTCATTTTTTGGTTTCAAATGAATTAAGTGACAAAATCAAATTTTAATTTGTTTAATCAGTCGGGTAATTAAATGTTAAATCGGTTAACGATTAAGAAATTTTTCAAAGTCCTGTTATCGGTTAATTTGGTTAAGAAATAAACCACTAAACCTATTAAACTTTCAAGACCTAATCAAATTTTAACTCAAATGAAAAATACCTCTATTAAATCTAAATTAATTTTATAAAAAATTGATTAATTTAAAAACCGACTGAATTAGTGAACTTTGTTTAGTTCAATTAATAATTTAAAAAATGGTTCAATTAACGTTAATTTTTTTGATTAATTTTGTTTTGGCTAATTCAATTTGATTAATGGTCGAATTAACTGTTTAAACACTTTTATTCGACTATTAAAACATTAACTTGTACATTGCCGCCAACCATCCGAACGTTTTCAAGGCAGATGAATGTAATTCAAAGCTAATGAGCTCGTGACTTCATCCACACCATGCGGATCATCTTAGCAGCTTGTGACTTCATCCACACCATACGAATCATTTTAACACCCACGTATGAATATTCACAAAAACAATCATCACTTACCGTCCACTTAATCAAGATAACATTGGGGTATTAAATACTAATCATATGGAGTATTATAAGAAATGCAATGATGTTTTTTTACATGCTATCCATTCAACATGTCATTTACGAAAAGAATAATTAGCTTATATATTGAGCATAATATCTTAATTATTTAAACTATATTTTACTTATAAACTAAAATATGAATCTTTTGATAGTAAACATTTATCTCTCTTTATACGTATTTAAACCTGAATTCACAAAAGTAATAATAAATTTTATAATCATTAAAATTATTTGATTCATATAAATTTAAATACTTTTAAATGTTATAATAATAATACAGTTAAATAATGATAATCAGGGTTGGTTTTGGGCCTGTGCGGGCTGCCCAACCGCACAGGACCAATTTTTATAAAGGCCTCCAAAAATTTTAAGCTTTTGTATGTATGTGTATTTAGAATATTTAGCCCAAGAATTTTTAAGTCCAAAACTTATTTTACTGTTATGGTATAGGATCACCAAATTTTGAAATATTAGTGAACTTCTTTATATATCTAATATTTTAGTTTTAAAAGGCCTATTTTATTGTTATGGCACAGGCTACCAAAATTTACAAGACGGCATTGATGATAATATATCTTAAATAATGATCAGGATAAAAAAAGCACAGTTTTCGATTGCTTTATATGGATTTTAGATTTATGAATTTAGTATTTGCATTTACAGTCGAACATAATTTGTTGTGCTTACGGCATTAAAACGACAACTCTTATAGTGATGAGGTGTAAAGATCATTGTAATAATGTTTCATATTAATGCCTGCTTGAAAGATTAAAAAAAACAGGGGGGTGGGGGCAAGAATCAGATACCTACTACATTGTTTTGTACAATCAAAACACTTCAACAAAGAAAACGTCTTCTAATCTTCTTCCCATTGGTCTCATCAAGACACGTAGATGAGTTTGACTCATGATTTCCCTTTTTGATATTATCATTAATAATAATATTTTATTAGATAAATATATAAATAATCACTCAATTATTTATTGTTTTAAATTCGTTATTTTTTATTAAAAAAATTGACAATCGTTCATATTGATTAGGATATAATAGTCTTTTAAAATTTTAAGATTATATTATCATATCGCAGGCAACAGACTAAAGTCCAACTCAGACTATAGTTTTGTTTAACATAAAAGAATTTAATTTTTTAACATATGAATAGTTAAGTGATCATTTTGTAACTTTTAATAATTAACAATTCAACAAAACAACATCATATAGTCAAAAGATCATTCCATAACTTTTCATAATCATGGGACTTAATAAAATATTTTACAATAAAGAACTATTTGTGTATTTTATCCTATTTTTTTCATGTTAACTTATTACGAGACAAATCTTTGATTAAAATTAAAAAACAAAAAGGAAACAAAAGCGATAAACAGAAGCTTAAAGAGAAGTGTATTGGAAGGTTTATCACAACCCCGAAGAAATCCTAATTGCTTTCCTCATTCTCTATTTCACCATCAAATTAACTTTCTTTGACTGCCTTTTAAATTTTTAATAAATTAGATATTCGATTAATGATTATATGATTTAAATTAGAGATGGCGAAATCGTTGGATGAATTACGAACTAATATACTCTTAATGAAGATTTCCTTTTTAAAAAAAGTGACATATTAATTGTTTTCTTAATTACATTTAATAAATTATATAATAAATATATCGAATTTTAAATAGAAAACATCAATATATTTTATTAAACACCCAACTACTCACTCAAAATAAGTATGACTCTCTTTTAAGAGGAATATATTCTATTACAACTTTCTCCATCTTGTCAAAAAATAATAAAAGAATAATTAAGTGGAAAATAATTTTTTTTTATAAATGACATATCAACATCGTCCTTATTTTGTGGTTATGAATAACCAAAAAATAAATAAAATGTAATATTGAGTATAGTTTTGAAAAAAATAATTAAATAAACAAACATAAATAAAATAATCGGTGAATGACTAAATAGATAGTTTATTTTTTAATTATAGGGTAAACTATACAAATGGTCACTAATGTTTGGGTAAGTTTTTGTTTTTTCACTGAAGTTTTAAAACCAACAAATAGTCACTAACGTTATCGATTTATAACAAATCGGTCACTCGCCGTTAACAACCATTAACATGTGACAGAATGCTAATGTGTCACGTTATAACCAAGTTGACCACTCTTTGACTTCAATTTTTTTCTAATAAATCCCCTCTCTCCTTTTCACCCTTCTTTCTCTTCTTTTTTTTTTGACTTTCATAATTTTCCTTGACAGTGGAAGACCCTACATGGCTAAGGGATCCATTTAACTGTTACATACTATTGTTAATTGAACCTAAGATACTGCTACATCTTTTTATTTTCATAAAGAAGTTATCAGGTTTGTATATAGTTATTCTTGATAGGTTTTGCAAGCTTGGATTGTACTTCTTCTGCTCCCTCGTAATATTTTTTTTTCTTAATCTTACATGATTTTATAAATTTGAACCGATATACTAGAGGAGAGAATCACAACTCAGACATAAGGTGGTAAGTGTCTAGCTACTCCAGGTATTAATAACAATTCTAGTTTCTTGTTCTATCTGCATTGTTTTTTAAGATCAAGTAACAATGGAGTTGGCAGAAAGATAATACCATTTGCCGAAAAACTTATCGGAGCATTGTGGGTATCATGCGGAATCTTTAGGTTGGTTGGAATGTTAAAAGAATCGAACAAATGTATCAAGTTATATCAACAGAATCTCAGCCTATTACCACCAAGTTGCAGCAGTTATGTAGTGCAACTTATGAACGCCCACCTCATCTAATGCTTGTCGGATTGTATTTAGGCAAGAGACATGTAACAAGTGAGAAAGTCTTATCTTTTTTCAAATGTTAATTGACAATTAAAGAAATAAAATAAAATTTGTATGACAACATTTACATAGTTATATCCCATTATCCCTTACGTTCATGGTTTTCAGAACCGGACCGGTTAGCGAACCGGTCATGCTACCGGTTCATTGGTTCAACCGGTCGAACCGGTTCGACCGGTCGGAAGAACCGGACGACGTTATAATTATTTAAAAAATTAAATAAAAAACTAAATATTTAATAAAAAATAATTTTTTATATCAAAAGTCATATTCAAAGCAAGTCATAACATATATAATTTAAAAACCATAAAATCAAGTAAAACAAAATGATTCAAATTAACTACAACATAATATTTAAGGTAAAACATATTAAATAAATATAATTATATAACTATAATTAAAAAATAAATTTGGGGCTAAAAAAATCATAACAAAATGATATTGTTTGGTTTAATTTTTTTTTTTAAAAACAATCCCACATGACTAAGAAATATAAAAGAGCATCCCAAAAGTCTAAAGAGTAAAAATATGAGAACAAAACAATCCAACATGCTAAGAAACATAGAAGAGCATCCCAACTAACTTCTATAAATAATAGAGGTAATTTGGTATTCAAAATCATGGAGTCTTTTGGTGAGCATTGAGTGAACTATTCTTTCATTTCAATCAAGCTCGAATTTTAGGCTTCAATCGAGCTTCTAATTTTTTTTGAGTTCAAGCATTTTCAAGTTCAAGTTTCAATATTATATTTCGAGTTCGAGTTGAACTTGATAATTTTTAGCTCGTGAGTTTGAGTCGAGTTGAGCTTACTTTTAAAGTTTTCAAGTTCGAGTCGAGCTTAGCAATACTCGAGTTTGACTTGGATCGTTTAACAAACGACGTCGTTTGATTTATTTTCAGCCGGTTCGGTTCGAACGGTTCAGCGGTTCTGGCCGGTTCACTAGTAGCGGTTCAACTGGTGTAAATTGAATCGGACTAGACAGCAATTCTCGATTGAACCGGTTGAACCGACTGATCCGGTTCGATTTTCAAAACACCGCTTACATTAGATGGCATGAAAGCCAATGAAATGAGAATGGTCAAACTGCCAATGGGATCCCTTAGCTATGTAGGGTCTTCCACTGTTAAGGAAGATGATGAAAGACAAAAAATAAGATAAAGAAGGTATAAAGAAGACAGGGGGTTTATTACAAAATTATTTTTTTGAAGTCAAAGAGTGGTCAACTTGGTTATAATGTGCCACATTAGCATTCTCTCACCCATATTAACGGCGAGTAATCAGTTTATTATAAATCGATAACATTAGTTATCGGTTTGTTATAAATTGATAACGTTAGTGATTAATTTGTTAGTTTTAAAACTTAAGTGAAAAAAATGAAAATTTTCTCCAGCATTAGTGATCATTTATGTAGTTTACCTTTAATTATATAAACTTTATAATTTAAAATTTTGACCTAATAATCACCCCCAAAAATTAGTATTTATCAAAATAGCACCCTTAGATCAATATTTACCAAAATGTCACCCTTTCTTACATTGACCATGTGTCAATCCCACGCAACAAATACACTTTGTACAGAACACACCTTATGTTGATCTGGCTAGTCATGTGGGAAGCACTTCCTGTAGAGCACGCTTTAGGCTGACCTAACAAAGATAAAAATTAGCTGACTTTATTCTCATATGTAATGCGGTAAGGGAGGTAGGATAGTAGGTTGTCCCCAACGTCAGGTTGAGAGCATCTTCCGTAGGAGACCTCCGAATTATGAAATGCCTTCCGTACTTCCTACAAAATGCGCTTTGTTGGGTTCTTTTCCCGTCCTATTGCTTCCCACATCCTTCTCTCCCCGTTTCCAGTCTTTCTCTCTCCCTCAACCCCTATATAAACCACCTCTCATTTTACAAATCACACCAAAAACTAAAACATTTACTTTCTCTCTTATTTCTTTCTATTGGGTTCAGAACATCTGATTTAAGGAAGTTTTTATTTTTTAATAAATATATTTAATTTTTTTTACTTAATTTCAGTTACTATTTTTAAAACGTGTGCAGTTAAAAATAGAGGTATACAAATTCAGATATCGGATCGAATCTGATCCAAAATTTTGAATACCTTAAATAGTGATCCTTATTCGATCTGAAAAATTGAATATTTGAATCTTTAGATATCTGAATTTTTGTATCGAATATCTGGTTATCCATATCCGAATATAAAATTTAATTTGATAAAACAATAATTTTAAATCTTATATTTTGTGAATTAATGTAACTTATTTGATACCTCAACTATATATATATATATATATAATTACTCACATGCAACAAATAATTAAATATCCTAATTTTTATTGGATTATGCTTTAATGGGTTTGTGAGTTACTCATTTATCGTGTTAAAATGTATAATTTTTTTTTGGATTTTCGAATAATCCAAAATTAGAATTTATCTGATCTGTATCGATCCGATTATCTGTTTTTTTTTAACTAATCCAAATTATCCAAAAATCAAAAAACATATCGGATATCCAAATTTTTAGATTGGATAAATGGATCAATGGATTGAATCGATCGGATCAGATCTTTTTGCACACATCTAGTTAAAAAAAGAAGAAGACATGCTACGAATGGATGAAAGTCATATTTAGCCTAATATAGTGAATATGATAAAAATAATTAATTATGTTTATTTATTTTTTTTGTTTTATTGAATATTTCAAATTTTAATATTTTGTTTTTTATCAATTAGGAAAATGGTTATTGGAAGTGTTTATTCATAACACTAAGATAACCACTCCGACTCATATTTAGAGGTATTTAACTGAAGTTGGATTTAGGTACGTATCATAAATAATTGGAGACTGTGAACTTGAACACCTCTTGTTTTTGCACTTATCGAGAGGTGAAGTTCAGAGACACACACATTCTATCTTCCATGTGGGGAGTACACTATTACTCTGGAAGATGTTTCAATATAGTTGGGACTTCCAATAGATGGTCGTGTTCTTACTAATGTGGTAGGTTGTGATTGGAAAGGTTTGTGCCTCCAGTATATATGAAAGTCGTCGAATTCATTCAATGGTGGCCAAATCTCGTTAACATGGCTTCAAACTAATTTTCTAGATGTAGACGAAAATTGTTCTGAAGATGAGGCAAAAAAAATTGTTTGGGCATGTATTTTACAAATCATTAGAGGGATCATGATGCCCGACAAATCTTACAATCAAATACATGTCGTGTGGTTGCATCATCTCGTTACTTTTGAAGAAGCAGACACATTCAGTTGGGGATTGACAATTTTAGCATTTCTCTTTAGAAAAATGTGTCGAGTAATGAAATATTTCAAAAATGGTATTGGCAGTTGTCTCATTCTTTTGTAATCTTGGGTGTGGCATCGCATACCTTTTTTTATGTCTAATCGTGAACGAGCCATTTATCTTCCCTTTCTTACTCGTAATATTTTAATATTTAATTTATTCATAAATATTTTTTATTATATAATTAATTAAAATATTTTTTTATATCAAATAGATAGTCATCATTTAAAAACATCGTGATATCCTTGATGAATTGCAAAATATCAAATTGTGAATCAAGCAAAAATCAAGTTCAGAGATACTCTTTTAATTATTTTTTTATTTAATCATCGTTATAATTAGAATCTCATTTAAAATTTTGATAATAAATATATGTTTTTGCAGTTCCAATGGATGCCCTATATGAATGAAGAAATAAGGGCTTGCATCCCACTTGACTTGAGTGATCCATTGGATGTACGACTTGCAGTTGTGTCTCTTATCTATCATGCTATTATTGAGTGGCATCCGAGTGACCGTGTGCTTCACCAGTTTGGTTTCACACAGCTCATTCCTAAAGCATCTGTGATCTCAACAATATGCATAAACTTGACAAATGAGGCAATCGTGTTGTTAATTAGAGGGAGTAGAAGAACGAGTGGATAGCGTTATGGTAGCATTGGTATGAACACATTCTCATTCATCATTATAGTTCGAAAATTGATTTCACGGTTCACCTGAATATATTTCATATTTCAACAAAAATGATAAGTCATTCACACTTTTTAAGGACACACGAGGCAACCAAATCTATTCATCGTCTTTGAGAAAAACGTCCACCGACACAATATCATCATCTCCTGACTAATCGTGGATGAAGAGAATACACTTCTGGCCTATCTTCAACAGCGCTACCGAAAACACCACAACACCCATTATCTGGATCGATTTTGAGCCCGCATGACTATATTCTGAGCCTATCGATTTACATGCCGAGACCCCTAGATAATATTATACGCCTATGGACCCGAAATTTGCTTCATATGCATCGTATCTGGTGGGTAGTGCTCCTCCACCAACACCACCACTGTATGCATCCCAGTCATTGGTGTCATTCTTTTCATAATTTTCGCAATTCTCAGTAAGCGATAGGATTGTTTATCATATACCTCCAGATTTTTTATTCCATGGAGGTCTTTCTTCGACACCGACTCTAACCAAACAAGAGAAAGATGGTGTCGATGAAGATTATGAGATTGAAGAGAAAGAGGAAGAACAACCTAAATGAAGAAATTTTGCTCGAATTAGACAACCACCGTCTTGCGGAATGTATTCACGAAGAAGACATCATTAGTTTTTATATTATGTTTTTTTAGTTGAATGTTATATTTTTTGTATTTAGTTTTTATGTTTTAATTGAATATTGTTTATTTATATATTTATTTTTTATATTCTATTTTTTGTATTATATTCTATTTATTATTTTGTAAATATTTAATTATGTTAAATTTAGTTTTCTCAAATATTTTATTTTTTAAATATAAAACGTAAAGGTGCATTATGTAGAATGTGTCTTCCAAACTTCCAAATCAACATAAGACACTTCCTGCAAAACATGTTTTTGCTAAGTCAGATGCCATGTGCATAAAACATGTCCTATAAACGGTGCCTTGTTGTCACATAATACAAAAGGGTGACGTTTCGGTAAATATTGGGAAAATGGTGCTATTTCGGTAGGTAATTTTTTGTTGTTAAATTTTTGGTAAACATGCCTTATAATTTTGGGTCTAGGTAAGAGGGCACTTTGGACAGGTGCCCTCTTGTCTAGACTCAGTTACGGGCCTGTTGGATATCAAAAGTGGTGATTTGAGTCGAGTTTGAATGGATTTCCGAGTTTAGATATGTTATTTATGTACTTTGGTATTAATATCATTCTTATGGTAAATTTTATGTTAAGAGTACGGACTTACAAAATTTTAGAATGTGTAAAATTAGATTATAAATAAAAAAACATTTAAATTATATTAATATTTAAAAATTTTACAGGTATAACTATATCGCAGCAGTCCTTCTGATTCATCTCTATGCATGGAGATTTTTATTTTATAGTAGATTACATATTATTATTAGAGAAAATATTATCTAGGTTCAAAATCAATGCAAGTACTTTACCACTAAACTTACAGTTTGGTTTTACATAGAAAAAGATATTAAATTAACCTTATTTCCGATCAGGCAAGACAAGGCTAAAAATATGAAATTGTTACACGGGATTCGGCTTTGGCCGACACAAATATATGCTGTTCGGGTAATCAAGTAGGTTTCGAAGAGCTGAGATATGGCATCCGAAATAAGCCACGCCGCTACTTTTTATTTTAATTTGTTGAATTCTGAATAGCTTTTAAATAGGTATTTTAATAAAATCAGTATAACAAAATAATCATTTTTATTCTTATTTTTTTCTAAAAACACTCTCTCTTAATGTTTCGTAATCAGTTTTATATATTTTATTTCAAGATAAACATTACAGGACAAATTATGATACATGGAAGTCCTCATAGTTGAGTTCAGCTCAATCCACCGAACACTGATTCCTTTATTCTCTTGGAAGAGTAAGAGGAATAGTTACTATAATTATAAACTTCTCCATTGACCCTTCTCTCGATTCATTCATGCATTCAGAAAAGTACAAGAAGAAATCATCATTATCTTATGTTTCATCTTTTCAATCCTCATAAACTCTGTATCTAAAATCATTGATATTTACATTCAAAGTTTAAAGATAATTGAACCCAAATGGATCAATTGCATCAGCTACACGTAGTTATATTCTCAGCTAGTGGAACTCAAGCTAAGCATCAACTCCTGCACCTCCATGTATATAAGCAATGCCTGTCGTCCTTACAACTCATTCAAGTATCATAAAAAACAATCCAATGAAGATCGACGAAGGAATCTCAAACCCCTTCCATCCACTCCACAAACTCAAGCTCGAATACACCGAGATACCGTTCAATTGCGATGGCTGTAAGGACGCCGGCATCGGCCTCAAATACAGTTGCCGGCATTGCGATTTCGACTTACACAAGGCCTGCGCCAAGCCCTTTCTGGCCATCACTCACCCGTTTTATAAAAACTGCGAGTTCCAATTCTTCTATAGCCCCCCCGGACAACGTATGAGGATCTGCGATGCGTGTCGGAACGACGTTACAGGGTTTGTCTACCACTGCAGACGATGCGATTTCGATCTCCATCCTTGTTGTGTGAACCTCCCCCGAGTGTTGGATGACGGGGAACATAATCTTTACTTGTGTCTCAAGGTATCGAGCTTCTGCCATCAGTGTGGCGACAAAGGGAGTGGCTGGTCTTATAGGTCACAATGCAAGGGTTATAATCTTCATGTGTCGTGTGTTAAGAAGTTGTTGGTTGAGAGTTGGGAAGCCAGGTATTTGAATGGTGACAAGAACAGGGTTCGAGAGTTGCAGACCAGGATCCCGAGCCTCGGCGGGACATTGAAAAACCACAACGGTGGAAGAGGGCGAAAGGCGGAGAAATATTGTAAGATTGCTGGTGGGGCTGTTAGGCTAATTGTCTCCGCCGTTCTTGGTGATCCTACATCTATAATTGGTGCTGTGGTGGCTGGTATTTTATCCAAATAATACAACTCCATAAGAGTAAATTAACAACATGCTTACTGAATTGCTTTGTTTTACATGTAACTATAAAGTCTGAAAGTGTTTCAGGTCGAGGATAAGGATCGATGTAGGATTTTGTATTAGAGGGGATAAATTTTTAAAAATTTGAAGGGAATAAATTTATAAAAATTTAAGAATAAAAATAAATTATTAATATAAAAAATTATTTAAATTATATGATGATTTGATATTTTCAAGAGAATCATTCTACCATCTCCTTCAATTCATACTGATTAAGGTCATCTTGCTAGGAATATGCCGAAACAGGAACCACCCATCTCCCAACTCAGTAATAAAGATGCCCCCAATTGGAAGCCAAACATTCGCCAAAGTAATCTGCATCACTTGAAAATTGATCATAGTAGCCGAGAGAAAACGTCCAACCAAACAATTATCAAAAGAAATCGGTGATGAATTCTCTGTCTGCTCCAAAACTAATACAGTTTCCTCTTCCTCTCACAAATTCAAATCACCCAACTCTTGATCCAAATCACCCATGATCCCACCACAACCGAACCCCAAGACAAGCAAGGAATAAACACAACTAGCAAAACTAAACAATTGGCGAGACCAGAAATCGTGCCACATAGAGGCAGAAAAATCGGCGTACCAAAAGGTAAGATTAAAAGTGACTTTTTTTTTTACAAAAAAAGTTTAGGTCAAGGACGGTCATGACCATATAAGTACTTCAAGACTTCAAATATCTTAAAGTAACTTCAATACTATAGATTTCATTCAGTAACTGAATCTTCTCAGTCGTGAAGTGTGAATAGAAATCCAAGGGCCGGTCAACGTCGTTTTTTCCCGCGTCAGAGTATGGATGGAATTGAACAGCCGAATTGATGAAATTGGTTGTTTGTTCGTGTTTTTTATTGTCCGGAACGAATGATGACAATTGGTTGTTTGTTCGTGTTTTTTATTGTCCGGAACGATGAATCGATGGCTTCAAATCGCGATTTGAACATCAACTGGGTCGATTAGATGGTCAATTTTGGATCGTATAAGCTTTCGTACCGAATCGCGATTTTGAAATGACCTAGAATGCGTTCGTACCGCGTTTTGGATCGCAGCATATAGTACGTATATCGTGGGCTATTGAGCGATTTATGTAACTATGGTCATGACATATCTAAGACCTAATTCAGATTTACACAGGACTAAGACCGAATTGGGATTCACACAGGACTTTACAAATTGCCTACCAAGAGTGACTTGTCCACCAAGAATTACGAATTTAAACTTGGCCTTAGAAGCTCAAATTCATGAATCTCAACTACTTATGCCGACACTCGTTGGCAAGATTAAAAGAGTTTTAATTTTATATTTAATTAGGGATTTAGATTATATCTTTAAAACTAATACAATCGTGACATGTGTAACAATATAAATTAATAAAAATTGTATGATTTATTTTGTCACGCCATCCTTTATATAAACATAAATTATCAGTTAAATTAAGGGATTTAATAGGTAAAATTAATTGATTAAGAGTTTATTAAACTAAAAAATAAATATGAGGATTTATTTAAAAATAGAGTTTGAATTTGAGGGTTTCCTTGGTATATTAACATATTTAATACTAAACCCTAAATATCAAGGGGAAAACAATAGTAGGATAATAAACATATAAGGTTTCAATTTATTTTACAGTAGAACATCTATAAATTAATACTCGATAAATTAATAATATTTCTAAAATAATAATTTTTCTCAATCTCAACTTAGGCCTAAAGTTTAAATTAATAATTTCGATAATCAATAAGATATAATTTTCTAGAAAACCCTTATATAATTTTATGGTCCCTTCAATGTTATAAACTAATAATTCAATAAAATTACAAATATAACTAGGACAACTTAATAAAATATGATTATGTTGATGTTTGCTTATTCTTAAAATTTAAATCTAATTGTAGTTCATCTCTAACTTTCCATATTGTATCCAAAAGTTTTGGTGTTACATTCTTATACTCACTTGTGGGGTGATCTATCTTATAAATCTAAAATTTTAACTAGTACTACAATGAATTTTGTTTTTCTGGGGGTATGTACTATATTTCCTCAATAGGCCTAACTTGAACCCTAATCTTCTTTCACGGTCTATCCTGTTGCGCAAACCTCTTCGGGACAGGGAGTGATGGATAACGATCCGATAACACGCTCTTCGTTGTCCATCACGGTTGAACTGCAAAGGTATCGACCATTCGTGGCATCGTGCTTGTAGACAAGGATGTAACAAAGTGCAACGTCATCGATGTGAACATATCCCATCCGCCCATGCCCCTGAAACTGCTCGGTTTCCCTGTCCGTATGGAACAATACCTTTGTGAACCGGTCTTGATAATGGAATATTACAAGAAATCTTTTGTGAAGAAATGTTTGGTTTCAGCACCTGTCTGTTCTATTAGTGGCATTGAGAACATGTCTTGGGATCAAATGAAGGTTTGATGACGAGGAAGCGATGTGGATGGCGCCTTCGCACCCCATGATCGCATCGTCGAATCTGCCCCCTTCCAATAGGTCGGCCTTCAACAACTCCACAGGTGTGCTAATTTCTTCTCATTTGCTGCCCCATGCAGGCATGCACAGATAGAACCAAACAGATTAATGAACACTAAGGCATTGATTAAGCAGTTGTGACTTGAGGCTGAAGAAGGTAAGCCACTTGATTCTTGTGAGCTTTAAACGTCATTTGTTGTTGTGTTAAGATATTAATGCTATTTCTAATCGATATTTAATTTGTATCAAAGATTTATCAGTGATTAAGTTTATTTAATTAATAAATACTTATTGTATAAATAAATATTAAGGGATAAGAATTGTTTGAGGTTTAGGACATGTTTAATAAAGTATTGAAAAATTAATAATTAGTGATTATTTAATAATTAGTACGAGTGTTGGTATAAGTGATTGAGATTTAATAATTTGAACTTATTAGACTAAGTTCAAATCCTATCACGTCACTTTTAAACACGTTTCCAAATTTAACTTTTTGTATTAGTGTGGTAAAGATTAAGTAGAAAATGAATGACCTACACATCACTTTATAGATGATATATTCAGTACTTTCTATTTTATTTAGAGTTAATTGTTTCATATATCCTCAAAGTATGACTCATTTTAATTTGATCCTTAAACTTTGAAATATTATAAATTTATCCCTAAACTATGATTATCTTTCTAAATTTTTCCTCAAACTTTTGAACATTTCAATTTCATTCACAAACTATGACCGTCACTCTAAATTGGTCCCCAAACTTTTTGAAAATTCAAATTTCATCTCAAACTATACACATATACTAATTACATCTCTTGTTAATAAAATCGTTAGATCAAGTTATATTATTATATATTTGAAAAAGTACAAAATTTAGGTTAAATTATAGTTGAAAATGATTATATATTTGGATGAATTTGGGATGAAATTGGAATGTTCAAAAAGTTCATAGATCAATTTAGAAAGAGGGTCATAATTTAGAGTCACAGTTTGGGATGAAATTAAAATATTCAAAAGTTTAAAAACCAACTTAAAATGAGGATTATAATTTGGAAACACATTAGCAATTAACTCTTTTATTTAATATATGTACATACTGATTGTTCGAGATTGAATTGGCCACTGCTATCTTTATTAGCCATGTTTTCAAGACATTTGTGTTCAACTAAGGTAGTCATTTATAACGATGTCAATCAGACCAGGCAGGCTAGGCACTTGGAATGGGAGTTCATGACTCAACAGAATTATTACGAATATCTTAGTCTTAGATCTCTCTTCGTTTACATTTTCATGAACTCGAGTATTCATACCACCCGTCACTATGCATTGTACATGCGACACATTTTTAGTTTATAAAATTTCAGGAGTACAAAACCGATGTCATGGCTACTAACTTGTAGCAGAACACATACGTAACAAGTTATTTGAGAATCGCTAAATGCTTCAGCACGCATCAAGAGTTCAAAGATATTTTCACTCAGTAAACTTCAAATGTCTTGATCATTGTGCATTTACAGTGTGATTGATACTCATGCTGTTGGACACAGTAAAATGGAAGCATTATTTGTCACAAAATTGGATGTTTAGTATCCTCTCAAATGGTACACATCATATGCACTTGGAACATCATGCCGGAATTTTTCCCGGTGGTGATTTGCTCAAGTCATTTGATAAATGTTATAAGCAAGACCAAGTATATACCTGTTGTAGTATGACTGCCTAAACAAGTGAATAACTATAACGTAAGAGAATATTTTCAAAAGAAACTGATACCTGATGTAAGACTCATATTTGAACAATTCTTCTTTTTCCTGTTCGTTGGTGGCAACAGCCTGCTAAATTTTCGACCTTTGGGACTTTGAAATATTGACCAGTTATAAATATCTCCCAGCTTGAAGAAAAAGAAGCACAACAGAACCCTTCCAGTTTGTCTATCAATACATATGAAAATTGGGAGCATATATCAGCTCCCAATGTTTTATCTGGTGCGTGATTTAGCTTCCCTGCAACAGATGGGGCTAGTTAAGGACACTGACCAGAGCCAATTCCCTTCTTCATGGCTGAATTGGTGGGATCACCAAATATTGAAATCAGAGTACAACAGACTCTGTCGTGTCAATCACTCTATATCAAGTACGAGGGCAGGCTTCATCCTCATTTCTCGATCGACTTTACTGTGTCAAAATCAAGAGATTCTCTTGTAGCTACGGCTCTGGCAAAACAAAAAAAATATATATATATAACCCCATCCATTAGTCAATAAAAGGCATATACACTCGGAGAAACGAAAACCAGGCCTACATGAAAGAAATTGAAAGTGGAAACATATATTTAAAACCCCAATTTTAACTACGGTCCTTTAAGAGTTTGATTTTGTCACGCATGATTACTTTTACATCTCAATATAAAATTAAAACCCACAAATCTCTACTTCTTCTGCTCTGTTATTTAAGATACAACTGTATATATCATTTCCAGAAGCCAAACCACGGGAAAAAAAGGCTACTTTATAAACAGGTCTATGTTTAGCCTATTAAAGGGTCAGCGCACTACCATGATAAATAATGAAATAATTAAAAGAGACCCAAAAAAGACCAAAGATTTAGTTACAAACCTGCAAGTTAGATTGATACATTCTCTGTCGAGGAGGCCAATTGGCTGTCCTCGACAGCCTTTTACATGCTCTAATATAACTGGAACTTGATTCAGGCCATGTTTACTCATTATCATTTCAGCAGATAGAATATCCATAGTAGGAGTAGCTGTCCATGGGACTTTACATTTTGCATTATCCAATGAACATATTTCAGATACCAAAAGCACCTGTAGCAAGGATATTAATTAGTCAAAGATTGAAAGGTTGCAACTTCAGTGCATGGAAATAAGTGTGTGAGAATCATATAAATGAAATGGAATCATCTGGTTTCAGATTAGAAAACAGTGTGACTTTAACACATCTTTGGTATGGATGTACAACTAAGATGGTAATTTCAAGATATAGTAATATATTAATTGACTGAGATGACCTTTGGGATTAACTGAAGCAGTTGGGACGTGCTGGTGGTGTGACTAGGGATGGAGATTTAACTTCCAGTTCTACTATTGTACCCCGAAGAAAGAATACCCGTAAAGATAAAATCCTATATCCAAGTTCATTTTAATATATTTTGAGTTTTAATGGGAACTAGTTTAGTGTTTTAGTAAGAAGAAACATATCTCGGTTTTCATCACTTCGTCCATCCTTATTTTCCATGAGATCCTAAATCTTTCTTTGTTTTTCCTCTTCTTCCATAGGCCTTTGAATTGCAACATGGTTAAAGCATTTGATTCATGAATACCTGAACTAAAATCTGTAAAGCTTGCACCATACCTTGGAGTCTAAGCTTTTGTCTTTTGTGAATTCGCTAAACTCTTGAATATCAGAAAGTGTCAATAAACCCATTAAAAGGTTGTCATTGTCAACAATTACTGCACAAGACTGCTTTTCAGCAAGCATAAGAGTCACTACTTCTGTAATTAAAGTACTCATCGTAACTGTCACAAATCTTGTCCTCATGGCTTCAGAAACAAAAATTCTCTTCTCTAAATCATCGGTTTTAATACTGGCATCATTAATGCAGAGTGAACTTTCAACTTCACATAGATTGTTGAAATAAGCTGATGCTTCATTAGAAGATACATTAGTTGTATTATCTGACACTTCAGGCTGCTGATTTGTACTAGCGTTTCTGTCTTCAAGTGCTTTGGTCCCTTTAATATCCTTTCTTTTCATCCGTCCAGATGTAACCCAAGAAGAAAGCCCAACAGCTCCTAATAAAGGCAAAACAATCCGATAGTCCTGAGTCAACTCAAAAAGAAGTAGAACCGCGGTGAGAGGTACCTGACAGACCCCTGCAAGGGTTGCCGCCATGCCAACCTGCAAATGACACTCCATAATGGTCATGCACATCATGTTGTATTGTTTTACTTTGATGTACAAGATTAGTGAACATAATCTCAATATCCTGATATTTCTAGGAAAAGTGTTCTTTTGCAATTTTTCATGCCAGTATCTGCAGTTCATCTCAATTTAAACATCTTTTAATCATTTCTGAGAATCATTATCGAGTCTCAACTTGATTAAATTTTTTGGGAACTTCCACAGCGTATATATCACAAACAAAGATGCACAATAACATCATCTATAATAAGTTACTCAAGTATTAATGGATTTGATTAGCATCCTAAGATGTACTCTGACCCAGCTAATCTTCACTAATGTTTTATCATTCAACCTTTTTCATACATACGTGATGACAATTTTCCATGTGTTCACCCCACTTATTTTCCTTTGTTACTATTTCCTACATTATCAGTCTGAGACTCTGAGCTATAAGGAAATTTCTTAGTAAACTTACTTTTGAAAATTAAAGCATCCTTAATGGTATCCATGTTACGAATAAAATATAAATGAATAGAAAAGCACAAACAACAGCACAGAAAGTCCTTGACAAAAAACACTACATTAAAATTTGATATACGCATTTACAAACAAAAATCATCAAATCACTATTGAAAGAAAATTACCAGGCCATATGCTTGTGGCGAGGCCACTTCCAAGATTGAAAGGTGAATGGCTGAATCAGACTGAGCAATAGCAAAACTAATGAATTTCCCATATGCCATCCCAGTTGCTGCACCAATAAAAAGTGAAGGGGCATAATATCCTCCTACTAACCCGAAGGCCCGGCACAAAGAAGTTGCAATAATCTTGACTGCCACCAGTTGAAACAAGAGATCCCCCGGAAGGCCTTTCACAAAGGGTCGAGATTCTAACAAGATATCAACATTCTCAAAACCCCAGTACAGAATTTCAGGATATGCCAAGGCTATTACACCAACTGTTAGTCCCCCGACTACAGGAAACACGGGCTGTGGTATACCAATATCCTTGTTAAGATTGTCCACAACACCCAATAAGTAAGATGTCAAATTGGAAAAAGCCAACGAAACCAAACCACAAAGAATACCCAGCAAAAGATAAAGTGGAAGTTCTGAAATGAAGGTTAAAAAGGGTTTGATCCTGTTAGCATGAGAAACATGAAGAATAGTTTCAAATGGAGAATATAATTTATGAAATTTACCACCATAAGACCGGAAATCATACTCAGGAACCTTGAAGGCTGGTTCAGAACCAAGACCGATTTCAGAGATCACGGAAGCTATAACTGCGCTGAGAATTACCGTTGAAGTTGTATTGGTAAGTGACACTGATGAATCCGCCGGCGATGACGGCCATAAAACCGACTCGACGGCGAAAAAGCAACCCGCGACGGCCGCATTGAAACCTGAAGATGCATATAAGAAGTAAATTAGTTAAAGAGATCCAATTCCAAAATATTACTGTTTAAAATTCGAAAACGAACCGGATGAGATTCCAGCAGCTGATCCGGCAGCCAAGAGGGAGAGCTTGGTTTGAGGATTTTTATCCAAACTAGAATGGATTTCTTTAGCAATGGAGGAACCAATCTCGACGCTTGGACCTTCGGGTCCCAAGGAATTACCAGTCCCCAGAGTGAAACAGGCCGCTAAAACTTTCAAAACCGAACCCAACGCTCCTTTGGCGCTAAAACTAGCTTCCGATACCGCGTTCCTAGCTGCGTTCAAGACGCTGACGATTAAACCGCCACAAGCAGGCACAGAAATGACACGCACCCAAACGGAGTCGAGAGGCTCCTCTCGCAACCAGGAAGCACCTCTAGAAGGAATTCCATCCCAAAAAAAGTCGCGAATCTCATGCACGCCGTTGTTGAACAAAACGACGGCGATTCCCGTAGAGACACCGACCAAACAAGCCGATAGGATGACCCCCGAATCGTTGAAATTATCATCGGCGGCAACAGAATCAGCGGAGGTTTGGGTGTCTGAGGAGTCGGGTACGGCAGCGGGGATAAAAGTGGGGCGTTGATCTTGAATGGGGAAAGGGGAGAAACGGTTTTTGTTGAAAGGAAATGACGGCGGCGGAGTTTTACAGAGGTGGATATGGGAGGAGAAGAGAAGACGGGAATGGTGTGGAGGTGGTAGTGGTGAGGAGGGAAACACGCGAAGCGCGCTAGGCGAAGCCATGATCTTGCTTATCCAAATCCGCAACGAAGATTAAGGCTTTATTATAGGAATATATACCATTTATTTTATGGGTAAACCAAACAAATGGTAGCTGAAGTAAGAATAAATTTCTTTTTCAGCATTAAAAGTTCACAAATAACTAAACAGTCACTAACATTTTCGTTATATAACAAATCGATTATTCGGCTGTTAACAACATTACCTCAGTCATGACAATCTGATGTGATACATTTTGATCACTCATTTGACTCACTTAAAAGAATATAAGGACTTGTACTTTTATCATATGTCTTTATAAGAATAATACTTCTATCAATACGTTTGAAACTTCCAAGCGAAGAACTAATTACAGACGCAATTTTTGAGAAGCTCATACCACTTTAGACATTGACAAAGCTTCATACTCGGGTACTAGGGGCGTTCACTGTTCGGTTTTAATCGAATTAATTGATCGAATCGAATTAGATCGATTAATTTGATCAAGGAACGATTAATATTTTTTTTAAAATTCGGTTAATGGTTAATTCGATTCGATGAATTAACCGAATTATTGAATATTAAATATTATATATATATTTTAAGCTAAAGCTCATTAAGAATTAAAACTCAATTATTTTTTAATCACACTAAACTCATTAAATTATTAATACCTAATTAAATTTTAACCCAAATATAAAATACTTCTATTATATTCAAATTAATCTAATTAAAAAAATAAAAAAAATTGGTTAATTTGTTAATTGATCTAAATAGCCAAACTTTATTCGATTCGGTTAATATTAAAAAAAATTGATTCGGCTAACCGTTAAAGAAAAAAATCGATTAATTCAATTAATAAAATTTCGATTTGGTCAGTGGCCAAATTAACCATTTGAACACCTGTATAACAAAGTATAGTCTTGATTGAACAATTCTATCATATTTTATTTCTGTCATTGTTATCCTTGTATTTGGATCAAGTATCCTTCTTATCATGTTCCGAGTACTAGATGATATCCATTTGCAGTTTTGCACTCTTTCCCTTGACATAAATTTCTACAAGTTGTAACACGTGGGATTCGAATGATGTGGCCGGCAAGGCCTATATTGCCCCGAAATGGTCCCCATATGAGTAACACCAAACCAGATTTATGGTCCCAATTCACTGTGACACCCACTTCACGTTCAGAAGCATAATAATCCTACACATCAATATATATATATATATATATATGATATGAAACAAAACAATCTTACGGGTGAGGCGGCAACTAGTTCAGAACTTTTGAACCATACATTTTTTGTATAAAAATGCATGCAATCTCTGTACTCTCTGGACTTTCGAAATTTAATCTTATATTTGTTTAATTTAACAATATAGTCTAGTCTAATTGATAACAGATATTCAAATTTAACCCAAGCCGAGTAACTCGATTCTTGTAGCTAAGAGTATAGGGAACAAATTCTACAAGTACGAAAAATGAAAACCGGATGAACATCATTTTCCATTCTTAGATGAAGTATATATTTCAACTTTAAATCTTTATCATGACCACCCAGATAACTAAGCATCAGTATTATGCTTAAAACATTTGTTTAGTGGATAATAACAATTACTTGGCAACAAAAGAAAAGCACATTATTAACAATAATAGGTCTAGTTTGCACCTAGTCCCTCTACTCTTAAGACATACAAAATTTAGCCCCTATATTCTAATTGTAGCAATTTAGTCTATTAATGCAAGGAATTGGAACATGATTAAACAGTAAATAATACCTCATGGAACCGCATTGTGGTGTTTGAGCAGCTTCAAGGTGGAGATTTCTCTCTTTCATTTTCTTTCGATCTTAAAGAATGAATTTCACAATTACGGATCCAAAAATATTTTTTAAATTGGGTACATATACATTAACAACAAAAATCCTTCTTATAGAGTGAACACAGGTAAAATTTCAGGATGAACATCAATAAAATGAACTATTATTAAAAAAAAAATCGGATTGTAGGGTGAACACCGACTCACCTTAAACCCCATTTACAACGGCCAGTGTCACAGATAACACCCGGAAAATACGAGCAGCTAAATCATGCTCTCTTTCATGTTGTTCCACAGCTTTTAACACACGTGTATATATTGAATTTTATAGTACAAAAAAATAGTTAAAGGCCAAAAGGAGCAAAGTGGAAAAAACTGTGCTGCAACCAGCAGCATGTTGGCAACCCAAATTAGAGCTTCAGCCTTGACAATGTAGTAGAATCAGCTATCAGTTAAACGCCTTCGTTTAGTATAAAATTTACAAGCTGCATTAGGACTGGACAAGACAATATGCACGGAAGTTGTCGTTGATGTTTGACCAGCTGAAAACTTACTCTCCATGGCAATAAAAGAATATAAAGCATAAAACACGCAGAATAAGCTAGTGCATGCATGTATGAATCTACACGTTGGTTCCCATTATGACACTTCTTGAAGTGCTAGATTCAATTCCTGGGCAGATTTTGCCACTGATCCCCCTCTTCTATGGACCAAAAAAATAAATTAATTAATTAAAAAAATTGGATATTTCGGATGATTAAACCCTATAGCGGTTCACTACAGGTTTAAATTACCACCATACTCACCTGGTAACCTTGGGCAGACAGCGCTTTACTTTTTCAAGTTCTATAAAGCAGAGGTTGCAACGTTCAAACCTAGGGCAACCAGCAGCATGATCTCGGTTAATAATACAAAAACTGAATATTTGAAGACTAAATTTGCAGTTCCGAAGCAAGCAGTCAGACCTTTGCTCTGCCTCGATGTCTACAGCAACAGGCGTTGAAGCAGATAATGCCGAATATATCATTGAACCAAATAATCTGACCAGCTTAAGCAGGACGTCGAGACTGATGCTCAAATGCCTACATAAGGGCTGCAGTTAAATACCAAAATCTACTCTTTTGGTAGCTACAATGAACCAGAGAAACAACTACTGAAAGCAATTGATGTTTCCAGAACAATTTGAGAGCAAAAGTCCCAGGCTAAGAGACAACAAAAATGCTAGATTATGACACTGTTTTTACCTATCCATCTCACTTCCAAGGAAACTCGACAGAAGGGGAAGAAGACAAGTGCCTATGTCCAATGTGACAATGTCTATTTTCTCAGTGACAATGCTCAACACATCAGCAAGCACCTGCAATTCCGATCACCCAAAAACAAAATGCAAGTAGCACTTCAATATGTTCGAGTTACACGAAAGTTCAAACCAAGGTGCATGGATTGACAAACTTGAAAGTTCTTACAGCATGATCAGCCATCTTTTCCATTGCACTGATTGCACCCTTTATGTCATTCCTTTCCCAGTATCGATGCACAACCTATAACCAGTAATAAACAAGGTTCAGCAATCTTCTATGTTAACTTCAACAATGTCGACATTTTACTATGAAGTGAAAAAAAAAAGCATCTAAACACTCCATATCATAACTTTTAGTTTGATTAGGATCACCTGTAACTTAGATAAATGAGACTGCATGGAACCAATGAATTGATCATGCTGCTCCATTACATCTGCAACAGCATCCTCATCATTGGCAGAAGGCATTTCTTTTTCCACAGAGGGATGGTATCCTCTTTGTTTATACTTCAAAAAAGATAAGAACCGAATGCATAAATTAGCACTGGCAACATATTAAAACAAAAAAGGAAAAGAAAGTGAATACAACCTTAGGCAAGTTTTTACCGAATTGAATGAAGACATATTTGACATAGATGTATTCCCCCGTAGGTCCGTCGTAATTAGAAGGCCTCCCTCTTTTCAACCAATTTATAACTACTGGGTGTGTTCTTCCTGAAGTATTGACCAAGGTAGTGAGTTCAGACTTTACGGAATTGTGCACTATATCAACCTGCTATGGAGAGATATACCACCTTTTTGGCTTTCTAAAGGTTATGTGTCTCTATGTGTTTTTTGCACCTGTGAATCATCTGAAACGAAGTGCTCTGGTTCAGCATGAATACATAGACATTTTAACTTGAGAAATGCTGAGGAACAGATAACAGTCTGCTTGAACTTTTTTCTTTTTTCTCTTTATTCTCATTTCATTTTTATTTTTTTGCATTCATATTTCTATTGGAAAAGGAAAAATAGAAAAATTATCACACAATAAGATTCTGATGACCGGAATCTGGCTGGTCGGCGCACGAATAAGAAAAAACCTCCCAAAGATGCCTTTTGAAATTCAGTAGTAACCCCTCTCACCCAAAACAGACCAAAAAATTGTGACGAACCAAAAACCCTAAAATTAAACAGTGAATTAAAAATTTTAAGAACATACAATTTTCATCCAAGTAGTTCGGAGGCAACTCAACCGAGTTTGATTCACTCTTACCAGAGCCAACACACCTATCTTGGCTGAGCATTTATGCCTTCTTTAATTATCAATTAATCATTTTCCTAATTTTTTTCTTCTTTTTTCCCTCTTATTTCATAAGTTGACATATTACTACTGCCTGCTTACTAAAGCAACACCATAAAATAAATAAACAAGTAAAAAATATTTTTGCACATTTCTACCATACATGTTCTATCTACCCATTTTCCCACTTTTTCCCTTTAGTTTTTGATTTCTCAAAAAGAATTGTGTAGTTGAGTTCAAAGTGATGGATTGCTCATCTTTCCTGAGATCTTTTTCGACTAATTTTAGTTCTTTTTAAAGAGTAAACTTTATAAATGAAAACTAGTTAACATAAAGTAATGTGAATGTGCTAAACCCCAACAAAATCGAAGTAAAATATAACATACATGCCAAATTTTTGGACTCCTTAACAGGATCTGAGTTTTGTGAAATGGATAACCTTCCCAAGGATTTTGTTTCCTTCACTAAAGCATCAGGATTTTGTGAAACTGATAACCTTCCCATATTAGCTTTTGTTGTGTTCTCATTCAGTACAGAGAGGGTTCCACCGGAACAAGATTTAGGTTCAGAATGACCATTCACGTTATTAGCATTAGGAATAGAAAAGGCTCTATTCGCTGTACCAAAGACCAAAATTTAATGTTAAAGTCTTTAACATAATAACTGCCAATAAAGAAAGATGGACAGATAAAAGTGTAGAAAACTGAGCAATACCGAGATGTCTACAACCCAAACTCCAACACAGCTTTGATTATATGAGAAGCCAGGAAGCTTCCCTTCATGAACATTAAGATCTGACAATCTAGACCACCCCACATCCACACCATCATGACATCTTATTGGTTCCCATGAGAAAACCTAAAAATTGCAAATAAAAATAAAGTAAAAATGTAATAGCATTGTAATAGCATAGAACACTCGCTCGTAAATCATTATGGATTGGTGAAAATTGAAATGTAAAAGACCTCACCTTTAGACTTTCATGCAATCCACAGAGTACAGTCCTCCCATCAGGATTGAAGGTCAAACAATGGATTCCAGTAGTCTACAATATAGAGGGAGGAAATCATGTACAAACCCCACCATAAAAACAGGTAAATAAAAGATACTGTGATCTCAGTATGGAAAATAGATCTTATGATCTTCAATAGAATCTCTAAGTTTACTAAGATAACCAACTACAAAACCAAAGACCAGCTAAAGTACCTCAGGCCCAGTTGAACCAATAAGCTCAAAGGTTTCAAGGTCCCAAAATTTAACAGTCCGATCAGCTGAACCTGTGAAGGCAAGAGAACGTATAATAAAAATCAGAGCACACACGAAGGATCTACAATTCCCTCACAAAATATAATAGATATTTGTATAGAACTTAATTTAGGACATTATAGATTTCTCAAATGAGGAATAAGCAAGAACTCTTTCATAGAAGGTAATAACCAACCTGTAGCAAGTAGAAACTCATTGGGATGGAAATCTAAGCACTGAATTTGGCCTTCATGATACTTGAAATCATGCAACAATTTTCCAGCAGTCAAATCCCAAACCTGTAACATATAAAAAACATGAAAAAGATTATTGTAAAGTTATCCTGAATCAACATCTGAACTCAAAAGCTAAAATGTGTATACAATCCACGTATAAATGTGCATTTAAATTTGTTCATAAGGTGAAAACATTTTTATCAAAGAAAACATAAATCTGGCAATGCATACGCCCATCTGACCCTTTTTGCCATTTATACAATGAAATGTCTTGCAGAAATCAAATTCCTATGTGAGAATGCCAAAGAACTGCACCTATGGAGCAACTCATTGATATATAACAGAATAGCTAAAGTTTCGAAGTTGCAGCACTCGGATAATTAAAAACAATGTGAAATAAAGAAGACATGTAAGTTCATCCAACACCCTCAGCATTGCATAGCCTCACTCCAAACTCCAAAATCTCGATTCCAGTTCTCACGAAATACGAGCAAGGCCATGAAACACTACCTAAAAGAATTGAAAACCTTCTATGTTTATTCACCCTACAATGCCCACACAAATCCCAAAAGAAAAAAAAACATGGGTACAATCAAAGGATAACATTCGTACAAAATGTCTGGCATCATGAACTAAATTACAGCAAATTCTGACCTTCACAATGTTGTCCTCACTGCCAGATACAACCCATCGGCCATTTGGTGTAAACCTGATTGCATTGACTCCTCGACTATGGCCCTTGTATGTATGGATACACCCTTTCTTTCTGATATCCCATACCTTGAGATTCGTATCAAGAGAACCAGATGCAAAAAACTCACCAAAGGGATGGAAGTCCACAGAGATGCAATTGGATCTATGGCCAGTCAAAGTCCGAACAACTAAAAAAGTACAGATTGCCAAAAATATATCAAAAATAGATAATCAAGTGACACATATTTAAGACCGGTATTTAACATACAACAGCATGTATATTTAGATTATTTTTTTTTTGGGGGGGGAAATGGTCTATGAAACTGGACAAGCATACTTTTTGCCTCCTCCAAATCCCAAAGCTTGATGGTACCACTTGCAGCACCTGCAGCTACCAAGACTTCTGAAGAATCAAAGCTCACTGAATCTATTCGTGTGTCCAGACAAACTCTGATATAATGGTTCGCATAAAAATTGTACGGAATAAGAATTTATTGGTCTCCAAATCGAAATTTTATCATAATTACAATTGTTTAATCCTACTATATGCTATATCCTACTAATTACAGTAAATAAGTGACATATAGATGATATTGCAAAAGAAGAGTATTTGAAAGGAAATGCATTGTGCGAATATAGAGCGAGAACTGACCAGTATAGAGTTGAGTTTACCAATAGCCCAGAGATTAACCTTGTGATCTTCTCCTCCAGTCACAAGAACCCTAGACGTTTTCCTTCCAATCTTCAGGCAATTCACAGTTGAAGAGTGTGCCACAAATTCCTCTGTTCATAATTATTAAGGCAACCCTGGGTACAAATAATTCTTAAAGAAAAAGATCTGTTTGAAGTGATGGGGGCAACTGTAATGAAAAACCAGATCAATATTAACATAGTTTCATAAAAACCCTAAAAGAAGGATACGTAGCTTGTAAGCTCGTTTGGTAGTCATGGTGGAAATGAAACTGAAGACAAGACCCTTGCAATGGCTATAGCCAACATTCAAATCTTCTTAAAAAGAAAATTTTCTGATCAACAGTGCCGTGGATCTCATCCCCATTTCATTATTTTAACCGTCTACAACGACTGCATAATCGAATTTGTTACCTTTAGATCGGAAACATTAAAAAAATATCGAAATGAGTAATCTACATTTTTACCGAAAACCAAAAACCTACAAAGAAGACAATAGTTCGAGAGGTCTGTTCATATTTTACCTTTTTGCTTGAGCTTTTCTGTGAAAGTAGATAGAAATTAATGAGAAAGTAAGCAGAAGAAGAAGAAGAAGAAGAAGGGATTCAGATTTCAGTTTCACTGCTGCTGCTTGGGTTTGTTTTAAATTTGTTTCATTTCTACTGATTAATAAGCTTTAGGGAGGGAACTTAAAGGAAAAAGAAAATTCAAAAAGAAAGAAAGAAAGAAGGGCCCAATCCAAGAAGGAAGAAGAATCCCTCCATCTGCAACTCAAAAATGTGAAAAAGACAGGGCAATCACACCCCCACCTTCATCCTCAAACAATTGAAAACTCGGCTTACCTTTTTCCTATGCCAATTTCATTTTCTTCTTTCATGTTATTCTTATTGCACGCCACCTCTCCCACAAACAGGGCTGTAGATGACACAATAAAAGCCACTTTTTTTAATTTGATTCCATCAAAATGCACTCAATATTTAAACCAAACAAATAAAAAAAAAGGCAAATATTTATGTTTCATAAATTTTTTTAATATTGAAGAAGTTGGTAAGAATGGTAAGAGGCTATATTAGAAGAAGCTGAGAGCTACAAGAGAATAAGGTTTCTCTCATTTAGAAGGTGTTTCCATACCTAAATTCATTAAGAGAATATGGTGTCATGATTTCAATTGAATGTCATTTATTATTTGCTTTTCTTACAAATTTACTGATTTATTAAAGACAAGTCATTCTATTTGAAATTTGTTGCTAGATGATGGAACCCTTTCAACTTATTACAAAACACATGATAAATTGGATTATTCTTGTGTGGTCGATGAGCATCGATGAGAACCAATAACGATGAGTTCCGATAAATTAAATTGTAAAATGATAATATTACAAGGTACTTAATGTATAATTATATTTTAATTAAAATATAATTTTAAATAAATCATAATTTTCAATTAAATTGTTTTTAAATATTTTTTGTATAATTAGTTCAAATTGTAATCCCTAATTACAAAACTCTATTTTTTAAAATTTGTGATTTTCTCATCGTCGTCGCCGCCGTCGTCGTCGATGGTTTCGTCTTCCTCTTTCGATTGAATCATTTTCGTTCATCCCTACTAACATAGAAGTCGTTCACCGTCATTTGCGCAACCAACCCGTTGAGGTAAGCTAGAATAATTTATTTTTATTCAAACTTGGTGTTTTGTCCAAGCCGTCATCGGAGGGTGGTGGCTGACTGGTTGTCGATATGGGAGTTTCCCCTCTCATTGTTTTCCCCAATCCCAAATTTTCTAAACCCTAACCTTAACCCTATTTTTAAAATTCCTCCAATTGTATAACATGAATTCCTTAATTGATTTCCAAAATTCCCTTCCTAGGACCCCATTTAGAACAATTTAACCTTAATTTTTACGTTGAAATCATTTTTTCAATTCAATTCCCGATTCCCATTTTTCAAATCGTGAAGGGTGTACGGTACACACTGCCAGTGTATCGGTACTCGAGCAACCATGTATCAATACTTGTAATGTATCGGTACTACAATTCTTTATTGTTTTTCTGAATATGTCTTCGTGTACCGATACACTCATGTAAAGTATTTGTACGGTATGCTTGATTTGTTTGTTCAGCCTTATACTTTATTTATTTTTTACGTAGATGATGGATCTAAACTTAACGCACTTAAAACAAGTTAAGATGATGGAGTGTAAACGTCATATCGACATGAGTTTAGAGAAAATTAAAAACGAGGTACATTCATTATAAGTAACTGGATTTTTAATACTTGTGATGCATTTGTTTTTCGGTATATTTTTTATTTTTTTAAGATTATTGTTTTATATACATATAGGAAAAAATTGAAGTTGTTCATGAGAATAAGATTAGAAGTTCTTTTCTAAGTTATCACAAGTTTGAGACACTCATTCGATCTGTGCAAAAAATTGAAAAGGAATTTGCTATAATGCATGACCAATTCAAAAATTTAAAAGGACAATTTGAAATATTAAATGACCAATTTGGGAAATTAGTGAGCATATTAACACCGAGTAATGTTAAAAGTTCAATACATGATGGTGATTTAGTAAAAGGAGAAGGTATGCATATTCGATCATTAAAGGATGATGCTTTAAATAATATATCAGAGTGACAGATTTACATAGTGTTCTATTGAAATATGAGAGTTTTAAAAATAAATCAAACATGGAAGAATGAATAAGTGTTGCACCATTGAATGATCAAACCAATAGTGGAATTAAAAAACCAAGTTTGTCTCCTTTTATTAATTGTGATTGTGATTATCCTTCTCCCTCATTAGAATGTAGTGGCAAATGGAAACTTAATGTTAAATCTGAAGACAACTGCAAGACTAATAGTGATGGTTTTCCAAAAATCCCAGTTGAGATCTTTAACTTTAAATTTAGTCTCAATCGATTTCTTAGTCAATTAGTTATGTTGAAGGAAACTCTAATGGTTAAAAAAATTGGACCTAAAATGTCTAACAATCCTACGACTTTGTCAAAGATGAATGAGTCACAACAGAGAAAATGTTTGAGACGTTTGACCGCACGGTTATATTTTATTGATGATCTGAAGTCAAAAGACGTGACAATGAAAAAATGAGCTAGAACATCTAAAGCGAATACCAATGTATGTATATATCATTCTTTATTGGTTATATTTCATGTTAAAGTTTGAATTTAATGCTATAAAAATGTTTGTAAGAGTTATGTTTTTCTTGTAGTAAAAGTATAAGGCATTTGATTTGTTATCGAAATATGAAAAAAAAACCAATACGATAAGTGATGCGTACATACAATATTTGGAGTTTTTAACACCTGAAGAACGCATAATTTGTACAAATGTTGCCATTTGGAATGATACATTCATCAATGTTTACATGGCCAAGAGTAATTATTTGGATATCTCAAATGTTCATACAGTTTTTCCAGAAATATGGTTATTTGGTTGGTTATTACAATTTAAATTTTTTAATGTTTTACATGATCAATATTAATTATTTTGCTTATTTTTAATATAATTGTTTGTATTATTTTCAAATATTTAATAGTTTATCGATATGTATATGTACATTTTGTACTTGAGAGAAGTACATACGCGAAAGAAGTTATATTTGCCTTTTTCATTTCAGGTAAAAATAATTTATGGGATAAAGATTGAATAATTTAAAGTTTATGATTTCTTGATAGTTATATTTATTGTTTGTCTTAAAGTATCCTTACTAAATATGTCACGCATGCTCAAAAGACAGGAAGAAATACTATCCTTTTCAAATTTCATACTCGATTGATAGAGGACTTTATGCCTATTGATAGTAGTCATGTTGAACATGTATATTTATATTTAAAATTTATTATTTACATGTATGTGGTTGACTGTGATTTTTACCTCACATGATTTTGCAGGTATATGTACATTTACATGACGAAGTCAACAATCATTTATTTTTATTAGTTGTTGATGTTGTGGAGGGGCATACTTACATTTTGGTCTCTCTTATTATCAATGGCGTTCGTAAAAATATTGTAAGTTCTTTATTCTTTTATACGAACTATAAGAATTCGTGTAGTTTTCAAATATAAATTTATAAATTTTGACTTATTGTAACAGTTGAGTAAGGTTTCGCGTATCTATGAGAGTCATGCTCATTTGGGTATATTATTTGAAAATGTTTCAAAATTTCCAATCTATTTTCTTGGATTACCGAAGCAGCCAAATATGTACGTCATTTACATTTAAAATTAAAGATATTATTTTTTGGACTATGTATTTCTTTGTGATAAATTATTTTATTTGATATTGGATTTAGAAATGATTGTGACATGTACTTATTGAAGTATATAGAAGTCAATAGCAAAGGCGATTGGTCGAAGATTAGTTTCACGGTAAAGAATACCCTATAGTTTTATTTAATTATTGTGTGATATCCAATGACAATATAAATTTATTGTGTAGACTCAACAAATGAGAGTTGAACAACTAAGAATTTTGGCAAAACTTATCGCAAGAAACCACAATGAAGTTGATCTTTTCGATCTACATAAACTGCATGTACATGATTAAGAAGTTACGAATTTTCTATATAGTTTCTTCAATGCTGAATAATGATTGTGTATTAGATTTTTCGAAGCATGACATATAGTCTAGTATGATTATACATGTTATGATTCTTTTTGTGTTGATTCCGAAAGTGCAACATTAAATTCAAATTCTACCTAATAATATGTGGTGATTTGATTCCGTAGATTTGATAAATAACTAAAATAGTACTCAAGACCCAATATGATTTACTAGGTACCGATACACAACTCATATCGATACTTGTATAAACCTCTTGTTTTTAAATGTATCGATACTACATTGGTATCAGTACCATAATTCATGTTTAGATAAAGAATTCAATTACATGGTACCGATACCTTAGTTGTATCGATACCTTCGGTTTTTCTTGGGTTTTCAAGGTTGTCCATGATACCCTAATGTATACTCAGCTTGGCGTAATTGAACTTTGATTAATTTATCATAATTAATTTACAGTGACAAACAAAATTTGAAGTAAATTAAAATAAATTTGAACATTTTTCAAAATAAAATCGAACAGTTTTCAAATTAAAAAAAGCCGAATACATGTTCCTAAATCCTAAATAAATTTGAACAGTTTTCAAAATAGTATTCCAAGGTCCATAAATATAAAGCTGTAAATATTCCAACAGATACAATCCAAAATAATCTATAGAATAAATCTAAGCCTCCGATGCATCATCGTCACCATCAACATTATCCTCGTCATCATCCTCATCATCATCCTAAAGGAGCTGAACTAAATACTCCTAGATGTCAAGATGCACATCAACTAAATTGAAATGACACATAATGCGACCCTCCATCCGAGTGATCAACTCTAACAGCGATACCAAAGAGACTTCCCATTGAGGTGATAGAGCAATTGGTGGATGAGTCGTTCGACGTGATCTAATACCCAGAGTATTAGGCTAGTGACTTTATTGAAAAGATTTAAATATTGAGAATTTAATTAATAAATGATAAAGTATAAGAAAATAAATTAGAAATTTTATTTGGTTAAGACTAATTTCTAAGAATAAAATAATGAAATGTGTATTTTAGTACTTTAATGGGGAAAAGAATTATGGTATTAAAATAAGGTAAAAGAGAAGAAAATGAGAGTCTTAATACCTTGGGTATCTTTATTCTTCTTTCTCGTGTTCACGTGACCTTCTCCATAGATAAGGTAAGTTTTATTAAATGAGTTTCTCCTTTCGATTCTAGTTTGTTCTTGCAACCTTATGTGATATATAAGCTTTAAAAAGGATGAAATAAGATTAAAACTAGGAGATGGATGAAATATTTGAGATTTAAGAAAATGGGTTTTTGAATGATATGTTAGAATATGAGTTTTTATTGGTGTTTATTAGTATATTTGACTTGTCAAAGAAGTAAATAAGAGATTAGAAGCATTGGATGAGATTAAAAACATGTTAGAAAAAGTGGTATGATTCTTAGATGGAAATGTTCTTGGGAGATTTTAGATGTTTTAAGAAGCTAAATGAAGGAAAGTTAGTAAGGATAAGTAAAGAAGAGTTTAATAGTATTGTTGAAGGTAAACATAAGGAAATTTTACCAAATTTGGGTAAGAATCGGGCTGTAAATAGAAAATATGGGTAAGGGTATCGGTACTGATAGAACATTATCGATATTATAGGTTTAAAATGGTAGAAATATGATGATTAGTACCGATACTAAAGTAATTAGTATCGATAGTGATGGGGTATCGATACCATGGATTCCAAAATGTCAAAATGGTATCTATACTGAAATGGGGTATCGATACCATATTATAGAAGTATCGATACTAGGGTAGGGGTACCAGATACTATTCAGCCTAGAATTTAAAGATAGGCTAAAATTTCCATAGAAATCTAAATAATAGTACTTGTGAGTGCATTTATTATGTACATTAATAGTTAGATATACATGTTGTTAAAGGCATGTGTTGCATTTGTATATTAGTACTATGTGTACTATAGGCACTAAGTGTGCAACCCACGGAATTCATCATATGTTGATGAACAACCGTATAGGCACTAAGTGTGCAACCCACAAAATTCATCGTATGTTGATGAACAACCGTATAGTCACTAAGTGTGCAAACCACGAAATTCATCATAGGTTGATGAACAACCGTATAGGCACTAAGTGTGCAACCCACATAATTCATCATATGTTGATGAAAACCGTATAGGCACTATATGTGTGAACCAAGAAATTCATAATATATTTATGAATGACCGTATAGGCACTACGTGTGCATCTTAACGAAATGATAATGACTTTAAAGGAATGAATTGGTATTCAATGGATATGAAATAATGAAGAAATGATATCATATCAATAGTATTCTTGCCTCACTAAGGAAATACTTAACGTATGTTTTTTTTCATGCATAGGTTCTATCAAGCCGCATAAGGAGTACATCTGACATCACCAATCTGGAATCACCTCATCATTAATTGTATGATAGCTATGTCTATTTTGATATTATTAGTTGGCATGTAATAGAATTATGATAACGCTCTACAATCATCAGTAATTATATGATAATTATGTCTATTTTGATATTATTAGTCAACATGTAATAGAATTCTGATAACGTTCTGTAAAGTTTTTGGTTTTATGATGATGTAGTAAGGATAAAATCCTAGAATGTTAACTTTTGTTATATACTAAAGTCTTTAATGAATGTTTTATAAATACTAAAATAAAAATGTTTTAAAAAAAGAAACAAATTTTTATGGGTTTTTCTAAAGAGGTAATATCTTTAAAGTGATGTGACATATGTATCTCGTGTATGGAAAGGTACCGAAACTGAGTGTATTTTATTGTAAAAAGGGTTTACATGCCACTAAGATATCAAGGCTACTGATAGGGTATGAATATAATAGAATCGATGTCTCTCTTTAATAATTTAAGTATTAATCTTATGTATGTTATGTTAGATGTCATATTCTATGAAATCGAGAAGGGCTGTTGATCAAGAGAATAACAATGGATTGGGTAGTGAAAGCTATGAAGAGAATAGTGAGCACCTGATTCCATCCGAGAATACTAGTGCCTTGGCACTTCAGGGTATGCTCGTGCCAGAGTTTGGAGCTTTTATGCAAGCTCTTGATGTTATCTTAACATGGTTCCAACCTCCATCGCCTCCCCCTGCTCCTCCAACCCCTCGAATGTTAATCCCAAAGGAGTTGAAAAGTTTGAGAGCTCTTGAGTTCCGGGGAGAAGAAATTAAAAATTCTATGGACGCTGATTTATGCTTAAATGATGTTATGATGATGCTGGAAAGTCTACAATGCTCAGATCATGAAAAGCTAGGCGGAGCTATATCATTACTCTGAGGATAAGCTCGAGTGTGGTGGTTAAATACAACGATATATGCATTACCTGGTCAAGTGAACAGGTAATTCTTTCAAGATGAGTTCAAGAACAAGTACATCGGGTAGTAATTTATGAGGCCAATGCTGCTGAAGTTTTTTAATTTGAAACAAGGCGATAGAGCAGTACATGAGTATGAGGTTGAATACAACAAACTTAGTTGTTATGCTACTCAGGTAGTTCCTAATGATAAAGCCCGATGTGATTGGTTTATCGAGGGTCTAAGGCCTAAGTTGAAAGAGATGAGTTGGTGTTAAACTTGTCTAGCCTGCAGGAAGTCATAAAACGAGCTGGCTATAGAGAGACCTTAGCATGAGACTCTAGCAACGGAGTAGAGTTTGCAGATAGAGAAAAGAGTTGGAATATATTCAACTTCCCATCATGCTAAGAGAGGCAAGGGCTCAAGTTCCCAATATACTGACAAAGATAGTTCTATTGATGCTTCTCAGAAAACTAAACAATCACAATTTGTTGCTTCTAGCTCGAGTATAGCTTATGGAGAAAGAAGTAATCCATGTCAGACATGTGGCAGATTTCATCGGGGAGTGTGTAGAGTGCTCTCTGGTGCTTGTTTTCTTTGTGGAGAAATGGGTCATTATGCTCAAAACTGTCCATATAGATCTGGAGATAGGTCAGTGCAAACTGAGAGATCAGTAGCAGCATCTAGTAGAAGCAGAGGAAGAGGAAAATCTGGTGGTCAATCTGAGTCTAGCCAATGACAAGAAACTTGGGGAGTGGCTCGAATTTATAACATTAAAACGAACAAGGATTGGGATGACTTGAAAATCATAACAGGTATATTCCATCTTTTTGATGAGCCTGTATTTGTTCTAGTTGACCCCGGTTTCACACACTCTTATAATAGTACAAAGTTGGTTAGAACTAGAGGAATTCCTTTAGAACCAACTTTTAGTGAAATGATAGCGGTAAACCCTATGGGTCATAGTGCAAGGGTAACTCGGGTATGTAGAAAATGTCCAATCAAGATTCAAGGGGTTGTGTTCTCGACAAACTTGATAGAGTTGCCCTTCAACAAGTTTGAAATCATTTTGTGCTTGGATTGGTGTTCTCCACATCATGGATCGGTGGATTGTTGCATGAAATAATTATTTTTAAGGACACGGAATGCTCTGAAATAGTAATGATTGGAAAAAAAGTGAAATCACCATCCAATGTGATATCAACCATGAAGACAGAGAAAATGATGTCAAAGGGATACATATCTTTTCTAGCTAATGTAATATACACTTGAATACCGGAGGTGAGATTAAACGATATCCCAATAGTTAAGGAGTTTCTATAGGTTTTTTCAGAGGAATTACCAGGTTTACCTCAAGATCGTGAGGTGGAATTTAGAATTGAGGTTTACCCGGGTACCAAACCAGTTTATATGGCTCCGTATCAAATAGCTTCGAAGGAGTTAAGGGAATTAAAAGCCCACTTGCTACATGATAAATGATTCATTAGACCTAGTGTTTCTCCTTGGGGAGCACCCATGCTATTTGTGAAAAGAATGACAGATCTATGTGGTTATATATTAACTATCGTTAGTTAAATAAAGTAACGATAAAGAACAAGTATCCTCTTCTGAGGATTGATGATCTGTTTGATTAACTAAAAAGTGAAACGGTGTTCTCTAAGATAGATATGAGGTCGGGGTACCATCAACTAGAGATAAAAAAAGATGATATTTCAAAGACAGCTTTTCTAACCCGGTATGGACACTACGAGTTTGTGGTAATGCCATTTAGACTAACTAATGCTCCTGCAGAATTTATGTATTTGATGAACAGAGTATTCCAACTGTACTTGGATCAATTTGTGGTAGTATTTATTAATGATATTTTGGTATATTCCAAGTCAAGAGAGGATCATGATGCTCATCTTCGAGGGGTTCTTCAGATACTTCTAGAGAAGAGGTTGTATGCCAAATTATCCAAGAGTGAATTTTGGTTAGCTGAGATTGCTTCCCTTGGTCATATAGTTTCTGCAGAAGGCATAGGATTAGATCCCAAAAAGAATCAAGCATAGTGGATTGACAACCCCCAAAGAATATTTCAGAAGTTTGAAGTTTCTTGGGGGTTGTTGGTCATTATAGGCGGTTTGTGAAGAATTTCTCAATGTTAGCATCGCCGCTAACTAAGTTGTTACGAAAAGATGTACCTTTTGTGTGGATAGAGAAATGTCAAGAAAGTTTTGAAATGCTAAAGAGAATAATAACACAAGCCCCAATGCTTGTGCAACCTGAGTCAGGTAAGGACTATGTCGTTTTCAGTGATGCATCCCATAATGGACTGGGATATGTGTTGATGTAAGAAGTGAAAGTCGTGGCTTATGCCTCGAGACAGCTGAAGAATCATGAGAGAAATTACTTGACACATAACTTGGAATTGGCAGCGGTAGTTTTTGCTTTGAAAATTTGGCGCCATTATATGTACGGTGAGTTTAAAGTACATGCTAACTCAAAAAGATACGAATTTGAGACACAAAAGATGGATTGAGCTTTTAAAAGATTATGATTTTATCATTGATTACCATCCCAGAAAAGCTAATGTGGTAGCTGATGCACTTAGTCGAAAGATTTTTGCAGTTTTACATGCATTAGATGCGCATATTCTTTAAAGAAGATGGTGCCTTGATTGCTGAACTTAAAATAAAGTCGATGTTGTTGGATCGGGTAAAAGAGCTACAAAGTCAAGATGAGAACTGTTTGGCGAGGATGGCACAAGTAAAAAAAGAAGAAGCCAAAGACTTCAAAATAAGGGTTGATAGATGTTTATATTATCGAGAAAAACTTTGTATTCCGATAATGAAGAATTGAAAAAAGATATTCTTTTTGAAGAACACTATTGAAAACATTTTTTATGTTTCGATATAATAAATTAAGTATAAATAAATTTTAAGATTTTACAAATCATTTTCTAAGTATATTCGAATCAATTTACTCGAATTTCAAGATATTACTTCAAGTCTTTAAAAGATCATTTTCAAATCGTTGCTAAAGTATAAAATTGTGTTTTGATCTTAAAATATTTTTGAAATAATTTTCACAAAGTATTTCGAACCAAAAATGAGCAAAATATCAATCTTTCAAAGTAGTGTTCGAATGCATTTTGTGTACCGATGCACAAGGCATGCATCGATGCACTCCTAAATAATTTGAACATCAAATGCATTTTATTTATCGATGCACATACCATGCATCGATGCACTCCAAGCTTATTTGAAACATCGAATGTATTTTATGCATCGATGCACCCCTAGTGTACCGATGCACTAAGTCTTCAAATGGTCAAAATATTTGAATTTTACACATAATGTAACGATGCACATTGTTTATGCATCGATGCACCATACGCTCCCAACTGTTTTATTAATTGTTTTCACACAATAACGACTCTATTGACTCCACTAATGATCCCCAACATTCAAAAGTGATCCAAGGTGTATTTAAACAAGCTTAGGAGCCATTGATCAACAACAATTTTCAAGAATTAAAAGATAATAAAAGAGAAAGCATCAAACCTCAAGTTTGAGCATTGTCAAGCCTATTTCATTCAATATTCATTTTTGCTTTCAAGAATACTTATTGTGCTCAATTGCATTATTCTTGAGTGTTCTTTCTTTGTTCTAGAATTGTGCAAACATCTTTTCTTGTGAGGATTTTCTTGTAAGTTTGCAAAATTTGTATTGTTCTCTTTGGGAGAGAGTGTTCTCAAGAATTTGAGGTATAATTCTTGAGGGATTTGTAAGGTTACTCTTTGTCCTCAAAAGAAAGAACAAATTAGTGAATTTGTGGAAAATCCTTAGTGTGGATAACTAAGGTAGTGGACGTAGACTTTGGTTGAGAAAGTCGAACCACTCTAAATCATTGTGCAAATATTTTCAATTTTCTGCAAAAGTTTCTACCGAAATATTTATTGTCAATTCACCCCCTCTTGGCCTATTCCGTCGATTGATTAACTCAACAATTAGTATCAGATTCTCACTCATTTGAAGGTTTAATTGCCTCTTGAGTTGATTCGAGAAAAGTTACATCGATAATCAAGTCATCAATGGCCTCTACTTCAAACCACGACTTCAGTCTTGACTCATTGCCCGTCAACAAGCCTCCTTTCTTCAATGGAGCTAATTATCCCTAATGGAAGAATAGAATGATGTATTTCATTCAAGCAAGTGACATGGGAGCATGGAATATCATAGAAGACGAATACATCAAACCTTCCACTCATCCTAGTGTGGAGTGAAGGAGAGACAAAAATGTTCCAGCTCAACTCCAAAGCTATCTATATTATATTTTGTGCTCTTGGACCGGATGAATACGGGAGAGTATCATCTTTTACAACCACCAAGGAAATATGGGATAAACTACAAGTCACTCATGAAGGTAAAAACGAGGTAAAAGAATCCAAAATTAGTCTTCTAGCTCATAGCTATGAAAATTTTAGGATGAAACCGGATGAAGATATCAAAGGTATAACGGATAGATTTTCCACGATTATCAATGGTCTCAAATCATTTGGAGAGTTCATTCCAAATGAAAAGCTTATGAGGAAGTAGTTTACTCTCTTCTAAAATCTTGGTAATCAAAGAAGACGACGATCATCGAGGCTAAGAACATAAAATCCTTAACTCTAGATGAGCTAATTGGTTCTCTCCTCACTCATGAAATGATGCTTCAAGATGACGTAGACGTCGAAAAGATGGACGAGATAAAGAAAGAGATAGAGAAGAAAAAGAACGTGGGAGTTTCTCTCAAATCCACAAAAGATGAGAGTGATTCAGATGAAGATGACGATGACGAGGAAATGGCATTATTTGCCAAACGGTTCAGAAAATTGATTAGGCCCAACTAAGGAAGAAAATTCAAATGCAATGAAGGTTTCAAAAATGAACCGAATGAGAAAGACCCTATCATTTGCTATGAGTGCAAAAAGTCGGGGCATGTTAAATATGATTGCCCTCTATTGAAGAAAAAGGTCAATCAAAGAAGAAGCACAAGGATCATGTGGCTACATGGAGCGATGAAGAAGGTTCCGATGAAGAGGAACAAGAAGTGGCAAACTTGTGCTTGATGGTAATAGGGGAAAACTCTCAGGTAACCTCTAACTCATTTGATTCAGATAAATTATCTTATGATGAGTTATTAGAGGATTACAATGGGTTGGCTTTGGATTATAAGACTCTATTTTCAAAATACAAAAATGATGTTTTAAAATTGAAAAACGAAAATATACTTATGTACAGGACCAACAATGAGCTTGAAAGTAAGATTAAAGAATTGCAAATCAAAATTAATGATTCTGAAAAGAAAAATATTGATTTTCATAACTTACTTTCAAAAGTTCATGATGATCATCAGAAGAAATTGATGATCTTAAAGCCTCCTTTAATAAAGTTGGAACAAAAAGTTTTGAAAAAGGTGAAAATTAAAAATCCTACTAAGTTAAAAAGAGCTTTAAAAATTACAATCATATAGGTCCCCAAATAACTTCAAATGGAAAAATTATTAGAAGTATATGGGTTCCTAAAGAACTCATTACTACTAAAGATAAGGATATCCTACACAAATGGATACCCAAGGGGACTAGGATTTTGGAAACTAATGAATATAGACCCAAAAATTCTGGGTACCAAAAATAAAAAATTAATCTATGTTTGTAGAGAAATGAGCATTAATACAAGGCACGAGAAACAAATCCAAACTCATGGTACCTTGATAGTGGATGCTCAAGACACATGACTGGTGACAAGAGCCGGTTCATAGAGCTTAACGCTAAAAATGGAGGAGAGGTGACTTTTGGAGGTAATTCAAAAGGTCACATTGAAGGTATAGGCACTATAGGTAATACCTCTTCCATACAAATTAAGAATGTTTTATATGTGAATGGATTAAAACATAATCTATTGAGTATTAGTCAATTATGCGATAAAGGATTCAATGTCATGTTTGAAACTAATGGTTGTAAAGTCATTGACATTGCATCTAATCAGATTATGCTTGTTGGTCATAGAATAGAAAACATATACATGGTGCATTTAGATTCTATAGATATGATTAATTTATGCCTAGTTGCTAAGGATGAGCATGATAGTTAGTTATGACATAGGAGACTAGGACATGCTAGTATGAGTGTTTTGCAACGATTAATTCAAGGAGATTTAGTTCGAGGGTTACCTAAACTAAAATTTGGTAATGATAAAATCTGTGATGCTTATGCTAAAGGAAAACAAAAGAGAATTTCTTTTAAATCCATTAATGACGTATCCACTAGTAGAGTATTACAATTAATCAATATAGATCCTTTTGGGCCATCTAGGACTACTAGCTTGGGTGGAAAACAATATGCATTTGTCTTGGTAGATGACTATTCTATATATACTTGGAGTTCTATTTTTAAGTACTAACGATAAAGCATTAGAAAATTTCATCACATTTTCAAAAGTAATCCAAAACGAAAAAGGTTACTCTATAACTAGTGTTAGGAGTGATCATGGAACTGAATTTGAAAATCTTGGATTTACTGAATTTTGTAATTCTAATGGTATTAGTCATAATTTTTCAGTACCTAGAACCCCTCAACAAAATGGAGTTGTTGAGAGGAAAAATCAAACTTTAGAAGAAATGGCTAGAACCATGCTTTGTGAAAACAATTTGCCAAAATATTTTTGGGCAGAAGCCACAATTACCGCTTTTTATGTTATTAATCGAGTAATGATTATGACTATTTTGAAGAAAATTCCATATGAACTTTTCAAAAATAAAAAGCCTAACATTAGCTATTTTCATCCTTTTGGATGTAAATGTTTGTTTTAAACAACATAAAGAAAATCTTAGCAAATTTGATGCTAAAAGTGATGAAAGAATTTTTCTGGGTTATTCCTTAAATTCTAAAGCTTATCGAGTATTTAATAAAAGAACTTTTGTTGTAGAAGAGTTTATACATGTTGTTTTCGATGATAATTCCCTTCCAAGGAAGGATTCTTGTGTGAATGATGATGTAGGTATTATAAACACAAATGACGTTAGATATGACGTTGGAGAACCATCATCAAAGGAAGAAACGAAAGATGAGGAAACTCAAGATCCTCTCGAGAATCCAATCATTGAAGAAAGGGAAGTCTCTTACCCAAGAGAGTACAACTATGTCAATGATGGTGAGATAATAGGTGATCCATCAAAAGGGGTAACAACTCGATCTTCTCTTAGAAATATATGTAATTATGTTGCATTTATTTCATGCATAGAGCCTAAGAATATTAAAGAAGCATTAAATGATGAACATTGGATTATGGCTATGCAAGAAGAATTAAATCAATTTGAGAGAAGTAGAGTATGAACATTAGTTGAAAGGCCTAGTAATAAATCTACTGTAGGTACTAGATGGGTATTTGGGAATAAGCTTGATGAAAGTGATAATATAGTGAGAAAAAAGGCTAGACTTATTGCTCAAGGGTATACTAAAGAAGAGGGAATAGACTATGATGAAACATACGCTCTCGTAGCTAGGATGGAAGCAATTAAAATGTTATTAGCATTTGCATGTTTCAATGAATTTAAATTATATCAAATGGATGTTAAAAGTGCATTTTTAAATGGTTTTATAAAAGAAGAAGTGTATGTGGAACAACCTCCTAGTTTTGAAGATTAAAAATTTCCAGATCATGTTTTTAAATTAACAAAAGCGTTTTATGGTTTAAAACAAGCTCCTAGAGCTTGGTATGAAAGATTGTCAAATTTTTTAATTCAAAAAGGTTTTTCCAAAGGAAATATTGATACTAAATTGTTTTTAAAGCATAAAGGTAAAGATTTATTAGTTGTTCAAATTTATGTTGATGATATAATATTTGGTTCTACTAATGATATAATTTGAGATGAGCGTGATGGGGGAGCTCTCATTTTTCTTGGGACTCCAAATCAAGCAAAGAAAAGATGGCATCTTCATCAATTAAGCTAAGTACGTCAAGGATATGTTCAAGAAGTTTGGACTGGAAAATAGGAAACCTCATGCCACTCCAATGAGCTCATCAACAAAGCTTGACAAAGTTGAAGGAGGTAAATGTGTGGATGTTAAATTGTATAGGTTAATGATTGGCTATTTGCTTTATCTAACCGCAAGTAGACCGTACATTATGTTTAGTGTTTGCTTATGTGCTAGATTTCAATCATGCCCTAAGGAATCACATTTACTAGCCGTTAAGTGGATCTTTAGATACCTTAAGGACACTCTTAGTTTAGGACTTTGGTATCCTAGAGACTCTAATTTTAGCTTGCATGCCTTCTCTGATGCTGATTATAGAGGATACAAAATAAATAAGAAAAGTACCTCTGGTACTTGCCAATTCCTAGGAAATATGCAGATTTCATGGTTTTCAAAGAAACAAAATTGTGTTGCATTATCTACCACTGAAGCGGAATACATTTCAGCCGATAGTTGTTGTGCACAAGTTTTATGGATGAAACAACAACTTTTAGATTATGGAATTGAAGTAGGTACCATACCTATCAAGTGTGACAATACTAGTGCTATTTGTCTCACTAAAAATCCCATCCAACACTCTAGAACTAAGCATATTGAAATTAGACATCATTTCATTAGAGATCATGTCGCTAAAGAAGATATAGTTCTAGAATATGTTGATACTTTGCATCAATTAACAGATATTTTCACAAAACCTTTACATAAAGAAAGATTTTGGACACTTAGGAGAGAATTAGGTTTAACAGACCTATCTTCACTTAGTGTTTAAAATAATTTAGCACTTTTAATTAGAAATGAAAAATACTTAGAGAAATAATATTTTTTATTGCATTCTCTGTTATTAGTTAGGGGGAGTTTATGATTCTTAGTGAAAATTAAATACATGTTCAAATGAAAATTTGATTGATCAAACATAGTTAATTTTCAATCTATGAGTTGCCAATACCACTAGAGCTAAATAATTTAGCATTTTGAATGCTTAAAATGGATTTTTGACATTTTAGTGCATAATGCATCGATACACTAGACAGTGCATCGATGCATCCTTTGAATATGCATCGATACACCTTGAAGATGCACCAATGCACTCCTTGAATATGCATTGATGCACTATGTTGTGCATCGATACACTCATCGGGTTTTGGGTATTAAATCCCTATTTCTTCTCATTCTCTAAGAACCTTTCAAAGCCCTCTTTGTCGCCGTTCGTCCCTCTCACCCTACTCTCAATTTTTTTCTCAAAAACTCATTTCAAGCCTGAAATTACTTGCTTCTCATCTCCCAATCCTGCTACTATCATTAAATCGTGCAAAACATCATCACATTCTCACTCAAATCCAAATTTCAAGGTAATATTTTCTAAAACCCATGTTTTATTAATTTTTGAACTTAAGATTAGTTTTGATTAGTTCTAGGTTGAACAAATTATCGGGCATTGATTGTTTAGTATTTAGAAACTAGATTTTACAACCAATTTCGTCAAAACACTAAATTTCTCAAAATTATTTTTGAAATTAAAAAAAATCTAAAATTATTGTTTTAATTGATGTTTCTGATTCACTTATGTTGTTTTCATGAAAACTATACATATTATGATCTTCAAACATTTTTTCAAAATAGTTTTCCAAACTTTGCCCATTAGGATTCGGTTTAGAGAACCTTGACTATTACGGACTCAACTGAGTTTTGGGATTGATTTTATTGCATACATGTGTTTTAAATTTACAGGTTAACTATCCCATTCTGATTCTTGAAAAATGTCTAATCCTAAACGACCTAGGACATCGTCTAGTTGCTCAAGTCAAAACCGACCTCCTATTCCTCCTCCACCTCAAAATCCAAACCCAAACAAACCCGAATTAACCATTCTTAATTCTTGCTTCAACCAACCCGGTCGTCGTCGAGATGAATTATATGATAGGTTCGTTAGTTATTTTCAATCTTACAAAATCCGAGAGGAACATATTCCTTCCATTCAAGCAGTGGAGGATATTAACTTCAAATATCTTCCTGTCCTGGAAGTTTGATAAATTGTGCCAAATTAAGCCCACTGTCTATCAACAATTAGTTCACATTTTCTACTCCAATACGGTTTGTGTCCAAAATGCAAGTAAAACCGAAACCATAGGCATACGATCTTATCTCTTAGGAGAATTCATTTTCATCAATTCGGAAACTATCGCTAATGCTTTTGGTTTAGACGATGCTGACATAGATAATGAAAGAGACATTGTGGCCACACCATATAAGTCTAAGAATAGTGTTAGTACCTTACAAACACATCATGACCGATTTCTTCATTTAATGATCTCTTAGTGGTTTAGACCATCCGGAGGTAGGTACTCCACTCTTAGAGTCATCGATTTATGGTGGATACATTGTATCCAACATAACAAGAAAATTAATTTGCCATAGATTATTTTTGGTGAGCTTGTTCATAACGTAAATGTTCTCCCTTCCAAAAATATAGAAACTTTAGTTTACGGTTGTCTTCTTTCTAATCTTTTTATCAAACTAGGGCTTAAGATCTCGGTTGAGATTCCCATCCCTCTCCAAAACCAAATTAATCTTACTTCCTTAAAGAAATCGGGATGGAAAAAGGATAAGGAAACGGGTCAATGGGAATATAGACCCACTGAGCAAACTCCGGGAGCTAGCTCTTCACGAGCTCCACCTTCTCCGGCACCAGCAGCAGACGATGATCTTGAACTTCAATAAATTTTTCAACATATAGACGATCACATACCAGACGATGAGCCGACACCCGCACAGCAAGAGGAACAAATGCCTCCATATTTTTGATCGTTTATGGAGTCATTTGATCTACGGTTTGCTTCCATGGAGTCTTAACTGACTGAGTTTCAATGGGAGATGCATGAACGTATGGATGCTCTCACACTTAAAGTGCGAGCACATTATCCTCCTCCTCCCGATCCTCCTATGGACGACTAGACCTATCTTGCTTTAGTTTGCCTGAATTAAACTTTTGATTAATATTTTAGATTTTCTTTCCTTAAATTGTTCAAACTTTTGATGTTTTTGGATTGAATGTTTAGATGTTATAGATGTTTGAACTTAATATATATATTTGGATTGCTTGAATTTATAAGTTAAATGTTTATTTCGTTTTTGCATCATTTACATATTAGTTGCAATATGAACAATTTTACCATTACACATTGTTTATGAATATTGCTTATGAAACTTATGGCTCACATTTTTCTTGATTGTGATCTTAGCAGCTCACAGTTTTAAATTTCTAAATATCAATTGGCTGAGTTTTTAAAACCCTTGTTTCAAAACGTTTTAGGAGTTTTTTGATTTAACAAAAAGGGAGAGAAGATGTGTTATAGTAAGGGGGAGTAATTTTTCAAAATTGATCTCAAAAATGATTTTCTTGAAAAATCTTAAAATTACTCAAATGTTTTGTTATATCAAAAAGTGGGAGATTGTTGAAACATTTTTGATGTTTCGATATAACAAATTAAGTATAAATAAATTTTAATATTTTACAAATCATTTTCTAAGTATATTCGAATCAATTTACTCAAATTTCAAGATATTACTTCAAGTCTTTAAAAGATCAATTCAAATTCTTACTAAAGTATAAAATTGTGTTTTATTCTTAAAATATTTTTGAAACAATTTTCACAAAGTATTTCGAACCAAAAACGAGTCAAATATCAATCTTTCAGAGTAGTGTTCGAATGCATTTTGTGTACCGATGCACAAGGCATGCATCGATGCACTCTTAAATAATTTGAACATCGAATGCATTTTATGCATCGATGCACATAGCATGCATCGATACACTCCATGCTTATTTGAAACATCGAATGTATTTTATGCATCGATGCACCCCTAGTGTACCGATGCACTAAGTCTTCCAACGGTCGAAATTTTTGAATTTTACACATAGTGTACCGATGCACATTGCCTATGCATCGATGCACCATACGCTCCTAATTGTTTTATTAATTGTTTTCACACAATAACTGCTCTATTGACTCCACTAATGATCCCCAATGTTCATAAGTGATCCAAGGTGGATTTAAACAAGCTTAGGATCCATTGATCAACAAATATTATCAAGAATCAAGAGAGAATCAAAGAGAAAGCATCAAACCTCAAGTTTAAGCATTTTCAAGCCTATTTAATTCAATATTCTTTTTTGCTTTTAAGAACACTTATTGTTCTCAATTGAATTATTCTTGAGTGTTCTTTTTTTATTCTAGAATTGTGCAAACATCTTTCCTTGTGAGAATTTTCTTGTAAGTTTGCAAAATTTGTATTATTCTCTTTGGGAGAGAGTTTTCTCAAGAATTTGGGGTATAATTCTTGAGGGATTTGTAAGGTTACTCTTTGTCCTCAAAAGAAATACAAATTTGTGAATTTGTGAAAATCCTTAGTGTGGATAGCTAAGGTAGTGGACGTAGACTTTGGTTGAGAAAGTCGAACCACTCTAAATCGCTATGCAAATATTTTCAATTTTCTGCAAAAGCTTCCACCGAAATTTTTATTATCAATTCACCCCCTCTTGGCCTATTCTGTCGATCAAATAACTCAACACACACTATAGTCATTTGACAATGCATCCAGGCAGGAATAAGATGTATCACGATTTAAAGAGTCGTTATTGGTGGTCTGGTATGAAAAGAGCGGTATTAGAGTTTGTTGCAAAATGTTTGACATGTCAGCAACTGAAAGCTGAACATCAGGTGCCTTCTGGATTGCTACAACTGATATTCATTCCTGAGTGGAAGTGGGAACGTGTTACAATGGATCTTGTTTCGAGGCTACCTTTGACACCAGGTAAAAAGGACTCGATATGGATATTGCCGACAGATTGAAAAAGGTGACTCATTTTATTCCAGTTCGAGTAGATTACTTGGTCTGATATGGGTATTGGTGAATAAGTATGCAGAGTTATATATAAAAGAGATAGTCAGACTGCATGGAGTTCCTATATCAATTGTGTCCGATCGATACCCAAGGTTTACTTTAAGATTTTGGAAGTTTTTACATGAGGCATTGGGTACTCGATTGAACTTTAGCACAACTTTTCAACCACAGAAAGATGGGTAGTCCGAACGAACTATACATATATTGGAGGATATGTTAAGGGCATGTGTGATTGAGTTTAAATGATCATAAGAAAGGTATTTTCCTTTAGCAGAATTTTCTTATAATAATAGATATCAATCTAGTACTAAAATGGCCTCGTATGAAGCTTTGTATGAGAGGAAGTGCAGAACACCATTAAATTTATTTGAACTAAAAGATCGAGACCTAGTTGGACCGGATTTGATGAAAGAAATAGAGGAAAAAGTGAAAATTATCCAGAGCAATCTAAAGATAGCCTCTGATCGCTAGAAGTATTATGCAGATTTGAAAAGAAAAGAAATTGAATTTCAAGTGGGAGACAAAGTATTTATAAAAGTGTCACCTTGGAAGAAAGTTATGAGAATTGGGCGTAAAGGAAAATTGAGAAGGTACAGATCATATCCATCCCATGTTATCACTCCTAAGAGATAGAAATCTGACCAGATTTAACTTATGAGAAAGAACCAGTTCGAATATTGGCTAAGGAAAAAAGGAATTGTGTAATAAAAGAATTTTGTTAGTTAAAGTGCTTTGGCAGAATCATAAGGTAGAAGAAGCTACTTGGGAAAGAGAATAGGAAATGAGGAAGCAGTTTCCACACCTCTTCGTTCCAGGTACTTCATTAAATTCAAAGATAAATTTTCTTAAAGGGGAGAATTGTAATACCCCGAGTATCAGGGTAATGACTTTATTGAAAAGATTTAAATTTTGAGGATTTAATTAATAAATGATAAAGTATAAGAAAATAATTAGAAATTTATTTGGTTAAGACTAATTTCTAAGAATGAAAGAATGAAAGGGGTATTTTGGTCATTTAATGGGGAAATGAATTATGGTATTAAAGTAAGGTAAAAGGGAAGAAAATGAGAGTGTTAATACCTTGGGTATCTTTCTTCATCTTTCCCGTGTTCACGTGACCTTCTCCATAGATAAGGTAAGTTTCATTAAATGAGTTTCTCCTTTCGATTTTAGTTTGTTCTTGCAACCTTAAGTGATATATAAGCTTAAGAAAGGGTTAAATAAGATTAAAACTAGGAGATGGATAAAATATTTGAGATTTAAGAAAATGAGGTTTTGAATAATATATTAGAATATGAGCTTTTATTGTTGTTTATTAGTATATTTGACTTGTCAATCAAAGAAGTAAATAAGAGATTAGAAGAATTGGATGAGATTAAAAACATGTTAGAAAAAAGTGGTATAATTATTAGATGGAAATGTTCTTGGGAGATTTTAGATGTTTTAAGAAGCTAAATAAAGGAAGTTAGTTGGGATAAGTAAAGAAGAGTTTAATAGCATTGTTGAGGGTAAACATAAGGAAATTTTACCAAATTTGGGTAAGAATCGGGCTAAAAAATGGAAAATATGGGTAAGGGTATCGGTACTAATAGAACATTACCAATATTATAGGTTTAAAAGGGTAGAAATATGATGAACAATATCAGTACTAAAGTAATTAGTATTGTTACTGATGGGGTATCGATACCAAAAGAAAAGTATATATACCATGGATTCTATAATGTCAAAATGGTATCGATACTGAAAGGGGGTATCAATACCATAGTATAGAAGTATCGATACCAGGGTAGGGGTACCGATACTATTGAGCCTAGAATTTAAAGATAGGCTGAAATTATCATAGAAATCTAAATAATAGTACTTATGAGTGCATTTATTATGTACATTAATAGTTAGATATGCATGTTGTTAAAGGCATATATTGCATTTGTATATTAGTACTATGTGTATTATAGGCACTAAGTATGCAACCCACGAAATTCATCATATGTTGATGAACAACCGTATAGGCACTAATTGTGCAACCCACATAATTCATCATAGGTTGATGAACAACCGTATAGGCACTAAGTGTGCAACCCACGAAATTCATCATATATTGATGAACAACCGTATAGGTACTATATGTGCGAACCACAGAATTCATAATATGTTTATGAATGGCCGTATAGGCACTACGTGTGCATCTTAACGAAATAATAATGAATTTAAAGTAATGAATTGGTATTCGATGGATATGAAATTATAAAGAAATGATATCATATCAATAGTATTCTTGCCTCACTAAGGAAATAATTAACGTATGTTTTTTTTCATGCGTAGGTTCTATCAAGCCACGTAAGAAGTACATCTGACATCACCAATCTAGAATCGCCTCATCAATAACTATATGATACCTATGTCTATTTTGATATTATTAGTCAGCATGTAATAGAATTATGATAACACTCTGCAAAGTTTTTGATTTTATGATGATGTAGGAAAAATCCTAGAATGTTAACTTTTGTTATATACTAAAGTCTTTAATGAATGTTTTATAAATACTAAAATAAAAATGTTTTAAGAAAATAAACAAAATTTTTATGGGTTTTTCTAAAGAGGTGATGTCTTTAAAGTGATGTGACATGTGTATCTGTATACGGAAAGATATACAGGATAAGGTTGTTACAGGTGTTACTGGTGCTGGAGCTGCTCGTGGAGTGCGAACTCATTGTTAACAAGTTCAAAATAAGCCCTTCAAAGAGATGAATCATCAATATTGTTTCCTAGAGGGAAAGGAATATATATTGAGCAATCTATGTTCTCCTCAATAAAGATATAACTTAGAACGCAACTATAGTAAAAGAAGGTGACCATAGCGGTGAGATGATAGGTCACAATGTAAACTATGTCGACAAAAATAATATGAGCAAGATTGATGCATTGCCTAGTGCGGAAGCACTGAATCCACCATGCATCGATAGTCCTAATGGTAGAATATTTACCACCAGCTGGTTGAAACCACAAAGTGATAATCAAATAGAGAAAGCAGTCATGGGTGTTCAGGGCAGTAACAGAGCCAGTGAGTGGAGATCCATGAATAAGTTAATTCTCATCAAAACGACCAATGTTTTCTAGACCTAGATGGCTAGAAATTATTTCGATGTCTAGCAGAAAGGTCTTACCCATAAGATAAGACTTTACAGCAATAACATCGTTACTAGGTTCATCAACAATACAACGAGTGTTGGAATAAAAAAATTCGGGATAAAGTGGGGAAATATTGTGGCTTAAGGTTAGGAAAGGTTAAAAATTTCCAACACCTCATTAGACCAAGATAAGGAAAGTTAAAGTTAGGATTAGACTTAAAATCAAAATCAACAACACGTTCATCCCAAATAATAAATTTTTTGAAATATTGCAAGAAAATATAAATTTCGGTTTATTACTCCGATTTCATCAAAACACGTGTAAAAAGAATTTGATAAAAAGGGTTAAGGTTAAGGTTAAGGTTTATTTATCGGCCGACTCGAAGACGAGTTATCTAAATGACGATGTTTAGTTGTAAGTTTCGATTTTAGTGTCATTTTGAAATCATATTCATGCTAAAACAACATACATTGTACAATTAATCATTAATTTCAGTCCATTTTAAATTTTAAATGGAGATGTAAAAAAACTACATCAAAATAATATATTCGATTAAATTAAACCTATGCATTCAACCTAAACCCTATAAACCTAAAAAGATTTAGTCAATAATCCAAAAACCCATAAAATAACATAGTAGAGAAAATTAAATAAAAATGGAAATAATACCTAGGAAAATAACAAATATGTGATGGGTATGCACGATTCGATGTTTAGAGTTGAAATTTCTTGAAAGGCATATAAAAACGGTGAAGGGTTTTGAATTTTGAGTGATAAATGGGTGGATTTTAGAGAGAAACTTGTGTTCTTAGGGTTATGGTTTAATATAATTTGGGTAAAAATCAGATAAGAGGGTATTTATAAGTAAAAGCCCGTGCGTATTGGTATGGTAAGATCAAGTATCGATACGCCTATTACAAAGGTACCGATACACCACATGTATCGATACCATAATGATACACTGTAATATGACATTAATTATCGCGTATTGATACCCATACAGTATCGGTACTTTAACCTATTACTTGGATTTTCAAGGGTGATGCATCGTATCAGTACCAAATGCGTTCCAATACTCTTTATACATTATGTATTTTGAATGGAATTATACAAAATTTAATGACTAGTTTGATTGTTGCAAAAAAAAATTATTAACGAAATACACCATAAATTTAATAGAAAATAACTTGATTATTGGAAAATTCTTGAATATGCTCATGCTTATTACAAAACATCCTCAATCATAATTCCAAATAAAATAAAAGCTTAGTAACTAGAAAACCAACTTCATACAATCTGAAATATTAAAACTTAAAAGAAGTTTGTGCATAATTAATATGTAATTCTTGAATATCTTACATGACTAACCTTAATCTCCTGGTGGACACAGAAAAGGACAACCACAACCATCAATCGTCATGTGATAAGAACAAGCTCTGTTTATCATGAGAGTAAAAAAATGATAGAATTAATAATCGCAACAACAACAAAAATTAAAACATTTATTTAAGTCAATATTTCACTTTACTATTATATTTCGTAATTTCACATGTCATTACTTCTCTAAGTTTCCGAATTCATCCCTCGTGTGCCTCACAAAAAAGAAATGATCAGATTCTTGCTTTACATATAAATATGCCATCATCATTTCTGCATCATCATCTTGCACTTCCTCTCGTTTGATTCTATATAGATAGTTGTATAAATCCTTCGATAAAAATCCAACATTCTCAGCTGGACCAACTTCATTCACGATATTTCATATCATCTTACTTGCTCCAATTCCATAGTTGAGCATGCTCTTAATCTTAATTCGATCTAACCCATTAATTTTTCGAAATAACCTATAAAATAAAGAATTAAAAAACATTAAATATATAAGATAGCAGTTAATATAATTAACTTTTGGATAAATTACATATCAGATATAAGTAATATGTGTTGGTTGAACCATATCATGGTTATGTTCAACGTGGAATTTTACAATTTTTTAATATTGAAAACGTTATCCAATTTGAATCTAATAAATGCCCCACACCCAACTTGGATGTTCGGTTTTTGGACATGTTTTTTGTTTTGAAGGTTATTCCACCTACCCTCTCTATATCACTTCTTACGGCACACCATTTTCTTTGCAATTATGTGACCACAATTTCAATTTTTCATTGTCTACTCAACTCGAACTCCAAAACCTTTCACCTTTGCATAAGTATGATAAAATTCAATGCAGTCATCTAAAGTCTTTCACTTCAACAAATTCATATCATTCTCATCGTAATCTTATAATTCTTTTACAATCTTATCCCATATGCATTCATCAATGAATTTGTAAATTGTTTTCTCATCATCTATATGATTGTCATTATCAATTGGATTACCAATTTCTTCTTCTTCAGTATGAATTTCACAATCTGATTCACCGTTGCATTCATTTTTTCCTTATTATGGCCATCTTTATCCTGATTAACATCGTCTTACTATGTAATTTGATTTTTTTATCTCTATTATCAACCATCTCGAAAAAATATTTATCTGCACAGACATAATCAAAATCAACATTATTATAATGGTTAATGACATCAAAAATGCATTCTAAATAGTTAAACCAAACGAATCAAGCATACCGTACCGATACTCTACATGAGTGTATCAGTACATGAAGAAGTATTAAGAAAAACAATAAAGAATTATAGTACTGATACATGGCTGCTCGAGTACTAATACACTAGCAGTGTGTACGGGTACACAATTTGAAAAATGGGAATCGGGAATTAGATTGAAAAAATTGATTTCAATGTAAAAATTAATGTTAAATTGTTCTAATCGGGGTTCTAGGATGGGAATTTTGGAAATCAATTAAGAAATTGGGTTATACAATTGGAGGAATTTTAAAATTAAGGTTAGAGTTTAGGAAATTTGGGATTAGGGAAAAACAATGAGAAGGGGAACTCCCACAGTGGTAACCACGACCACTGCTGGTGAAGGCGCCAACAGTCGGTTAGCCACACTCTCCGGTGATGACTTGAACAAAACACCAATTTTGATCAAAATAAAATTATTCTAGCTTACCTCAAAGGGTTGGTTGCACAAACAGCAGTGAACGGCGTCCACATCGGGAGGGATGAATGATAACGATTCAATCGAAGGAGGAAGACGAACCGACTGTGGCGATGAGAAAATCACAACTTTTTAAAAAATTGGATTTTGTAGTTAGAGATTACTATTTGAACTAATTATACAAAAAATATTAAAAAAATTAAAATTGTGATTTATTTAAAATTACATTTACATTTTTAAGTAAAATTTAATTATACGTTAAATACCTTATAATTTTATCGTTTTACAATTTAATTTATCAGTGTTCATTGCTATTGGTGATCATCGCCGCTCATCGAGCGTCGCAGAATTTTCCTGATAAATTAGTGTTACTTGTTATTTCCATCTTTAACTCAAAAGGATAAATTATATAAATGATCCTTCAAATTTTAGGGATTCTTTTATTTTGGTTATCAAACTTTTAAAACTTGTAATGCAATCACTAAACCTTTAATTCACTTTTATTATGGTCATTGAAGTTAGTTGCTCCGACAAAAACCCTAGCTCTTCTTTCAAATTGGTTGTGGTTTGTTATGGTTGTATCAGAGAATCAGCTACAAAGCAGGGCTGAAAACTTTTCATCGTTAGCAGATGAACTTGTCAAGGCAATGAAAAATAAAAAAATGGTGGCATATGTGAGGTGAAACAAACGTGGAATTTAATTGAGATTATTTCTTCAAGCTCCATGTTAGTTCATTACTTTTGAGCTTGTGGGACTTAAACTCAATTGGTATTTGATGGGGCTATTATCATATTATCATTCCATAATAGGGATTTAAATAACAGCTCGTTATTAGAATAGTGGTCATTATATACTGTTGAAGATGTTGTCTAAAATCGTTATTGCACAATCTTAATATCCGTTATAATTACAATAGTACCCACACTATTACCGTAATCACAATAAAGGTAACGCTACTAAAAATACGACCCAATTTAAGTCCATGTTCCATAGCGAAAACTTCCTACAAAACCATATGTATCTGATGGGAAATTTCTAGAAGGTTGAGGTTTCAACAGATAATAATTCTCGAGTGCATATTTCTCTTCCTGCAAGGTAAAGTGAAACATATGGGAAATTTATTACATGTCGAACAGGTTAGTTTGCACTTTGCACGTGCGGCCAAGTTTGGTTGCTCATTTCCCTTTCTTTCTTAACCTTACAAACTCATAATTAGAGGTGGGTATATGGGCTAAGCCCGCGAGCTACCCGTTTAACGGGCGTCCCGTGCGGGTTTTGGACATAAAAAACTGAAGATCGTTTAAATTGTGGGCTTTTTAGCCCGGATCGTTAAATCCGCGGGCTTAATGGGTATAACTGCGGGTAGCCCGCGAAGCCCGCAATAGCCTGCTCAATTTAAAATTTATAAAATTTTAGAGAAAATAAACTTAAAGAATTTTATAGAAAAAGAAAATAAATTACCTATAAATATGATGTTACTTATAACCATTGTAGTTCTTAAATTTATTAGGGTATTTGTCATAATTCTACCGTTGCTTGATAATTTTTTTTTTCATTTACAATGTATCAAATTATTCTTCATTTTAAAAAGTAAAAGTTAAAAGATTTATATAGTATTTTAGTCTTATAAAATTTACAATTGAAAACATACTTTTCAACTTTTAAAGGCTTTTACAAAAGAAAAATTGTTAGATTTGTATAATGTTTGACTTTGTTGAATTTTTCTGTTTAAATTTCTGCTTGCAGACACTTCTGTGTCTTCATATTATAGCCTTAAATAATCGTTTTTTTATAAAAGTATAACATGGTTATTGTTTTATTTGTTTTTCAATTTGGTGATATAAGTGAATATTGTTTTTTTTAAATTTAAGTTTAAGTAATTATATCGTTATATATATATATATATTAATGATTAAAAAATTAAAAAAATATTATTTTATAATAATTTTAAACTATTTAAAATAAAATTTAAATATTATTTATTATTTTGACGGTGCTACCTTCCTTTTTAAGTTACTGAATCATTTTTAAAGGTGTAACAAGTTAGAACATTATTTTTTATTGCATTTAATGCATTTAAAATTGTTTTTATTTAACGGGCCGCGGGTAAGCCTGTTTAACCCGCGGGTTAAACAGATGAAACGGATGGGCCGCGGACCTTAAAATTCAAAACAGTTTATGATTGCGAGCTTTTTAAACCGCACCGTTTAAGCCCGCACTGTCAAAACCCGCGGACTATTATGTTGACATATTGTCATAAAGTAATTTTATAATATTATTGGAAAAAACAAAAAAATGAAAAGTTATCACTCATATTTTTATTATTTTTTAATTATGGATGATTAAACTGAAATCAAAATTTAACATTAGATATAATTTTTTTAAAAAAATCAATTGAGATATCAAAACGGAATAATTCGTTAACTAAACAAGTAGATTTAGAAAACGGGGCCAAGTTTGATTTCTCATGCGTGAACTCAAATGCTTTCTTTGTGTATTCTGATTTGTCCTCCACCAAATGAGCAGCTGCCGTGGAGTATAATCAAAATTAAAGTATTATATATATAACTGAATTAAAATTAAATAACAAAATTAATATTTAACATTATATATGGAACCAAAATTGAGATGATATTTGTCCTAGTGAAATTTCACATTGATTGTAGCGCACTGCCAGCAATGAAAAATTGAATTATAAAACAGAATCTTGGACTAGGCCTACATTTTAAGGACTAGAGTAATTATTTGCACCCTTTAAATTTTCAAAATGAAGCATCAACCACTTCAACATTGATTAAGGTATCAAAGGCAAATCATGATTGCCACCACTATCAAAAGTTTTAGGTTTTATAAAGGAGATTAAGATGAAGATTAGACAGGTTCAGCAAACAGTTTATTTGATTTGCTCCAAATGAATTTAGATTGTCGGAACACAAGTCTCCAACTTTTGCACATAAATAGCAGTCACTTCTTTACAATTTGTCTCCCTCTAGAAATATTTTCTATAAGATGAGCACGCATATTAATAATATAAATATGAATAGAATCTTAGGGTGGGTACAAATAATAAAATAACGAAATTTACCTTTAAGGATACAAACTACATTAGTCACTTACACACTCACCAATCAATTCACTACCAAAACAAGTTCACGGGAATCATTTGTGATTTAGTGTTTTGAAAATAGTACCACTACGATATTTTGTTGATATAACATTTTTATGTGTTTTTGTTGACCTGATATGTACCAGAGATATGGAACATAAGATACAAAGACAAAATTATGTTGCGGCTCTAGCACCTGTAAAATTTTTATATTAGATAAATTTTAGTCTAATAGTACATTGGTTCATGTAAAAATAAGTATTCAAATTAAAAAAAGTACAAAACTTCATCAAATATTTTATCAAGTAGAGCTGAATTAAAAAAATAATCTCATATTCTCAATTTTTTTAGGTCATTGTAAATTTATATATATCAGAGAAACTAGACATCGTCTTCTGAGTTTTGAGTTTAAATATCTAATAAACTATTGTGTTCTTCTTAAAAATTTTAATATTTCGACCTCTTTTAATATTTAATCCTAGCTCCGTTCCTGATAAATTTAGAAATTTCATGTTAGTAACATAGTGATTGTTATCAACTAATTGTTTCCATCCTGTAGGGGTCATTTTGACCCAAAAAAATTGAAACACTAAGGATTAAAGTGCTCCAAAAAAGGGGGGGCTAAATGATCATTCAAACTAAAGTTGGGGGCTTAATACCAATTATACCGTTCTTAAGTCAGCCTTTGCCCGACAGGGGAAGGAAACAATGCTGATTTCAAAGTCATAATCCTCGATTCGACTGCCGGAGACGGTTTTGCATTGCGGCAAGTGATGAAAGAACCAAAGGTGGCCGAAGAAGGAGCCAAAGATGCCTTACTCGGTAGTCATCTTTTACCAACAAACGCCTTCTTTCATTTGCTTTGGCTTGCGGTATCTCCGACAGGTACCACTTGTCGAAAACGATTTTTCCCCCTCAAACGGCTGAATCCAAGCTGGCTGTATGGAGACTTCTTGTCACCGATCTTTACTGCTTTATATCGTATTGGACAGGACCTTCAATGTCAGTTCTCTTGTATTTGTTCTACAATTTCAGCCGGTGGATTTCTTCAGATTTCTCAATTGGAATATGGAAATCTTAAATCAAATAACTTTGGTATAGTTGTAATAGATTTTTTTGTCCTCTAAAATCCGACTAATTGGCCTCTAATTTTGGTAGCGTTGTACTTGATATTTCACTAACTCCAAACCCATTCAATGACCTCAAGGATTAAAATAAAATGCTATTCGGTCTAGGGTTTAAACAACTCCGTCTACAAGATGTATATTCATTAAGAAAGATGAACATATACATATTCATTACGAAAGGAGAACATATACTATCTTGTGATTAAATCAATAAATATATATCCCGTAGAACACAATCAAATCCCCGCACCAATAACCAATCAGCCAGATGGGAAAAATTAGACCTAATCTCCAACACAGTCTAAACTAGGATCCGACCAAACCACTTTAGCACAAAATAATAATAATAATCCGACGGATATAACATGAACAAATAAAAAAATAAGCTTCAAAATCGTAAACAGATATCAAGGTCATTTACTGTAAGCAAAATCATCATACACATGCACCATCTATAAAAGAACTTGTGCAAACGATTTGATCTATAAAAGAAGGATAAATTTTCATACATTAAGAATCTTAGAGTCACACGGTCAAACAAGAGAAAAACGTATTTACCATGAGTAAAAAGTTAAATAAACATGCAAAAGATACATAAACCCAACAAAAATTTACAGGGATCCTCACTGTATGTATAATGGCGCAAATGGGGAGGGATTAACATGTAAAATATATCACAAGACATTGTTTAGTATAAGGATACTCAATAGTAGAGAAGAGAGCATCGGCATCGACAAAAAGAAATTTTCAAAAAGCACATCTTTTAATCATTATACATGTCGTTCGGGGAAGCGACCAATTAGTCTGCACTGTTCCGGAAGCAAAGACGATACTACTTGTCCGTTGAGGGGGAAAAACTCACCGTCAATGCCACAACCATTATGTGTGTGTTTCCCAGCCTTAATCTTAACTGATTTCACCTGCGTTTCAGTGGAAGTTAAATCATGTGTCAATATTTATATGCATATTGGATTGGACCCAATTCACTGATCTAACATAGGAATCTGCATATTTATCCCAAAACAAATCAAAGAGCATGGGGAAACTATCCTTGTGTGAAAACAGTGCACATACAACAAAATGCATGGTCAAACCAGCAACAACTCTGCAGTGACAACTTTTACAACAATCTTGGGGCTCAACAATAAAGTTTATAGGTTTGAATTATGAGGCTGTTTGTTGACTAAAGGAAAAATGATGTTCATACCTTGACATATTCAACATATGGCAGTGAAACGTGTTTACCCATCTGTAGCAGCAAAAAAAATCTCATCATCCTCAGTCGCCCGGTCCTGTGAACTAAAAGCATATCCATGGTGTTGTCATCATGTGCAGCTCTTGGAGCAACCACCTGAGAACTCTGCACTGTTCTGCATGCATGGTTGCACACAATGATGCTAAGAAATGGTCCCTTGGTCACAACCCATTTATCTTCAAGTCTTGGAACAACTTCCTTGTTTATTCCTGACTCAGCATCTAATGGCCCTGGTAACGCAATCAGATTTTCCACATCCCAATTAGCCTCGTTGTACCACTTTGGTTCAGCATCCCAAATTGGACCAGGATCAGACAATGTCGAAGATATATCCTCTCTATCATTTGTTGCAGCATTACCCCAAGAACATCTCGAAGGATCATGTGCTGCAGTCAATCCACTCCATCCTTTATCTGTCCTTGATTTAGATCTGGTCCTTGGCCAGTTTAGAGTCGATGAGAGTGGTAACTGAGGATGAATAACTTCTGGCTCAGCTGTTACATTTCTTTTTCCAGATGATAGCCGTTTAGTCTTAGGATCAAGGCATCGTACAAACTCAGATGGTTCGGAGCTGGCATGAATGCTACTACAAGTGTCTATCTCACCTCCAGACATTCGGCTTGGAGTCATTACTGAATCAATACTAGATAAACTCGAGGCCCTAGGAATGCCTTCTTTGTTTGACCTCCTCATAATGTCTGTGTACAGGTCTGACATGTCAACTACTTCTTGACCTTCTCGATCCTCTTTTTCTGCAGGAAGGTACTCCACTTCATAGTTGTACTTTGGCAAACACAAAAACTTGAAGAACCCAGCAACAAAATATCGTAGAGGACCAAATTGCTTCTGATATTTCTCAGAAAGTTTTAACACTGAAAGTCATGAGAGAAACAGACGATCAAAATTCCCAAATTAAGAGACCATAAAAGATGAGGACATCATTTTATGCACACATCACTTACACTGTATATGCTAATAAAGGATTTCACTCATTCTATACACAGAAAATCATGTATGTATTCTTTGAGTCTAATTTTCCTCTACTGTTGTTAACAATAAAGATCAAAGCCAAATAGTCACTAGAATACAAATTCAGTGTAAACAGAAACATCTGAACACGAGTATATAAAAATGAAATTATTCTAAAATTGAAATTATTCTAGTTCAGGATTAAGATAAAAGTAAAGGCGTACAAAAGGTACTCAACCTTAAATAGGCAATTTAATACCAAAATATTCCACCAAAATCTGCAAATGATAAAAGATGGCTCATCTAGGAATAATTCTGATATGTGATTTCCATTATAGACACATTTATTACTTATGATGAAGGGAGAACAAACAAGGATGGGTACAGAAATAGCTTTTTCATTACAGTGAGGGAATAAGAAACAAGTGAGAACGAAAAGCAGTCACAATTGTTGCATGATAGCAACATGTGTGAGGATGAATGCTCAAGTCACTCTAAAAGGATAATCATGGTCAACAAGTGTAACTCGCACTCGAAACTTAGGCATCATAGTAAGTATTAATTTGACCGCATGCTGAAATGGTGATGCATGTTAGACTGAAGCATCAAAAAAGCAAGCGTAGACCACATTTAGGGGAAAAAAAGAAATATTTGTAAGAACAGAACAGAGGTTGATTAAATAAGGAACCAGCAGACTTGTATCAGCCAGGGGGATCAGGTCCAGTACATACCATCACTGACAAAACCATAATAGGAGACCGTCATTCCAAAGTGAATAATACCAGTCTGAATCCACTCAACAGCAAAAACATCTGTAGCTGTAAGACCTCCCTGAAACATATAAGGGAGAACCATAATTGTAGGCAACAAAAAGATTACTAGGCATTTAATGTATCCATAACAAGAAGCATGTGTTGTTCTTAAATCTTAACTCCTTATCTCCATGGTTATTGAAAAAAAGTTTCCACAAACAGAAATGCTATAGCATGAGATATTTCTCCCAAACTTTGCATAGCAACGTGTTAGGGTCATTAAGGTGTTATTACGCAATTTCAGACCCATGTTTCAAAAGGGTTTTGAAAATCAATCTATAAAGGAAGAAACAAAACAACCAGAAAGTAAAGCAAATATCATCTTGAATTTCCTAAGCAAGTTAAAGCAAATATCATCTTGAATTTCCTAAGCAGGTTTACCTTCACAATAGAAAGCGCAGCAGAGACTGGATCTCTAACTCCAAGAACAGCCCAAACCAGTGAATTATCTGAACCTGCTGGTATAATTCCAATGGGTATAGAAATTCCTTCTTTCTGATTGTCTCTACTAAGCAGGCCATGCAGAACCTACAAATTTAATAGGATGAAGTAGTTGATGATAGAACTGAAATACCAGCAGATTACCTAAAAGAACACAACCCCGTCCAAAGGATGGTGAAGCTTTACATTCTATTACAATGCTTTCCAAAAAGCCACGAGTCCCTAAACAGTATCGTAAAACCCTCAAACCAATCCCCCAGAATGAATATAGAAAATCCAATGGTTTATGCTATATTAACAATGAACTGATCTCAGGGCTTATAATAAACTAAATAGCAGAATTCTGTATACTGAGGTCTCCATTCAAGCTGGTGGCACAATTTTGTACTAAGTTTCAAGGTGATTTCTTGTAACTATTACAGAAGCTTGAGCAAGGAAGATATTTGTTATTCAAAGAGATGCAAGATGCATTATAGAGCATTAAATGATCAAAAAGCACTAGCTTGTTCAAAAAAACTTCATATGAAAAGAATCTATTGTGTGAACTTAATATATTGAAAGCTGACTACTTGAATGAAACAACCATGGGGATCGTTAAATTTGACATGAGACATGGCAATGAAAATCGATATAATACACAATAGTAGAACATAAAATTCAATTTCACTCAATCATAAAAATCATAAAAGGGGGCCTTTTGAAAAAACATGAGTGAGAGAGTCAAAAACTTAGAGAGAGAAATAGTGAAAGGTCAGTCTTCTGTGGGGGAGAAATGGACGATTTTCGTTGATAATCTTAGTAAGAGGGTAACAAGAGGAGAATTAAGGGAAATATTTCAGCATTACGATCAAGTTGTGAGGATTTTCATTCCAAATTATACTCAGAAACCGAAATACACGAATTATACTTTCGCGTTTGTTCAGTTTGCAAGCGAGGAAGGGAGGAGGAGGGCTATCCAGTTTGTTAACGGAACTTGGATTAATGGGAAAAGAGTTTCAGTAGGGTTAGAAAAATATCAGAACAACAGAAATAGAGAAGCTACTGAAGGTAAGACTATGAGGGATGGGTCATTCCCAATTAGGGTGGAGAAAACAAATGGTGAGAATCATGTTGGATCTTCGAGAAACTTGAGGGATAGTAGATCATACAAGGAGGTGGTGGAAACGACCAATCGAGAGGTTAGCGAACATGTTAATAAGGAAGATGGACAAAGGTCAGTGAAGGCTGCAAATGGATTAAGGAATGTCTAGGAGTTGCATATCCCTTCGGAGGATTCGAACTGGGTGAAAAGGTCCTTAACAGGGGTAATCAGGCATTCCTTCGAGCAGGAATTTGTTCAGAAAGCCTTGGTGACTGAAGGAATTCTGGTAAAAATAGCGAGATGGGGCTACGCATGGAATGCCTGTGTTGTAACATTTAAATCGATTGAAGAGTACTCTGATATATGGGAAAGAAAACAGGAGGAGTTGTTTTATTGGTTTGACTGGTTAGAGCCATTGTTGAATGAGGAGGGAGTTCCATTGGCGTTTTGTCTTGTAGAATTAATAGGATTACCGTTATTATGCTGGAATGGGGAGTTCTTGGAGAAACTTGTTCAGAAATGGGGAAAGTTCATCGGCATCATGGATTCTTCAAAGAAGAGGTCAGACTTATCATCGGCAAGAGTTCTGATCAGGGTCGCTAGTTCGTTTGATGTCCCTGAATCGGTCACAATAGGGTCTTACAACAGATCATACAAAGTCAAAGCCATATTGGGATCGGTAGTTTCAAAATCGGTACAGTGAAAATGAGTTTTCCGAGAAAGAGGGTGGCCGCCGTCTGACTTTGGATCAAGTTGGAAATCACAAGTTGCCTGACGACTCTATGCTGAAGGTAAACAAATGCCTTGATCAGGAACAGAGAAGTAGGTTGGAAAATGGGGATATGGAGCAGGTTATACCTAAAAGTCAAACAAGGATATCTCAAATTTTGGGATGTCATATTTTCTTGGAAAAGGAAAATATCCTTTAGGGGATCACGTGGGACTTGGTTTGAGGGAAGAATTGGGCCTTGATTCTCAAGCCCAAGAAGATGAAAATTTGATTTCTGAATCAAGTATGAAGAATTGGTGTCCTTCAGGGCCTGCGTTTAATATAAAATGGATAGATGAAGGGTCCAAAGGCATATTTATTAATATTTTAAACAGGAAACAGAATAAGCCTAACCATGAAGTGCGAACGGATGTAGTGGTCTGGGATAAAGAAGTTAGGATTGCTGAAGGAGTTGAGGAGGAAAAGGAAGATGTATCAGTTCAATATGCTGAAACTCAGTCACTGGATTTAATTAAAGGAACGCTTTCTAATGGTCTAAGGAGTTGGAGTCTGTTGGATCATCTGTCGAGAAGTTTGTTTATTAGGAGTGTTCCGGTGGGAAGATGGAATAGAGGAACATGTAATAGAGTTTATGGAAGATCAAAAGAAAGAAAATTCTGGTATAATCCCAATACAGAAGAAGAGCTGTTGCGACCAGCTGAGTTGCAGGACCAAAATTTAAATGTTTCTAATCCTATTTTGAGCACTCAATCATTCCCAATTATAGCGGAGAAAGGTATAATTAGCGATGATGAGGAAGGTGGTTCTCTTCGAAATGCAGTAGGGGACATGGATCAGCATTCAGGGAGTTTAGAAGTGCCACGATTAGGTTGTCAGTCTCGAGCTGGGAAAGGGAGAGAGGGTAGGAGAAAAGGAAGGATTTTGACTAGGGAAGCTTTGGATATGGCTAGCGTACCTACAGTTACTTCTCCATCTTTTTCGATATTTTTGGAAGAAGCAGTGGCTACGTGGGAGGTTAGTAGGATACTGGGGATTTCTTTCAAAGAAGGCAAGAAGGCATTTTTAGATAAAATTATGGATCTTGAAGAGGGGTTGGGGGTTAGTAGAAGTGTTGAAATAATTGGAATATGTTTTTGTGATCATTTGATCAGAGGCTTTTGGGTTATTTGTTATCTTTATGAGGAACATTAACATTATTTCGTGGAACATAAGGGGTTTGGGGAAGAATGAAAAATCAAGAGTTGTAGCTAATTTGGTCAAGAAGAACAAGCCGAATATTCTACTTATTCAGGAAACAAAGCTCGAAAACTATTCTAAGGCTCTTAAGAGAAGGATAAGGGGGAGTTTTCTTGAGGGATGCATTTTTCCCCAGCTGTCGGGTCTGCAGGGGGTCTACTGGTAATGTGGAATGAGAATGATTTTAAAATGTCCAATAGCTATCTAAGTGGCCAGATTATTGCAATATTTGGGAAGTTTAAGAATTTTGATGAAAAATATGTCATTATGAATTTGTATGGTCCCTCCATTGAATCTGAAAAGGAAGAATTTTACAGGGAATTGTTGGAGTTTGTTTCAGCTCAAGTGAATCTACTTTGTATTGGGGGGGATTTCAATGTATCTTGATCCGGCAGAGAAGATGGGAAGGTCTCAAAACTGGCATTCTGTTGATATTTTTAGGAATTTTCTTCAGCAAACTAATTTAATTGATCTTCTGTTGGTCGGAGGAACCTTTACTTGGTGCAACAACAGGGAAGAATCAACTTGGTCAGACTAGATAGGTTCTTAATATCTGGAAATTTTTTGTCTTGCTTTCCGAATGTAGTTCAAAGACTGCTGTCTAGGTCCATATCATATCATAATTCGGTGTCTTTGGATGATTCGTCTGAAGATTGGGGGCCTAAACCCTTCCGATTTTATAATTATTTATTAGAGGAAGAAGACTTCGAGGATTTGGTTAAAGCTTCAATGGTGGATTTGATGAAGAGGAATAACAGGAGGGGTATATTCAGTATCTTACAGGGAACTAAAAAATCAATCAGAAACTGGTCAAGCAGGAAATTTAATGGGATTTCAGAGTCTATTGTAACCTTGGAAGAACAAATTAATGAGTTGGAATTAAAGGCACAAGGTAGTAATCTTTCTTCTCAGGAGTGGGATCAGGTGAAGCAGTTTAGATCGAATCTCTGGAGGCTGTACAGGATTGAAGAAAGTATTTGGTTTCAAAGAGCAAGAACGAGATGGATTAAAGGAGGGGACAGAAACACCAGATTTTTTCACCTCTGCGCTCTGAATAGAAGTAGGAGAAATGCAATTACAAGTCTGAAGATTAATGGGACTGTTGTTTAGATCCGTTCTTGATTAAGACCCACATTTCGAATTTTTTTCAAGACAACGTTTATTTCCATTTCTACAATGGAAGTGGAGGATTTATTGCTGGATTTTTCTAAACTGTCTGGGTACCAGTCTACAAAACTAGAGGAGCAGTTTTCTGAACAGGAAGTTTGGCAAGCTATAGCAACCTCAGACAGTTCTAAATCTCCTAGTCCTGATGGTTTCACAATGGGTTTCTTTAAGAAATGCTGGCCAAATTTAAATGAGCATGTATTGAAATTTTTTAATGATTTTTACTTTGTAAGAAAGTGGAAGCATGGAGTAAATCACTCCTTTATTACTCTAATTCCAAAGATTTTAATTCCAGAAAAGGTTAAAGACTATTGTCCAATTAGCCTTGTAGGAAGTTTGTATAAGATACTATCAAAAGTCTTATCCAAGAGACTAAGCGGTTGTGTTGGTGACTTTATCATCCCTTTCCAGTTTGCTTTTATACCAGTGAGGCAATTGTTGGACTGTGCCTTTATTGCAAATGAAGGGATCGATTATTGGAGAAAACAAGGACTACAAGGGGTTTTTTTTAAAGTTGACTTTCGTAGAGCGTACGACTCTGTTGAATGGCCAATATTAAACAGAGCAATGAAGGAGATGGGTTTTGGTACTAGATGGTGTTCGTGGATCTCACAGTGTCTCTCTTCTGCTTCAATTTCGGTTATTGTGAATGGGTCTCCCTCAGAAGAGTTTCCAATGGCTAAGGGACTTAGACAAGGTTGTAGTCTCTCTCCCCTTCTTTTTAATATAGTTGGTGAGTTGTTGCATTTTATGCTCGATAAAGCAGTTGAGAAAGGTCTTTTTCAAGGTTTTTTTATTGGGAATTCTGAAGATTCCTTCCGATTATCTCATCTTCAGTTTGCTGATGATCTCATCATTTTTTTCCAAGCTTCACTTACTTAGATTAAAAATGTGAAAAGAGTGTTGAAGATTTTCAGTATTATGGCGGGGTCGCATCTAAACTTGAAGAAGAATAAACTTTTTGGTGTTAACATTGATGAGGATATCTTATCAAATTGGGTATTGGAAGTGGGTTGTTCTGTTGATCGCGTTCCCACAAATTACTTGGGACTTCCAATCGGTGCTAAGATGAATTCTGAAGGCTTATGGGATCCAGTCTTTAAAAATTTTAACTCCAAACTAGCTGGGTGGAAAGCCTCTTATCTTTCGTTGGCTGGCAGGACAGTTTTGTAGAAGTCTGTGTTATCTTCCCTACCAATTTGTTTCCTATCATTCTTTAAAATGCCTTGCATAGTTAGGAAGAAATTAAATTCTTTAATGGCCAGTTTTTTATGGGATGACAGTGCGGAAAAAAGGAAGATTCACTGGGTTAGTTAGAGTATTGTTTGTAAATCTTTGAACAGCTGTGGCCTTGGGGTTCTTGACTTGAATCTTTCTAATCGAGCATTGTTGGGAAAATGGGTGTGGAAGTTTGCAAACGAAAAGAATTCCCTATGGAAAAGAGTTTTATGTAGAAAGCAAAAGGTTAGGTGCAATACTATGTCTATTAGTAAGGTCATCTCTCCAAAATCTTCTTGGAATTTGAGAAGTATTGCTAATAATTTTTTGAGGAATGATTCTGAGGGAGAGTGTCTCAGATCTTTTTCGAAGTTACAAGTAGGAAATGGAAAGTCCATATCATTTTGGATTGATCCATGGGTGGATGAGGTTCCTCTAAAAAATCTTTTCCCTAGAATTTTTGCACTCTCTACTAACAAATGGGGTAAGTTTGCTAAATTTGGAAGTTTTGAGTTGAATGGTTGGGTATGGAACATTCTTACTAGGAGAAATTTGTCGGATTGGGAATTGGATCAATGGATGGATTTGATGGTGAAGTTAAAGGATATAAAACTCACTGATTCGGTTGAAGACTTTCTCTCTTAGTCTGCAAGTGGTGATGGGTTATTATCAGTAAAATCGTGTAGGAAAGCTCTTGGAGGGGAAGATGGGGGTAATGATTTATGGTCAAAAGGGGTGTGGTTGGGTTTGTCACCGCCTCGTGTTGAAGTTTTTCTTTGGCAGTTAGCTCATCAGAAAGTTGCAGTTAAAGTGGAGTTAGCGAGAAGAGGAATGTCTTTAGAAGAAGATATCCTCTGTCTATTTTGCAAGGAACATGAGGAATCAGTGCAACACTTGTTTATTACGTGTTTTGTAGTGTGGGAATTATGGAATAGAGTGGTTAGATTCTGGGATTTAACTATAGTGTTACCACAAGACCATGCTTCTTTACTTATCTCGTGGGGGAATTTGAGGGTGAATTCATTGATTTGGAAGTTTATCCGGGAGTTGTTTTTTGGTCTATTTGGAAAACAAGGAATGTGATTGTGTTTGAAGGATTAAACCTTGATAGGCTGTCTCTCTTTTTCCTCGTGAGATTTAGGCTATCCAAATGGTTCCTAGCTAAGTATCCTAAATTTCATATACAAGAGGATCTGCTTATTGGGGATCCATCACTTGCTGATGGTATTTCTGTTCCTAAACCTAAGGATTATTCTATGATTTGCTGGCTCCCTCCCCCTGTTGATTTCTTGAAGATGAATGTTGATGGAGCTGTGAGGTTAAATGACTAGGCTGGAGGTATTGGAGGCATTTTAAGAGACTGGAATAGTTGTACTTTCTGACTTTTTCAAAGAATATTAGCCAAGGTCCTCCACTAGTTGCTGAATTAAAGGCTATTAAAAGAGGCATTGAAATTTTTTTGGCATCACGTTGGTCTGCTGTCAGTAGGTTGTTGTTGAGAGCGATTGCAAGTCAGCTGTGGAGTGGATCCATTCCCCTCTTTGGCTCCAGTTTTCATATTGCCTTTAGTTAAAGAAATTTTGTTGATCATTTTTGAAAAGGTGGTGTTAATTAGGTTGATTCCAAGGGCTTGTAATGGGGAGGCAGATAGTTTAGCAAAGAAGGGGATGTTGATTATATGATTTTAGTTGTATGTTTCATTTTATGGTCAGTAGGATTTTGAAGTAGGTGAAGTTATTAAGTCTTATGTAATCTCTTCGGATGTAATTGTTAAGGCTTTTGTAATTCTGGTTAAGTAATAAAATGAGGCACTCTTTTCCTCCCTCCACTACTTGATCCTTTATGTTAGGAAAGGGTTATCTATGAGGGAGGTTTTTAATGAGGTCTCCTATTTCTATAAAAAAAATAAAAACCATAAAAGAACCCTATGTAGTCAATCCATATTGCTGGGACAAGGATGACAAATAACTAACTAACAATTTCAAAAATTGTTCATGTTTAAGGAGTAACACATTTCCAAATTTTGGTTGAAAGATCAAAATATGTAAAACTATGTACCACATTAAGTGATTGGTAAAAACTTCAGTGGATAAAGGTACAACCTAAATTGAGAATCAACCCTCTACAATTCAGAGGACAAGTGGTTATACCAAACAAGACCTTTGTTACCATATTAATTTAAAAACCAAATAAGATGTTACAATATTAGAAACCATTCTGGAAGATGCAAGCATAGAAAACAGTGCAATATTCTTCCCTTTAAGGGGTGAAATTAGATTAATTCCATGTTTTTGACTCTGTTGATAAAGAGTAATTACCATAGTGGAGAAGAAAAAAACTTTTTATATTATTGATCGGTGAAAGTACATCTTGCCTTTTTATAGGAAAAGTTAGGAGTAAGTATTCTATTAGAAATAAACTACTTAGTAGTTATCCTTATCTATTTAACTTTCTAAGAGTTAGTATTATATTAAATTACTAACTAACAAGACTTATCGCAACCTACCTCCTCCACAAGTTGGGGAGTAAATGTTGAAAAGACCCAATTTGGATGTAATCTCATTAAAGGTAATTCTTGGAAGTGCTTTGGTGAGAATATATGCTAATCGATTCTTCGTTCAAACATAATTGAGCTTCATCGATCCACCATTCACCTTTTCAGAGATGAAATGTATGTCAATCTCCACATGCTTTGTTCGGTCATGATAAACTGGATTATTTGCAATACTTATTACAGATTTACTGTCACTTTGAAGTTCAAACCATTTGTTGGCACATAACCCCAGCTCAGTTAACATTCTTTGAAGCCAACTTCCTTCGCAAATTCCAAGTGTCATTGCTCTAAATTCTGCTTCTACACTACTTCGAGACAACACTTCCTATTTTTTACTTCTCCAAGTAAACAGATTTCCCCAAACAAATGAACAATAACCAGTTATAGATCTTCTATCCGTTAATTCACCTGCCCAGCTTGAATCCGAAAAAATTCTTATTGTTCTATCATCACTCTTTCTAAAAATTAATCCATGTCCTGGTGTCATTTTCAAGTATCTTAGAATTCTATTCATAACCTCTAAATGTTATTCTCTCGGATCATTCATATATTGACTCACTATACTAACAGGGAACGCAATATTAGGTCTACTAAGTGATAAATAAATTAGTTTACCTACTAGCTTTTAATATTGTTCTTTTTTTTATAAGAATTCAGGCCTCGTTAAAAACCCCCATCTTGATTAATGGATCTTGTAGGAAAGCTCCTTAATCACGGAAAGAGGAAAAGAGTGCCTTATGATTTTATTGAACCATAAAATTACATATGATACAACCATTAATACCCCCAACAGAACCACAAAACTCTAAACACCCATAAAAAAGCCAAACTAATAACACAGAATAAGCCAATTCCTTTTTAGCTAAGGCATCAGCCTCTAAATTGGTTGTCCTACTAACCCATCTAACACCAGCTTCTAAAACATTAAGCCTGTGAACAATATCTTTAATCAAAAAAGCATAAACATCAGAACTAAATCCACTTCTTAATCCAGTCTACAACCACCTTGCTATCGCTTTCGATAATCAGACGACCCTTCCTCTCTTGTAAATTCGCATAGAATATTAGACCCTTCTGAATAGCTTTTAATTCTATATAAGTTAGAGGACCCGAACCAGCATATTCCTTGAAAGAACTTAAATCAATCCCGATGAGTCCTTTAAAATACCTCCAATCCCACTTTTTTCAATCTCTTGTATTAGCAGCATCAACATTTAACTTTACAAATACGTTAGGCGGAGAAGACCAAGACAATATAGTTACAAGCCGATTAGAATTAAGATAGCACAAATCCCATAATGACGGATCTGAAATAAGAGAATCCTTAGGAATAGAAACCTTTTGTTCTTAGCAAGGAACCGAGAAGCTAGTCTAAACCTTGCTAGGAAAAAAAACTCAGCCAAATCTAACTTTCCCTCTTCAAACACAATATGATTCCTGACTTTCCAAGTTGTCCAAAGGAATGCCCCAGGAATAAAAGACCAAATTGTAGAGGTAGACTTCAAATTCACCCAAGCTAGTAGGAATTTTTTAGCATTGACATGAAAAACAACTTAATCTTCCAAAAATTCAGAAATTTGTTCCAAATCGTCCACACCACCGAACAAGTGAAAAACAAGTGTGTGGGAGACTCCTCCTCCCTCTTGCAAAGAGGGCACATAATGTCTTCAATTCCTTGAATTCCCTTTTAACCAGTTATCCTAACAACCAACTTCCCTAACACCACATGCCACATAAATGATTCCACTCTAGACGGAATCTGACCCTCCAAATAATCTTCTTCCAAAAATTTACCTCTTCCGAACCCAAAGTAATGGATGAACAAATCTTAATGCCAGATTTAAAAGTATACACTTTATCCCCTGTACCTTTCCAAATAACCCCATCAGAAAATTCCATAGATAGAGAAACAGAGGAAATAACGTTCATCAAATTGACCCACTGCTCTACTTCCCAGTCATTTAAATTTCTTCTAAACTGCATATCCAACTCCATCCCGATGAGCTGTAATTCCCAAATTCAAACAATTTGCCCATTCTGTTCGTGAAAATGGAAAATAAACATGAGAAAAATGATTAGAAGAGGAAAATCCAATGCCCAATTGTCCTGCCAGAACCTTATCAATTTACCATCTCCAACTCGAAGGAGTACAAACTTCTAAATTTGGAGCCAATATTATCCTCTTTAAAATGATTCCTAACCACCGATCTCCAAATCCAAGATACTCTTTGAGGGACTTTTTGTCAAACATTAACCAATTTGGATCCATATTGTATTTAGAACAAATGAAATCCCTCCAAAAGACCCCCTTTCATTAGCATACCTCAAAGACCATTTTGCTAAAAGAGCTATATTCATGAAACTAAGATTTCGAACACCAAAACCTCCCTCGAATTTTGACTTGCACACATTTGCCAGTTAACCCAATGAATCTTTTTCCGCCTATTCCCCCCATAAGAAATTTGACATAATGGAGTTGAGAGATCTAAGAACCGAAGCTGGTATCTTAAATAAAGATAAATAATACGTAGGGAGTGAACATAGAACTGACTTTATTAAAACCAACCTTCCTGCTAATGACAGTGAAGAAGCCTTTCATCCAGCTAATTTATTAGAAAAATTATTAACCACAGGACTCCAAAGTACTGCAGAATTTCTAGTAGCTCCCAAAGGAAGTCTTAAATAATCAGAGGAAAAACTGCCCATAGAACATCCTATAGAATTAGCCCACTATTGAACTTATTCTTCATTCAAATTCACACCAAACAGTTTACTGCAAACCAGAAATCACTTGAAACACTCAAAGCACCCTTTTCACATTAAAATCTGCATCTTAGAAGCCCCACAAAATATAATTAGATCATCCGCGAACTGTAGATGGGATAATTTGAAAGCACCCGCATCCCTGCCTAAAATCAATCCAGAAAACAGTCCCTGTGCCACAACCTTTAAAATTAGTATATTAAGAAGTTCTCCAACAAAGTTAAACAACAGAGGTGATAATGAGCACCCATGTCTAAGTCCTTTAGCCATTGGGAATTCCTCAGTAGGAACTCCATTCACTAAAACAGAAACTGAAGCTGTGGTTACACATTTTTGATCCAACCTCTCCACCTAGAACCAAATCCCATTTTCTCCATTACTATAAACAAAATGTCCGAATCAACCGAATCATAAGCTTTCTTAAAACTCCTTGAAAACACAATCTTAAGACCATTTTTCCTCCAATAATCCACTCCTTCATTCGCAATTAAAGAACATCCAATATTTGTCTCCCTTGGGTGAAGGCAAATTAAGTATGGCCAATTAAGTCAGAAATACAACTCCTCAACCTCCTCGAAAGACACTTAGAGAGGATCTTATATAATCCACCAACTAAGCTAATTGGCCTATAATCATCAAGTTCACCACTGTTATAGACCTTAGGAATAAGAGTAATAAAAGTATGGTTGATGCCATGATCCCAATCTTTCCCTGAATAAAATTGGAAAAGAACTTCATAATATCTCCTTTAAGTACATTCTAATGTCTCTTGAAAAAACCCAAATTAAAACCATCTGGCACCGAGGTTTTATTGCTATTACAAGACTTTAAAGTATCCCAAATTTCCTCCTCAGTAAATTCTTTCTCCAAACTTATACTCTGCTGAATTGAAATTCTGGAAAAATCCAACCCAATATCTTTCACTTCTAAGGTTGATTTGTCATTAAAAGCCTTAAAGAAGTGATCTTTAATAGTGGCCTTTATAACATTAGGGTCTTGAATAACATTCCCCTGATCATAAGAGCATTCAAAGCATTTCTTTTCCTCCTAACTGAAACACATGTATGGAAGAATCTGGAATTTTGTCCCCATCTTCTACCCACTTGGATCTTGAATTCTGGAACCAAATCTGCTCCTCTATCTTAAGCAACTTCCATAACTCTGATCTTAACTCCTTTAACTCAACTGCTTTCTCATCATAAGTATTATCTTGCTACTGTTGAACCTCCACTTCTAATTTTTGAATCTTCAATTCTAATTCTGAAATTAAAGCTCATGGATACTTTTCTCTTCTCAGCCCAATTTTTAATGGCAGTTTTGATATTTTTCAGCATGTTGAAAATTCCAGCATTCCTCTGAATCTCTTTACAATCTTGAATTGAAGAGCTGACAAATCCTCAAATCTAGCTTCATCCATCAGATAATTAAACAGTTTTCCCCCCAATTAACACCTCCATTCTCAATTCTTACAGCATTGTGATCTGACAATGATCTTGACAACAACGATTGTGTTAAATCTAGAAAACGGCTATGAATTGGCTATCCACAAAAAATCTATCTAGCCTAACATAGGTTGGGGAATCTTGGTTATTACACCAAGTAAACCTACCCCCACTCAATGAAAATCAATTAAACTTGTATGGAGAAGAAATCGACTGAAAATTTCTATCGAATTCCTGTTTTGGGCTCTACCAATCTTCTCATCTTCATGTAAATAAACATTAAGGTCCCTCCAACACAAATAGGCTTAGAATTTCCTCTAATGAACGTGCTTAACTCTTCAAAAAAACTCTCTTTCTCCTCCTCAACCGAGGGGCCATATACATTGATGAATCTGCACCTTAAATTATTTGCACAAAACCTCCCCGAAATAGCAATAAACTTCTGGTTGTACACTGATTTTGTAACTCAAATACATTATCATCCCAACAAAATAGTAATCCCCCTGATGAACCAACCGATGGAGACTCAATAACCCCTTGCAAATTATTTAACCCATTCCTTCTCATAAAAGACCTTTGGATCTTCTCCACTTTCGCTTCCTACAACCAAAGAAATTGAGGATAGTAATTAGAAACTAGCCTCTGAACAACCCTTTTTTATCTCTTCTACCAATCCTCCAACATTCCATGTTATTATAGATAACTTAAACATCGACATAGAGTAATAAACCATCTAAACCCCCCACAAAATCCCCCTATTTTTCCATCCTCAAGCCTTTCTCCAAACTAATAATCTTATCCAAAAAGGCTTGTTGTCCTTGCTTAAATGAAATCCCCGACATCTTACTTATCTCCCAAGTAGCTAAAGCTTCTTCCAATAAATCTGAAAAGCCTGAAGAGGAAGCTGTTGAATTGCTCACTCTGCCTAAAGCTTCCCTTAACAAATGTCTTATAGCTCTTCTGATAAAAAAACCAGATTCAAAACAATGATATCACCCATTGACTGCCATCCTTCAACCACCCTATCCACACTCTTATCCCCTGACTCAATCCATCGTTAACATCCTCACTACCCTAAAATTCTAGATCCAGTGATAAACTATCCAGTTGAATACCTCTAGAATTCAAATTTTTCCAATCCCTGACGATTAATGCATTATCTTTCTCAGCTTAAAATTCAAGATACTCCCAAGTCAGTATTTTCTGCCCCTACACCTTTTGTAGACCCTTTTGTAACTTCTGATTTTCCTTTTCTCTAACGGTTCAGTTTTGGTACTTAATGAACTATCAGACTTATAAAACAGTCTACCCTTTAATTTACTTCCCGAGATATCAATGATAGGCTTTATCACCATTAACTCTGAATCCTTAGCTCGTAAACCAGTATATTCAATAATCTGAATCTAACATATTCCCCTCTTTTTCTCTACTGTAAATTCCTGACTTAGCCAAATCCTGATCCTGAACCATTTTCCCAAATTTATCAATTTTAATTCTTGGCCCACAGGAATAATCCTTATTCCATTAGGCCCATAAATCTCATCTTCTTCTGATTGGGCTACAGACCCATCACCGACATATTTGAATCTCTTAACCCAAACTTTTAAACTCGCCCACTTTGATACTCCCCCCATTCAGTACTTCTGACTTTCCATTAATATCTGATCTAATTTTTGAAATTCTTGGCTTAAGATTTGCTTCCATGGGTGTTTCTGCTGGCTTACATCCCTTCATTCCAGTTTCTGATAGTAAACCAATCATATATTTCCTTTGATTGATCACTACTCCTTTTGACCTTGCAACCTCCATGTTAGAGTATGCCCAAAGACTAATCATATGATGATTGTAATAATACTTTTATTTATCGATTTTATTGAATAAAGGCATTGCAGCTATTATTTTCATTTATATACATTGTTTAACATAAACTGAAAGATAATAAAGTCGATATAATGACATAATTGTTATTATGGGCATGGACAATAATAATATGCTTAAGACTAACATGTTATTGATTGATGACAATGAGTTGTTATTGAAATAGAGATGTCACAATTGATACATGATTATATTGTTAGAGAACAATGTATTGGATTGACCGACCATGAGCATATGTCTTGGATTATTATGTGACATTCATAACATTGCTCATGGTGATGACTATATGTATGATCCTCAGACTTGAGATCAATATTATCCCAATATATATTGTTGTATGTTTTGATGCAACTAAACAAGCTCCGTAACTGGTTGCTCTATAAAGAATGTTATTGAATATATCTCAATATATGTAGTGGGTGTGTATGATTAAGATAGGATTTGTCCTTCATACATAATAGGAAATATATCACATGCCACATGATTGAGTAAGACTAGAAATGTATGGCCATGCTCGAATAAGTTGATATGAGATATCATAAACTATTCGTTAATTAAAGTCTACTCTAGATATCAAGAAACAATAGATGAGCTATACAAGTGTGACTATTCCAATACTTGTGCCTATTCTAGATATAAAGGACATAAGGATGTAATACATAAAAGAGTAATCACCAAGATGATATGTCGAATCATATTTTCTTGTAACTTAGGTGACAATGATATATTGCTAGATGTCACTCATTATATGTAATATTAGAATTGTTCTAATAATTACTGCTAACGTTACAAGAACCTACAAGGTCACACCCTAGGATTGAAACGAGCAAAGATGTACAATTGTTGTACGTTACTAAAATATATATCTAGAGTTAATTAAATATATGTTTAAAAATCCCGAATATATAATTTCAATTAATTAAATATATTTAATTAATTTAAAATAATAAAATCCCTAATATGATTAGGGTAACTTGGATATAAGAGGATTATTAAATTCCAATTAATTAAATATAGATTTAATTAATTTGAAATAATAAAACCTTAATATGATTAGGGTAACTTGGCTATAGAATGGTGTGTTAGGTCTAGCAGCCATTGGACAACACACACTCAAAACCTTCAGTCATTTTCTCTCAAAATAGTTTTGGGGAAAACAAAGATTGCTCTCAATCGGGTGAACTAAGTAGAGGTCGAGACGTTATTTCGTGGAGGCTTAAGATTCGAACCGATCTACACAACCAGTATTCACTGTTGTCCTTGCGTTTTTTCAAGGAACCCACTGTAAGTATTCACATCTCTTCCTCCCGATTTCAATTTTTTTCGTACTTGGATCGCTGGTGAGACCGTCGAATTTTGTTTCCACTGCTCTATGGGGTGCGCCGACGGTCCCAACATTGGCATCAGAGCCACTTGTACGATATGATTTTGGGTTAAATTTTTTGTTGATGCGATTTGTATGAGATGCATGTTCTAGTTTTATCGATTTCGATAAATATGTTGATATCATTGTTCAAATCGATACCCACAACGATTAATATGTTAATTTGTTAATATATTTTTCAATCGATTTGTTGTTGGATTATATATAGAGTGCGATAGCAGATTGCGTTTAGCAGTGGAACAATGGTTGTTCCGATGCAGAAAACCTTTGGGATTAAAAATCCAAAAGAACAATTCTGTTGATAATTGTTATCAAATCGTGAAGTTTTTCATGGAAACAGAAGTACAATGTATATATATATATATATGTTTGTTTTGTACGGTGTTTGATATGCATGGTTATAGCCCTTGTTCAATTCATAATGGTTTATTTTGAAATACAATCTGCGCACCGTGCCTTTCTATATCACTGTTGTATTTCTCTTCTCATCTTACTCCTTCGTATGTAAAACGAGTTTCTTTTAAAATTGTAAATCTATAAAGATTCACAAGGAGCAGAAGAAAGGCGAGAAGATGCTAGAGAGTAGTCTTAGGCTTTAGGGTTATTGGTTTCCCATTGGCTTGGGATGGGCCACCTTACTCATTGGTTTGGGCTATAACCATTGCATCTTATTTATTTATGTATATAATGAATCAAATGATATAATAAGAATAAATATTGATGAGATCAATAAGGGCCTAATATAAAACGAACAATGATGAGATAATTACGCAAATCCCTTTTTATAATCTAAGTTAACTTAACCGTCCAATATTTACCCTCGTTAAGGCTTTGATCGATATTGTGTGGGTTTTGGCAAAGTATTGGCACATAAATCTATCTTGGTTAAACGCGAAGAATAAGCAAGTGATATTGACCGGTTAAAATATTGGTAATAACTTAGCTAGGTTACTCTAATAGGATTAGAAACCTAGAGTTAAATATTTGGATAAGTCATGAGATGACTTGAACAAAAGTTGTTCACCAAAAATGAGGGTTACATTAGATGTAACTAGTCAAGTGTTACTTACCTAAATAATCATATCCAAAAAGAAAAGCCAAAGCTGATTTAGGAAATTGATGTATTATGGATCCTCACCCACTATAAAAATTTTCGTTGAATTTTTTTGAAATTAAAACAAAGAGGGTTTTTATTTTGAATAAAATAGTGGGAGTAATTTATAAATAAAGTCCTATTTATAAATTTTAAATTAGGTAAATTTACTTACTTTAATATTTCCATTGTTGTAGATTTAATGGAAAACAACATTTTATCACTGCGATCACTCCTTGAGAAGGATAAACTTAATGGCATAAACTTCCTTGACTGGTTTCGTAATTTGAGAATTGTTCTCAAACAGGAAAGGAAGAAATATGTCATTGAGGAACCTGTTCCTGATGAACCGGCAACTAATGCTTCAAAAGCTGACAAAGATAAATTCAAGAAACATATGGATGATATGTTAGATGTTGGATGTCTAATGCTTGCCACCATGACTCCTGAGCTTCAGAAGCAACATGAGGACATGGTTGCATATGAGATGATTCAAAATCTCAAAGAAATATATGAAGGGCAAGCACATTAAGAGAGATATGAGACCTCTAAAGCTCTATTTCAATGTAAAATGGCATAAGGAACTCTTGTAGGAGCTCATGTCATCAAGATGATGGGCTATATCCAAACGTTGGAAAAGCTGGGATTTCCTCTCAAAGATGAATTGGCTACCGATGTTATCCTGCAATCATTGCCAGATAGCTTTAGCCAATTTGTCTTTAATTTCAACATGAATGAAATTAAAAAAACTTTACCACAGTTACTTGCCATGTTACGAACAGCTGAAAGTAACATAAAAAAGGTTGGACCTAAGCCCATTCTGATGGTCAACAAGGACAAAGGAAATGGAAAGAAAAAAGTAGTGGAAAAGTCTAAGGGAAATGGTAAGACCAAATCAAAAGGGAAAAATGCATTGAAACCCAAAAGGGGAGTTAGCAAAGAAGGAAAATGTTTCCATTGCGATAAGACCGGACACTGGAAGAGAAACTGCCTTGTTTACCTTGAAGAGGTCAAGAAGGGAAAAGCAAACGGAACGTTTGTTTCAGGTATTTATGTTATTGATGTTAATTTGTCAATATCTACTTCTTGGGTATTAGATACCGGTTTTGGTTCTCATATTTGTACTTCTGTACATTGACTGCAAAAGAGAAGGAATCTGGCTAAAGGAGATGTAGACCTACGAGTGGGAAATGGAGCAAGAGTTGTTGCATTATCTATATGGACATATGTTTTATCTTTGCCTAGTGGACTTGATTTAAATTTAGAGGATTGTTATTATGTGCCTAGTTTGACTAAGAACATTATTTCTATTTCTTGTTTGGACAAGATTGGCTTTGAGATTACTATTAGGAATAATTATTGTTCTTTTTATCTCGATAGTGTTTTTTATGGTTCGACATAATTGGTTAATGGTCTCTATATTTTGGATCAAGATAACACCATTTATAACATAAATACTAAGAGATCAAAAACAAATGACTCGAATCAAACTTATCTTTGGCATTGTCGTCTAGGCCATATAAGTGAGAAATGCATATCAAAACTCCATAAAGATGGATTCTTAGATTCATTTATTTTCGAACAATATGATGTATGTGAATCTTGCTTGTTGGAAAAAATGACTAAAGCTCCTTTTAATAGTAAAGGTGAGCGAGCAAGTGATTTATTGGGGTTAATACATAGTGATGTATGTGGACCAATGAATACACAAGCCAGAGGTGGATTCCATTACTTCATTATTTTTACCGATGACTTCAGTCGGTATGGGTATATTTATCTTATACGCTATAAATCTAAAGCCCTTGAAAAGTTTAAGGAATTTAAAAATGAAGTACAAAATTGTTGAAAATAGGGCTAATGTAAAGTGAAGTAAAAAGGAATTGGGTGATGAAATAAATTAAATGACAAAGGTAAGAAAAGTGAAAAACTTCACTGTATTATATTCAAGTAACAATAGATTACAAGTTTAATATGCACATATAGTAGGTGAGAACAAGTATTTAATTTAAACTAAACTACTTAGTAGTTATCCTTATCTAACTTTCTAAGAGTTAATTTAAACTAAACTACTTAGTAGTTATCTTTATCAAACTTTCTAAGAGTTAGTGTTATATTAAAATACTAATTAATTATCCTTATCTATCGCATAACCTACACTCTCCCTCAAGTTGGGGAGTATATGTTGAAAAGACCCAACTTGGATATAATCTCATCAAAGGTAATTCTTGGAAGTGCTTTGGTGAGAATATTTGCTAACTAATTCTTCGTTGAAACATAATTGAGTTTCACCGTTCCACCATTCACCATTTCAGAGATGAAATGTCTATCAATCTCCACATGCTTTGTTCGGTCATGATGAATTGGATTCTTTGCAATACTTATTGCAGACTTACTATCACTTTGAAGTTCAAACCATTTATTGGCACATAACCCCAACTCAGTTAACATTCTTTGAAGCCAAATTCCTTCGCAAATTCCAAGTGCCATTGCTCTAAATTCTGCTTCTGCACTACTTCGAGACACCACAACCTATTTTTTACTTCTCCAAGTAACCAGATTTCCCCAAACAAATGAACAATAACCAGTTGTAGATCTATAATCTGTTAATTCACCTGCCCAGCTTGAATCCAAAAAAATTCTTATTGTTCTATCATCACTTTTTCTAAAAATTAACCCATGTCCTGGTGTCATTTTCAAGTATCTTAGAATTATATTCACTTCCTCTAAATGTTCTTCTCTTGGATCATTCATATATTGACTCACTATACTGACAGGGAACACAATATCAGGTCTAGTAAGTGATAAATAAATTAGTTTACCTACTAGCCTTTAGTATTGTTCTTTGTTCACAGGACTTCCCAATTCTTCTCTCCTTAGCTTAAGATTTGCTTCCATGGGTGTTTTTGCCGGCTTACATCCCTTTATTCTAGTTTTGATAGTAGATCAAGGATATATTTCCTTTGATTGATCACCATTCCTTCTTTTGACCTTGCAACCTCCATGCCTAAAAAATATCGTAAAGTTTCCAAGTCTTTGGTTTCAAACTCCTTCGCCAGTAGCTTTTTTTAATCTTTCTATTTCCATACAATCATCACATGTTATAATGATATCATCCACATAAACAATCAAAATTAACTTTTTTTGTTTGAAGCTGTTTTGACAAATAAAGTGTGATCTGACTGACATTGCTTGTAACCATCCTGAATAATCACCTTTATAAATCTGTCAAACCAGGCTCTTGGAGATTGCTTAAGTCCATACAAGGACTTTAGTAATCTACATGCTTTTCCTGTATTGCTCTTCACACCCGGTGGAATTTGCATATATACTTCCTCCTCCAAGTTTCCGTTTAGAAATGTGTTTTTGATGTCTAACTGATGTAGCACCCAATTCTCATTAACTGCTAATGACAGTAACACTCTCACAGTGTTTAGTTTTGCTACCGAGCAAACGTTTCATGATAATCAACTCCAAAAGATTGAGTGAATCCTTTCGCCACTAATCTCTCCTTATATCTTTCAATGCTACCATCAGCTTTGTATTTTACCGTGAATACCCATTTGCAGCCGACTGGTTTTTTATCTTTCGGAAGATTAACTATAATCCAAGTATTGTTATTTTCCAGTGCTTTTAATTCCTCTTCTACTGCCTTTTTCCACTTGAGATCTTTCAATGCTTCTTCCACCATATCTGGAATAGTAATGCTATCTACACTTGCTGTAAAGTTCTTAAAATAAGGCATTAGCTTTCCGTATGCAACAAATCTCTCAATTGGATAATTTCTGCATTTTCTTACTCATTTCCTTTGAGCAATCATCAAGTCATTATCATCAATTAAAGCATTTAATTCAGTGGAAGAACTCTGAGTACCTTCTTTGTTTTCCAAAGGATTCTCGTTCAGTTTCGGTTCATGATAGTGTCCATGCTGTGTGGGAGACTTGGGATTAGGTTCAGGGATTGATTTAGAAATTGGTTTTTGTCGTCTCTTGTAAATCTGCAATTGGATTGAGGTATTTGAGGCGAAGTGATATGCTGATCATGCCGAGGTAAATGTGTTTCGGTGGATTGGTTTGGTAAGGATGCGTTTTCTGGGTTCAGTAGTGTTGTTTGGTCTGGCTGTAGCGATTTTGTAGGCTTATTTGACTGGTTTAACTGGTTTGACGGTGCTGGATGATCAAAAAGAGATGGCTGCAAATTAAGTGACAATTGATGTGAGTCAATAAACTGATATTCATTATATGACTCCCCCTGAATAGCAGTTTTAAGGAAAAAAAAAGGTGTTTTTTCAAAGAAAATAACGTCCATAGTAATAAAGAATTTCTTTTTACGAGGATAATAACACCGAAAGCCCTTTTGAGTCGATGAAAACCAGAAACACACATCGAAATGCTCGAGGATCTAATTTGACCTGAAAGGAACATTGTTATGAACGAACATAGTACAACCAAAAACTCTAAAGGGTAACAATGAAGTCATCGATTTAAAATTAGGAAAAAACTGAAGAAAAACATCTCTCGGACACTTAAATTGTAACGGTTTACTAGGGAGACGGTTAATCAAATAAGTGGCAGTTAAAAGGGCTTCCCCCAAAAATAGTTTGAAACATTTGTGGAAAAAAGTAAAGACCGAGTAACCTCAAGAAGATGCCTTTTTTTTTTTGCTCAGCAATCCCATTTTGTTGAGGAGAATTGACACACGAAGTAAGATGAATAATCCCGGTTTCCTGAAAGAAAGAACCCAAAAATTGGCAAAATACTCACTACCATTGTCAGAATGAAACATTTGGATTGAACACTAAAATTGGGTTTCAACAATCTTATGGAACTGTTTAAATATTTCACAAGTTTTCAGATTTGGTTTTCATGAGAAAGGTCCAGGTAGTACGAGTATGATCATCAATAAATGAAATAAACCACCGAAACCCATGTAAAGATGTGACCCGAGATGGTCCCCAAATATCACTATGGATCATGGTAAATGGTTTGGACGGTTTATATGGAGAAGGTAGATAAACACTCCTAATTTGTTTAGCAAGTGGACAAATATCACAAGAAAAATATTTTGGACTCTTATTGACAAACAAATGTGGAAACAATTTTCCAAGATAAAAGAAACTGGGATGTCCTAAACAAAAATGCAATAACATAACATCGGTAAAGACCCCCACAAAGCCTAGCACTGCCAATCACTTTCCCTGAGCTAGAATCCTGAAATTCACAAAAATCATAGTTAAATTTCGTGATACAGCATAAATCAGCAGACAACTTGCTAATGGAGATAAGATTAAAAGTAATTGGGAACATAAAGAAAATGAGATAACAAAATGTCTGATTTATTCGAATAGACCCATGACCGATAACACCGAATAAAGAACCATCAGCTGTTCGAATATGAGAGATAGACGAGTCGGCATAAAAATTGTGAAAGAGCCGAAGATCACCTGTCATGTGATCACTTGCACCAGAATCCACAACCCAAGTAGGAGTGGTGGATATATTAGCCAAAGTAGCAGAAAGAATTCTACCTGCAGGTACTGATTGGGAATGAGTGTTTAACTGACTAAAAAACTGTTGTAACTCTTCCATTTGTTTTTTAGTAAACGAAATTCCTTGTAAATCAGTATTCACAACACAGTTTTCTTGATTATCATGTTGTTGATGCTGTTTTGAAGACTTCCCATCAGTAGGCTTGCCATGTAATTTCCAACAGGAATCCCGCAGATGGCCAACCTTCTTACAAGAGTCATACCAAGGTCTCCTCTTCTTTGGATGAGTAATAGTTTGAGAGTGAGGGATATAATTGTCACCATTCAATCGGTGACATATGATAGAGGCTGAAGAAATATCAGAATAGGGTGAATTAATAAGGAATTCTGAAGTGACTTTCGATGAAGAAGTGTGGAATTCATGATCGACAGCTAGATTTAGGGTAAAAAAAGAAGAAAAAAATCGGCTAGATTTAGGTGAAGGATCGGTCACCTAGCTGATACCATGTTGAAAATAGGGCTAATGTAAAGTGAAGTAAAAAGGAATTGGGTGATGAAATAAATTAAATGACAAAGTAAGAACAAGTGAAAAACTTAACTATAGTATATTCAAGTAACAATAGATTACAAGTTTAATATGTATATATAGTAGGTGAGAACAAGTATTTAATTTAAACTAAACTACTTAGTAGATATCCTTATCTAACTTTGTAAGAGTTAATTTAAACTAAACTACTTAGTAGTTATCTTTATCTAACTTTCTAAGAGTTAGTGTTATATTAAAATACTAATTAATTATCCTTATCTATCGCATAACCTACAAAAATATAGGAAAGAGTATTAAGGCACTTCAATCAGATCAAGGTGGAGAATACTTAAGTATAAAGTTTGATGAACTCCTAAAAGAATGTGGGATTGTCTCACAGCTTACACCACCTGGTACACCACAGTGGAATGGAGTTTCTGAAAGAATGAATCGAACACTGTTAGACATGGTTCGATCGATGATGAGTCATAGTGATCTTCCAACTTCTTTTTGGGGACATGCACTTGAAACAGTCGCTTTCACACTAAATCGTGTTCAATCTAAATCGGTTCAAAAGACACCATATGAGATATGGACTGGGAAACATCCCGGTATGTCTTTTATAAAGATTTAGGGTTGTGAAGCTTATGTAAAACATCAGATGTCTACAAAGCTTTAACCTAAATCTCATAAGTGTATATTTGTTGGATATCCTAAAAAAACTAAGGGATACTATTTCTTCAACCCTAACGAGAACAAGTGTTTGTTGCTCGAACAGGAGTTTTTCTCGAAAGCGAATTTCTCTCAAAGAAAGGGAAGGGAAGAAATATTAAACTTGAAGAAGTTCAAGAACAACAAATAAATGAACCTGAAGTTGAGCATGTTTCACAAGTTTTTGAGGAGCATTCAACAGATTTAGAAACATAATCACTACGTAGATCCACAAGAGAACATTGTGCACTTGAGAGATTTGGATTTCTCGTTACGACACATGGAGATGTTCTTCTTATGGATCAAGATGAGCCCAAGACTTATCAAGAGGCAGTGTCTAGCCCAGACTCTTAGAAATGGCTTGAAGCCATGAGATCTGAGATGGATTCCATGTCAGTAAACTAAGTATGGACTTTGGTTGAACCACCTGAAGGGGTCAAACCTATAGGGTGTAAATGGGTTTTCAAGAAGAAAACTGACATAGATGGTAATGTACAAACATACAAGGGGCGATTAGTCGCTAAAGGTTTTCAACAAGTTCATGGTGTAGACTATGACGAAACATTCTCCCCTGTAGCTATGTTTAAGTCCATCCAGATCCTACTCGCAATAGCTACATTCCATGATTATGAAATCTGGCAAATGGACGTCAAAACTGCCTTCCTTAATGGAAAACTTGAAGATATGTGGATATGACACAACCAGAAGGTTTTGTCTTTCCAGGAAATACTGGAAAGGTTTGTAAGCTACAGAGGTCTATTTATGGACTAAAACAAGCTTCTCAAAGCTGGAATCTTCATTTCAATGATGCAATCAAAGAGTTTGGTTTTATCAGAAATGAAGATGAGCCTTGTGTTTATAAGAAGGCTAGTGGGAGCATTGTTTCTTTCCTAATCTTGTATGTAGACGACATACTCATCATAGGAAATGATATACCTACTTTATAGTCTATTAAGACTTGGTTAAGTAGTTGTTTTTCTATGAAAGATTTGGGTGAGGCAACGTATATCTTAGGAGTTAAGATCTATAGAGATAGATCACGATGACTTCTAGGTCTGAGTCAAAGTACATATATAGACAAAGTGTTGAAAAGGTTCAGTATGGAAAAATCCAAGAAAGGATTTTTGCCTATGAGACATGGCATTTCTCTTTCTAAGAAATGTGTCCTTCAACTCCACTAGAAAGAGAATGGATGAATAAGATTCCATATGCTTGGGCTATTGGTTCTATAATGTATGCCATGATATGTACTCGGCCATATGTATCGTATGCTCTAAGCATGACGAGTCGGTATCAAGCAAACCCTGGTGAAAATCACTGGGTTACGGTTAAAAATATCCTTAAGTACTTAAGAAGAACTAAGGATAAATTTCTTGTCTATGGAGGGGAGGAAAAGCTTAGTATAAAATGTTATATTGATGCCAGCTTCCAAACTGACAAAGATGAATCACGATCGTAATTGGGTTTTGTATTTTATCTTAATTGAGGTGCTGTGAGCTGGAAAAGTTCGAAGCAAGACACAGTAGCTGATTCTACAACATAGGCTGAATACATTACAGCCAGTGAAGTAGCAAAAGAGGTTGTTTGGATCAAGAAGTTCATATCAGAATTAGAGGTTGTTCCCAGCATATCAGATGTTGTAAAACTCCTTTGTGACAATAATGGAGCTATTGCACAAGCAAAGGAACCAAGATCTCATCAACGATCCAAACATATTCTTAGGCGCTTTCATCTTATTCGAGAGATCATTAATCGAGGAGATGTGGAAATATGTAGAGTACACACTGGATGACAACATTGCTAATCCCTTGACGAAGCCTCTTACACAGCAGAGGCATGATCGTCACACTGAGTCACTCGGTATTAGATATGTGAATGATTGGTCTTAGTGCTAATGGGAGATTGTTAGAGTATGCCCAAAGACCAATCATATGATGATTGTAATAATACTTTTATTTACAGATTTTATTGAATAAAGGCATTGCCACTATTATTTTCATTTATATATATGTGTTTAATATAATCTAAAAGATAATAAAGTCTATATAATGACATAATTTTTATTATTAAAAGATCCCTAGTCAAGTATTATTATGGGCATGGACAATAATAATACGCTTAAGACTAACATGTTATTGATTGATGACAATGAGTTGTTATTGACATAGAGATGTCACAATTGATACATGATTATATTGTTAGAGAACAATGTATTGGATTGACCGACCATGAGCATATGTCTTGGATTATTATGTGACAGTCATAACATTGCACATGGTGATGACTATATATATGATCCTCAGACTTGAGATCAATATTATCCCAACATATATTGTTGTATGTTTTGATGCAGCTAAACAAGCTCCGTAGTTGGTTGCTCTATAAAGAATGTTATTAAATATATCTCAATATATGTAGTGGGTGTGTATGATTAAGATAGGATTTGTCCTTCCTACATAATAGGAAATATATCACAGGCCACTTGATTGAGTAAGACTAGAAACGCATGGGCATGCTCAAATAAGTTGATATAAGATATCATAAACTATTCGTTAATTAAAGTCTACTCTAGATATCAATAAACAATAGAAGGGTTATACAAGTGTGACTATTCCAAGACTTGTGCCTATTCTAGATATAAAGGACATAAGGATGTAATACATAAAAGAGTAATCACCAAGGTGATATGTCGAATCATATTTTCTTGTAACTTAGGTGACAATGATATATTGTTAGATGTCACTCATTGTATGTAATATTAGAATTGTTCTAATAATTACTGCTAACGTTACAAGAACCTACAAGGTCACACCCTAGGATTGAAACGAGAAAAGATGTACAATTGTTGTACGTTACTAAAATATATATCTAGAGTTAATTAAATATATGTTTTAATAATCCTGAATATTTAATTTCAATTAATTAAATATAGATTTAATTGATTTGAAATAATAAAATCCCTAATATGATTATGGTAACTTGGATATAAGCGGATTATTAAATTTCAATTAATTAAATATAGATTTAATTAATTTGAAATAATAAAACCCTAATATGATTAGGGTAACTTGGCTATAAAAAGGTGTGTTAGGTCTAGCAGCCATTAGACAACACACAATCAAAACCTTCAGCCGTTTTCTCTCAAAAGAGTTTTGGGGAAAATAAAGATTGCTCTCAATCGGGTGAACTGAGTTGAGGCAAAGACGTTATTTCGTGGAGGCTTAAGATTGAACCGATCTACACAACCAGTATTCACTTTTGTCCTTGATGTTTTTCAAGGAACCCACTGTAAGTATTCACATCTCTTCCTCCCGATTTCAGTTTTTTTTGTACTTGGATCGCTGGTGAGACCGTCGAGTTTTGTTTCGCTGCGCCATGGGGTGAGCCGACGGTCCCAACATTCCATGCCTAAGAAATATCGTAAAGTTCCCAAGTCTTTAGTTTTGAACTCCTTCGCCAATAGCTTTTTCAGTCTTTCTATCTCCATACAATCATCACCTGTTAAAATGATATCATCCACATAGACAATCAAAATTGTCTTTTTGTTGTTCCAAGCTGTTTTGACAAATAAAGTGTGACCCGATTGACATTGCTTGTAACCATCCTGAATAATCACCTTTTAAATCTGTCAAACCAAGCTCTTGGAGATTGGTTAAGTCCATACAAAGACTTTAGTAATCTACACGCTTTTCATGTATTACTCTTCACACCCGGTGGAATTCGCATATATACTTCCTCCTCAAGTTTCTGTTTAGAAATACATTTTTATGTCCAACTGATGAAGCACCCAATTCTCATTGACTGCCAATGACAGTAACACTCTCACAGTGTTTAGTTTTGCTACCAAAGTAAACATTTCATGATAAACGACTCCAAAAGATTAAGTAAATCCATTCGCCACTAATCTCGCCTTATATCTTTCAATACTACCATCAGCTTTGTATTTTACCGTGAATACCCATTTACAGCCGACTAGTTTTTTATCTTTCAGAATATCAACTATAATCCAAGTATTGTTGTTTTCCAGTGATTTTAATTCCTCTTCTACTGCCTTTTTCCACTTGGGATCTTTCAATGCTTCTTCCATTGTATTGTAACAGTAATGCTATCTACACTTGTTGTACAGTTCTTAAAACAAGGCGTTAGCTTTCCATATGCAACAAATCTATCAATTGGATAATTTCTTCATTTTCCTACTCATTTCCTTTGAGCAATCGGCAAGTCATTATCATCAATTAAAACATTTAATTCAGTGTAAGAACTCTGATTACATCCTTCATTCTCCAAAGGATTATCGTTCGGTTACAGTTCATGACAGTGTACATGCTGTGTGGAAGACTCGAGAGTAGGTTCAGGGATTGATTTAGAAATTTGTTTTTGTCGTCTCTTGTAAATTAGCAATTCGGATTGAGGTATTTGAGGTGAAGTGATATCTTGATCATGGTGAGGTAAGTATGTTTCAGTGGGCTGGTTTGTCAAGGATAAATTTTATGGGTTCGGTAGTACTATTTGGTTTGACTAGAGCGATTTTGTAGGCTGATTGGACTGGTTTGACTGATATGGCGGTGTTGGTCGGTCAAAAAGAGCTAGTTGCAAATCAAGTGACAATTGTTGTGAGTCAACAAACTGATATTCATTATATGACTCCCCTTGAATAGCAGTTTTAAGGAAAAAAAATGTTTTTTTCAAAGAAAGTAACGTCCATGTAATAAAGAATTTCTTTGTACGAGGACAATAACACCAAAAGCCCTTTTGAGTCGAAGAATAACCCAGAAACACACACTGAAATGCTCAAAGATCTAATTTGGACCTAAAAGAAACATTGTTATGAACAAACACAGTACAACTAAAAACTCTAAGGGGTAACAATGAAGTCATCGGTTTAAAATTGGGAAAAACTGAAGAAAAACATCTCTCGACCACTTAAATTATAACGGTTTACTAGGGAGATAGTTAATCAAATAAGTGGCAGTTAAAAGGGTTTCCCCCTAAAAATAGTTAAGAACATTTGTGGAATAAAGAAGAGACTGAGTAACCTCAAGAAGATGCATTTTTTGGCTCAGCAATCCCATTTTGTTGAGGAGAATTGACACACGAAGTAAGATGCACAATCCCAGTTTTCTTAAAGAAAGAACCCAAAACATTGGCAAAATACTCACTACCATTATCAAAATGAAACATTTGGATAAAACACTGAAATTGGGTTTCAGCCATCTTTTGGAAAAAAATGGCTGTCCCTTTTTCCCATATGTATGGGGTTAAGGGGAGGTAAGATAGTAGGCTACCCCCAACACCAGTTGAAGCAGCTTCCGTAAGAGACCTCCGAAATTGACACGAAGTAAGATGCACAATCCCAGTTTTCTGAAAGAAAGAACCCAAAACATTGGCAAAATACTCACTACCATTATCAAAATGAAACATTTGGATAAAACACTGAAATGGGTTTCACCATCTTAAACACTGAAATTGGTTTCAGCCATCTTTTGGAAAAAATGGCTGTCCCTTTTTCCCATATTGGGTAAGGGGAGGTAAATAGTAGGCTACCCCCAACACCAGTTGAAGCAGCTTCCGTAAGAGACCTCCGAAATAAAGCTTCATATTTATTTTTCATGAGAAAGGTCCAGGTAATACGAGTGTGATCATCAATAAATGAAATAAAACACCGAAACCCATGTAAAGATACGACCTGAGATGGTCTCCAAATATCACTATAGATCATGGTAAATGGTTTGGATGGTTTATACGAAGAAGTAGATAAACACTCTTAGTTTGTTTACCAAGTGGACAAATATCACAAGAAAAAGATTTCAGACTTTTATTGACAAACAAACGTGGAAACAATTTTGCAAGATAAAAGAAACTGGGATTTCCTAAAAGAAAGTGCAATAACATAACATCGGTTGAAGGTTCAGGTAAAGGAAATTGTTGTATAACATTGAAGGAAGCATGTGGGTAGGAAAATAAAGTTGCTGGAAGAAGGTAAAGACCCCCACAAAGTCTAGCACTTCCAATCACTTTCCCCGAGCTGGAATCCTGAAATTCACAAAAATCATAGTTAAATTTCATTGTATAGCATAAATCGACAGACAAATTGCTAATGGAGATAAGATTGCAAGTGAGATTGAGAACATAAAGAAAATGAGATAAAAAAAATGTCCGGATTTATTCGAATAGACCCCTGATCGATAACACCAGAAAGAGAACCATCCGCTGTTCGAATATGATGACCACAATCCAAGTAGGAGTGGTGGATTTATTAGCCAAAGTAGCAGAAGAAATTCTACATGAAGGTACGGATTGGGAATAAGTGTTTAACAGACTAAAAAACTGTTGCAACTCTTCCATTTGTTTTTTAGTAAACGAACTTCCTTGTAAATCAGTATTTACAACACAATTTCCTTAAGTATCACATTGTTGATGTTGTTTTGAAGACTTCCCATCAGTAGGCTTGCCATGTAACTTCCAACAAGAATCTCGCAGATGACCAACCTTCTTACAGTAGTCACACCAAGTTCTCCCCTTCTTTGGTCGAGTAGTAGTTTGAGAGTGAGCAATGCAGATCCTTCAGCGGGCTACGAATCAGAAAGCATAACTATATGTTGACTTTCTTTATGTCGTACCGCATAGAATACTTCCCGGATTGAAGGAAGAGGTTTGAGTCCTAATACTCGTCTCCAGACTTCATCAAGATCCCGATGCAAACCAGACAAAAACTGGAATATCCGGCGATGTTCAACAATCTTCTTGAATAGACGGGCATCTTCTGCACACCTCCATTCATGGGATTCGAACAAATCAAGTTACTGCCATAAGTGCGACATTAGAGTAAAATATTGATTCATGGTCATGTTGTCTTGTTTGAGATTGACAAGTTGACACTCAATCCCAAATAGAGCATCTGAATTTTCCAAATTCGAATATATCGCCTTTGTTGCGCTCCAAATTTTAACCGTTGTTTCGTATAGCATAAAGTTTTCCCCCACAATAGGAATCATGGAATTGATGAGCCATGACATAATCATGGTATTCTCACTTAGCCAGGTTAGATATTTAGGACCCGTCACAATAGGAACTGATGTAGTCTCCAAAATATATTGTTGTTTGCGCCGACTGGTTATATAAATGCGAACAGATTGGGACCAAGGGATATAATTATCACCATTCAATTGGTGACCGATGATAGAGGCGTAAGAAACATAAAAAATGTTAGAACTAGGCGAATTAACGAGGATTTCCGAAGTGACCTCCGATGAAGAAGAGGCGGAATTTATGATCGACGGCTAGAGACATAATCATGGTATTCTCACTTAGCCAGGTTAGACATTCAGGATCCGTCACAATTGGAACTGATGTAGTCTCCAAAATATATTGTTGTTTGCGCCGGATATAATTGTCACCATTCAATTAGTGACCAATGATAGAGGCGTAAGAAACATAAAAAATGTTAGAACTAGGCGAATTAACGAGGATTTCCGAAGTGACCTCCGATGAAGAAGAGGCGAAATTTATGATCGACGGCTAGAGTTAGGGTAAAAGGGTAAAAAATGATCGGCTAGGGTTAGGGAGAAGGATCGATCACCTAACTGATACCATGTTGATAAAGAGTAACCAGCATAGTGGAGAAGAAAAAAACTTTTTATATTATTGATTGGTGAAAGTACATCTTGTCTTTTTATATGAAAAGTTAGGAGTAAGTATTCTATTAGAAATAAACTACCTACTAGTTATCCTTATCTATTTAACTTTCTAAGAGTTAATATTATATTAAATTACTAACTAACAAGACTTATCGCATAACCTACAGACTCCAATACTTTAATACCATAAATAAGCAGAAGAAATATACTTGGCATAATGAGTAAGCAACATTAATGCAATTACATAAACATAGGAATTACTCCTTCCCTAATGATTCAATACTATCATACAGAGGTCAATCAGTCCCTCAAAAAATCGATCCATGAATCACCCAATGACACAACGGAATACCTATTCTTAGAAAAGTTTGGGAGTAATTCCACTTTTCCATGTAACTAAAAAATATTAATGGTGTTGAAATGGGTAGGGGAAAAAGAGACTTGGAATGAAAGGTTCCCTAGAGAAAACAAATAAATAAGTTAGAAACAAGTATGGAAATTGGAATAAAATTGAAATGGCTAACCTCATTAATTATCCCATCACCACCAACGCATATTATTCCTAAAGGAAGTATAACAATTTAAATTCATGTTAATGGAGAAGATCATGACAATCATCAAAACCATAAGCAAAGACAGAATAAGTAATTAAAGGTAAGTATTACTACTATCAGGGCATGTGCTGATATCAACGGTAGATTCCAACTTTTTAGCATGGCCGACAGATGATGTTTTGACTACCTCTAATTTGAACCCTGCAAGCTTTCACAGTTTTCACATAACACGTAAAACTCAATGAAGCCAAAACTCCAAAACAGCTTCTTCTTGAAAATAATGAAAGAATATCACAAGAGTTGGAAAGCAGTGATGATAAAACATACCAAAGAAGCAATGAGTTAAAGAAAAGAGAAAATAAAGCATGCGGGAAAACACCATTATCCAAAAATTCTACCATTTGTTAATCAAGTAGTATGCAGCAGTATATAACTAATGATTCCTTTATATATATTACATCAAGAATATTCATCTTTAAAAGGAAATCCTAACAAGTAAAGTTTGCCAACACCAGAATTAGAATTCAAAGATACATCACATGAAACGCCAAATATGCCGAGTATCAATGATACTCACCATGCAACAACACAGAAAAAATAAAACATAATTCAATTTTTATCTACACTTTCTCAGAGGCTATAGATTACTAAATAGTTTTGCCACGACCTTCACCAGCTTTTTTCATTTTGATGATGATATCAGAGAAAAATATTCAACCTTCTATAATTGTAGCAAAGAATACTAATGCATCTTCAGTTCAAACAATCCATTTTATCCTAACCATACTTTTCTCTATGCAAGTAATCCCAACAATAAAAATCAGGGTATTTATGGATTTAAGCAGTTATGTGGAAGTGCTCTTATTAAGATCTCAAAGAATGATTGAACCAAGCACCTATAAGATTTATATGCATCCAAGTGAAGGTTAAATTTAGCATATTGATTCCCTAAGATATAAACTAAGAGCCTAGGCATCAGTTCATATAAGAGAAAAAAACCCAAGGATTTTATTTACTTATAGGTGGTTAGTGAATATACCAATATGGTAGAGAGGAAGTAACTAATAAGTTGCAAATAACAGCAGCAATTACGATACGATCAACGACAATCAATGTCAGTGTATCAAATCCTAAATAGTGTCTGTACAAATTAGTGAGGATAAAAGAGCACACCTTAAATATAGGTTCAACAATTCAGAAACAATTAAGGAAACAATTCAATATAACGAGCATTTTTGTGGATTCCTGCACCTGAAGATGAGCTCATGAGGAGCATTCATTAGAAACAATTCAGAAGAAGCTTGCTTCTTTGAAGAAACTAAAGGGTGAGGCAAACAATTAAGGAAACAATTGATCTGCGAACCCACCAACCCATTGAACAACTTCTTCTACACTAGAAGCTAAGAAACGAAAATCCTTTTTTGCTTCTCTTCGGTTTAATAAAGCATGAAAGGTCATAAGAACCCCTTGTTAGAGTGTAAGCATACACAGTGAAATGTCTAACACCGACATTATAAGAAACCTGTCAATATAAGAAAACTGAATAGGCCGATTGCAAACCCAAAACGGTGGAAAATAAATACTTAATTCATGTAAGGGTCTATTCCAGATGAAATCATCTAGAGGTAAGATATGAGAACCCTAAACTATGCCTTGTTAGTGAGTTTAGCAGCAACAGTTTCCTGGTCGGCAATATCAATAGTAATAGTTGGGGCATTCTTTCTTGTATCGAAAATGAGATTCACCAAGTAAACCACGTAACCAAGCAAATCTGACTTTTCATCCCCTCCAATGTCGATTCGATGCTCTTTTGTCTTAGGTTTATCAGTCTGATCATCCGTGACAGGGGCTTCACTACGTTTGGAGGAAGCCTTGTGCTTCTTACTACGTTTCTCTGGGAACACAATTGGGGAAGAGGGGGTTGCTATTTGGGAGCACAAGCTCAGCCGCCTCCCCGACTACTGAGACGGCGACGGCTGTGACGACGATGATACTCTCACAGATGGAATATCATTACTCCTTGACAGACTTCCACTCTTATGCATATCCAATCATGCGCTTCTGGCCCACAATTGTAACCACCAAATCTCACAACTACAGAAAATAAATAAACAGATGGAGACATACAAAAGAGAAAACGAATCTTTGTTTTCTTTATTATTTAAATTCTAATTTTTTCTCCTTAATAATCTCAAGCCAGCTGTAGTGGAGATTATGATAACGGTGGGAGCTTGAAAGCCACGAATTGCGATCAGAGATCTCCTACAGTGCGAATCGTAGGAATAATCTGGCAGATCAGCTCAGGATTTTAAAATTTTAGTTCTACTTTCTTTCTTTTTAAAAAAAATGGATTTAAATTAAATTTGTGAATAATTTGGAAGGTATTTGGAGAGTTGACAAGAAATGAGAAATGAATTTGACCTTGAAAGGAAGGAGACGACGACCAGAATGAAATGGGCTGAGATGAACGGATCCGTCGATTGAAACCTAAGGTGAAGGCCCTTACCCTTTTTCACACTCATGTTCATGTTTTATCAGGCCAAGGTATAATATATGATAGAGAAAATAACTTCAGTGACCGAAAATGCCTTGTAATATACGATTTTAACCAATTTTTTTGGATTTGCGAAACTGACCAATAAATTCGTAACGCGAACTCCAATTTCACAACTCAGTTTCCAAATTCGCAACGCGAATATGTAAATCGCAACGCGAATATGTAAATCGCAACGCGAATTTGTAAATCGCAACACGAATTTGTAAATCACAACGCGAATCTATAAATCGCAACGCAAATCTGTAAATCGCAATGCGAATTTGTAATTCGCAACACATAAGTCAAATTCGCAAAGCGCGTTTATTTTTGCAACGCGAATTTTATTTTCGAATTCGAAACACAATATTAATTTCGCAACACAAATGTAAAAAGTATAATCGCAAATCATAACCTAAAACCCTTAATCACAACACAACCTCATCTCCATCTCTCACTCTCTACGGCGACATCCGTCCCCATCTCCGATGAAATACGTCCCCATCTCCGGCGAAATCCGTTTATCTCTATCTCGCAGAGCCACGCTCATAACTATTCACGATCAGAAATGGAAAATCAACCACCGAGGATTAGTTTTTTTAATTATTTTTATTTTGAAATTTTTGTATTATTATTAGATTTTTCATATTTAAATTGATAAAATTATTTACTGGTAATTTCATAATAGATTAACCATTTCACTTAGATTGCTTAGTAAATTCATTCGTTGCTGACAATACTGCTAAACTGTTTAGTCTTTAACCCTGTGAAGTTAGTATTTGTCTTTGTTTGTCTTTTGTGGTAAGCAATTCATTCAAGTTTCAATTTGCAGAAGACTATTTGAAACTTAAATTCGCAACACGAAAATGAAAATCGGAACGCGAAAATGAAAATCGCAACGTGATTTTAGTTTCACATTGCGATTTTCATTTTTGCGTTGCGATTTTAAGTTTCAAAAACTATTCTTCTTCTGCAAATTGAAACTTGAATGAATTGCATTACTTTAACAAAAAAAAAAGACAAATACTAACTTCACAGTGTTGCGAATTAGTTTCAAGCTTCACAGTGTTGCGAATTTAAGTTTCAAGAAAACTACTACTCTTTATGTTGTCCTTGAACCTGCACTAAACCTATATGTTATCCTTTTAAATGTTTATATAAGTGCTTACTTCTAGAATGTTATCTGATGCATTTTGTGAACTATGATAGAATAATGACTTGAGTGAATACAGTGCAAGTTTGAAACATATTTGGCTTTGTTTTCACTATTTAATATCATGTATGTTTATAGTGTATAATTTGTAGTTTTTGGTATATCTAACTTGGTATGTTTATTGTTTTTGTAGAAATATTTTTTCGGCTTCATTGACCTTAAGGAATAAATTAACTCTAGCCACTACAATTGTGTCGACGCTTACACCTGTACAAAGAAAATTGTTTGAGGATACTTGCTTCGGGTCATTGCTGAAAGTAAAACATCCAAGTGGAGATGCTATGTTGACCCATTTTTTTTCTTCATACCACGACTAACGATCTACCCTAGAGGATACAACGTGGTGATGAAGAGATATGGTTTCATTTTCCTCCGGCGTATACTTGTTTTGGGCAGGAGGAGTTTTGCTTAATCACTGGTGTTGAGTTAATCTATCGACGGAATCAGCCAAGAGGGGGGTGATTTGGCAATTAAAAATCTGGTGGAAGCTTTTGCAGAAAATTGAAAAGATTTGCACAGCGATTTAGAGTGGTTCGACTTTATCAACCAAAGTCTACGTCCACTACCTTAGCTATCCACACTAAGGATTTTCCAACAAATTCACTAATTTGTTATTTCTTTTGAGGCTAAAGAGATAACCTTACAACACCCTCAAGAATATACCCCAATTCTTGAGAACTCTCTTTCTCAAAGAGAAGATTACAAATTTGCAAACTTACAAGGAAATCCTCACAAGGTAGATTGTTTGCACAATTCTAGAACAAAGAAAATAACACTAAAAAATGAATACAATTGAGTACAAGTAGTGTTCTTGAAAGCAAAATGAATATTGAATGAAAAATAGGCTTGAAATGCTCAAACTTGAGGTTTGATGCTTTCTCTTTGATTCTCTCTTGATTCTAGTTGCTTGTTATTTCTTGTTGTTGATCAATGGCTTCTAAGCTTGTTTAAATATACCTTCAAATGATTCTGAACGTTGGGGATGATTAGTGCAGTCAATAGAGTCGTTTAAGTGTGAAAACAATTAATTAAATCAGTTTGGAGAGTCAGTGCATCGATGCATACCCTAGGTGCATCGGTGCATCAGTGTAAAATTTAAATATTTTGATCGTTGGACCCTTAGTGCATCAATTCATACAATGCATTCGATGTTTCAAAATAGCCTGAGTGCATCGATGCATGGTTGGTGCATCGATACATCAAATGCATTCGATGTTTTCATATAAAACCCTGAGTGCATCGATGCATGGTATGTGCATCGATGCATGAAATGTATTCGATGCTCATTTTATTCCATGGTGCATCGATGCATGGATTGGTGCATCGATACATGGATTGGTGCATCGGTGCATCACTTTGAAAAATTGATTTTAGACTTGATTTTGGTTCAAAATACTTTGTGAAAATTGTTTTAAAAATAGTTTAAGTATAAAACACAATTTTACACATTTAGTAAGGTTTGAAATTGATCTTGAAAGACTTGGAGTAATAATTTGATATTCGATTAATTAAATCGAATATACTTAGAAAATCATTTGTAAAATCTTAAAATTCATTTAAACTAATTTGTTATATCGAAACATCAAAATGTTTTCAACAATCTCCCCCTTTTTGATATAAAAAAACATTTGTGTTATTTTAAGATTTTCTAAAAATTTGAAATCAATTTTGAAAAATTACTCCCCCCTTATTATAACTCTTCTTCCTTTTAAAACAACACTTAACACTTCTCCCCCTTTTTATTAAATCAAAAAGACTCTAAAACGTTTTTAAACAAGGTTTTAAAAAACTTAGCCAAATGATTAATTTAAAGATTAAGCTGCTAAGATCAAAGATCAAAAGAGAGATTAGCCATTAGTTTCATAATCAATATTCATAAACATGTAATGGATAATTGGTCATAATGAACTAATACGTATATGATGCAAAAATTAATAAACAGTAAGCTCAAAATGAAAATTCAAATCAAACCAATAATATTAAGTTTAAAATCCATAAAACATCCAAATCATATCTCCAAACAAAGTCAAACAATCCAAAGAAAACAATAATCCTCAAATATTCAAAATGTTTTAACAAGAAAAGTTCAACGAAAATCCAAAACAAAACAAGGTCTACTCATCCATAGAAGGATCGGGAGGCGGAGGAGGAAATCAGGCTTGCATCTCAAGAGAGAGAGCATCCATATGTGGAAGCATCTCCCTTTGAACCTCCATCTGTCGAGTTTCCAAAGTGTCTAAGCGTTGATTTACTACTTCGTGAGTAGCAGTCAAGTGGGATTCGATGGAAGCATACCGTAGATCAAATGTCTCCAAAAACGAACGAAAATATGGAGGCACGTGATCCTCTTGTGGAGCAGGCTCATCATTTGGTACGTGATCATCGATGTCTTGCATAAGTTGTTGAAATTCAGGATCATCCTCAGCAGCTGGAGCCGGAGGAGGAGGAGGAGCATGAGAGAAGCTAGGAGCAGCTCGTGAGGAACTAGCTCCCGGAGTTGGCTTACTGGGTCTAAAGACCCATTGACTGGTTTCCTCGTCTTGTTTCCACCCGTCTTTCTTTAACGAGGTTAGATTGATTGGATTTTAGAGAGGAATGGGATTATCGAGAGAGACATCTAGACCAAGTTTGATAAAGAGGTTACTAAGAAGACATCCATAAACTAATGTTTCTACATGTTTTGAAGGAACAATGTTTATGATATCTACTAGTTGGCTAAAAATAATGTGGGGCAGATTTATTTTGATTTTGTTCTTAATATAATACATCCACCATAAATCCATAGCACGAAGAGTGGAGTACCTACCAATAGATGGTCGAAACCACCACGAGATTATCAAATGAAGAAAACGATCGTGGTGAGAACGAAGGGTACTAACACTAGCGTTTGGAGTATAGAGATAATCCACATTTTCATTTTCATTATATAACCTATCATCATCTAACCCAAAACGTGAGGCTATAGTTGTGGGGTTAATATTAATATATTTGCCTAAGACATAGGATCTAATAGCAATAGTCCCACATTGAGTATTATTTTGAATGCACACCGCATTAGAATAGAAAATGCGGACTAACTGATGAAAAACGACAGGTTTGAGATGAAACAATTTATCAAACTTCCAAGTTTTAAGAATTGGGAGGTATTCAAAATCAATGGCAATCATGGCTTGAAGAGAAGGAATACGCTCTTCCCGGATTCTATAGGATTGGAAAGACTCCATATACCTATGGTACAGGTCATCTCTACGACGTTCAGGCATGTTGAAACAAAGTACTATAAGACTATTAAGAGGAGGAGGAACGAGATTTGAAGGTTGGTTTGAACTAGAATGACTCGATGAAGTTCTAGTGCGTTTGGGATTAGACATGGTTTAGGAATCAGAAAAAGGAATGTAACCTGCGATATGAAACACATGTATGCACAATAATCAATCCTAAAACTCAATTGAGTCCTCAATAATTCAAGGTTCTCTAAATCGAATCCTAATGGGCAAGGTTTTGAAAAACTATTTGAAAATAATATTTGTAAATTATAATATGTATAGTTTTTCATGAAAACAACATAATTAAATCAAAAACATCAAATTTAGAAATTAAATTTAGATTTTTTTATTTCAAAAATTCACAAATTCATTGAAAATTTGTGAGTTTTTGATGAAATTAGTTGTAAAAACTAGTTTGTAATCATCAAACTATCAATGCCCGATATAATGTTCATCCTAGAACTAATTCAAACTAGTCCTAAGATCAAAAATCAATAAAATAGAGTTTTTGAAATATTACCTTGAAAATTTTGGATTTGGGAAGAATGTGATGTTGTTTGCACGATTTAATGATAAATGTAGGATTAGGAGTTGAAAAACTTGAAGATTTCGACAAATTTTCGTTGATTTTAAGCAAGAGGAGAGTTTAGAGAAGAATAGAGGCATACGGTTAGAGAGGGTTTAGTTTTAGGGTTTTAAATAATTAAGAAAATAAGCCTTTTAAACCCAAAACCCAACAGATGCATCGATGCATGACCCTGTGCATCGATGCACATTCAAGGCGTGCATCGGTGCATCAACATGATGAATCGATGCACATTCATAGGGATGCGTCGATGCACTGTTAAGTGTATCGATGCATGAAGCACAAAAATGTCAAAAATCCATTTTAAACACTTTAAATGCTAAATTAATTAGCTCTAGTGGTATTGGCAACTCATATATTGAAAATTAATCATGTTCAATCAATCAAATTAATCTTTAAACAACATTTGAGCATAAAATTAATTTTCACCAAATAACATAAACTCCCCCTAACTAATAGCAATGAATGCAATCAAAAATTACCATTATAAGCATTTTTCATTTATTCTTAAAAGTGCTAAAATTATTTTAAAAACTAAGTAAAGATAGGTCAGTTAAACCTAATTCTCTCCTAAGTGTCCAAAATATTTCCTTGTCTAAAGGTTTTGTAAAGATATCCGCTAATTGATGCAAAGCATCAACAAATTCTAGAACTACATCTTCCTTAGTGACATGGTCTCTAATAAAGTGATGTCTTATTTCAATGTGCTTAGTTCTAGAGTGTTGGATGGGATTTTTAGTGAGACAAATAGCACTAGTATTGTCACACTTGATAGGAATGGTACCTACTTCAATTCCATAATCAAAAAGTTGTTGTTTCATCCATAAAACTTGTGCACAACAACTACCGACTGAAATGTATTCCGCTTCAGTGGTAGATAATGCAACACAATTTTGTTTCTTTGAAAACCAAGAAATCAACATATTTCCAAGGAATTGGCAAGTACCGGAGGTGCTTTTCCTATCTAATTTGCATCCTCCATAATCTGCATCAGAAAAGGCATGCAAAATAAAGCTAGAGTCTCTAGGATACCAAAGTCCTAAACTAGGAGTGTCCTTAAGGTATCTAAAGATTCTCTTAACAGCTAGTAAATGTGATTCCTTAGGACAAGATTGAAATCTAGCACATAAGTAAACACTAAACATAATGTCCGATTTACTTGCAATTAGATAAAACAAAGAGCCAATCATTGACCTATATAATTTAACATCCACACATTTACCTCCTTCATCTAAGTCAAGCTTTGTTGATGAGCTCATTGGAGTGTTACGTGGCTTCCCATTTTCCAGTCCAAACTTTTTGAGCATATCTTTAACGTACTTAGCTTGATTGATGAAGATGTCATCTTTTCTTTGCTTGATTTGGAGTCCCAAGAAAAATGAGAGCTCCCCTATCATGCTCATCTCGAATTCACTTTGCATTAGCTTAGAAAATTCTTGGCAAAGAACATCATTAATAGAACCAAATATTATATCATCAACATAAATTTGAACTACCAATAAATTTTTACCTTTATTCTTTAAAAACAATGTAGTGTCAACCTTCCCTTTTGAAAAACCTTTTTCAATTAAAAAATTTGACAATCTTTCATACCAAGCTCTAGGAGCTTGTTTTAAACCATAAAGTGCTTTTCTCAAATTTAAGAACATGATTTGGAAATTTTAAATCTTCAAACCCTAGAGGTTGTTCCACACACACTTCTTCCTTTATAAAACCATTTAAAAATGAACTTTTAACATCCATTTGATATAATTTAAAGTCATGAAAACATGTAAATGCTAATAACATTCTAATTGCTTCCATCCTAGCTACGGGAGCGTATATTTCATCATAATCTATGCCTTCTTCTTGAGTATAGCCTTGAGCAACAAGTCTAGCCTTGTTTCTCACTATATTACCACTTTCATCAAGCTTATTCCTAAACACCCATCTAGTACCTGCAGTAGATTTATTACTAGGCCTTTCAACTAATGTCCAAACTTTACTTCTCTCAAATTGATTTAACTCTTCTTGCATAGCCATAATCCAATGTTCATCATTTAATGCTTCTTTAATATTCTTAGGCTCAATGCATGAGATAAATGCAACATAATTACATATATTTCTAAGAGAAGATCGAGTTGTTACCCCTTTGGATGGATCACCTATGATTTCACCATCCTTGACATAGTTATACTCTCTTGGATAATATACTTCTCTTTCTTCAATGGTTGGATTCTCGAGAGGATCATGAGTTTCTTCATTTTTCGTTTATTCCTTTGATGATGGTTCTCCAACGTCATGTCTAACGTCATTTGTATTTATAACACCTACGTCATCATTCACACAAGAATCCTTCCTCGGAAGGAGGTTATCATCAAAAACAACATGTATAGACTCTTCTACAACTAAAGTTCTTTTATTAAATACTCGATAAGCTTTAGAATTTGAGGAATAACCCAGAAAAATTCTTTCATCACTTTTAGTATCAAATTTGCCAAGATTGTCTTTACCGTTGTTTAAAACAAAACATTTACATCCAAAAGGATGAAAATAGGTAATGTTAGGCTTTTTTATTTTTCAAAAGTTCATATGGAGTTTTCTTTAAAATAGGCCTAATCATTACTCGATTAATAACATAACAAGCGATATTTGTGGCTTCTGCCCAAAAATATTTTGGCAAATTATTTTCACAAAGCATGGTTCTAGCTATTTCTTCTAAAGTTCGATTTTTCCTTTCAATAACTCCATTTTGTTGAGGGGTTCTAGGTGCTGAAAAATTATGGCTAATACCATTAGAATTACAAAAATCAGTAAATCCAAGATTTTCAAATTCAGTTCCATGATCACTCCTAACACTAGTTATAGAGTAACCTTTTTTGTTTTGGATTACTTTTGAAAACGTGATGAAGTTTTCTAATGCTTCATCTTTAGTAATTAAGAATAGAACCCAAGTATATCTAGAATAGTCATCTACCAAGAAAAATGCATATTGTTTTCCACCCAAGCTAGTAGTCCTAGTTCGCCCAAAAAGATCTATATGGATTAATTGTAATACTCTACTAGTTGATACATCATTAATGGATTTAAAAGAAATCCGCTTTTGTTTTCCTTTAGCACAAGCATCACAGATTTTATCATTATCAAATTTTAGTTTAGGCAACCCTCGAACTAAATCACCTTGAATTAGCCATTGCAAAACACTCATACTAGCATGTCATAGTCTCCTATGCCATAACCAACTATCTTGCTCATCCTTAGCAACTAGGCATAAATTAGTCATAACAATAGAGTCTAAATGCACCATGTAAATATTTCATATTCTATGACCAACAAGCATAATCCGATTAGATGCAATGTCAATAACTTTACAACCATTAGTTTCAAATATAACATTGAACCCCTTATCACAAAATTGACTAATACTCAAGAGATTATGCTTTAATCCATTCACATATAAAACATTTTTAATTTGTATGGAAGAGGTATTACCTATTGTACCTATACCTTCAATGTGACCTTTTGAATTATTACCAAAAGTCACTTCTCCTCCATTTTTGGCGTTAAGCTCTATGAACCGGTTTTTGTCTCCAGTCATGTGTCTTGAGCATCCACTATCAAGGTACAATGAGTTTGGATTGTTTCCCGTGCTTGTAGCAATGCTCCTTTTCCTACAAACATAGATTAATTTAATTTTGGTAACCAAATTCTTTTGGGTCCATATTCATTAGTCTTCAAAATCCTAGTCCCCTTAGGTATCCATTTGTGTAGGATATCCTTATCTTTAGTAGTAATGAGTCATTTAGGAACCCATATACTTCTAACAATTTTTTATTAGAGGTTTTTCGAGGACCTCTATGATTGTAGTTTTTAAAACTTTTTCTAACAAAGTTGGATTTTGAATTTTCTCCATTTTCAAAATGTTTTGTTCCAACTTTATCAAAAGAAGCTTTAAGATCATCAACTTTCTTTTGATGATCATCATTGACCTTTGAAAGTAAATTTTGCAAATCCAAATTTTTCTTTCAAACTCTTCTAGTTTGATTGCAAATCTTGATTTTACTTTCAAGATCATTGTTGGTTTTGGATGATTTATTATATTTTTTAATTTTGAAATATCATTTTATATTTTAAAAACAATTTCTCATAATCCGAAGCCAACCCATTATATTCCTCTAATTGCTCATCATAAGGTAAATCATCAAATTCAGATGAGTTAGAGGTTACCTTAGAATCTTCCCGAATGTCATCAAGCACAAGTTTGCTACTTCTTGTTCCTCTTCATCGGAACCTTCTTCATCGCTCCATGTAGCCACATGAGCCTTGTGTTTATTCTTTGATTGACCCTTTCTTCAATTATGGGCAATCATATTGACATGCCCCGGCTTTTTGCATTCATAGCAAATGATCGGGTCTTCTCTTTTGGTTCATTTTTAGGCTTCATTCGTTTTAATTTTCTTCCTTGGTAAGGTCTCATCATTTTCTGAACCGTTTGGCAAACAATACTTTAGGTTCTTAGCCTCGATGATTGCCGTCTTCTTGGATTGCCATGATTTTGGAAGTGAGTAAACTAACTTCCTCACAAGCTTCTCATTTGAAATGATCTCTCCATATGATTTGAGACAATTGACAATAGTTGAGAATCTATCCGTCATAGCTTTGATATCTTCATTTGGTTTCATCCTAAAATTTCATAGCTATGTGTTAAAAGACTATTTTAGATTCTTTTACCTCGTCGCCTTCATGAGTGACTTGTAGTTTATCCCATATTTCTTTGGCAGTTGTACAAGATGAAACTCTTCAATTCATCTGTCCAAGAGCACAAAATATGATATGGATGGCTTTGGAGTTGAGCTGAAAATTCTGTCTCTCATTCACTCCACAATCTTGGATGAGTAAGAGGCTTGATATATCCGTCTTCTATAATATTCATGCTCCCATGTCACTTCTGAATGAAATACATCATCCTATTCTTCTAATTGAAATTTTCATAGCTATGTGTTAAATGACTAATTTTAGAATCTTTTACCTCGTCGGTGCCTTCATGAGTGACTTGTAGTTTATCCCATATTTCTTTGGCGGTTGTACAAGATGAAACTCTTTCATATTCATCTGGTCCAAGAGCACAAAATATGATATGGATGGCTTTGGAGTTGAGCTGAAACATTCTTGTCTCTCATTCACTCCACAATCTTGGATGAGTAAGAGGCTTGATATATCCGTCTTCTACAATATTCTATGCTCCCATGTCACTTGCTTGAATGAAATACATCATCCTATTCTTCCCAATAGGTATAGTTAGCACCATTGAAGAAAGGAGGATTATTGACGGGCATCAAATCGAGACCGGAGTCGACGTTTGAAGTGGAGGCCATTGATGACTTGATTATCGATGTAACTCTTCCCGAATTGACTCAAGAGGCGATTAAACCTTCAAATAAGTGAGGCTCTGATACCAATTATTGAGTTAATCGATCGACGAAATCGGCCAAGAGGGGGGTGAATTGGCAATTAAAACTCTGATGGAAGCTTTTGCAGAAAATTGAAAAGATTTGCATAGCGATTTAGAGTGGTTCAACTTTCTCAAACAAAGTCTACGTCCACTACCTTAGCTATCCACACTAAGGATTTTCCAACAAATTCACTAATTTGTTATTTCTTTTGAGGCCAAAGAGATAACCTTACAACACCCTCAAGAATATACCCCAATTCTTGAGAACACTCTTTCTCAAAGAGAAGATTATAAATTTGCAAACTTACAAGGAAATCCTCACAAGGTAGATTGTTTGCACAATTATAGAACAAAGAAAAGAACACTAAAAATGAACACAATTGAGTACAAGTAGTGTTCTTGAAAGCAAAATGAATATTGAATGAAAAATAGGCTTGAAATGCTGAAACTTGAGGTTTGATGCTTTCTCTTTAATTCTCTCTTGATTCTAATTGCTTGTTGTTTCTTGTTGTTGATCAATGGCTTCTAAGCTTGTTTAAATACACCTTCAAATGATTCTGAACGTTGGGGATGATTAGTGGAGTCAATAGAGCCGTTTAAGTGTAAAAAAATTAATTAAAGCAATTGGGAGCGTCAGTGCATCGATGCATACCCTAGGTGCATCGGTGCATCAGTGTAAAATTCAAATATTTTGACTGTTGGACCCTTAGTGCATCAGTACAATAAGAGTGCATCGATGCATACAATGCATTCAAATGTTTCAAAATAGCCTGATTGTATCGATGTATGACTGGTGAATCGATACATCAAATGCATTCGATGTTTTCTTAAAACCCTGAGTGCATCGATGCATGGTATGTGCATCGATGCATGAAATGCATTCGATGCTCAATTTATTCCATGGTGCATCGATGCATGGATTGGTGCATCGGTGCATCACTTTGAAAAATTGATTTTAGGCTTGATTTTGGTTCAAAATACTTTGTGAAAATTGTTTTAAAAATAATTTAAGTATAAAACACAATTTTACACATTTAGTAAGGTTTGAAATTGATCTTGAAAGACTTGGAGTAATAATTTGATATTCGATTAATTAAATCGAATATACTTAGAAAATCATTTGTAAAATCTTAAAATTCATTTAAACTAATTTGTTATATCGAAACATCAAAATTAAACTAATTTGTTATATCGAAACATCAAAATGTTTTCAACAACTGGTCTATGCTTCGGACACGATGAAGTAGGTCAGTAAACTAGTCATATCGCTCGCCCATCATGGTTATCTCGGGTTTTTCCTGAGCTGGAAAAGGTGAAGCTGAGTTTACACGTCGACGACTTGAAAAGATTATTTGTTAAAGATGGTTTTACTCGGATAGATGACCTCGATGTGTCCGAGTATGCCTTTTATTACTTTTGCATGTCGGCTTTTTAGGAAAAGAGACCAGACAACCTATTTTGGATGACCTAATATTATTGGTAGATGACCTAAATGCATGGAACGTGTTTCCGTGGGGTTCATATCTATGGAAAACTACTTGGAAAAAGTTGTCGTCTGCCTTTGAGGACCGAAAAAGTTTACGTGGCCATGGTTCCAAATACACTTTAACAGGCTTTATTTGGGCCTTTAAGGTAAGAATTTCTATATAATGTTTCCAATATTATAATTAATTATTTAACAATTACTAATGTTTGTGTATTATATTGTTTGTAGATTTGGTTTGAGGCTTTTCCCAGCATGCGGACATATGCAATCAAAAATTCAAATGATATTCCTAGGGCTATTTCCTGGAGAAGGATCCGGCTGTTGGATTGGGAAGAGTTACTACCATATACGATGATGAATGATGTAAGTTAACACAAATACTACCATATATAAACAAGTTATTACTAGTAGACGTTTAACTTTGTTTGAGCTTTTATATTGTTAGGAAGCCAACTATCCATTACAGAGGCTGACACCCACAGAGACTGAGCTTGCCACTGATTGGTGGCAAGCTAATAAGCATTTTTTTGATGGCATGGATGATGAGCACACTCAAAGCCATCACCTCCACAACCAGAGCCACCACCTATTCCATCACATCATCGAGCCTCTTCTCCACCATCACCTCATGATAGGCGACCGACAAAGATGCCACGATATTTATCTCCCTGTTCTCCACCTCCACGGCATGAATTAGGGGAGTTACGTGATGAGGTCAATGCTTTGCGTGAGGAGGTTGGTACTTTACGTGACGACAATGGTGCATGGCGTGATAAGGTACGGTCTTTACGTGGTGAGGTAGAGGTTGTACGTGATGACAATGGTGCTTTACGTGGTGAGGTATCTATTTTACGTGATGAGGTAGCCGCTCTACGTGAGATTGTTGCATCGTTGTAGAATGAGGTTCATACTCTACGCAATAAGGTAAGTTTGTTTAATATTATACTAAAAATACAAATAACCTTTTTTCGGCATTATTTATTTGTTTATTTACTGATTTATGTATTAATTTATTTTTAGCGGCCCGATAAGGTAGATGCTTTACGTTAAGTTTTTCTTGCACGACGGGGTTCACGCATCAGACGTCGTGCACATGCCATTACATCTCCGTTCACTCTAATAGTGCCAAGACTCCGTAAGAAGAAGCCCGATTCACCTGTCATCGTTCAAAAGGCCTCTCCTATCGTTCAAGAGGCCCCTATCATCCTTCAAGAGGCCCCTCCCACCGTTCAAGCGGCCCTTGTCATCATTCAAGAGGTCCCTCCCACCGTTCAAGAGCCCGATTCACATGGCATAATATGTCGACATATTGATAAACCCCCTCACGTGCCCGATATGATGGTTGAGAGTTGGCTTTCGTATGAGTTATCGGTCAGTACCATTCCGGTATCTGAAGTGGAGATGAGAACACTACCGGACACAATTATGGATAATACCCTTTGGGCTAAGACCGCAGTTGATTTTTATCTACATGAGCGGAGCCAGGGGTGTTACGCTGACATATGCAAACTCGACGATGATATGCATTTGTTTCTTGATCGATCTTGTGTTATTAGGGGTTGAAGATAATGGCTATTTCGAATGGGTTAAGTCTTATATTCTTCTTATATTGCATTTTGATTAATTTTTTTTAATTTATTTATTAAATTCACTCATATATATATATATATATATATATTTTATAAAACAACATATTGATGCATGGGTGTCACGTCTTCTGATAATAAGGAAATTGAAGAAAATAAAAAATATGCGATGGACTATTATGCCTTCGTCTTTTCACGTAGCTCACTTGAAGGATCAGAGAGACGCTTCATATGTGTTAGGTAATGGAAAAGCTAAACTTTATCCTGCGTGGTGAGAGGTCGATAAGGTTAGTATTTATGTTTGAATATTTTAATGGTGTTCATAAATTTTATTTGATGTGCGCAATTGAATTATTATTTATGATTGCAGGTGTTTATCCCTGTTATGGAACGTCGTCATTGGCTTCTCGTCGAGCTTCAGCTCCCATCCCTGAAGACGATAGTATATGATAGCATGTTGAATTACATACCATTGTATGATCTGAGAGATATTATTTGTAAGGGATGGAGTCCTCATTTGGCTAAATACTTGGATACGATTGATTATTAGGCTAATTCTGGAAACAAGAAGCCAAAAAAGTTCAAAGTTACAATGATCAGAGACGAGACAGTGCCACAAATTGGTAAGTTTGAGCATTAACATATATACTCTTTGTTGGTTTGAAAATGTTTGGTTAAGTACCTAGATAATTTGCAGTTTGTTGGTTTTAGATGTGTAGAAAGTGTTTTTGAGCAAATGTTTGGTTTCTGCAGGCTAATCTTGATCCTGAAGTGAGCTGCGTGAAATTGATGTATTTGTGCATAAACAACCAGCTGTTGATTTGTTTTTTTAGATGTGTAAATAAGAATTGTTTTTTGCTTGTTTAATTGATTTGTAAAAGTTGATTTGTTATTTAAGAAAATTTCAATATGCATTATGTTGAAGGCAAAACAGACTTGTTGAAGGTACACTTTCGCAACGCGAAAATCAAATTCGTAACGTGAAAGTCAAACTCGCAACGTGAAAGTCAAACTCACAACGCAAAAGTCAAACTCGCAACGCAAAGTCAAATTCGCGTTGCAAAAGTAAAATTCGCAACGCTAAATTCAAATGCGCATTGCGATTTTCGCTTTCGCATTTCGAATTTGACTTTCGCAACAATCACAACTTGAATTTGACTTTCACGTTGCGAATTCAAGGAAAACACCTTCAAAAAGATAACAGACAACAATCTGATAAGTGATAACAACTGAACAGATCATAGTAATGTTCAAACTCAAGTTACTAATGAATGTCTAACTAAAAATGTATGCATTCACACATAAAATACACATAATACAACGTTTGTATTTAAAAATCACCTAAGTTAATAAGTCTCAAAAGGTGAAGCTGGTTGTGATTGGGATTTTGATTTTGATTGTAATTTTGATTTCCTTTTGCTTGGCACCATATGAGCTTTGGATTTTGATGAGGATCCATATTTTGGTAGAGGAAAAGATGATTATGATGGCACTGGTGATCCACATGTCAACCTTGTATGACCACTTTCCTTGCACCGACTACATGTTGATATCCTCTTCTCTTCACCCTTAGACGGTATACGATCGTGATTTTTTGGTCGGCCAGGTAGTATGCTATCCATGACTGGTGGTAAAACTGTTTGTAAGTCATCTGGTATGTCCCACTCAGAAGGATGTGGAATAGGGTAGACAATCTCGGCATAAGTCTGTCAATATACTTCTGTAGTGTAGCAATCCATAGCGTATGCACTTGAATCATCTTGGTTTAGATGAAGGGCAACTTTTATAACATGGCCACACGGATAACCATATGTTTGTAATTTCATACAACTACACGTCTTTGCATTTAGATCGACAAGCCTATTTAAGTTATTATCCAATACTTCAAACAAAGTGTTTGAATATGGTTCAACTCTCAATAACGTTGACTTCACAACACGTTTCGTTATCTTTTTTTCAGTCCATGGTGTAACACGACGTTCCAATGTTCCTGTAAATTTAAATAAATAATACTTAGTAAAATATATAAATATGATAAGTTACGAATTTAAAGAAATAATACCTGCATGGTTTCTTTTCTTGTAGTACCACTGTTGAATAGAGGCTAGAAAAAACTCCATTAACATAGTAATGGGTAATTTTCGGGAATAACAACTTAGAGCGTTGATTGATTCTGCACTATTAGACGTCATGAAACCATATCTTGCTCCAAGTTGATGTACTCTTGACCATCTTTCAAACCCGACATCTTCTAGTGTTTTAGCACATTAAGGCAAAACACGTCTTAAACAATTTATATGCTTATTAAAATCCATTTCCCAATAAGCTTTTACATCCTTCCAGTATGTCCATTTGTGATTTTTTTATACCAGCAGACCTTGATTTTAGATTTTTGTACAAATGAACACCACAAAGTCCATGAAAAGCATCTGGGAAACACCTTCTAACAGTGTTGTCAATTGAGTTTTCCCTATCGGATATGATTTTCAGATTGCTAATAGGACCTATGCAATACCTAAGATGCCCCATAAACCATGTCCATGAATCAGAGGTTTCAGATTTGCCAACCCCGTAAGCTATTGGCAGTATCCCATTGTTAGCATCCATGGCTACTGCTAATAAGTTTACTCCAAGGTATCGACCTTTCAAATGTGCTCCATCAACTGTAATAAATGGGTATATGCAAGTAATAAACGAATGAATCTACAAAATAATATACACAAGAAATATAATCAATTAAATGTGAAATGCATGTAACTAACAAAAATGAGTCAACAAAATTATATTGATTTACTAACCGCATCACCAATGGCGATAAACAGCAACTCAAAGCGTCCATCTCTATCTGTTTTGAGATGAGTTACCGACCCAGCATTTTTCAGCTTTAAATTGTGACAATAAGCCGGCAGTTGGGCAAACGATGCTTCTGGAGACCCCCTCAACAATTCCAAGGAATAACATTTGGCTCTCCAAGCTTGAGAATATGAGATACTAATCTTGAACCGAGCATTCATGTCAGTCATAATTTCATGTCCCCGATATACCCTGCCATTCAAAAACATTAACTCAGGCAGAAAACCACCCAACACCTTTTTGTTTGCCTGTCTAAGGTGAGGAAAAACTTGGGTTCTTGAACATGTATGTTTATCAATAAAAGTCCTAACTTGAAACATTTCGCAATCTTTTATCCTCTTTGCAATCATACGCCACGTACAGTTTTTGTCAATCATACACTTTGTTTCGAAACGATCTTTGCTTGATTTGTTAACTTTTAGTTGATAGTCATCTTCCACACATTTCGTATACAAAGCTATCTTCAAGTCTTCCTTTGTATCAAAACAATCATCTTTTTTTATATGAATAACTTTTTTGTAACAATCAACTGCTATCTTTACCAACTCTTCTTTCGGTATCTGAAGTAATTCTGGCATATTCTAGTTATACTCGAGTGGCATTTTCTTCTTTTTCTTTTCTTCGGGGACTTTTTCTTCTTTGTTTCTTCTTCAGGGTTATATGAATTACAGAATGAATGTTCAACATGTTCATTCACATACGTAACTTCCTCCTCATTATTATCAACAACATCTTCCTCGGCAATGGCTGTTTCATCATCAAAATTCGGGTATTGACCAATATCAAAATCATTACACGCACTGTCTATTTCTTCTTCTGAAATATCATTAAAATTCGAGTATTGACCAAGATCAAAGTCCGGGTATTGACCAAGATCAAATTTCGAATACTAACTAGTACTCACAATTTTTTCTATTGGCTCATAATCGTCTAACTGGTCAATACGAAAACCGTAATTTGGTACTGAAAGTTGATTGGGATTTGGATTAGGAAAAGGTTGTGGGTTTTGAGATTGTGTTTGATATTTTGTTTGGTATTGGAAATGTGGTGAAACAAAATTTTCTTGGTGATGAAATTGTGGTGGAACCATTAAATTTTGAGGTTGATAACAACGTTGTACATTGTGAGCACCCTAAACTGGGGTTGAAGAACTTAGTTGATTACTACCCGCTACTGACCCAACTTCACTACTTCTAGGTTCAACAACATACAATGTAACATCATCTTCTTGTGAAACACTAATGTAAGCAATGAATCGTTCATCATCTTCATTGTCGGTTAACAAATAAACTTTACATTTTCTCTGATACGATAGCTTAAATCCACTTAGAGGCTCTAAATTCAATTTCTTTGCAACACGTAACATTAGAGTTTCATAAGTTAACTTTTTTAATGACAGTTTTAGTTGAAGATTCATGGGTAAAGGCATATATTGTAAAATACCATGAACATTCTCCCATGACCCTCCAAAACGCAAATCTATCCAAATATGATCAACATTAGATGATTTCATTCTACAAATTGTAAATTAATTTACTAAACAAACGAGCTATAAACTACATATCATCACTAACTTAGAGAAGAACATACCTTTATTAAGTTGATAGTTGATAATTTGGGAGAGAAATCATTGAAAATTTATATAGAAATAAAATTATGTAAAAACAATTAGAGATGGGGAAGGATGTCGTTGGATATAGGAACGGATGTCGCCGGAGAGAGTGATAGATGGAGATGGAATTAGTTGCGATTTAGGGATTTAGGTTATGAGTTGTTGCTGCTGCGTAGTTATATACCCAAAACATTTGTGTTGCGAAAATAAAACCTTTTGCGAAATTAAAATTCGTGTTGCGAATTCAAAAATCGAGTTGCAAATTTGAAATTCAGTGTTGCGAATTTGACTTCTGCGATGCGATTTACAGATTCGCGTTGCGATTTACATATTCGCGTTGCAAAATTAGAGTTCGCGTTGCGGATTTGTTGGTCATTTTCGCAAATCCAAAAAAAAGTTGGTTAAAATCGTATATTATAAGGCATTTTCGGTCACTGAAGTTATTCTCTCTATATGATATGAGCCTACCTTTTTTTAAAATTAAAATAAAAAAAAAGTTATTCCCACTCAACCACTATTTTTTCCTTATAAATATTATGGGTAAATTGCAATTTTCATCCAACTTTCTTCTCGCGTTTATTTTCGTAATTAGAGTTTAATTTTTTAAATTTAATCATGAAAGTTTCGAATGCAGTTGTTTTAGTCACTTCTTTATTAAATAGTTAACAAAGTTATGACATGGCAGATGACACTAAAATTACATCATTTTGAAAAGCAAAATTTTACATCAAAATAGCATCGCTTTGGGTTATACAGAACCATGTCCGTTCCAAAAGATAGGTAGATTTTGTGCTATTTTTTTAAAATGAGGCTTATAAAATATTTTATAATAAGAACTAATTTGTCAAATTTGAAATTATGAGGGATATATGATGTATTTTTACCCAAATTATCATAGAAAACGAATAAAGATACTATCAAAATCTTAGTTTGCAACTTTATTTGTCGAGAATCAAACGGAAAGTTCATTTTCCCTTTAAACGAAAATTTCGTTAGGGCACAAAGGTTATATATGTAGGGACGGACGCAAAATTTTATGTTAGGGGTGAACCTCTAAAATTTTAGAAGAAGGATGATTTATAAAATTTCAGGGTGATGAAAACAAAATTTTCAATAAAAAATACAATAAAATTTTTAAAATATATGATATTTAAAAATACTAAAGGATGGCCTCCCCCACCCGCTCTCTTCAAATCTTCCCTATTTACAGGAACGAACCTGAATAATATTCATGCGTGGATCCTCAAATTTAGAGACCATGTGTCGTGTCATAGAATAAACATGCAACAGGACGAGTATGTACATAACCTAATATTCTCTCTTTTTCACTTTTTCATATTTTATTTCTCTTTTTTCATCCTCTCATTTTCTCTCCATTTGTCCAAATTATGCCTACATAGGTCATCATCTAAGGGTGTTTAAAAATATCCGACCCGTCGACCCATCGACTCGTTTAAAAAATATCGAGTATTTATTTTGAAAATATCCAATTTTTCGGGTCGGTACTCGGCTCGTTAAATTATTCAGATTTTTGGGTCGAGCCCGGGCCAAAAAAACTTGCTTAATCGGGTAGCGATAGACCCGATACCCGGTTTATTATATATATATATATATATATATATATATATATATATTATTTTTATATTTTATATTAATTTTTTTATTTATAATTCTCAAATCATTTCACTCTAACATTCAAAATTCCTAATTTCTTAAATTTTATCACCATAACATTCTAAATTCTTAGTATTTTAAATTATTTCATATTAACATTCTAAATTATTTTTTAAAATGTTTATTGTAACTTTGAAACATTTGAAACTTAATTATATTTTTTTATTTTAAGTTTTAAGAAAATTTTCTTTCAATTATGTAATTTGAATTTTTAAATTTTATGTATGAATTATATATTATAGGTCTTTAAATTTTATATTTTTTTAAAAAAAATAATATAAATTAAAAAAAATATTATGAACCAAGTACCTGGATGTAATAAGTTGGGACACGAACTGATATTTTGGTACCAAAAATTTCAAGTACTTGGTATTTCGAGTACCCGAAAATACGAGTTCTCGGTTTTGAACACCCTTAATCATGAATGATGATTCACGACTCCTAAAATTTTTCACCAAAATTATTTGACCCTTCTAAATGCGAATTTGGTGCGTGTTTAATTTAAAAACACTTTTAAACTTTATGAATCTAGTGGCAATATTTCCTTTCTCTTGCGAATCTGCCATTTTTCGATTGCCTTTGAAGGTCAAACCACACACTATGAAGTTCGTTTATAATATCTACTATTCTGACCATCAAATCATGGCGTGCCCAATACATGCTGTTGTCTTAATCTATTAGGACTCTTCTATCATTAGGATCGGAGAATGAATACTTTGGTCATCACTCAACTTTTTCTTCCCTTGTTTTCATTTTTCCTTGATGTTTTCATGGCTTCTCTTTTATAGGTAAGTGTTTTGATTTGGTTAGGGCAAAAGGTGTCGGATTAGGGTATAATCTTGGTTCATGTTGAAATAGGGAAGAATTTAGTTTAATGGTATGATAGTAGGATGGAGTTTAAGGGCTTTTGGGCAATGGTTGATAATCAATTTAGTCTTAGCATAGATAGATCACTTGGTTTAGGGTTTAGGGTTTGTTAGTGTTTCAATGGATATAGTGTGTCGTTTATGTTGAAGCCGGTGATAAAGTGGGCAGAGGTTTCTAGTTTAATTGGGATTCAATTGAAATGAAGGTAAAACTTTAACTCAAGGATTGTAATAAGGTGATCTAAATATTTTTGGGATCTAACAATCGATACTAACGGTTGACGTGGTGATCGATCACGACAAGCGATCTGAGTTGGAGCTTACGTGCCTAAAGATTTTAAAATAAGAATTGTCACCAAAAAATAGATGAGAAAATGGAAGAGTGACCAAAGGAATTCAATGTCTAAAGTTCAGTGATTAAATTGAATATTTTTGAACTCTAATAACCAAGATAGGAATAAGAGTAAAACTGAGTGATGAAATTTGCAATTTATCCAAATATTATTAGCATCGACGGAATAAAATACTAGCAGTTCCTTCGGTGGAAATGATGTGAGAATTGAGGAATTTGCAAATGAGGTTTCTGCTTTGTTCTTCCAACTGTTTCATAACTTATATTCCAATGCGTGTTGTACCAAAACAACTAAGAATAAAAATTAATACATGATTTGTTTTCGACATTAATGCATAATTGTCATTATTATAAATATAAGTTTTTATTAATTTAAGTTAATATCTTTTAAATATTTTTGCTTTAAATATAATAAAATTTGAATGTCTTTAATTTAGAAGTGGGAAAGTTAACGAATACTTTATATATTGTAAAAAAATTGTTATTTAGGAGAATAAAGTAATATTATTTTTTTAGTAGAAAGTAATACTACTTTTAATACAAGTAATATGGTGTATTTAATATGAGTTAATTGCATCATGCATCTTCAAATTATGATCTATATTCTAAATCAGTCCCTAACTTTTAAAAAATCTAAGTTCATACCTAAACTATGACTATCATTCTAAATTAGTCCTTAAACTTTTTAATATTTAAGTTTCATCCCCAAACTCTAACATTTATTCTAAATCGGTCCTCAAACTTCTTGAACATTTCATTTTCATCCCAAACTATATGTATATACTAATCACATCTGTTGTTAATAAAATTGTTAGCCCAAGTTATATAATCATATCTTTGAAAAAAAATAAAATTTAGGCTGAACTGTGGTTGGAACTAATTGCATATTTGGATGAATTTGATGATGAAATTCAAAGATTTAAAATTTTGGGGGACCAATTTAGAGTGATGATTATAATTTGGGGATGAAATTGGAATGCTCAAAAGTTTAAGTATTAGTTTAGAATAAGAGTAATAGTTTGCGGATGAAATTAGAATGTTCAAAAGTTTAAGGACCAATTTAAAATAAAGATCATAGTTTAGTGACATATGGTGCAATTAACTTATTTAATATATTATATTTTCATTAAGTCTTATTTACACTAATCTATTTGTTATATATAGTTCAATATCCTTCATAAGATTTATATATATTTTTTAATTCAAGGGTTATATTGCATGTTTAGCAAGTTAAATTTTGATTCAATTAAAATATTTTTATTATTACATTTATGTTAAAAAATAATTAAATGGTCAAAATAGAAGAAAAGTGATAGTTGAGGTACTAACATGTGGTTTATCCTATATATTTTTAGAATTATGGACCAACATTTTCTTACGGGCTATAAGAGATAAGCATCAATCACCTAGAATTCCAGAAAATAATCAAAGAGCAATCAAAGGGATAAATTTCAAGTCATGGGATTTGTTTATTTATTGTATGCGACTTGTGGTAATGATTATTAAATATGGTGAATATAATGTAGTATATATTTAATAACTTTCAATCATTTGATAATGAATGTTTATATCTATACATACACGGTGCTAAAATTAAGACCTCAAGAAACAACAATAATTTCCTTAATCACTAGAATCGCTTGGTTAAAGCATATAATATGCATATAATTTTAGAATATGAATATAAAAAATAGTTTGATAATATGATTTTATCACTTAAGAAAAACATGCATGTGAGTTATGAATGTATTACCTACATTTCTACTAAATTTAAAAAAAATGTTAATCAAAATCATTTGGTGGTTCAATTATTATCCAAATCCACACTTATCATCATTAAAACAATTAATCAAATATAACAATAAGATCCTAAAAACAATTTATTTATAACGTCTTATGTCGCAGTTAAAAAATATACTAGAATAGAGAAAGTTTTGTTATGAAAATATGAATAATATCATAGACTCTGGTTCTCTAAATGTCGATTTCGATCCTAATATGGTGATGCAAGCATGAATACAACCAAATAAATACATAAAATGATATAACAGAAGAAAATGCAACACTCTGGTTAAAGGAAAGCCAATGAGTATTGACAGAAGACACTTTAAACCGCATTCTTATAGTTTTCTCATTCTTTTTTATATAGCATCATTATCTGTTGAGGGCAGTGTTTCACCCCTTTGACAAACTCTTCAGGAAATTCAACGGCTGAAGCTTCAAGCCAAATTGACAACACAAGGACTGCAACTAAACGAAAACTCATTCCTCCAAGGTCAGAAAGTATGGTCTCAATTTACTAAGTTTGTTAATAGTGATGGTAAAAATAAGTATTGTGATAAAAGAATTTTGTTGTGATGAAACAAATGGAATTGGGTCATTGATATATCATATGAAGTAATGTAAGAAAAATCCTAAAAATATTGTTGACACTAATCAAGGTCATCTAGTGTTACCTAGTAAGGGTTAGGACATCCAGTGTTCCTCCGTGCCCCAAAAACAAGTATGCAAACTGAACACATTCTGAGGACAACTTCAATTGAAAGTGTAGAGAAAAGATTCGTATCTGTTTAGGAAAGTCTAGATCAAACATTATCGGGCCAAAATTCCCTAAAAAATGCACGCTCAAATTCCTTTTCTTGCATTTGCTTTTCCTGTTCTTGCATCTTCCGCAACCTTTTGGAAAGTGCCTTGGTCTTCTTTCTTGATGTTTGTTCCTGAATTTCATACAAATTATGAGTTAACCAGCAACTCCATAAATTCTGAGCCATCAAAACGTTAATATCTATCTCAACAAAACTACCATTGGTATTGCTTATTTCATACCAAGCAATGGTATTTTTCAACACTAATCATATCTCGTTTTGCTATGTATATCATATTTACTGTTTCTCTCGTATGAACATAAACATAAGACATAAGAAATGTATCAAAAACCTTAAACACAAGTATAATATGTGTATCAAATGTATCAAGTTACTCAATCTCAATATGGCGTAGTGTTCGTTGTTGGTAATTTGTTAGCAGAAAACGTGATTAGTGCAGCACCAACATAAAATAAATATCACACACAAGAGATAATATTTAACAATATTAATGTAGTTCACCTTCAGATGCCTACATCCACGAATTGAGAGAAAAATTATCATAGGCATAGATAACAAAGAGTTCAAAACAAACAACAGACAAAAACCAAACTGAGCCCCAACCAAACCCAATTTCTATGCTCCTAATGTTTATCACATAGAACATCCCAATAACCAATGTTTTTACCAAAAACTTTTTCTAACATTCATAAAAAAAAACCATCTCCCGTACATAGACCCATAAGAATCACCCCTCTCATAATTCTAAAGTTATGACTTACTCCATATTGATAAAGCCTATGACTTGATCACTAAAAATTCTTATTCCCTAAAATGTCTTGCCTGATATGATGAATATATAGATATTAAGTAAACTTAATCACTAATTTATCTTCAACCAATAAAATACACTAGAATCTGAGTTGATTTTAGAATTTAGATAAATATCTAACATTTATTGCACTCTTTTTATGAATGATTTTTTTTTTTTTCGTATCAAGTTCAAAATTCCACTTTTTCCATTTAGCAACTAGCTAAGGGAAACATATAGTATATATTGCACTAGCTCTTTGTTCTTCTTAAAATACTCATCTTTCACACATATTAAAACAAAAATGCGAGGCACCATAGGCAAACCTAGGGATCATGCAGGGGCCCTTGGTTCCTTTAAACACTTAAATATAATAGTTATCGCTTGTTTAAAATCCGAGTAAATCATATTTTGACTCCAAGACTATATAATTCAACCTCGGACCTACAGGGTATGATCCTCCAAGTACATGAACAAACTTACAAAAAAAATTGAGCACACCATGTTGGACACATACCAAATTAACCCTACAACTGGGATAGCTTATAGTGGTATTAAAAAAATGAAAGTCACCTCATCATTTATGGCTTTGGATTCACCATGATCAGTAGACTTTGGTGTTTTTCTCTTCTTCTCTGCTCCAATTCCTTTTTTATTGTTCTTCACATATGCTTCTACAGGCTCCAACCTACCCTAGTAACATGAAATTAAAAAATCCATAAATCAGATGAAAAGAATATTTTAAAAGCATTTCTTCTTAGAATTAAGGAGAAGAATTTAGGGTTTCAAAGACGAATCAAACCTGCTCAGAAACACCAAGACCAGTGCCTTCTTTCCATCCATGCTTCTTTAATAGCTGCCAAAAACCAAGTCAATAGGCATTAAAACACGAATATATAAGGAAAACGTTACAATAAAAACCCGAGAGTTGAAAGAGAGGAGAGAGGTTGAATACCTGGAAGCCGATGTTGGAGGAATCAATGGCGGTTGATGAACCGCTCGAACCTAACGTTTCTCCCATCGCTTTCCTCCCGGACCAGTAATTTCAGCGAATTGAGGTTTTCCCTTTTACCCCTTTTTTATTCCCAATTCTGTCCTATGTTGAGAATTGTGTAGGCTTTCGAAGAAGAAGAAGAAGAAGAAGATCCCGATTCAACAATTTCGAATTATTTGCGCTGTGTTTGTTTTGTGGATTTAGGCCAACCCACAAGCCGGAGTTCACTTAACAATAAGAATTTTTGCAGCTTCCAGATAAATAAAAGCCCATCGGCCCAATCACAGAATTTTTATTGAAAGTGTGACAGCTTTTCTTTCCCGCTTTTAATGCTTGCTTTTTCAGGGCAACAATAATTGGCGGAGTAATTAACACTATGGTTGTAAACGAGTCGAGTCAAACTCGAGTATTGTTGAACTCGACTTGACTCAAAAATTCTGAAATTGACCTCGATTCGAAAACTCGCGAGTTTAAAATTTTTAAGTTCGACTCGAATTCAAAATCCTGAACTGAAGCTCGTGAACAGTTCGAAAAGGCTCGAAATAAAAAAAAAAATTAAACTTAACTCGATTAAAACCTCAAACTCAAACTCGAACATGAACCTTAAATACGTGAAATCTTACTGTATTTTTAAAAAAAAAATCAATACATAAATATTAATATTATTATTAATTTATTTTTTTTAAATAAAATCTTAATATATTATATTTTCGAGCTGCTCACGAGCTTTTCGAGTCGAATATCGAATAATTCGTTTCAACTCGTTAAGAACTCGAGTCGAGTTCGAGTTCAAGTCAAATTCATTTGATCCAAATATTTATCGATCTTTGATCGAGTCGATCTCGAATACATCGTGTATCGAATCTTTTCGAACCTTAAATCCTAAAGCCAACAGAATGTATTGAATCTTGTGAAACCAATTCCATGGCCGCTTTCGGATTTCCAAACACTTTCTCTTTCACAAAATCTTCTTTTTCAAAGTCATTAACGACCGGTATCCATGAAAGGATTCTTTTAGTTTCACCTACTTCCGGTAAAAACACCCTAAATACTTCCAACTACAGTACCCAGATTACCCTCTGTGCTCCTTCAAATTCTCCACTTTGGACTGTCACCGACATAGCGGAAGCCGTCGATGGTAGGGTTGTAAAATGGGGTCATCCAGGAACCATTTGTACGGATACCAGAACCATTGAACCCGGCCAATGGTTCTTTGCCATTGCTGGTCAAAACTTCGACGCCCATGATTTTGTAACCCTTGAATTATCCAGAAGTGGGTGCGTCGGGTTATTGGAAATCGCGTTTGCGAGAATTGGGAAATGGGGTTCGTCCAGATTGACGGCGACACCGTGATTTCATTGCTCAAAATGGCAAAATTTGCTAGGAACAGGCTTCTTGGTAAAGTTATAGCAGTTACTGGAAGTGTGGGGAAAACTACCACAAAGGCTATGATAGCTCTTGGTCTCGAGAGTTTGGGGAGCGAAGTATATCAGACTTATGGGAACTGGAATAATAGGATAGGGGTTGCCTTGTCATTGATTGGGGTTCCTAAGAATGTGGGGATGACAGTTTTGGAGATGGGAATGGATCGAAGAGGAGAGATATTGGAATTGGCGAGGATGGGGAGGCCTGATATTAGAGTGATTCTTAATGTGGGAGCTTCTCATTTGGGAAACCTTGGTAGCTTGGAGGAAATTGCAATGGCTAAAGGGGAGATTTTGGAAGAAGCAAGGCCAGGAGATGTTTGTGCTCTGAATTCTGATGATCCTCTTGTCATGAGCCTTCCAGTTCCTCCAGGAGTTACAAAGGTAAGATAGGCCTATATCCACGTATTTAAATTGCGGTTGCCACTTCATCACTGCATTTTAATGAATGTTATTGCATTCATTGCGGGAATAATGGCCCATTATTGCTGCAATCGGCCGCTATCCCGTGATCCACCACCATTAGTGTGATTCTGCATCACACCACTATTTTCCGCAATAGCGGTTCCGGCGGCCGCCACCATCGCTATATGGTGGCCGTAATTCCGCTACTGCTATTTGAATCCCTGTCTATACCATCATACTAATAGTGTTCTTCACTAAGCTACTTTTTTAAAATTTCAACAGTTCTTGTTCATGTTAAACTATTGGAAATTTGGAAAGATATAACATTGTACGTGTGAGGTTGTTGATTATGTTAGGTGCAGCATTAGTGATAAATTTGTTATTGCATTGGCATTGTCTTATGCTTTCAATATTCGAAGTAAGAGTCACACTGTATATGGTGCTAACACTTTGGCTCTGCCCCTCTTCTTCTAGCAATTATTTACTGAATTTTGTTTCATTTAGCATGCTTTGAAATGGTTTCACGATAAAAAGACGTTTGGCTAAGTCTTGGGAGTTGGGACTATCTAAGCTGTACTTTTTCTCCAGTGAAGTCAATCCTCCTAGTCATTAGTGGAGTTGCTATGTTTTATCTATCATCTTGGTGTGCATTTACATTGAATTCGTTATCTGGCCCTGCAATTTGACTTTTTCCTGTGCAACAGGTGCTTTTTGGTCGCAGCTTGGAGAGTGATGTTCGGCTGGTAGTAGCAGAAAGCGTTTGTGGTGGTCTTGGTGTTCGAGTTGTCTTGCAGAAAAATATGGAGATGTAAGTTTCTTGTAAGGCTCACTCATTATTAAAGTAATGAGGTTTTCATAATGCACTCTTGGACCAATGAGTAATTGCACTGAGTAGATCCTTGCTGAACTATTTGGGGTGATTCTTGGTTGATTTGAAAACACCTTTTTTCACAGGACCTGAGCATCCAAACATAGCTTAAATGGAATTCAGAAAGCACTATTTAGGATAGATTATTTATTGACTTTTGGATAAGCTGATACAGGAAAACATGACCTTTTTCATTGTTCTTTTTAATATAAAATCTAAATGAAAGAAACAAGTAGTCTCATTTTATGGTCGAACTTGAAATATTACTTGCTCTGAAATCCACTTTTCAAAACTGAAGTGAATGGTCAGTGGGTGCCAAGGATTATCCTTTACTTTTCAATATGTTCATTAGCACATTCAAACGTGTCGGGCTAATTGTATTGGAAAGTAACGGAGAGAAAAAGTAAGAGAGGTGAGCCCATATTGGCAAATAAGTTGTAGGGGCTAGGACTCAAATTAGAAATCATTTGTATGATCAATTGTAAAAATTGCTCACCTTATTCTCTGGATAAGCTGAATGTTTCCAAATTGCTCCCCTTCCTGAACTTGTGATTTGATGTAGATGATATTCATGTCGAATTCTGACTTGTGATTGCTTTTCCCTACAATTTTTTCCTCAACTTTTCCTTATCAACAACCGTTTTATAAGACCAAAACTTGCAGAATGTTTTGGTTTGTAGTTTGTGTTTCTTTTCTTACCTAGGATTGCATCCTTATTTTGATATTTTCTGTCTAAGTTTTAGTTTCTTTTCTCATCATTCATTAAGTCTCATATTTCTTTGTTTGATTTTTAAAATAAATATAAACCACTTGAAGCTATTTATGCCCTGGATACACAAATAGCTTATTGAATTCATATCCAGGGTGGAGTTTGTGATTCCTGGTCTGGGTCTGCATTTGGCTCTCAATGCATGTGCAGCAGCTGCAGTTGCAACCTCTATTGGTGTACCCCTTTCTCAAGTTGGAAGATCCTTATCCAGATACGTTCCCGTTAGCATGAGATCCGAGTTCATTGTAGCTAAAAGTGGCATCAAAATAGTGAATGATGTTTACAATGCCAATCCTGTTAGCACCAAAGCAGCCGTTGACATGTTGCGAAGGATCGATTGTGATGGAAAAAGAGTTGCTATTCTTGGAGATATGTTAGGACTTGGTCCACTTGAGTTGGAGTTTCATGAGGAGATATTGAATTACTGTCTTGGTGCTCATATTGATTTAGTTGGCGTTGCTGGGAAGAGGTTTCATTTAGCAGCTGATCATATGAATTTAATGAAGAAGATGAAAATTGTACATGCAATTGATTCAGAAAATCTTGTTCCCAAAATCTTGAAGTGGTTGAATATGAACGATGTCGTCTTGGTGAAGGGTAGCCGTGGCATGCAAATGGAGAAAGTTGTCGATGCACTTTTGGCAATGCCGAGGCTCACTCCACCGTTAAGTTCGGAGAATTGGGATTGAAGACAAGAACAGGTATAAAACTTTTGATAAAAACAACGGATCAGGAACTAAACCCGGACCAGTGTTCGTTGAAGAATGCGTCTAAGCGTGCCTCGCCTCATGATTTAGTGTTCGACAACAAAAACGTCTCAGACCCTTTCGGACAAGACACGGATGATAGGTTTATTCCTCTTGTAAAATTTTGTAGCTGAAGTGTTTTTTTGGTATTGCCGGCACTCCTGAAAGTCGGACAATCCATTTGATGCCATATAAACAACTTTGTTGGATTCATTGAAGATTCAAGATCTGGCTCCTAATGTCATATTGTATGGTGATTTTTGAAGTTGACAAAACCGGCTTCGGATTCTTTCATTGCTTTGTTTCTTTAATGTTAAGCAATAGCTTTCACTAACAAAACAAAGCCTTGATGTTCCTGAAAGTCCTACTGTCCATTCATTTCCACCTCACCATTACATTTTGAAGGGCTTCCTCGCCGTATAAGGCGTTGGAAAAGAAAATCCTTGTATAGGGCTTCCACCAAATCATTTCCTAAACCAAGTTGTTTTCTACCGTCTCAAGAGAAAGACGTATGTCTTCCATTTTGTAGACGCTTTATAGAGCAAAAGAAAAAAATGGTCGGTAGGGTGAAGACGTGCAACAATCTTGAGGTCTTCTCCAAATTACTATTCCAAACACCCTAGTCTGAAAAATAATTGTTTGAATGGACTATTTGGGGATTTTTTTCAAACACAATATAACAATAATTTTCCCCGATTTGAAGATTAAAAAAGGAAAGTTAAAAAGAGTGTATTCCAGATAAGCACATGGATTGTTTCGTCACTCCTTTCATCACATTTTCAACTTTTGACTGATAATCAACATCTTTGTTGGGGAGTGTTTGATCAACTGTTTATGTTTATTTATTAAGCTAAATAAATTAATATTAATAAAAAATTTATATTCCTTTAGTGAACTAACGAACATGAATAAAAATGTGTTCGGTTCATTTATAAACTTGTTTACTCTATTCTCTTTTTCCTTTTGTTACATTTTAAATATTGATGAAGATAGATACTAAAATGAATATAAGATGAATTTTGGAGGTAAAACTATAAGTCTAATGAGTTTAGGACTAATGACATAATTTCAAAATATGTTCGCGAACACTAAGCAAACATGTTGACAAATATATGAATGAATATATTCATGAACGTTAAATGAATTGAACAAAATACCTTCAAGAAAATAAACAAACAAGAACACGATATTAAAAATTTAAAGGAATAGAACCAAACAGAAACATTTTCAAAAATATATAAACGAATTTGTATCCAAAAATAATAAGTCAACAAATACGAACACTGTCTTATTTGTTTAAACCTTCTTAAACTGTTTAAAATTTCAGATCACCATCTTTAAATAATTTGAACCTGAAAACCCATGCCTAAAAATATAAAAAGTTACATGAAATGATTTAAAAAATTATCTCAAATTGGAATTTGATTTCAATTAAAAACAAATCTGAAAAATAAAAAATTTTACATGCCACGTGTAGATGAGATCTCACATAGTGTATGCCTAAGAATTTGAAGCATGAGTGAGTATCAAGTCACTGCATTTATCAAATTATAAAACTTTTGGTTGGCAAATGGCAAATGGGTGTTCCCTTTATCTTAGCAGTAGACATCAGAAAGGTGCAATGCCAACTCACGAAGTTTCAATCCCACGTCCTCTCCATGTCTGTTTCTGTTAGCAATTCAAATCAAAATCTGGGCAATTTCGTTAGGCATTTTGTTAAAAATCATTTCTTGGAGTTGGACTCAACTTTCTTTTTCTTAAAGCAACCAAATCTTATCATCAATAAAGTTACCCCATTTATATCCCTTTAAATACCATTTGCCAATCTACAACATTCAACAAGATTCCATGAAAACGAAGAATCAGTTACTTGAACAAGTTATCGGAGTTCCAATGAAATCAACTGTATATCGAGTCTAGAGAACCCCGAGACGATACTTACCTGATCCACAAGGGTCTGAAACATTGAGAACAGGTAGGTTATGCTTGTAACATCGTAATTTGTATGGAAAAATTCATACTGGAGATGCTTTCAGTGCTAATGTGGAAGTTTTGGATATTGCAGGCAAAGGGAATTTTGTAATTAAAAGGATGAACAAGCTAGGGAAGAAAGCTGGTATTTTGGCTCATGGAATCTGAGAGCATGGTAAGAAACACTCTTATTGTTACGAAAGACGGTTATCGGATAGAGCAAAATCGCAACTGATAATTTGAGAAAATAAAAATGAAGATAAAGAAGACACACATTTTACGTGGAAAACCCCTAAATAATATAGGGTAAAAACCACGGGCAACGGTAGAAGAATTTCACTAAGAGAAAATATGAATTACAACTTCTCTCGATCTAACAAGGAGAAAACAATAATAATTTTCACTTGATAAAAAGGAGAAAACAACTCTCAAGAAAACTCTCTAAATTCTCTAGTATTGGGAGAAAGCTAGAATGATTCGGGATGGTTTCGAAGCTAAATGAGGTAGGGTATTTATAGTTGAAGTTTAAGGACTAATCTTATAAATACCCTAAAGTCTAGTGACTAAAGTTGCAATTTTACCATTGCAAAAAAATCAACAATTTGGTGCCAATTAATGCACATGCACCGAAAGTTTTTTTTTCAACTTTCCACCGAAAGTTTGCCATCAATTTGGCCACTTGAATGTTGACTTTTCAACAATCTCTCACTTGAATATTTGATTGGAACAATCATATCTTCACACCATTCTTTCTACCTTGTATCATCATGTTGCTTACGTCTCTGACAAGCCACAAGTCTCTGACAAGCCACAACAGGATCGATACCAGGTAAATTTATCAGCATTGATTGCCTTCGTCATGAAATCTGTTATGTTGTTTTTGGTATGGATTTTCTGCATATCTATCGTCCCTTCTTCCACCTTTTCATGAATGAAATGGTACTGAACTCGTATGTGCTTTGTCCTTGAATGAAATGTTGGATTCCTTGCTAGATACAAGGAGCTTTGACTTTCACAAAATAGAGAGACATACTCTTGATTGTGCCCAAGCTCCTCCAATAGCATCTTTAAACAAATTGCTTCTTTACTGGCTTGTGTAGCTGCTACATATTCTGCTTCTGTTGTGGATGTAGCCACAACTGATTGCAATTTTGAAACCCAACTTACAGCTCCACCAGCAACTTTGAACATATATCTTGTTATAGATTTAATTTTATCTAAATCCCCTACATAGTCAGAATCGACATACCCATTGATTAGTAAGTTTGATCTTCCGTAACATAATGCAATATTTGAGGTCCCTTTGATGTATCTCAAGATCCTCTTTACTGTATTTCAATGCTCTTTGCCTGGATTCGCCATGTACCGACTAACCACTCCCACTACTTGTGCAATGTCTGGTCTTGTGCATATCATAACAAACATTAAACTTCCCACTACCGATGCATACGGTACTCGAGACATCTCCATCCTCTTTTCTTCACTGTTAGGACTCATACTGGAGGATAATTTGAAGTTAGTAGGAAAAGGGGTAGAAATTGGCTTACAATCTTGCATGTTGAATCGTGACAATATCTTCTTCAAGTAATTCTTTTGTGAAAGCCAAATCTTCCTATTACTTCTGTCTCGGTGAATTTGAATCCCTAAAATCTTGTTTGCTGATCCAAAGTCCTTCATTTCAAATTCCCTAGCCAGTTATGCCTTCAATTCTTCAATATGATCTTTGTTGGGTCATACAACCAACATGTCATCCACATACAACAACAATATAACAAAATCGTTATCACCAAACCTCTTAAAATAAGCACAATAGTCTGTATTAAGTCTGTTGTATCCAAGACACATAATGAAGGAATCAAATCTCTTATACCAACACCTCGGGGTCTGTTTTAGACCGTACAGAGATTTGTTCAACCTGAAAACCAAGTTCTTCTTTTCTTTTTCTTCAAAACTTTCAGGTTGGAGCATGTAAATCTCTTCTTCAAGATTTCCATGAATAAAAACTATTTTAACATCTAACTGCTCTAGATGTAAATTCAATGTAGCACACATTTCCAAGACTATTCGAACTGTTGTTAGTCGAACCACAGGAGAAAAGATTTCATTGAAATCAATACATTCTTTTTGAGCATATGCTTTAACCACCAGTATTGCACGATACCTCTCAACTTGATCGTCACCATTTCGCTTGATTTTGAAAACCCATTTGTTACCAATCGGCTTCCTTTCTTGTGGTAGTGGCACAATATCCCATGTATTATTTTTATGAGGGCTTCAATTTCTTCTTGCATCGCCATCATCCACAGTGAAGCATCTAAGCTGTTTATTGCCTTCTGGAATGTTGATGGCTTACTGTCCTCTGTTAAAAGGTAGTATGCAATATTTCCTTCTATGACATAATTTGAGTTCCAATTGGGATGTCTTATCACACGATCTGATTGACGAGTTGTTGGAGCTTTAGAACTCTCTGGTTCTTGTTCATCATGTGCTGGTTCTGCTTCAGAAGAACCTCCTTGTTCAAACTCCTTTTCCACATGTATCTGTGTAATCTCTGACTTTTCAGCGCTATCATCGTCTTCTTTTCTTTGTAGTTTATCTTCCACAAAGATAATATCACTGCTGATGATCACTTTGCGGGAAGTGGGATCCCACAAGCGATAACCCTTTACTCCATCAACATACCCCAAGAATTTGCATTTCTTGGCTTTTTTTTATCCCAAATCTCCTTAGTTGTCTTCTTCTCCTCAATGCTTGACAATACTTCATCTGCTAATGTTAGATGAAAGTTTGTCATAGTATTCTCGTCTATCTCATTCCATTTACTGTTATCTGTGAAATCTACTGGTCTTTCACTGATAGCCGCTAGACACCCGTCTTTCCTTAGGACGACCTTCATCTTTAATTTTCACAATAAGAAATTTCTCCCATTAAACTTTTCAATATCAAATTTCGTTGACATAGCTTCTATTACGGATAGCTCTCATTATTTCACTATAGTGAATAGTTCTCTTGAACCTTCAAAGAATGGGTAATACCTTCTTACTTTCTTATGTTAGAGGATCCACCTTTTGGTGGCAACCACAAAAACAATAAGTAGATATTACACACTATAATTTGGCTCTTGATACCAATTGTTACGGAATACGGCTATCGGATAGAGCAAAATCGCAACTGATAATTTAAGAAAATAAAGATGAAGATAAAGAAGACACAAATTTTACGTGGAAAACCCCTAAATAATATAGGGCAAAAACTACGGGTAACGGTAAAAGAATTTCACTAAGAGAAAATATGAATTACAATTTCTCTCGATCTAACAAGGAGAAAACAATAACAATTCTCTCTTGATAAAAAGGAGAAAACAACTCTCAAGAAAACTCTCTAAATTCTCTAGTATTGGGAGAAAGCTATAATGATTCGGGATGGTTTCGAAACTAAATGAGGTAGGGTATTTATAGTTGAAGCTTAAGGACTAATCTTATAAATATCCTAAAGTCTACTGACTAAAGTTGCAATTTTACCATTGTCAAAAAATCAACAATTTGGTGCCAATTAATGCACATGCACGGAAAGTTTTTTTTTCCAACTTTCCACCGAAAGTTTACCATCAATTTGGCCACTTGAATGCTGACTTTTCAACACTTATGCCATCTCTATCGTTAACTGTATTTAACATTCACATGTCAAAATGGAAGCCGAAGTTATTTGTTTGTTATTTTTGAAACTGTAGTGAGATTGGGGCCAAAGATGAGTGAAACACTGAAGGGAAAATTTGAGTTTGGGGGCAAGAATTCTTCAAGTGGGAGGTGTGGAGAAGATTTTCAAACAATTATTTAGTGTTACTGAAGGAGAGAAGTTGGTTAGGCTTGTCAATGCTATTTATCGACAACATCCGGTCCTATTGCAGGCCTTCTTTTCATCTCCACTGCAAAGGTGGCCTTTTCAGTGATAGATCCATTAAAATATCTTCCCCAAATGGAGAATCTTTCAAAGTACATTACAAGCTTTTGATTCCAATTGAGAAAATAAAGGGAGTGAACCAGAGTGAAAACATGAAGAGACCAAGGCAGAAGTATATGGAAATTGTGGCAGTTGACGGCTTTGATTTCTGGTTTATGGGTTTCTTGAATTACAAGAAAGCTTTCAAGTATCTTCAACGGGCAATCTCCCACAGACTAGATGATGTACAAGTCACTTTCTAGGTGGCTTACGGTCAGGAATATGTAGCATCCGTCTTCATCAGCTTGATGAAAGGAGGAAGAAAACATCGGCCCTGGAAATGTAAAAAGTTTCTGTTGATTCAAATACATGACCCTCAATTCTTCAATCATGTTTAGGGGAAGGATACTAATTTGTTGTGTGTATTTGATTAACAAGTGGGGGCATTTTTAGTTGTTTGGTTGCTAGTTACTCCGTTCAAGGTGCTAACACATCCTTTACCATGGCCGAATACAAATGAATAGGGATGGAAAAAGTAATATACATGCAAAATACATATACCCGAGAAATAATAAACACAAGCTCTATGCATCAAATGTGCAAGACCCCGGAAAGTAATTGCTAAAAGCCCTTATCTCACTGTCTTTTGAAACCTGGTCGATATTGGGGCAATATCAAGTGATTCGCATACACGGAACGACATCCGGCACGCTTAAACCATCAGTGAAGTTTACATTACACTGTTAAGTAGGGGTGTAAACAAGCCGAGTCGAGTTCGAGTATTGCAAAGCTCGACTCGACTCGAAAACTCTGAAATGAAGTTCGACTCGAACTCGAAATCCTAAACTGAAGCTCGTGAGCAGTTCGAAAAGGCTCGAAATGAAAAAAAAAATCTTAAACTTAACTAGATTGAAGCCTCAAACTCGAACATGAATCTTAAATATATAAAAGTTTTACTATATTTTTTAAAAAAAAATCAACACATAAATGTTAATATTATTAATAATTTATTTTTTTTAAATCTTAATATATTATATTTTCGAGCTGCTCACGAACTTTTTGAGTCGAATATCAAGCAGCTCATTTCGGCTCGTTAAGAATTCGAGTCGAGCTCGAGTCGAGTTCATTCGATCCGAGTATTTATCGAGCATTGACCGAGTCAATCTCGAATAGCTCGCGATCTGTCTCGTTCATTTACAGCCCTAATGTTGAGGGAAATTCAATCCAGCTCCATCACGACCAGCCTTAGTTACATGGGACCGGGGGGGCAGGACTTATTCCAAAGAATTGCTTTGATTCAATACCATACCTTTGGATAAGGAGAATGTTGAGAGAAAAAAAAGTTGAATTACATCGATAGATTTCATATTTATATTAAATTCAGGAGGAAATATATGTTTAATAATTAAATTAAACAATATTATTATCTATTTAAATTTATATATTAAAAGAGTTTTGGTTGGTGTAAAACTCTCAAGTTTAATATTATAAATTTAAAAGATATTATAATTTGTTTAAATTTAGATATTAAAAGAGTTTTGGTTAGAGTATGATGCAGAGGGATCCGAGACAGATGATGCTGAGCTGTCAGATTACACCTTGATGGCTCTGAGATACCATGAGTTGGCAGATCAACGCAAATGTGGGAATTGATTGTGATATGTTCTTCATTAGGGCCGTTTTGAGTGTACTTCAGTCTTTTGGTCATAACTTTGGCTACGGGTGTCAGAATCACGCATAAAACCTCAATCCGGAAAGCTCTTTTCGACACGCATGCTGTCCACAGTGAGCCATGCTCTATGTGGCCTTTTTTCGACCTCAAATTCTGCCCTTTTTTCCTCCGAATCATTAGATTTAGATATTTTTTACTATTTATGGTAATATTTCGATTGTCAATTAGGAAGTCATTTTAAATCCGATTTCGGCCGGATTTTTTGCATATTGCTTATTTTATTTTGAATTTCAATTTAGATTGATTCTCGGGATTTTGATATTTTTGATAAAATTCTAATAAACAAGATTTTTGGCTATAACAGTCCGGCTTATGGACTAATTTTGGATAGTTTTGATTTTATAATATTTTATTAAACTCTAGAGACTTTTTTCTCTGGTTTTTGGGCGAATTTTCTCTTGTGAATCATCTGTTGGAACTAGCCTACAGGATAATCGATATTCTGTCTGGCGTCAGAGTAAAGCTTTCAGATTTAATATTTTAAATTTAAAAGATATTATTATCTATTTTTAGATATTAAAAGAGTTTTAGTTGGAGTAAAACTCTCTCGAAAATCCCCTATAAATACTGAGCAATCCTCTCAGCTTTTCATATCTCAGAATTCAAGAAGTATTCTTCACTTGAAAAATATTTTTCTCCCTTAGTTTTTCGGTGATAGTCAAAGGCGAGGAAAGTTTGTGATCTCTACTGTTGTGCAATTATAGTTGATCATTAAGTTGTTGTATCCTGGAAGACAAATGACCAAAAGATCTCGAGCACTAAGGAGTGGCCGAAAATCTATCTTAAAGAAACTATGTAGCGATAGACCTCAACTAATTCCGATCACAAGATCAAATATAAAAGAGTATTTTTTTTATTTCCTTTTTAATTCTTTTTTATTTTAAAGAATTTGATTTTTTTTCTTTTACTTTTTCTCAAGTTCCATTTGTATCAAATTGTTACTGTGGTTAACAATTTTAAGAGAATTTTTTTCTTCTAATCTTCAACCTTTCTTGATCCGAGATACTTCGGAATTATGGGAAAACGAGATAGTAAACAAATTTGTTTCAGGATTTATCTTGTCGTCTTAACGGATTTACTAGAATCTCAAGTGGACAAATCTGTGTAACATAAATTGTTGTAAAAGTAACTGTGGTTACTGATTTATTTCAAAATATTGATTATGTCCGATAACAAAATCTAAAATAAATGAGAATTAATTTTCTGTTTATTGAAATCTTTGATTTCGTATTTGAAATCAATTAAGATTTTAATTTTGTCACGTAACAGAATTATAAGATTTCTATTAATATAAATTTTGGGAAGTAACAACTCTGTTGTTGGTTTGTTTCAAAATATTTAGTTCATGATTAAATTATGTTGATTGAATAAATTAAAAAAAATTGATTTTGGTTTATTGTTGGAATTATTTCGTGTTAAACGGAATAATAGATAATCTCAGCGTTTAACCTAATTCCTGATTTGGAACATTGATTCCAGCTCAAACATTGAATTTAAATTCAACGATGTTGATGGTTGTAAGCCACAACAAGAAGCTTGTGCAATTCTAAAGATAGAATTTCAAGATGTGATAACATAAAATGTTATTTTATTTGGTCATTGTGAATTTGGCCAAATGTGAGATGATCCCCTTATTATTAGAGAGGATGAAGTAAATATTGTTACCATATTAAAATGCATAAGAATTAATTATGACATTTTAATATAGAATATTAAATATGACATGAATAAATAATACCATTTGATATTTATAATTATTATAAGCTATTATAATAATTATGGCTAGTGTTTAGAAACACTATACTATTAATTTCTTTTGAGAAATTTTATAAATACAAACAGATTTAGAGTTTAATTAAAGGTTTTTGAATACTGAGTTGTCAAAGTTAAAGGATTTGTTCCTTTTATTTCTGGTTGTTAATCAGAATGCAATTGCCTTGATATATCTATTTCGGAAGATATAACACTGAAAAAAGAGAAATAAATTGTTGAATTTATTTCATCTTAGAATCTTGCGTTGATTCTAACTTTGAAAAGGAATTAATTGTTGAATTTATTTTCCTATGAATCTTATATGATTCTGTTTGATAAAAGGAAATAAAATGTCAAATATATTTGCTTGAAAATCTAGATCGATTTCATCTTGTAGAAGAAAATAAATTGTTAAATTTAATTTTATAGAATCTTGTATGATCATGTTTTGTAAAAGAAATTAAATCATTTGATTTATTTCTTGAGAATCAAGTATGATTCTATCTTGTAAAAAGAAATAAATTGTTGACTTTATTTCTTGAAAATCTCGAATCAAAGCTTGGAAAACATGGTTTTCTAAGATATAATCACATTTTCAAATCCTTATCTGATGCACATTATAAAGTGTACAATGTTTAAATGGCTAAAGAATTATGGATGGCATTAGACCATGACACTAAAGAAATTTTAGTGGTCAAGTTATTAAAATTCACAATATTGGTGTCGTAACGTCTTTTCTGACGAACAAATAAGTTTTTGATGAAAACCCTAAATTATGACTTATTTGGGAAAAAATGAGTTTTTGTGTTTATTTTTGATTAAATTGATTTTGAGTCGCCATCATCCTTTGGGATAGGTAGGTTGAATACCTAAAAACGTCATTTAAAATAATTTTAAGAAAAATAATTTTAAAGACAAAAAACTAGTATGAGCTTGTCAAAGATTCATTTTAGGTTCGGGAGCCAATTACGCGTGGGGAATTGTTAACACCCCACAACGCCCAAAAAATTAGTACTTAATTGCTTGTATATTGTCATGGTGGAAATTAAAAATTTGAATCAAAATTTAAAGTTTGATCTTTTTATTAAATAATAATTAATTTGTTTCGAATTAATTATTAGGGAACATTCCTTAATTTGAGAAAAAATCATGGGATTTGCACATCCTCCAACGGGAAGGATATCTCATTTATTTCTCCTTTATACGAGAAATGTCTCCCTCCCCAACATGATCAAAAAGCACAAATTGAATATAAATTAACTATCGGTAATTGCATAAAATAAATTACTATTTAAAGAAACATGCATTGCATCATTTGAATTAAAATAAAAACAAATTAATCATTATTTATAAAAAATAAACTTGATTTATTTCAAATTCAGTTTTGTTAAAATATCGTATCGAAACGCACTACTTCGATCAAGTTGTGCTTTTCATGCCCATTCTACGATAAATGTTATTGAAAATATACGAGTAAAAAAGGATGAATGTATCGAACATACATATATTTTACAAATTTAATAAGTAATGATCTTTTAGAGAAAATGGATCTCACAAATATAATAAAACATAAACCTTGATATTCAAATAAAATGAAGTAAATAAATTAAAATGAAAGTGAACTACAGTCCATGATTCACAAATCAAAACTATGGCTAAATTAAAACGGTGGAAGAACTACAAGAGGTAACATGCAATAAACCCATGTTATTTCATATAATAAAAAAATAAAGCTGGAAATAATGACCAAAGCAACAAAAAAAAAGAGAGGATAAATTTAGGCATTAAAGTGCAAACTAATCTAATCTAATAAAAGCATACACACGTGACCAAAATGTAAATCTCATAAATTAGTAGTCAAAATCTAAAAATATTAACAAAGTAGTGGAACATAACAACTAGCGACTAAAATGAACTAAAATAAAAAATAGTAGCCAAAATAGAAGTAAACAATGACCAAAATGCAGAAAATGGAAGAATAGTAGCTAAATCATAAATAAACGGTGACTAAATTGCATAAATTGAAAGTATCACATCAAATTCATAAATGAATAAAGATAATATAACTAATTAGTGACTAAATTGCAATAACATAAAATTCAGTGATCAATTTAAAATAAATGACAAAATAAAACAGTGACTAAATTAAAATAAAATGAAAGTAGAGTACCGAAATCAAAGAAAATGAAAGGATGGTACTTGATGACTAAACTTGAAAAACTCGGCATAGTTTAAGGGACTTATATGGTGATTTGACCTAGATCATATGACTAAAACACAAAAAGTGCTAAACTAAAACAGAATTATACCTTAATTTAGTGACCAGGATATTATAGAACACCTAAAGCCTAGGGACTTTTAGGCAATTAACCTACAACATAATGACCAAAAGGTAAAAACACGCTAAAGGTTCAGGGACCTTAGCGTGATTATCCCAAAAAAATAAAAGAGACCTGATATCCCCTGCTTCATTTCACCTGAAAAACAAAACAAACCCTACAAATATTTTAACCCATCTCCCTCCCCTCACAAACTCGTGGCAGTCAAACCCCCAAAGTCCCAAAGCATATGACTCCCGGCCACCGGATATGGGTGGATGTTCCCCTCTCGGCCAGCAACCAACAAGACACTGGAAAACTCTTGTCAATAGCCCCCTGACGGAACAAAGCTCGACTCCAATCTTTCTCTCCTTGACCGAGACCCAAACTGTGGCCGACCACCATATACGGTGGCGCCACGACCCTAACTAACCTAAAACTACCCTAGGTTTCCCTGCCCGACGACTCCTCTGGTCCCAACGAAGCCTGACAGCATCAAGATAAGTTCTCCCCTATCATTTTTTGTTATATTCGAATGATCAAACATGTATACCAAGAACAAAAAAAAAATGCAGTGGCTAGAATACCTTTTAGTTGGAAACTATTTCGGTTATTTTTTTTTCAAAAAAAATTCGCCTTTACATTGTTTTAATTTTTGGGTTATATATACCCATTACAACTGTCAAAATAAAAAAATTGATTGGCATGCTGATTTGGTTGGTATAGCTGGTTGTGCCGTTATTTAGTTAAAGTGGCAGGCGTGGAGTGCTGCAGTGGGCAAGATGTGCTGGATAACTCCAGTGGATGGCCAAACAGGGCTGAAGAACCCTAATCGGCTCTTAGGCTCACAACGGGCTTCACTCTTGGGCTTGGATGCTTCTTGGGCTTGAACCGATGGGTTGATGCTAAGGATGGAAAACCCTAGTCGGGTTTTGGGATCACCAACGGGCTTCACTCTTGGGTCGAGTGAACAATAGTATCGGGCCTGGGATGTTGTTTGTAGTATTGGGATTTAGTTTTTGGGCCTCAATTTTGGGCCTACAAAAATGTAAAATAAAATATTATTAATAAAATAATAATAATAATAAAATGACTCGGACGAAAACGGGTGTCAACAAATGGCATAAATGAAGAAAAATAAATGTTTTATTACCTCTATTGATGATATCATAAGTGTTGTTATGTATATTTTCTTAAGAGCAAAGATGAAGCTATAGAAAAATTTATACTCTATAAGCAGGAAGTCGAAAACCAACTTAATAAAAAGATTAAGATGGTAAGAAGTGACCGTGGTGGTGAATATGTTGAGTCATTCGATGAATTTTTTTCACAACATAGAATTATTCACGAAGTAACACCGTCATATTCTCTTCAATCAAATAGAGTAGCTGAGCGCAAAAATCGGGCTCTAAAAGAAATGATGAATGTCTTGTTAGGCAATTTTGGGTTATCACATAACATGTGGGGGGAAGTTGTCCTTTCAACTAACTAACTTTTAAATAAGGTACCCCGAAATAAAAAAGAAAAGACACCATACGAATTATGTAAATGTTGGAAACCTTCCTGCAAATATTTGGAAATGTGGAGGAGTTGACGAGCGATCAGGGGAGTCTCGATTACCTTCAATAATTAATAACATAAACCAGTCCTTGACCTTTAATTAATTGCACTTAAATAAAATAATTAAATACATATGCATGTTTGGGGTTAAACACTTGATTTAAGGGATTTCAAGTTAGAATTTTGCAAAATAGAGTGCAAATTCATACTCAGGACATCGAAAAACATAAAATATGACTTTTCAAAAAACTTGACTTTTTTGTCAAAGTCAACCCTAGTTAAAGTCAAAGTCAACCTAGGGTCAAAGTCAACAGTCTAACTGGTTTGAGTTGACTTGGTGAGTTGTCTCAGTGGATTGGTTCAAGGTTTAACTTGGTTCGATTTAATCAGACCAGTTTAGCCTGGTTCGGTCCAACTAGACTGGTTCTGCTAATTTTTAACGTTGGAGACGAAGCCCATGCGCACCGACGGCGCGTGGAGGCAAGTGTGGTGAGAAAAATGACGGGGATGAAGGTCGATTACTCCCCAAGTCTTCAATCGTCGATTTAACACTATTACTAGCCAAACATCAACCCAAAAGCTCGACGAAATAACTGAAAAAGAGAATAGAGGCTTACCTACAGCGACGATGGAGAAAATGATGACGTTGGAGCAACCGACTGGTTGGGTTTTGTTCACGAGATGTCGAGGATTCCAACGATGGTGGCAGTGCAATGAACGGACACTGGAATCGACGTGAAATTGCTTAAAACAATGTGGTGGTTGAGGGTTTATGCCAAAGCTTCGATCGTCCTTTTACGACGAACAGTGCAACTACACGGTTAGAGGTTAGGGGGATTTTGGCCGCGAGGTCATGGCGATCACGATGGTATCGGTGGTGCACTACACGACGATCAGGGGAAGGCAACAACAAGGGACGAAAAATGACAGGAAACGAACAGTGCCTAGCCTAAATGGTTAAGACATACGTATCCATAACCCTAGGTCATGAGTTCAAGTCACCACAGTGACCTAATTTCATTTTTTTTCTTTGTAGACCTATGATGATCAAATTTCATCTTAAGTCCTTGAGTCTCAAAAGCTTTCAAAAATGACCTTAAAGTTTACAAAGTCTTACGAATTAGTCCCCCAAAATTTATTTAATTAATTAATTTTAAAAAAATAAGGGTCTTACAACTCTCCAATAAAGAAAATTTCACCCTCTAAATTTTCCTAAAGCTACCATATACGGAAATTGATCCTTCATTAACTCCTCTATCTCCCAGGTAGCTTCAACATGACCATTGTTACTCCACTTAACCTTTATCATCAGAATATACATGTTCCGGAGAACTCTCTCATCTTGATCCAGAATTTGAACAAGCTCCTCGTTATATGATAGATCTAGCCTTAACTCAACATCCTCAATCTAGATGATATTGCTCGGATCCAGACGATATAGCCTGAACATGGACACATGGAAAACATCGTGAATACGACTAAGTTGGGGAGACAACTTTAGCTGATAAGGAACAGGTCCAACTCACTTCAGAATACGATACGGTCCAATAAATCTTGGACTCAGCTTACCCTTACATCCAAATCTTAACACCTACTTCCATGTAGATACTTAAAGAAAAACCTGATCCCCGACCTGAAACTCAATGTCTTTCTTCCTCTGATTAGCATAAGACTTTTGCCTGTCAAAAGCCTCTCCCAGACGATCCTGGATCAGGCTGACAGTTTCCTCAGTCTCACAGACTAACTCTGGTCCCAAAGTCTTCCTATCACGCAACTCAGTCCAACAGATGAGAGTGCTACACCTACGTGCATACAAAGCCTCATATTGGTGATTAATTGTAACTTTTAAATGTTTGGTGACAAAAAAAACTCATATTTAAGTGAAAAACTATGTAATTTAGCCTTAATTTTTGAAATTGTTCATGAATTAATATTTTTATAGGGGTAAATACACTAGATGTCACTAAACTATGCTTGAATGATTATTGTGGCCACTAAATTTATTTAACTATTAATAAATGATCAATAGAATGTTAAAATGATTGTAAAATTTGATAAATTTAATAATTATTTATAAAATTCGGTAAAAATTGATGATCATTTAGTTCAATAAAATTTAATGACAATTTGATAATCATTTGATAAATTTAATGATTATTTTGTAAGTTTCAAGAATTCAATGGTCAATACAAAAATTTAAAACATAATTCAGTGAGCTAGAGACTTTAACCTTTTTATATTGTTTTGTTAATTATTTTATTTTCCACATATAATTATGATATTTGCAAGTGGTAAAACCAATCGCCCTCACTCTTTTGCTGGTTTTGGTCTGTCACAGACAATTTATAAGCTTTATACAGTGAAAAGGAGGGGAAAAAAAAAAGACTCGTGTTGCCTTTTCAATTGTAATTTTCATTTTTACTGGAACGGCGTTTTCCTTATATTACAAGAGGTTAAAGGTGAGGCATTTGTTACTTTTACCAAGTTCATTTTTGTAGGGGTGTATGTGCCTATTCCGTTAGGGTAGAGTAATGAGATTGAGAAAATTGAAAAAATGATTTAAATTGATTTATTCGGTTTAATTCAGTTTGAATTATTCGGTTTAATTCAGTTTGAATTTTTTTAATTTATAATTTGGTTTCAGTCCGATTTTAAAAAATAAATGTTCAATTCGATTCAGTTTCGGTTTCAGTTTTTTTCATATGAAAACTGATTAAATTGAAATAAAAGAAAATAAGTATAAAAAACGCATTCATTTTGAATTTATCCTAAGATAAAGTTAAGTAAATAAAATATTAAAACTAATAATATTTTTTTATATAAATTTAAAGTTATATATTTGCACTTGATTTATACTTTAATTTTGTTTAGAGATTGAGTTTGAAAAATAATAAACATTCAAAAACCGTTCAAATGAATCAAATTAAACTAAACCGAACTGAAAATCGTACTTTTTATACCATTCAATTTTAGTTTCTATTCTCACTTTTAAAAACCGACAAAGAATAAAACCGAATCGGATACACCCCTATATACCCCCATTCAACCGCGTTTTGGGGTCGACTATTCATTCCAAAATCTCTCTATACTTTTCTTATTAATTTACAAATACTTGCTCCATAGGTAAGAAAAATCACGTTTTCCCATGAAAGGTTTTGTTTCAGTTGATGGAAATAAAAAGATTATAATAATAGTAAATAATTTAGATGAAGAAGAGTAGTTAGGGCTATAAATGAGACGAGACAGATCACGAACTACTTGAGATTGACTCGGTCAAAGCTCGATAAATACTCGAATCGAATTCTTAATGAGCCGAAACGAGCTACTTGATACTCGATTCGAAAAGCTCGTGAGCAGCTCGAAAATATAATATATTAAGATTTTATTTTTTTTAAAATAAATTATTAATAATATTAACATTTATGTGTTTTTTAAAAAAAATACAGTAAGGTTTTCATGTATTTAATGTTCATGTTCGAGTTTGAGGCTTCAATCTAGTTAAGTTTAAGATTTTTTTTTTCATTTCGAACCTTTTCGAGCTGCTCACGAGCTTCGGTTCAGGATTTCGAGTCGAGCTTAAAAATTTTAAACTCGTGAGTTTTCGAGTCGAGCTCTATTTCAAAGTTTTCGAGTCGAGTTGAGCTCAACAATACTCGAGCTCTACTCGACTCGTTTACACCCCTAGTAGTTAGACAGTGGTTAATTGTTTTTTAGATACTATATTTTCATAAGATAGAAAATTGAAGACGATGATTCTAGAACATTCTCTTAGGGTGTGTTTGGTTAGGCAAATGTGAGATTCTTATGGGAATAGAATTCACATTCCTCTGTTTGGTTGGCCGGAAATGTCATTCCCGGTAATCTTATATTACCAATAGTGGATTTTTTTGGGTATATTACCGGGAATGTCATTACCTTCCTTTCCTTAGGTATTGTTAGATTACTGGCGTTTTGAACTAAAATGCCCTTAATTTTTTTTTCCCAAAAATATCCTTATTCTGTCATTGAATAATAAAAATTCTACGAATGTTAAATTATAAATTTATCCTTAAACTATTTTAGATTTACAAAAAAATCTATAATTAAAATTTTATATGAAGTTCAGGGATTAAAATAAAATTTTACCCTTTCATTAAACCTTTTTATATTTTCAATTTTGTTAAAAAATTATATAATTTTTATGAATATAATTTTTTTAAAGAAAATATATAAATATTTTCCAACTTGTTAAAAAAAACAAATATATAATAAGGACAATTTGGTCAAATATACATTCCAATAATTATTTATTTATTTAACCAAACATGGCAATCTTACATTCATGCTAAACCAACCAAACACAAAATACAACATTCCCAGTAATCCTGTTCCCTAATAATCTTTTATTCCCACTGGTAATCTTTTATTCCCACTGGTAATCTTACATTCAGTGAACCAAACGCACCCTTAATATTGATTGAAAATCATACATATAATTATGACAGTTATTGGTAAATTGCATGACCTAATATATTGTTAGTTGATAATTGATTTTGATTTTGATATATTACATTAATTTTCGTAGGTTATATTTAAGGTTATAACTTTTCGAAAGATGTAAAATATCTAAGATCTTATGTTTAGAGACATTTTCTTACGAACTCGAATCAATTTTCCCCCCTGATAATTGTTAATATATAATAATTATCTTAAAAATATTTTTAGATTCGTTACTATTAATTTACAAATATCAATCTTACGAAGAAGCTAAGAAGATGATGCAACATTTATAATTTTAAAATTTAATTTCATTCCATCTCATTAAATGATTTAATCATAAAAGATAATATTTTTATTTCTAAAGGTCCTAAATTCAAGCAATAATATTTGTAAGATATATATATATATATATATATATATATATATATATATCATCAATGAATTTAAATTTTACAATAAATAGGGTAAATTATATAAATAGTCCCCAAACTTTTAGTATTTTATATTTTAGTCACCCAATTTTAAAACTTGCAATACATTCATCAAACTACTACTATTTGCCGGTGAAACAAAGACGTTAACCATCTTTTAAATAACGAACGACATGGTTCAAATAATCTTTTTCCAAGTAGAAAAGGGTTTTGAGTTTAAAGTTTCTTTCACTTATAGCAAAGATGCCATCAATGGCGGAATCCCAAGTACCCAACTGCAGCATCTCTTTTAAGAACAAAAGAAGAAAAACAAACAAACCCGATTTCTTTTCGAGGTCCATTCAACACTCTTTGTTTTTTATTTAGTTTTTTTATCCTAATCTCATAATTATTTTCAATTTTCAGGAAAGAAAAGATTTTGAAGCACCGGAAATTGCTTCCTATTGCTTCGGGTTTGTTAGATTGCTACTCCTTATAGTAAATCATGATTACGTTTATGCTTCTCTATTTAAACAAAGGTTGCTCCTTCTTGTTGTAGTTGAAAGAAGACTTATTGAAGAGGTTCAAAAACATGTTGTCTTGATAATTGTTGGCGAAACTGGAAGTGGGAAAATAACTGCAGAAGCACCTTCACCAACAATTCTGTTCCTATGAAACCCAAGTTGATCGAATCACCGTACTCAATCCAAGTTGTTATCTTTTGCCCACTTTTGAGATCAAACCCTTTGGACAAAACATCAACCGAGGCCAAAGAAACAAAGAGTTAACATCAACACCAACATGATTGCCATTGATGCATAGTATCAAATTGTTGTTGCGAATTTTATTGTGGATGCGGTTGCGGATGCTGCGGACGTTACGTATTGTGTTGCGGCTGTCGTGGGCGTGATTCTTCCTCAAAAATCACAATACGTCTAAAATATTATATTTATACATTTTACAGTTATCTTTTAATATACTAATATTATTATATTCTTTTAATATTTTATTTTGAAAACAAAAAATTACTAAAAACAAAAATAAATCATAGAAGTGTTATCATACTGGATAATGGGTAATAACAATTATAATGTTAATGAATAACATATAAACAATATCACTAAAATCATATCAAATTTTTTTATATTGTAACATAAAAATATTCACCACCAAAATGAATGGTGTAACGGATCTAAAACATTTCCATCTTCATCATTGTTTTGGATTTGACTCCTTCCTATTCCATGTGAAAAAGACATCACATTATGTACATCATAAAATGCATCATTTATAAGAAACATTTTGTATGATAAAATTTTATAGTAAATAGATTAGATAAAATTTTATAGTTTCATAGTAAATATATAAAATACATATACTATTATAGTATTATAAAGTGAATTCCTCTCTTATACAAAATTTATATACTAATAAATAAACATATAATTATGATACTTAATGTTAATATAAAAATTTAATTTAAAATTAATCACGATAATTTTAGATATGAGAAAAATTCAATTTAAATTTAAATTAATTTAATTTTAAAATAACCTTAATAAATAATTTAAACATAACTATTACGATATTATTAATGATATATATTTATAATTTAGTTTTAAGAATTAAATTAGAACAATTCATCTATGTAATTTTTTTATTTCAGATAATTTAAAGTTTGTTGCGGCGTTGCAGCGCAATTTATAACGTGTTGCGGTGTTATGTAACGGTTTTGTACCGCAACAATCGTAATGTGGTTCCCTTATCACGTTGCACCGATATTACGTCGCGGTAACCTTCAAAAAACATTACGTTGCGTTGCTGACGCAATTTAGTACTATGCATTGATGTCACCGACCAAGTAACAGGTTAAAACCGGTGTCGAACTCAACGGCGAAGAAAAAAAAGAAAAATCTTGGGAGTTGAAATCATCGTCGAGCTGTAAGAGTCCCATGTAGCCATTGAAGAAGTTGAAAGAATCGGATCTGAACAATATGAAAAAATCGATGAACTTGTGAATTACAGTTTTTTTACTCACTATTTTATGTATAGATTGCTTGAGTTTTTGCATTTGTTAAACCTTTTTTTAAGTTTTCGATAATAGTTTGTTATTTAATTGTCTATGAGGAGGAGCAGATAGAAAAAGAAGATAATGTGTGTCACGTCAGATATAACTAACATGAGATAACGTTAGAAACTTTGTTGAGAACGAATTAAAATTATAATGATTATATTACAAATTTTAAAAATTAAATGACTAAAATAAAAATACTATAAAAATTAAAGAATTATTTATATACTTTATCAAAATAAATATTATAAGTTACATAAAAAGGTTAACTTTATTTCAAACAAATCTCGACGAAAGAGAGTTTTAAAGGCATAACGGAAAACACAATAAGTTGCAGGGTTGATGGAACTGATGCACACAACAGATGTCAGCCAAATTAAATGCGTCAACATAACTGTTGCTGTCATTGCAGAATTATTATTATTAGGCAGAAACATAATATTTTGAGCTAAAAACACAACCTCCACCCTAATTAATTCCACTATTACACTGCTAATCAACGATACTGTTATTCTTTTTTAACCTAAAATAACCATTGAAATGCTGGTAGGAAGAGAGAGAGAGAGAGAGAGAGAGAGAGAGAGAGAGAGAGTGACAAGAATTAAATGCAAATTTCAAAAGAAAATGGATAAAAGGGTGGAATTGGGCCTCAGGCAGCTTCAACATCACTTTTCAAAATTCCTATTTAAAGTCCGGAATTTTAGATCCCCTAGAAGAATTTTTTACAACCCAATATCTACTACTAGTTACCTAGTACTACTATAATATTTCTTGGCTGTACATTTTGTAAGGTAAAAAACATACAAATCTATTAAACTAGCCGTTTTTATCGAAATATAACCTTTAGATCCAACAATTACCCGTCAGACACTTTTTCTCCTAATATTATCGATCTAGCATATTTTCTGACATGATGGCAATAAAACATGAATCGTCAGCCGTGACTTCGCGGGGTTCTGTACGAGCTGATGCCACGTTCTTACACGTATGAATGATCCACGCCTTTCCTTTAATTCTCTAACCTTCTGTCTCCCACATTGATACCACCCGTCCCCCTCTCCTCTTCCTATAAATACCACACTCAACACAACCCTCAAACCACACTCAAATCTCAAAATCTCTCATTCTTCTCATTATCAATATTTCTATTAAGAAAGTAAAATATTTTTATTATATTATAATTAATTAAAAATTTATTATTTTATTAAATTTATTGTACTAATTTTTATTACTTTTTGCAATTATAAAATGGAAGGCATGTTACTACATTTAGATGGGAATCATATCTCAAGGCATTTTGCCAATACGGTAACAATTTAAATTTTGTTGTTATTTTAATTATTTCGAATGTTTTATTTATTTAATTTGTTAGTATTAGTTTATATTTTAATTTGTATATTATTTATTAAATTATGAGAGAAGCCGTATATTAGGTCCATTCATTCGTAATGTTAACTCGTATCTGGCAGTATTTACCCGAGGCTGGATTCAGTTACGTAGCGAAATATGAAAGGCAATGTAACCTTGAACCAACCTTATTTTTGCATTGGTTGAGAGGTGGAGACCAGAGACACACACACATTTCATCTTCCGTGTGGAGAGTGCACTATTACATTGGAGGATGTTTTTATATATTTGGGGCTTTCGGTAAATAGGGATTTGATTTATGGGGTGGCGGATGGTGACTGACATTCCTTGTACGAGGAGTATCTTGGAGGTGTCCCGCCTAATTTCAACGGTGGTTGAATATCGTTAAATTGGTTGGATACAACTTTTAAACATTTAAGTCGCGATGCCTCCGAGGAACAAGTTAAAATGTATGCACGAGCTTGCATATTACAGCTCATAGGAGGGATCCTGATGCCCGATAAATTAAGCAACCAAGTTCATTGTATGTGGTTGTGTTAGCTCGCAAATTTTCACGTTGTCGTGCACTCATTTGGGGCTCTGCAGTTTTGGCATTTCTATATATGGAAATGTGTTGAGCAACTGATTATTGAAAAAATACTATCGGTGGATGTCTCCTTCTTCTCCATTCTTGGGCGTGGTATCGCATGCCCTTTTTATGTTTGATTGTGAAAAAACCCGTTGGTCTTCCCGCTATTGTTGAGGTAATTTCAATACTGAATTCGTATATAAATAATTTTGTTGAGTATATAATGAATTTTTTCCATTGAATAGGTTTGTATTTAAATTTTATTATTTACTTTTAAATATCGTTATATAATTATAATATTATTTTGATAAGAATTATATATATTTGTTTTAGTTTCAAAGGGCTCCTTATTCTACCGAAGAAATGATGATTTGCATTCCACATCACTTGAGAGACCCATTAGATGTTTGGATGGCGGTAGTCACTATGATATGTTATGCTATTGTCGAGTAGCATCCTACTGATCACGTGCTCCGCCAATTTGGTTGTTTACAATATATTCGACGATATTCATATCATCGATAGACGAAGCAAAAAAGAAGTCGACTGACTGCTAAAGCATATCGAGTGGGTAATGATATGGGAGGATCGACGTGGATGCATTCCCTGTACGAAACCCATTTATGTGGATCATTATTTGATTGCAGATGATTATTATGAGTGATTCAACACGAAGGAAAACCGTTCATATTTTTTGAGGAAGCACGAGGTAGAAGCATTCATCGACACCGACAAGGACGCCAACCGTTATAGTATCATTGTCCCCCGACTTGTGGACGGATAACAAGGACTTCTGCTCTTCCTCAATTGCAATACTGAAACCATCACAGTAGCCATCATCTATGTCGGTGTACATTCCACAACCGTTTCAGATGGCACCACATCCGTATCAGTTGGTACAACAAACATTTCATATGTAATCGTATCCAGGTCAAATGCCACCACTCCCATATCAGATGTCACCGCAGTCGAGTCAGATGCCACCGCAGCTAGGTCAGATGCCACCGCAGCTGGCTCAGATGCCAACGCCGGAGGGCTTTATGACCCTTCTTGGTGGTATTATACTTGCATGCTTGTAGATCTAGCGTGGGGTTCATATGTTGGTTATTTGACGGGTAAAGGTTCACCACATACACAGACACCTCTGGCGTAATTATCACACTCATCAATGTTGGTGTTTTCGCAACTTTCATATTTTTTTGTGAGCAGTGAGATAGTTAGCCATACACCTCCAGGGTTCTTATTCTATGGAAATGCTACATCGTTATTCGTCCCTCATCAACAAAATGTAGCTACTCTTGATGATGATGATGATGATGAGAGTGAGGATGAAGAACAATTATACGAAGAAATCCTCATCGATACAGACAGCCACGACCCTGCGGAACACATTTAAGATGCATGCATCAATAGAGTTTTTTAGTTCGTAATGTTTTTATTTAATTTTGTTTGTTTACTAGCAATAGTAAACTTTTTATTTAATTATATATATATTTATTTATTTATTTTGTTTGTTAATGTTTTTATTATTTAATTGTTTAAATTGTATCGTATGCATTTAATGTTTCTATTTAGTTATTTTTGTTATTTGAATTGTATCACTTTTTTGTATTTAGTTTGTAATGTTTTTTATTTAATTTTCACTTGAGTAGTCCATTAGTTGATGACGCTCAAATGAAATTTATTGAAAGTAAATGAAAATTAAATAACACAAACTTAGATTTCATAAACAACAATTACATCATCACAATATCAACGATTACTTGATGACAAAAGAGATGGACATTTTTCCTATTGTGTCCTAGGTTTCTACAATGCCCACATATTTTGTTTTCTCTGGGCGTCTCTTGAATATCCATATCACAATGAATTTGAGTGGAATTTGGACGACCGAGCTCCCTTAATAAGGACGGATCTGGTACAATTAGAAGCCAATTCTGAACCACATCAGGGTATTTCTCATTATCTATGGGGGGAACTTAAATTTATATACCTTAAATACTTCAGAAAGTCAGAATACGGGATTCACAAAATGGTTATAGTCTTAACGGGTATGAGAGCAAGCTGCTATGACATGAGAGCATGGATACTTCAAAGATTGAAAAAACTCACAGTCACACCACCTCCCTCGTAGATTAACTCTGAATGAGTTAGCTTGAATCCCTTGAAGAGGTTGCGAATTCTCTGTGACACTAAGTAATTCATGGGTTCTAGAGAAGATTTTTACAGACATTCCATTTGGTTCAGCAATTCTTTTTTGTAGATCTAAAACTAATCTTGGGTGATACACATGACTGTTTTGCATCCAAGTTTGACCTTGTCACCCGAGCTTCGCAAAAAGTGCTCCCAAACAAAAATATGTCGTTTTAACCAAAGCCATTACTGATAAATGGTGTGTCCCCTTTAAGGTCGAATTAATAGCCTCAGCTAAGTTGGTCGTCATGTGTACATATCGATATCCACTATCATATGCTTTTTTCAACATTTATTTGTTGATGAGGTTGATGTAATTGTATCCTTTCTTATTCTTTCCTCACAAATCTTGAAGCATTGACTCAAATATTTCAGGTAATAGTTCGTAATCTGAGCATCTAATGTAGAACTTACTGTTAAGTTTCCATAAAAAATGAAAATGAATGAAAAATAAAATTAGGCATTTTGATATACCCGTGCGCACAAGTACTTGACGCTCATCATTCTTCTTGAACTTTCCATGATAGTTAGCAGCAATGTGCCAGATATAATACTGATGTTGGACATAGGGTGGTTGCCACATTGGACCCAAAGAATCCATTGATGATTTGATCCTAGCTCTACAATATGAAATGACATAGATTGTTTCCCTCGTGACAACATGTAAGCGTAAGTTTCTGAGGAAAAAACCCAAAAATATGTATCTTCTCATTCAATAAGGGCAAAAGCAACTGGAAGAATGTTACAATTACCATCTTGGACAACTACCAATAGTAAAACTTACTTGTATTTTCCATACAAGAATATCTCATCAATTTGAACCAGGGGCTTACAGTATTTCACAGCATTAATGCACTGTAGGTAAGTCCAAAAAAGCCGATAGAATTGGCATCGATCACGAAGCACTCGATCATTGTGGTATGCATAGCAAGTTTCAAAGTCGACAATTTTCCCAGGATTCAATCTGTGCACTATCCTAAACCAATTTAGTAGTTCATTGTAAGATGCATCCCACTTGCCGTGAAGTTTTTAAATGACATTGTGCTTTGTCTTCCATACTTTCCTGTATGAGACAGTGTACCCATATTGTGATTGTATAACTAAATTAGCACCGTAATATCTATATGAGAGCTTGCTTTGAACATGTGTATGATGGATTGGCAGATAATGTTGGAGTCTAAGTTGGGATGATCTTTATTGATCTCTCCAACACAACATGTGTGAAGACCATTGTTTATTGTTAGTTCTCATATATTATTTTTCATCTTTCTCTGCAATACACGAACTATCCAATTGCATTCGTTGTCACGCTGGAAACTGTAAAAGACATAATTTGGTAGTGGAATGGTTGACTCTAGACTGAATAGAATTACGAATGTTGTAATTCTTAATTTCCATCATCGCTTCTTCTTTGGATGGAAACTCCATTCCTTTATATAACTCACCATAATTGACTGATGAGCTAAATTTGTAGACACCAACATTATGTATATCTGCAAATTATGACCCTTACATTGAACCATAGTCAGCTTCATACATGTGTGTTGGAGGTTCGGTGTGAACCGTATTTATGGGAACTTCATCTACATCATCATCATTCGAGTCCATGTTGAACTGCGGTGATTCTGGCTGAACAAATAGTCCAGTCTTAACACCATCAACATCAGGCTCACAAAGAGGTTCTTCTGGTGAAGATGATGATTGTAGACACTCATTTTCGTCCATATTTTTTTATTTTATATATATATATATATATATTATAGTTTGCAAACGATTTTTGAAAATACATATATAATATATAGTTTTTAAAACACTTTTGAAAACTATATAATATATAGTTTTTAAAACATTTTAGAAAATATATAATATATAATTTTTAAAATCATTTTGAAAACTTATATAATATATAGGTTTTGAAAACATTTTTGAAAACATATATAATATAATATTTTAAATTTTTTAAAAATTATATAGTATTTAAAAAACATTTTAAAAATTATATAGTTTAAAAAAAACAAATTTGAAAATTTATTTATAATATATAGTTTTTAAATGAAAAAACATTTTTAAAAATTTATATTATATATTTTTAAAAAATAATTTTTATATTTATTAATATTATTATTATTTTTTTTATTATTCTTATTATTGATTTATTTTAATTATTTTTGTAGGCCCCATGTTGAATCTCACGTATCTCAACCGTTTCCCTTCGTGGGAAACTGGTTGTGCACCTATGATCTCCTCACTCACGCTTTTGCTGGGGAAGTGGGGTGAAGTTTTCAATCGGTTTTCCTCCAAGCGAAAGAAAAAAATCGTGGTTCACATACACCCAACCCTCTAATCACCTATAAATACCATATAATTCATTGTAAGGAAAGGAGGAGAGGGATGTGATACCAATTGGATGCTTTCTCTTTCCGATTCAAGGGTGAGCGCACTTGCAAAGAAATTAAGTTGGTATTATCATTACTTCGGCCTCATCTCGACCCATCCTCTTCCCTTCTGCGTAGCCTCCAACAAACAGCAGAGGATTTCATTGTCCTTCATATCTCCATGGATTCTCTATAAACCTTAAAGCGTTCATCTTTCAAAGCCCTTTTTTCACTCAGTCTCGTGTAGTGTTGAAATTATTGTGCCTTCCTCCTACGCCACTTTCATTTTTCTTCTTCCTTTTGCCATGACCAAGACAATGGCAGCTGCAAATGCTGAACTATCTCGCTGCGTAGCGGCCTCTTCCAGACTCATTCTCGATAAGCCCACCATTACTGCTCAACCTCCTTTTGAAGTTCGACCAAACATCTTGCCAAGGTTTCCGCTTCTTTATTTATCACTGATAAAAAGAAATAGCAGTCGCTTGCGGTCCAAGTCCAAGGACTCTGACGGGTTGGGTGGACTAACTTATAAAGATGCTGGAACCGGTGGTTTTGGCGGCCTTTACCCACTTGGTGATTCATACCTTGTTGCTGGGACTGAATCGACTGATGGTGTGGGAATCAAGCTCAAGCTAGCATTTGATATGGAATCCATGAATACTCGTGCTATGGAATTTATTGGTGCTGGTGCTAAAAATTTCAAATAGTGGTTTACTTTCATTGGGTTACTTTCAATCGTTCAAAGGGAATTAATTTGAATTAATTTTTTAAATTTAAATTTAAATTTTAATTTTCGTAATTAAGACAACCGACAAATTAATTGGTAAGTGAGTCAGGCCAGAATTAATTTTCGGTTGTCTTTTTATACGAAAATAGTAAATTTTAATTTTAATTTTAATTTATTTATTCAATTCCAATTATTTACCTGTGATTATTTTTCAAACAAATAGTTGTACTGACATTTTTTTCAATGATTTCAGATTTTTTTAAAAGTTTCTATCTTTGGCTCTATACCCGAGCTCTGAACCCTTTTTAAGTAGGGGTAAAAATGACGCCTTCGTGAGAATTTATTCTCCGCACAGGCCTAGCAAGTAACCTTCGGGATTCATATATCTTATGTCTTCGTGTGAATTTATTCACCGCATAGGCATAAGAGAATGCATCCTCTCGAGTTTAACTTAGTCCAATAAGCCTGTAATGGGCTTAGGACTAAGGGTCTGACAAGCCCAATGAGAAACCGACAAGGAGAACTCGAGTACCTTCATTAGAACCTAAATCGGGAGACTACAGGGAATTAGAGCCCACCCCAAAACCTCATTGCAAACCCTAGGCTGCTTTGATATTATTTCCTGCTTCATTTTTTTGTTCAAAGCATGTGAAATAGAAATGTATGCGGTTAGGACTTGTTCAAAATCAACTTGCGGGATAGAGATCATGTCCGAGTAGGAATAATGAGCATGTGGGGTAGATATCATGTGGTGCAAGACTTTTTCATTATTGTTTTGAATTACCTCACTAACTCTTTTCATTTTTGTTCTTTTACATTTTTTTATCATTTTTATCATTCAAAAGAGGTGTTGATCCACCAAAAATGTGTGCGTTAAACGTAAATAACCTGCATTAATGAATAAAGGGGTTATAATACAAGATATGGAAAACTTAGAAGTCCAACTATGGTCAGAGAATACTCGGAATGAACCACCGAGCATGCCAAAAGTCAAGTTTTCCAAAACGGGATGGTGAAAGTTGCAGGGACAAGACAAAAAAAAAGTTACTGACCTGGAGAATCCTTTCAAAGACAATAAGAACAAGATGATGAAACCCTAGCTAAGCTAAAGACCACTATTGAAAAATTTAAGAAGCAAACTTCAGACTCCAATGACACTTTCATTAGGAACAAGCTCAACAGAGAGTGAAAGTCGGAGATACAGTTATTCGAGACTTTTTTGGGGCAAGCAGCTCGTCACTTGCACATTTTAGCCAGAGGAGCCAGAACAGTCTGACAGGGTATTCAACCAGTGACAGAAGAAGGCAGAAGATGAATTAATTTGTCATAAGTAGTTTGGGGTCTATACTTTTAAAATGTTTTTTATCTCTTAAGACGTAACACTTTTGTCCCCAATAAGGATTATTTACAATAACATAAACATTTTTTGGATCAATGCCTCGAACATTTCATGCATCATGCATTTTTGCATATTTCGCATAATTTTTCTTTTTTCATTGCATTCACATGAACTAACAAAAGATGTCTCTTAAAAAACGGGTACAAACACTGGATATTCCACCTCAAGCATTGGACACACCTTATCCACATAACACTCGTTCAAATGGAAAAGAGCGGGAATTTTTCGATGAAAGTAAGGACACTCCCAATGTAGAAATTTGTTCATCTGAGATTACATCAAAAGGAGCCCCGACAAGTGAAACGGTTGAAAAATGGAGAGAAAGTGCAGATGAAGGACCTAATCCTCGACATTCTAGAAATAGTGGGGCATCCTAATGAGGCTTTATTTCATTTTGCAGCGTCTTGTTTGGACTAGTTTTTTTAACCTTTTCATATTTCTTTTTGTAACTTGTTTTTGAACTTTGACATATTTTTTATGAGGACATTTCAATGAATTTGTGTTGAGCATTGAATTAAATTTACAACTTGCAATTCTTTGAATATTAACTGAATTAAAAAACTCTGCAAATGATTCAGAGTTACATATCTTTGACAAAGTAACACGATTAAAAGCCGATAAAACCAAGGATAAAGACCTTACCCAAAATATACACTCAAACACCGTACCCTGCTCTTGCAATTAACCAATATAACATTTTCCTTTCATAAGGTGCGTACACCATGGGGCATCCTTTTGCATATGACATTACTGTGCTTTTTATTTAAGATGTTCAGTGACGATAATGATCTTCACAGATGTAATAGTCGAGTAGGTGAATCTAGTTTAGGTCATTTGCTTGGAAATTGAACTCTAAAGATGAGATTCCTTGACTTTCAACAACACCTAGACTATAACAGGTTCTTCTTGACAATCTTAAGAAATTAAATCCATAAAGCTGAGCTATTCCATTAAGGCAATTGGTTATAGAGGAAACTTGAAAGACCTGGCCTTATGAATAGTTTACATTCAAACCATGACATTGCTCTAACACTTAGCAATTCGATGTTTGCTCCACTGCTATTGTCCGACTGAAGACTTTGTGATGAGATGAACCCTTTAGTTAACTTGATAAAAGTGATTATAATGTTAAGTTGTCACTCTAAAGCAATTGGTTAAACACCCCGACTTTATGGATTCAACTAGCCAGATAACGACAAATTAAATCAAATTTATCTAAACAAGAAATGTTTGGTAATGATGGACTAAGGGAGTTAAGGAACACATGTTATAGTCAATTTCACACGAGCACTCATGAATTTCTTTTTTAGACCGATATTTCTGCACTACCTTTGTTAGAGGAGTTTATGAATCTTGAACAAATGGAAGATTTTAGAGAACCGAAATAGAAGGTCTAGTAATTGATAATGCTAGTTGCGTCATTTTGTCCGCATCCAATTAAAATGCCAAGCCAATCAATAACCGAAAAAATGACATTTTATGGCTAAATAGGAGGCCACCTAAAGCCAACTCATCCACTTGAATATTTGTCAAAGAACTATAACTATGAAAACATTAAAAGAGCTATTGATTCCTTTGATATTCTTTGAACTCATGTTTATAATTTGATTCGATTTGATTGCGAGCCTGAATTAAGGGGCAATGTTTTATAGAATTCTTCTATTTTCATATACTTTTCCCCTCATGAATAAGAGAAAGAAAAAACATTTTCAAACAGGGCAATCTCAAATGTGAAAGGTCCTGAAAGCTGCTGAGGGTCATTTTGCCTCTATTGAAGAAAGAACGAACAATGCCAAATTTCGAGCATTTTACCAGACAATCAGTCCGAGAGATCATATAGAACTTGTGACATTACCGATAACCTGAGAAGAAAATGGGGCATGGTTGATTTTAAGGACGAGACTAGCAGACAAAAATGAGGCTCCATCCAAGGATAAAACATAATTAATTCTTGTTGCTTGCATCTTAGACATACTTAAGAGCATCGCATTTATCATTTTTAGCATACATAATTTTTTGCAGTTTTTTTAGTCAAGTTTTAACTTCAAGATGAAAGATACTCGATTAAAGAGCACATTCAAGAGTTGATGGTAGTTGCTCGACCTCACAGCGAAGGGGCGAATGTCTGATGACAAAATAACTTTCTTAGTCTCGTTCAGAGTCAATTTCAACTTCACAACCAAGGATATTGAACTCGAAGTGACACAATTTGTTTGAAACATGATTTCAACTCCACGACGGAGGATATCCAACTTAAAACCAACTTTCTCGAGATTGGATTTCAACTTCACGATGAATGATATCCAACTCAAAGCAACATACAATACTTGGATTTCAAATTCACGATGAAGGATAGTCAAGTGAAGGCTCAACTTCACGACGAAGGTGCCATCCACGATTTCAACTCCAAGATGGAGGATATCGTGCCCACAAACCTACGATTTCAACTTCACAACGAAGGATATTGTGCCCATCTACACAAGGTTGGATTTTAACTTCACGACGAAGGATATCCAATTCAAATCTCAACTTCACGTTCCAATTTCAACTTCATGGTGAAGGATATTAGACTCGAAACCATACATGCTTGGATTTCAACTTCATGATGAAGGATATTCAAGCCGAGGCTCAACTTCACAACGAAGGGGCCATCCATAGTTTCAACTTCACGACAAAGGGAACCGTGCTCACCAGCAACATTCATTGGATTTCAACTTCACGACAAATGATATCCAATTCAATGCTTAACTTCACAATGAAGGGGCCATCCACGGTTTTAACTTCACGACGAAGGGAATCGTTCCCACTAGAAATAATTCCATCCACAGATTTGACTTCCTTAAGTCAACGATTAGAGCTTCTGAAAGAATTTCTTTAACATGCAGGAAAAAGCAGATTATCGATCGCCTTTGAGATTGTTTCTCTCGAAACAAGGGGTCGTCTCGCTTGAGACTAATTTACTCAAAACAAATTTTTGTCTCTCTTGAGATAGTTTCTCTTGAAACAAATTGTCTCTCTTGAGATAGTTTCACTTGAAACAAATTTTGTCTCTCTTGAGACAGTTTCCCTTGAAACAAAATTGAATATGTGTTCCTTGAAACAAATTTTGTCTCCCTTGAGACAGATTTTTCCCTGAACAAGTTTTGTCTCTCTTGAGACATTTTCTCTCGAAACAAATTTTGTCTCTCTTTAGACAGTTTCCCTTGAAACAAAGTTTTGTCTCTCTTGAGACAGTTTCTCTTGAAACACCAACCTTTGAGTATGTTTCCCTTGAGACAAAATTTTGCCTCCCTGGAGACAGTTTCTCTTGAAACACAAAAAACCTTTGAAAAGTTTCTCTTGAAACACAAAAAAAAAACCTTTGAAAATGTTTCTCTTGAACACAAAGACCTTTGAGTTCGACTACACTCGCTTCGAGGGCACAACATTTGCAGTATAACTCAAGGCTAGAAGGGTATCTGCTAACCAAATACCTTCGAGTTCGACTACGCTCAGCTCAAAGGCACATCATTTGCAACATAGCTTAAGTCGAGAAGGGCTATCTGTCAACCAAAGACCTTCGAGTTCGATTATATTCAACTCAGAGGAAAATCAAATTTATAGCATAGCTCAAGGCAATAAGGGCTATCTATTAATTAAATGTCGAGTTCGATTCCATTCAGCTCGATAACACATCAATCACACTACTTTCCAGTTGCAGTCAAGGTTTTCAAGTTGAGAAGAAGACATGGGTTAGTCGTGCCCTAGTGACAAGAAACCGTTTTTCGGCAAAGTTTTGTCTCTCTTGAGACAGTTTCTCTTGAAACACCAACCTTTGAGTATGTTTCCCTTGAGACAAAATTTTGCCTCCCTAGAGACAGTTTCTCTTGAAACACAAAAAAACCTTTGAAATCGTTTCTCTTGAAACACAAAAAAAACCTTTGAAAATGTTTCTCTTGAAACACAAAGACCTTTGAGTTCGACTACACTCAGCTTCGAGGGCACAACATTTGCAGTATAACTCAAGGCTAGAAGGGTTATCTGCTAACCAAATACGTTCGAGTTCGACTACGCTCAGCTCAAAGGCACATCATTTGCAACATAGCTTAAGTCGAGAAGGGCTATCTGTCAACCAAAGACCTTCGAGTTCGATATATTCAATCAGAGGCAAATCAAATTTACAGCATAGCTCAGGCAATAAGGGCTATCTATTAATTAAATTGTCGAGTTCGATTCTATTCAGCTCGATAACACATCAATCACACTACTTTCCAATTGCAGTCAAGGTTTTCAAGTTGAGAAGAAGACATGGGTTAGTCGTGCCCTAGTGACAAGAAACCGTTTTTTGGCAGCACAACTTAAATTGAGAAAAAGCTATGTCAATGAAGAGTTCTGAATTCGAGGGCAGTCACCACATGGTGGAGTTAAGGAACTATTTCCCAGTCGAATTTACCAAGGTCTTTTAAATCTGAAGTGGACTAATTTGGCAGTAAGAACTCATATTCTGATTTTAATTCCGAACTGCGGCTTCAATTCCATATCATTTCAAGATGGACTAGAATTCGCGACGGATGAGCCATCTGCAACCCAATTCGACAGAGAGTTATTCTTCAACTCCACAGAACGAAAATTTGTGTCTTTTTATCTTTGTCCTATTTTTCGTTCCACGAAAAATGACAAAGATGGGCAGCTGTAGAAACTCATTTGTCGTCCATATATTTTTTTTTTTTATTGTATACATATATCTATATATTTAATAGTTTGCAAACGATTTTTGAAAATACGTATATAATATATAGTTTTTAAACACTTTGAATACATATATATTAGTTTTAAAATCATTTTGAAAAATAATATATATATAGTTTTTAAAATCATTTTGAAAAAATAATATAATATAGTTTTTGAAAACTTTTGAAAAATTATATAATATATAGTTTTGAAAACTTATATAATATATAATTTTTAAAACATTTTTGAAAATTATATAGTTTTTAAAAAACATTTTTAAAAATTATAGTTTTTTAAAAACCAATTTGAAAATTTATAAATAATATATAGTTTTTAAATGAAAAAAAAAAAATTTTAAAATTATATAGTTTTAAAAATTTTTTATATTTATTATTCTTATTATTATATTATTATTTCTTTTATTATTCTTATTGTTGATTTATTTTAATTATTTTGTAGGTCCCATGTTGAATCTCACGTATCTCAATCGTTCCCTTCGTGGGAAACTGGTTGTGCACCCATGATCTCTTCACTCGCGTTTTTGTTGGGGAAGTGGGGTGAAGTTTCAGTCGGTTTTCCTCCAAGCGAAAGAAAAGAATCGTGGTTCACATCCACCCAACCCTCTAATCACCTATAAATACCATATAATTCATTGTAAGGAAAGGAGGAGAGGGATGTGATACCAATTGGATGCTTCTCTTTCCGATTCAAGGTGAGCGCACTTGCAAAGAAATTAAGCTGGTATTCTCATTGCTTCGGCCTCGTCTCGACCCATCCTCTTCCCTTCTGCGTAACCTCCAACAAACAGCAGAGGATTTCATTATCCTCCATATCCCATGGATTCTCTGTAAACCTTAAAGCGCTCACTTTCAAAGCCCTCTTTCACTCTTAATCTCGTATAGTGTTGAAATTATTGTGCCTTCCTCCTACGCCACTTTCGCTTTTCTTCTTCCTTTTTTCCATGACCAAGACTGTGGCAGCTGCAAATGCTGAACTATCTCGCAGTGTAGCAGCCTCTTCCAGACTCATTCTCGATAAGCCCACCATTGTTGCTCAACCTCATTTTGAAGTTCGACCAAAGTGCTTGCCAAGGTTTCCGCTTCTTTATTTATCACTGATAAAAAGAAATAGCAGCCGCTTGCGGTCTAGGTCCAAGGACTCTGACGGGTCAGGTGGACTAACTTATAAGGATGCTGGAACCGGCGGTTTTGGCGGCCTTTACCCACTTGGTGATTCATACCTTGTTGCTGGGACTGAATCGACTAATGGTGGGGAACCAAGCTCAAGCTAGCATTTGAGGATGGAGTCCATGAATACTCGTGCTATGGAATTTATTGGTGCTGGTGCTAAAATTTTTAAATAGTGGGTTGCTTTCATTGGGTTAATTTCAATCGATCAAAGGTAATTAATTTGAATTAAATTTTTAAATTTTAATTTTAATTTTAGTTTTTGCAATTAAGACAACCGACAAATTAATTGGTACCGAAAGGACAGTACAATGGTACCAATCATTCCTTTACTGTAACCAACTCCCGAACCCGAAACATTTTTGGTAAAACGCAGACCAGGTAAGATGGTGTCCGATCCACCTAAAATAATTGTTTTAAAGTGATCGGTGGTGACTCTAACCTAATTATTCACGTCGAAGCCCAATTCCGGGCCCAACCAAAAGATGGTCGCGACAATGATTCCTCTACGATACTGACATTTAGGTCGAACAAGCTGGTAGTTGAATGTCTTCCCCTTGAACTTAAATGCATCTCGACATTGAGGTCGAAGAAGTTCACAGTTGAATACCTCCCTCTGGAACATGAAGGCATCGTGTAAAATGGGTACTATACAGATTGATGCATCGAGGGCATCTCCATATTCAGGTGAAAGAAATTGGCAGATGAATGTCTTCCCTATGAACTGGAAGCGATATTGTCATACGGATTATTTGTGGACCCATCTCGGTACATATCGTAACAAGTTGCTGATGAATGTCTCCCCATTGAACTTGATGGGATGACACCATGATGTGGATTTCCCATTAACGAGCTAAAATCATTAAAAATTAATTGAGTTAAACTATCAACTTGATCAACTTGTTGAGCAGCCTATAGTGGGAGCATAATGACATACCAAGACTACAGACACTTCAACAAATATTGCATACATCTGTGTATCGACGTCTGAATATTGATTCTGATAATCAACCATCATAGCATCATCGTAATCGTTGGACAGTTCGAACACTGTATAAGTTAATGGAAATACTACAGTTGGAAATCATTACTGAGTTGATGGCAGTCTTCTAGTATTTCCAACATGAACATTCCTTGAAATTTTAGTGATCAGCTCCTCAAGTGATGTTTCTCTTGAATGATATTCTAACAAATGATTTGATGCGATGACGACACCAATTTTATCTTCCTGAATTTCTCCATCATAGTAAACAATAGCTGAAATACGCGTCATTGTGAGAGTTTGAAAGGTTGAGAGTCTTATATCTATATAAACAATAGCTAAAATAAGCCTAATTAATTAAATAGTATTGAATTAAAATATAACTATTCCAAATATGTAAAAATTTCACAATAATTTAAATAACAAATTTTATATTATTTTATCGATAAAGTGTCTCAGGTACGATCCCAAATTTCAATTTTACAACCGTAAAAAATAATACAAATAATTAGTACAATAAAATTTGATTAAATATTTAAATATAAAATAAATATAATATAATAAAAAATAGATTTACCTAATAAAAACAATAACAAAATATACTTAGCTTGATAAAAAGAATTGATAGAAGTCAGAATAAGCAAGTAATTTGGTGATGTTTGCATTCAGAGGGGTTGTTATTTATAGGAGAGGGTGAGCATTTAAAAGTCGAGTTTTCAGGTTCAGGTAATAATGGAGTTCCAATATTTAACGTGCATAATACGCGTCTTCTGCACTTGTCAGAGTGAAGGAGCGGATGACGATCCACGCCTTTCTTTAAGTGGCGCCAGTTCAGATATACCCCGCGAAGGCGTGACTGACGATTCGTGCTTATATCCACTGTGTCAAAAAGGGTGCTAGATCGGTAATATTAGAGAGAGGGTGCCAGACAATTAATTATTGGGTAAGGGTGATATTTTGGTAAAAATACCATTAAACTATGCATGAATTCTTGTCTAATTCCATGGTAAATTAACAGAAAGCATCCATTGAATTATTGACAACGAGAAAAAGACCAACATCTAAGCACTAATAAATATTTACAAAATAAAGGAAGTACAATTGAAAGGATAGCAAATCTCATCATATATCATCAAAACCCTAAAAAGTGAAAAATCTATAAGAATTTGATAGAACAATCAATGGACCCATGGGTATACTACTTTATGGATTTTAATTTATTTTGATTTCTCTTCAATTTTTTATTGTTAATTAAGCTGATATCCTAGGCATTTTTAACCAAAAATACCCAACAATTAAATAATTACATGTCAGACACCTATCACCTTAATTTTACCGATCTAACACCTTTTGTGATAGTGTGGAAAGAAGGCGCAAATCACCATCTACGCCTTGCTGGGGTTTGTTCGAGCTGGTACCACGTAGGGGTAATGCGTGTATCATCATTCGCGCTTTCCTAGCGAAGGCACAAATCACCATCTGTGCCTTCGAAAATTTCCCCCAACCGTCAGCCTTAATTACCCCATCCCCTTCCCTATAAATACCCCCTCATACAACTCTCAAATCACACCAAAATGAAAATAGTCTCTTCTTATCACTCATTCGAATAAAGCTCAAGTAGGTTCTGTAATTTTTCTTAGAAAGTAAAATTATTGTATTATATTATAATCATTATATAGTTAATTTTTATTATTTTACTGCCTAAATTTATTATGTTTTGCAGATATAAAATGGAAGGCAGATTGATACGCTTCGATAGGAATCATATCACGAGTCATTTTGTCTATACGGTAACAATTTATTTAATTATTAGTTTTATTCTTGTGTTATGTTAATTATTGTGAATATTTATTTATTTATTTATTTATTTAGTATTAATTTATATTTTAATGTATATACTATTTATTTACTCAGGGAATGATCATATATTAGACTCATTTATTCATAATGCTAAGTTAGAGATACCAAGTCTTATATGGCCATATTTAGTGGAGGCTAGATTTGATTATATAGCTAGATATGAAGGGCATTTTAACCTTGAAAGCAATTTATTTCTACATTGGTTGAGAGGTGGAGACTAAAGACACACACATTCCATCTTTCGTGTGGGGAGTATACGATTATGCTGGAGGATGTTTTCTTACATATGGGGCTGTCGGTAGATGGGGATGTCATTTCAGGTGTGACGAATGGTGACTGACGTTCATTGTGCGAAGAGAGGTATCCCGTCTGATTTATTGGTGGTGGAATATGTTTCATGGTTGGCGACGTTGAACATTTGAGTAAAGACTGTTCCGAGGAATAGGCTAAAAGAGTTGTCGGGGTTTGTAAATTACGACTGATAGGAGGGATCTTGATGCCCGATAAATCTCATAACCAAGTTCATTGCGCGTCGAGTTTGTCGAGTTGTTGGGTTATTCAGTTGAGGATCCACAATTTTGGTATCTGTATAGAGAAATGTATTGAGCAACTGATTATAAAAAAATGTTATGGGCAAATGTCTCCTACTTCTGTAGTCATGGGCGTGGTATCGCATGCCCTTTTTGTGTCCAGTGGTGAAAGACCTGTTAGTCTTCCCGTTATTACTGAGGTAATTCAATACTGAGTTTATATATAATATTTTTTGAGTACATAATAAATATTTTTACAATAAATAGGTGGCCATGTTTAAGGAAGATCATCATGATATACCAGACGAATTAGAAAAAATTGACTATTTATTATCAAAAAGCTGGTTCACGGGTATGTATTTAAATTTTGTTATTTACCTTTAATTATCATTATATAATTAAAATATTATTTTGAAAAGAATTATATTATTTAGTTTCAATGGACTCCTTATGCTACTGACGAAATGAGGCATTGTATCCCACCTAATATGAGTCGCTATGATATGCTATGCTATTGTCGAGTGGCATTCGACTGATCGCGTGCTCCGGTAATCTGATTTCGTATAATCTATTCCAGAAGCACCTATGAATCTCGACAATTTGTATAACATCGATAGACGGAGAAAAAAGAATTCAACTGGATGATGAAACCACGAGTGGATGATGATTTTGGAGGATCAACGTTGCGTATTCTCCGTAGGGAGCCAATTTATGTGGATCAGTATTCGATTGTGGATGACTACTACCAGTGATTCAACATGAATGGTAAGTTTTTCCTATTTTCTGAGAAAACACGAGCCCATAGCATCTATTAGCGTCAATAAAGGTGTCCACTGTCACAGCTGTATCGTCTCCCAACTCGTGGACGGAGAGCAGACGCTTCTGAATCATCTTTAGCTGCAGCAACAACCACCGTCTACAATTTGGATTTGCCTTCCATGATTTCTTGTAGGAGATAGTGTACCCATATTGAGATTGTATAGCGAAAATCAACACAACAATAGTTATATAGGAGCTTACTTTGACCATGAGCATGATGGCTTGGCAGATAATGTCAGAGTCCATGTTAGGATGATCCTGGTTGATCCCTATAGCACAACATGTATGATGAACTTTGTATGCTGTTAGTTCTCATATGTTATTTTTCCTCTTCCTCTTCGATACATGAACTATTTAGTTACATCCGTTATCACGTTTGACACAGTAGCAAATATACTTTTCGGTAGTGGATCGATCGACTTTGGAGTGAACAGAATTACGAATGTTGTAATTCTTAATAGAAATCATCACTTTTTATTTCAATGGAAACTCTATTATGATATATAACTCACCATCATTGACTGATTAGTTAAATTCATAGTCACCAACATAAGGTATATCCATAAATTCTGGCCCGTATATTGCACCATAGTCAGCTGTATACATGTGTACTAGAGGTTCAGTGTGTCGTAGTTATGGGAACTTCATCTACATCATCATCAACAGAGTTCATGTTGAATTGTAGTGATTCTGGCTCAACGAATAGTACAGTCTCACAATCTGCAACTGGCTCAAGAAAAGGTTCTTCTGGTGGAGATGAGGGTTCTTCTGCGATGTTGATATTTAGGTCGAACAAGCTGGTAGTTAAATATTTCCCTTGACTTTAAGGCATCTTATCATATGGGTTTTGGACTGAGTGTTTGTCGTAGGCATCTCGATATTGAGGTCGAAGAAGCTCGCAGGTGAATGCACCCCCTGGAACTTTAAGGCATCATGTCAAATGGGTACTGAACAAATTGTTGTGTTGATGATATCCCCATATTCAAGTCAAAGAAATTGCAGATGATTGTGTTTCCCCTTGAACTGGAAGCGACGTTGCCATATGGATTGTTCGTGGAGCCATATGGATTGTTCGTGGAGCCACATTGATATACACGCTACAAGTTGCTGATGAATGTATCCCCATTGAACTTGATGTGAAGGTGTGGATTTCCTATTATGGCATTAAAATCATTACACATTACTATAGTTGGCTGTCAACTTGATCAACATATTAAGCCACCCATAGTGGGAGCACAATGACATACCACGAGCCACAAACTCTTCAACAAATCTAGTATACATTTGTGTGACAGAGTCTGAATTTTGATTATGAGAATCAACCATCATAGTAACATAATCATCGTTGGAGAGTTCAAACTCTGTATAAGTTAATGAAATATTATTGTTGAAAATCTGTACTGAAGTGAGAATAGTCTTCTAGTACTTCCAATGAACCTTCCTTGAAATTTTAGTGATCAGCTCCTCAAGAGTAATGTTTCTCTTGAAGGATATTATGATAGAATGATTTGATACGAAGACACACTGTTTTTCTCTCCCTAATTTCTCCATCATAGTAAACTATTGAAAATATTTTGATGTTTGATATACAAATAAAAAGTACTATTGAATTTTAAGATTTTATTCATTTTTAAATTATATATTCGATTAATTATTCAAATATCAAAAATATTACTCCAAGTTTTCAAATGTCAATTTTAATCCTTACTTAAGTGTAAAATTGGGTTTTAATCTTAAAATATTTTAAACATTTTACAAAGTATTTCGAACCTTACTCGAGCCAAAAACAAGTTTACAATGGATGTATCGATACACTCCTGTATGTACAAATACACCCCATATTTGAATGTAATTAGTGTAACCGATACAGCCGATGTACCGATATACTTCTGGCTCCGAGAAACATCGAATGTAATTAGTGTACCAATACACCTGGGATGTACTGATACACCTGGGATGTACCGATACACTTGGTCAACTAACGGTCGAAATATTTGAATTTTACACTGAAGTGTACCAATACACCTTTGATAGTGTACCGATATACCTATGCTCCCAACAGATTTTTTAATGAATATACACCATAACGATATTGACTTCACCAATGACCCCCAACGTCAGAATCAATCCAAGTGTATTTAAATAAGTTATGAATCCATTGATCACACAATTAAAAAAAAAGAAGCTAGAGAATCAAAGCGAAAGCCTTAAACTTACTTTTTGAGCATTTTCAAGCCTATTTGCTTTCAATATTCATTTTGCTTTCAAGAACACCATTTGTTCTCAATTTTATTCATTCTTGAGTGTTCTTTCTTTGTTCTAGAATTGCAAACAATCTATCTTGTGAGGTTTTTGTTAAGTTGCGAATTTGTAATTTTCTCTTTGGGAGAGAGTATTCTCAAGAATTTGGGGTATAATTCTTGAGGGAGTTGTAAGGTTACCCTTTGCCCTCAAAGAAAGACAAATTAGTGAATTTGTAGAAAATCCTTACTGTGGATAGCTAAGGTAATGGACGTAGACTTTGGTTGAAAAGTCGAACCACTCTAAATCTTTGTGCAAATATTTCAATTTTCTCCCAAAAGCTTTCACCGAAATTTTTATTGCCAATTCACCCCTCTTGGCTATTACATCGATTGATTACTCAACAATTGGTATCAAGCCTCACTCATTGAAGGTCTAACCACCTCTTGAGTCGATTCGGAAGAGTTATATCGATATTTAAGTCATCATGAATCTACATCAAACTTCGACTTCGTTCTTGATTCTCAGCTTCAACAAGCCTTCTTTCTTTAATAGAGCTAATTATGCTTATGAAAGAATAGGATGAGGCACGTCATTCAAGCAAGTGACATGGGAGCATGGAAAATCGTGGTGAACGGATACTCTGAACCTTCCACAGACCCAAATATGTGGAGTGAAGAAGAGACAAGATTGTTCCAGCTCACTCAAAAGCTATCCATATTCTATTTATGCTCTTGGACCAGATGAATAACAGGAGTTTCATCTTGTACAACTGCCAAGGAGATATTGGATAAACTACAAGTCACTCATTAAGGCACCAACCAGGTAAAAGAATCTAAAAAGTCTTCTTACTCATAGCTATGAAAATTCAAGATGAAACTGGATGAAGACATCAAAGCTATGACGGATAGATTCTCCGTGATTTTCAATGGTCTCAAAGCATATGGAGAGATCATTCCAAATGAGAAGCTTGTGAGGAAGATGATTATTCTCTTCCAAAAGCTTGCAATCGAAGAAGACGGTGATTATCGAGGCTAAAAACTTAAAGTCTTTAACCCTCAATGAGCTAATGGTTCTCTCCTCACGCATGAAATGATGATTCAAGATGAGTAGACCTCGAGTAGAATGACGAGATAAAGAAGGAGACGGAGAAAAAAAAAAAGGAGACGGAGAAAAAAAAAGAACGTTGGAGTTGCTCTCAAATCCATAAAAGAGAGAGTGATTATGATAAAGATGACGAGGAATTACATTACTTGCCAAAAGGTTCAGAAAACTAATGAAGCCCAATAGAGGAAGAAAATTCAAACGAAATGAAGGCTTCAAAAAAGAACCAAAGAAAAAGGACCCGATCATTTGCTACAAATGTAAAAAAGCACGGGCATGTCAAATATGATTGCCCGTAATTAAAGAAAAAGGGTCAATCCAAGAAGAAGCACAAGGCACACGTGGCTACTTGGAGCGATGATGATGAATCATCAAATGAAGAGGAACAAGAAGTAGTAAACTTGTGCTTGATAGCCATCGGGGAAGATTCTCAGGTAACCTCTAACTCATTTGATTTAGAATATTATTTTTATGATGAGTTAGTAGAAGAATATACTAGGTTGTCTTTGGATTATGAGAAATTATTTTCAAAATAGAAGAAAGATATTTCAAAATTTAAAAATGAAAATAATATCATATCCAAGACAAAAATGATCTTGAAAGTAAAATTAAAGAATTGCAAATCAAAATCGAAGTTTTTGAAAAGAAAAATTCCGATTTACATTTAGTTTCAAGAGTTCATGACGATCATCAAAAAGAAATTGATGATCTTAAAGCTTCTTTCAATAAAGTTGAAACAAAACGTTTTGAAAATAGAATGTTCAAAGTCCAACTTTGTTAGAAAAAGTTTAAAAACTACAATCATAGAGGTCCCTAAGAACCTCTAATGGTAAAATCGTTAGAAGTATATGGGTTCCTAATGAACTCATTACTACTAAAGATAAGGATATCCTATACAAATGGATACCCAAAGGGACTAGGATTTTATGAACTAATGAATATGGACCCAAAAGAATTTGGGTACCAAAAATAAAAAATCAATCTATGTTTGTAGGAAAATAAGCATTGCTACAAGGCACACAATACAAGTTCAAATTCATGGTTTCTTGATAGTGGATGCTTGAGACACATTACCGGAGACAAGAGCCGATTTATAGAGCTTAACGACAAAACTGGATGAGTGGTAACCTTTGGTGACAACTCAAAAGGTTACATTGAAGGTATATGTACTATATGTAATACCTCTTCCATATAAATAGAAAAAGTATTATATATGAATGGGTTAAAGCATAATCTATTGATTATTAGTTAATTATGCGATAAAGGATACAATTTCTTATTTGAAACTAATGGTTGTAAAGTCATTGACATTGCATCTAATCGGATTATGCTTGTTGGTCATAGATAGGAAACATATACATGGTGCATTTAGATTCCATTAATATGACTAACTTGTGCCTAGTTGCTAAGGATGAACATGATAGTTGGTTATGGCATAGGAGACTAGGACATACTAGCATGAGTGTTTTACAAACACTAATTCAAGGAAATCTAGTAAGAGGATTGTCAAAGCTAAAATTTGATAATGATAAAATCTGTGATGCATGTGCTAAAGGAAAACACAAAAGAGCCTCCTTTAAATCCATTAATGATGTATCAACTAATAGAGTATTATAATTGATCCATATAGATCTTTTTGGGCCAATTAAGACTACTAGCTTGGGTGGAAAACAATATGCATTTGTCTTGGTAGATGACTATTCTAGATATATTTGGGTTCTATTCATAAGTACAAAGATGAAGCATTAGCAAATTTCATCACGTTTTCAAAATTAATCCAAAACGAAAAAGGTTACTCCATTTCTAGTGTTAGGAGTGATCATGGTACTGAATTTGAAAATCTTAGATTTACTGAGTTTTGTAATTCTAATGGAATTAGCAATAATTTTTCAGCACCTAGAACCCCTTAACAAAATGGAGTTGTTGAGAGGAAAACAGAACTTTAGAATAAATGGCTATAACCATGCTTTGTGAAAATAATTTGCCAAAATATTTTTGGCAAAAGCCACAAATACCGCTTGTTATGTTATAAATTGAGTAATGATTAGACATATTTTAAAGAAAAATCCATATGAACTTTTCAAAAATAAAAAGCCTAACATTAGTTATTTTCATCATTTTGGATGTAAATGTTTTATTTTAAACAACTGTAAAGATAACCTTGGTAAATTTGATGCTAAAAGTGATGAATGAATTTTTCTAGGTTATTCCTTAAATTCTAAAGCTTAATGGGTATTTAATAAAAGAAGTTTAGTGGTAGAAGAGTATATACATATTTTTTTATGATAATCCCATTCCGAGGAAGGATTCTTGTGTTGATGATGACGTAGGTATTGTAAACACACATGACGTTGGACATGACGTTGGAGAACCATCATTAAAGAAAGAAGTGAAAGATGAAGAAACTCACGATGCTCTTGAGAATCCAACCATTGAAGAAAGGGAAGTCACTTACCCAAGAGAGTACAACTATGTCAATGATGGTGAGATTATAGGTGATCCATCCAAAGGGGTAACAAACTCGATATTCTCTTAGAAATATATGTAATTATGTTGCATTTATCTCATGCATAGAGCCTAAAAATATCCAAGAAGCATTAGAAGATGAAAATTAGATTATGGCTATGTAAGAAGAGTTAAATCAATTTGAGATAAGTAAAGTATGGGAATTAGTTAACATGCCTAGTAATAAATCCACTATAGATACTAAATGTGTGTTTAGGAATAAGCTTGATGAAAGTGGTAATATAGTGAGGAACAAGGCTAAACTTGTTGCTAAAGGGTATACTAAAAAATAAGGAATAGATTTTGATGAGACATACGCTCTCGTACTAGGATGGAAGCAATTAGAATATTATTAGCCTTGTATGTTTCAATGAATTTAAATTATATCAAATGGATGTTAAAAGTGCATTTTTAAATGGTTTTATAAAAAAAAGAAGTGTATGTGGAACAACTTCCTGGTTTTGAAGATTCAAAATTTCCAAATCATGTTTTTAAGTTGAAAAAAACTTTATATGATTTAAAACAAGCTCCTAGAGCTTGGTACGAAAGATCGTCAATTTTTTAATAGAAAAGGGTTTTTCAAAAGGGAGGTTGACACTACATTGTTTTTAAAGAGAAAAGTTAAATATTTATTAGTAGTACAAATTTATGTTGATTGATATAATATTTGGTTCTACTAATGATGTTTTTTGCCAAGAATTTTCTAAGCTAATGCAAGGTGAATTCGAGATGAGCATGATGTGGGAGCTTTCATTTTTCTTGGGGCTCCAAATCAAGCAAAGAAAAGAAGATGTCAACTTCATCAATCAAGCAAAGTAAGTTAAAGATATGCTTAAAAAGTTTGGATTGGAAAATGTCAAACCCTACGCCACTCTAATGAGCTCATCTATAAAGCTTGACAAAGATGAAGGAGGTAAATGTGTAGATGTTAAATTGTATAGGTCAATGATTGGTTCTTTACTTTATCTAACCGCAAGTAGACTGGACATTATGTTTAGTGTGCTTATGTGCTAGATTTCAATCATGCCCTAAGGAATCACATCTACTAGCCATTAAGAGAATCTTTAGATACCTTAAGGACACTCCTAGTTTAGGACTTTGGTATCCTAGAGACTCTAGCTTTAGTTTGCATGCCTTCACTGATGCGGATTATTGATGATGCAAAATAGATAGGAAAAGCACATCTGATACTTGTCAATTCCTAGGAAATATGTTGATTTCATGGATTTCAAAGAAACAAAATAGTGTTGCATTATCTCCCACTGAAGCAGAATATATTTCAGCTGGTAGTTGTTGCGCACAAGTTTTATGGATGAAACAACAACTTTTAGATTATGGAATTGAAGTTGGTGCCATTCCTATCAAGTGTGACAATATTAGTTCTATTTGTCTCACTAAAAATCCCATCCAACACTCTAGAACTAAACACATTGAAATAAGACATCATTTCATTAGAGATTATGTCACTAAAGGAGATGTAGTTCTAGAATTTGTTGATACTTTGCATCAATTAGCAGATATTTTTACAAAACCTTTAGATAAAGAAATATTTTGGACACTTAGGAGAGAATTATGTTTAACAAACCTATCTTGACTTAGTGTTTAAAATAATTTTAGCACTTTTAATTAGAATTGAAAAATGCTTATAAAAATAACATTTCTGATTATATTTTATACTAATAGTTAGGGGGAGTTTATGATATTTGATGAAAATTAATAATATGTTCAAATAAAATTTAAAGATAGATTTGATTGATTGAACATTGTTAATTTTTGAAATATGAGTTGCCAATACCACTAAAGCTAATTAATTTAGCATTATAAGTGTTTAAAATCAGATTTTGACATTTTTGTGCAAAGAGTATCGATACATCCTCGGTATGTATCGATACACTATGAATGTGTACTAATACATTCCTTGAATGTGTATCGATACACTCAGGAGTGTACCGATACACCCGTCTGGTTTTGGGTTTAAATCTCTAAAATTTCCTCATTATCTCAAAACCTAAAACAAAAATACCTCACCGTCGTTCGTCCCTCTCTCTCACCAAACTCTTAAATTTACTCAAAATCAACTATTTAAGTCAGAATTCTTAGTTTTAACTTCAATTCCTGGTACGATCATCAAAATCGTGCAAACACATCACATCTCACTCAATCTGAAATTTTCAGGTAATTTTTCTAAAACTCTATTTTATTGATTTTTGAGCATATAACTAGTTTTAATTAGTTCTAGGTTGAAATAAATATCGGGCATTGGTTAGATTGTAGTTTAGAACTATAATCTACAACTAATTTAATCAAAAACACAAATTTTTTCTTAATTTTTGAAATAAAAAAATTCATTTTATACGTATTATGATTTTTTCAAACATGTTTTCAAATTTTGCCCATTAGGATATTATTTAGAGAACCTTGAAATATTGAGGATCTATTGAGTTTTTGGAATTGATATTGTTGCATACATATGTTTTAAAATTACAATATCCTTATCTATTCCGATTTAACCATGTCTCATTCTAAACGCCCTAGGTCATCATATATTCAGTTAAACCAACCTCAAAATACCCTAAATTCATGTCTTAATTACCTGGCCATCGAGAAGATCTCTACCATAGGTTTGTTAACTTATCCGAGTCATATAATCTGGGAAGAGCGTATCCCTCTATCCAAGCCATGTTGATATGAATTTTGAATACCTTCCTACCCTCCGATCTTGGAAATTGATAAATGGTTTTAGCTTAACCTATCGTTTATCACCAACTCATCTGCATTTTCTATTCCAATGCGGTTTGTGTCCAAAACATCTTTAGGCTAACATTCACATTAGTAATTTCTTTATCAAATCCAATCTTAGGGTCCAACTTGATGTAGCAATCCTCTTAAGAATCAAATAAATCTCACAACCTTGAAAAGTCGGGATTGTCGGGGAAAAAGATCAATGGGTTCGATCAACCCAGAAATACCGGCTGCTAGTTCTTCGCGAACAACACCGGCACCAGCTGCTAATGATGATCCAGAGCTGAAGAACTTATGCGAGATATCGATTATCATGACCTGAGGATGAGGTGGTCCAAGAGGGTAATGCCTCCATACATTTGACCGTTTTTGGAGACATTTGACATGAGGTTTGCATCCATAGAGTCCCACTTAACCGCTATGGCGGCTCAACAATTGGAGATTCAATGGGAGATGCGAGCTAATAACGAAGCTATGAACGAACGATTAATGCGCTTACACTTGATATGGATGCGTGCGAGCACAATTTCCTCCTCCCGATCCACCTATGGATGATTAGACATTTTCTTGCTTAGTTTTCTTGGATTTAATTAGAACTTATTGGTTAAACATTTTAAATGATTTGGATTTTTGTGTTTTTAGATGATTGGATATTTTTTATTGGTTTGAATGGTTAATTTGAACTTCATGTTTATTATGATTATTAATTTTGCATCATTTACATCTTAGTTAAATTATGACCAATTACCATTACACATTTATGAATATTGTTATGGACTAATGACTAATCTTTCTCTGATTGTGATCTTAGTCTTAAGCTAACTATTAAAATCATTGGCTATGTTCCTTAAAACCTTGTTTAAAAATGTTTTTCATAGAGTCTTTTTGATTTAACAAAAAGAGGAGAATAAAGAAAGGGTGAGTAATTTTTTAAATTGATTTCAAAAAATGATTTTCAAAAGAAAATCTTAAAATTACTTAAATGCTTTGTTATATCAAAAGGGGGGATTGTGAAAACATTTTGATGTTTCGATATAACAAATAAGTACTATTGAATTTTAAGATTTTATATTCATTTTTAAATATTTAAAATAAAGTATTATCGAATATCAAAAATATATACTCCAAGTTTTCAAGGTCAATTTTTCCTTACTTAAGTGTAAAATTGTATTTTAAATCTTAAAATATTTTGAAGCAATTTTTACAAAGTATTTCAAACCTTACTCATGCCAAAACAAGTTTTACAAAGTGATATACCGATATACTCCTATATGTACTGATACACCCTATATTTCGAATGTAATTAGTGTATTGATACACAACTGATGTACCGATACACTCCTGCTCCGAGAAACATCGAATGTAATTAATGTATCGATACACCTGGGATGTACCGATACACTAGATCAACTAACGATCAAAATATTTGAATTTTACACTGAGTGTAACCGATACACCTTTGATAGTGTACCGATCACATACACTCCTAACATATTTTTAAATGATAATTACACCATAACGACTCTATGACTTCACCAATGATCCCAGCGTTCAGAATCAATCCAATGTGTATTTAAACAAGTTCTGAAATTGATCAACAACAATTAAAAAAAGAGAAGTTAGAGAATCAAGAGAAAGCCTTAAACTTATTGTTTGAGCACTTTCAAGCATATTTCCTTTCAATATTCATTTTGCTTTCAAGAACACCATTTGTGCTCAATTGTATTCATTATTGAGTATTCTTTCTTTGTTCTAGAATTGTGCAAACAATCTACCTTGTGAGGTTTTTCTGTAAGTTTGTGAATTTATAATTTTCTTTTTGGGAGAGAGTGTTCTCAAGAATTTGGGTATAATCTTGACGGAGTTGTAAGGTTACTCTTTGTCCTCAAAAGAAAGACAAATTAGTGAATTTATGGAAAATCCTTAATGTGGATAGCTAAGGTAGTGGACATAGCCTTTGGTTGAGTGCAAAAGCTTCCACTGAAATTTTTACTGTCAATTCACTCTCTCTTGACTATTACGTCGTTCGATTAACTCAACATAAAGAATAGTTGAAATGCAACTGATTTTTAGAATTTGAAAGATTAATAGTTTTATATATGCAAAAACATATATTAATATGTCTAATTAAATAATAATATACGACTTAAAAAACTATTGCTAAACATTAAAAATTCACAGTAAATTTAATAACACATTTAGTTTAACGTTGTCGTCTCGAAAAATGTCTCGCAATTTGATTTTTCTTCCATTTTATATAGTATAAAATAAAACAAATCATTAGTACAAAAAATTGGTCAAATAATTAAATATAAATAAATATAATATAATAATAAATAATTTTACCTTCTAATAACTATAATAATTGGTTTCTTGTTGTTGGTCTAAAGTTAAGTAAGATAGTGTTAATTTGTCTTAAAATCATATTAAGTAACTAACTAGGCTTTTTAGTACCCCTCAATTCTCTAGCGTTTTTCTAGTTCCTCATAGCTTCGCTATAGATGATTACTTGAGGTCATGTTCTTCTTTTAGATCCCATAGGGGTATAGGGGGAGGGCTCGACAGAGGTGCCAAGGAGACTAGACTTAGAGTTTGTTCGTTGAATGTAGGCATATTAAATGCTAGGCTACTGGAGCTGACCGACGTACTTAGTAATAGGAAAATTGATTTTGCATGTATTCAGGAGACTAGGGAAAGGGCTTCGGCAGAGAGTGTATGGTACAAGTTGTGGTATTCAGGTGTAGATACGCTAGAATGGGGTAGGTATCTTGGTATCCTCTAGGCTCAAGGAAAATGTAGTTGAAGTTTGTAGATACCGGGATAGGATCATGATGATTAAGGTTATTATAGAAGCGAAAGTGGTGAATGTCCTTTCAGTGTACGCCCCACACATTGGCCTAGGGGATGGGGGAAAACGTTTCATCTGGAATCAGTTAGATGATGTACTTAGGAGCATTCCAGAGGACCAAAGAGTTTTCATAGGGGGAGACTTCAATGGCCATATAGGTAGTGCAACCGACGGGTACGACGGTGTTCATGGGGGTTTCGATTTTGGTAGTAGGAACGAGGAGGGGCGTACGTTGCTTGAATTTGCTACTGCACATGATATGGTGGTCACTAACTCCTCTTTAAAAGAGAGATGTGAACTTGATTACGTTCCATAGCAGGGGATATGTACCCAAATTGACTACATTCTGGTTCGAAATCGGGATCGATGGTCTTGCATTGACTGTAAGGTGTTCCCTGAAGAGGCATGTGCATCACAACACAGATTGTTGGTTTTGGTATTCCACGTACGCCGCGGGCGGAGCACTCATAGGAGGGATAAATTTGATAAACCTAGGATCCTTTAGAAGAACTTACATGGAGCGACAGCTGATGACTTTAGGAGTAAGGTTTTGTCTAATACAGGTTTTGGAACTACAAAATTAAATAATGCAGATATGTTATGGAAAAATATGGCAAATTCCATTAGAGATGTGGGTAAAAACACTCTTGGGTTGTCGACAGGGAAGGTCAAGGAACCATAAAGATCGTGGTGGTGGAACGAAGAAGTCCAAACTAAGGTGAAGAGAAAACAAACTTGCTTCAAGGAGTTTCTACAATGCAATGACGCGAAGAAAGATCGAGAGCTAAACAAAGATACAAGACGCAAATCGGGAAGCCAAGAAAACAGTGGCTAAAGCAAAGGATAAAGCATACGAGGAAATGTACAAGAGATTAGACACCAAGGAAGGACAAAACGGCATCTTCAGGCTTGCAAAATCCAGGGAAATAGGAAAAAGGATCTAGGTAGCATTAGGTTTATTAAGGACAACAATGGTGTTCTTTAGTTAAAGATCATGATATTAAGGGTTTGGGGTAGTTACTTCTTTGGCTATTTAATAATGGTGCCTCTCCCTGTAGAGATAATATCAAGGAACATAAAGAATCGTGGTGGTGGAACGAAGAAGTCCAACTAAGGTGAAGAGAAAACAAACTTGCTTCAAGGAGTTTCTACAATGCAATGACGCCGAAGAAAAGATCGAGAGCTAAACAAAGATACAAGGACGCAAATCGGGAAGCCAAGAAAACAGTGGCTAAAGCAAAGGATAAAGCATACGAGGAAATGTACAAGAGATTAGACACCAAGGAAGGACAAAACGGCATCTTCAGGCTTGCAAAATCCAGGGAAAATAGGAAAAAGGATCTAGGTAGCATTAGGTTTATTAAGGACAACAATGGTGTTCTTTTAGTTAAAGATCATGATATTAAGAGGGTTTGGGGTAGTTACTTCTTTGGCTTATTTAATAATGGTGCCTCTCCCTGTAGAGATAATATCGTTGATGGGTCAGTCGACCATCATACTACGGCCAATGACTGCCCTACAAGTAGGATTGAGTTTGAGGAAGTCAAAATGGCTCTTAGAAAGATGGGGAGGGACAAAGCTGTCGGTCCAGATCAAATTCCTATCACTGTGTGGTTGACCCTAGGAGAAGAGGGAGTTAAGTGGTTGACCAATATCTTTAATATTATTTTAGAGACTGCCAAGATGCCAGAGGAGTGGAGAGACTCTACGGTGATACCAATCTATAAGAATAAAGGAGATCCCCAACGTTGTGGCAACTACAGAGGTTTTAAACTACTCAGTCATACCATGAAGCTATAGGAAAGGGTAATAGAGGCTAGGTTGAGACAGATTACTAGGGTTTCAGAAAACCAATTTGGCTTTATGCCAGGCAGGTCTACTACGGAGGTGATTCATCTACTTTGACGGCTTATGGAGAAATATAGGGAAAAAAATAGTGATCTTCACATGGCGTTCATTGACCTTGAGAAGGCGTATGATAGCGTTCCCCGCGATATGATCTGGAAGACCTTGATTCCCGGTGGAAATCGGACTCCACCAGGGGTCGGCTCTTAGCCCTTACATCTTCGCCTTGATTATGGACGACATCTATTGTGCGACACCAGACGGTGTTCCATGGTGTATGCTTTTCGCTGACGACATTGTCCTAATTGCTGAAACAAAAACTGAGCTGAATAGTAGACTTACTACCTGGAAGACTACTTTGGAAGAAAAAGGTCTAAGGATCAATATTGAAAAGACAAATTATGTATGTTCAAACTTTAGTGGAAACCAAAACGATGAAGATGTAGAAGTATGCATAGAAGGACACTTATCCCTCAAATGATTGTTTCAAGTACCTAGGGTCTATGATACATAAGATGGGGGTCTAGATGAAGACGTTACACATCGTATAAAGGCGGGATAGCTAAAATAGAGGGTTGCTACTGAAGTTTTGTGTGACAAGAAGGTGCCTCTAAAACTAAAGGGAAATTTTTATAGAATGGCAATAAGACCAGCGCTGCTGTATGGATCAGAATGTTGGGCAATCAAGAAGGATCACGTAAGGAGGATGGAGGCCGCAGAAATGAGAATGCTTCGATGACATGTGGTAGGACTCTGTGGGACATGACATCTAACTCTGCTATTAGGATGTACTTGGGGGTGTGCCTGTATCCGAAAAATTGAGGGAAAGAAGACTACGGTGGTTTGGGCATGTCCTTAGGCGACAACCGTCGATGCGGTCAGGAGGGTAGAGTCGATACGTCGACGGTGTCAGAAGGAGAGGATGACCAAGATGAAGTGGGAAGACTGCTTGATCTGATTTGAAGGAATTAGCCCTTACCGAGGACATGACCTCTTATAGGAAAGTATGGAGACTTAAGACCAGGGTAGTCGAGTAGTGCGGTTCACAGCCATAGGGTGTAACATCTCTGTCTTCTTTTTAATGTCTTTGTAGTATTTTCCATGACTTCTACTTTATACATGTTTCTGTCATTGAAATGTATGAAGGCTTAGAACTAGGGTATCGGAGTAGTGTTGCCTTAGTTTAAGAATTAACTCATTTGAATTTATTCCTTCTCGTAGCTTGCTATTATTGACTTTTGTGTATCATTTCTATTCATGTTTCCTCTTTTTAAATTTAGATGGGTCTTACATTTTTAGTCTATATGCAGAGATTTCTATGTAGGGAATTATTTGCAGGGAATTATTTACAGTGATTACTCCCCATTACAGACGCACATATCAAGACTGCATATGAAGACTGTTATCTATGTATTTATTTATTTATTTATACACGCATTTGCATCTTATCTTATTTTTAATTTTCTGATTGCCGAGAGTCTTCCACGGAAGCTACTCTCAACCTGGCGTTGGGTCAGCCTACTACCCTACCTCCCCCTTACCCCATTGCATATGGGAATCAGGGTTTTGTTGTTGTTGTTGTTGTTGTTGTAATAACTATAATAAAATCTACTTAGGTTGATAGAAGTAAGAATGTGAAAGTAATTTTAGTGTGGTTTGATGTTTGTATTCGGGGGTATTTATAGGGGAGGGGAAGGAGTAAGTCTTCGAGCTTTAAGGCTCGGGTAATAATGGAATACCTAATAATTCAAAGTGAATAATGGTAGACGCAGATGGTGATACACACCTTCCGCTGCATGTTAGTTTTTCTCATGAAGGAACGGATGGTGATCCGCATTTTACCCGCGTGGCGCCAGTTCGCAAAAAACCCACAGAAGGTGTGGATTCTGTCCATGTCAACAAATGGGTGTTAGAAAAATAAAATTTAGAGAAAGTAACCTCAGTGACCAAAAATACCTTATAATATACGATTTTAACCAACTTTTTTGGATTTGCAAAAATGACCAACAAAATTGCAATGCGAAATAAAAATCGCAATGCGATCTCCAGAATCGCAAATCAGTTCCCAGAATCGCAATGCGATTATGAAGAATCACAATGCGATAGTACAAATTAGCATTGCGATTTTCCAGAATCGCAACGCGAATATGAAAATCACAACGCGAACATCTAAATCACAATGCGATTCTGACTATCGCAACGAGTATTCGTAAAATCGCAACGCGTATCCGTAAATCGCAACGACAATATGTAAAATCGCAACGCGTATCCGTAAATCGCAACGAGAATACGTAAATAATTTTAGCACTTTTAATTAGAATTGAAAAATGCTTATAAAAATAACATTTCTGATTATATTTTATACTAATAGTTAGGGGGAGTTTATGATATTTGATGAAAATTAATAATATGTTCAAATAAAATTTAAAGATAGATTTGATTGATTGAACATTGTTAATTTTTGAAATATGAGTTGCCAATACCACTAGAGCTAATTAATTTAGCATTATAAGTGTTTAAAATCAGATTTTGACATTTTTGTGCAAAGAGTATTGATACATCCTCGCTATGTATCGATACACTATGAATGTGTACTAATACATTCCTTGAATGTGTATCGATACACTCAGGAGTGTACCGATACACCCGTCTGGTTTTGGGTTTAAATCACTAAAATTTCCTCATTATCTCAAAACCTAAAACAAAAATACCTCACCGTCGTTCGTCCCTCTCTCTCACCAAACTCTTAAATTTACTCAAAATCAACTATTTAAGTCGGAATTTCTTAGTTTTTAACTTCAATTCCTGGTACGATCATCAAAATCGTGCAAACTACATCACATCTCACTCAATCTGAAATTTTCAAGGTAATTTTTCTAAAACTCTATTTTATTGATTTTTGAGCATATAACTAGTTTTAATTAGTTCTAGGTTGAAATAAATATCGGGCATTTGTTAGATAGTAGTTTAGAACTATAATCTACAACTAATTTAATCAAAAACACAAATTTTTTCTTAATTTTTGAAATAAAAAAAATTCATTTTATACGTATTATGATTTTTCAAACATTGTTTTCAAATTTTGCCCATTAGGATATTATTTAGAGAACCTTGAAATATTGAGGACTCATATTGAGTTTTTGGAATTGATATTGTTGCATACATATGTTTTTAAAATTGCAAGTATCCTTATCTATTCCGATTTAACCATGTCTCATTCTAAACGCCCTAGGTCATCATATATTCAGTTAAACCAACCTCAAAATACCCTAAATTCATGTCTTAATGAACCTGGCCATCGAGAAGATCTCTACCATAGGTTTGTTAACTTATCCGAGTCATATATAATCTGGGAAGAGCGTATCCCCTCTATCCAAGCCATGGTTGATATGAATTTTGAATACCTTCCTACCCTCCGATCTTGGAAATTTGATAAATGGTTTTAGCTTAAACCTATCGTTTATCACCAACTCGTCTGCATTTTCTATTCCAATGCGGTTTGTGTCCAAAACGAGACTCAAACTGCCACTATCAGTATTCGGTCTTATCTTTTAGGCTAATACATTCACATTGACTCCGACTCAATCGCTAGGACATTTGGTTTAGATAACGTTGGTTTAGATAACGTCGGTTTAGACAACGAAAAAATTGTGGCTACCCATTATAGAGCCATCGAGTACATTGAGAGCAGGAGGTAGGTACTCCACCCTTAGAGCTTTAGATTTATGGTGGATACATTATGTCCAACATAATAAGAAAATAAATTTTCCACAAATCATTTTTGGTGAGCTAGTAGAAACTGTAAATAATGTCCCGTCTTAATACATAGCAACCTTAGTTTACAGTTGTCTTCTTAGTAATTTCTTTATCAAATCCAATCTTAGGGTCCAACTTGATGTAGCAATCCCTCTTAAGAATCAAATAAATCTCACAACCTTGAAAAAGTCGGGATTGTCCGGGGAAAAAGATCAATGGGTTCGATCAACCCAGAAAACACCGGCTGCTAGTTCTTCGCGAACAACACCGGCATCGGCTGCTAATGATGATCCAGAGCTTGAAGAACTTATGCGAGATATCGATTATCATGTACCTGAGGATGAGGTGGTCCAGCAAGAGGGTAAAATGCCTCCATACATTCGATCGTTTTTGGAGACATTTGACATGAGGTTTGCATCCATAGAGTCCCACTTAACCGCTATGGCGGCTCAATAATTGGAGATTCAATGGGACATGCGAGCTAATAACGAAGCTATGAACGAACGATTAAATGCGCTTACACTTGATATGTATGCGATGCGAGCATAATTTCCTCCTCCCGATCCACCTATGGATGATTAGACATTTTCTTGCTTAGTTTTCTTGGATTTAATTAGAACTTATTGTTAAAACATTTTAAATGATTTTGGATTTTTGTGTTTTTAGATGATTGGATATTTTTTTATTGGTTTGAATGGTTAATTTGAACTTCATGTTTATTATGATTTATTAATTTTTGCATCATTTACATCTTAGTTAAATTATGACCAATTACCATTACACATTTATGAATATTGTTTATGGACTAATGACTAATCTTTCTCTTGATTGTGATCTTAGCAGCTTAAGCTATAACTATTTAAATCAATTGGCTATGTTCCTTAAAACCTTGTTTAAAAATGTTTTTCATAGAGTCTTTTTGATTTAACAAAAAAGAGGAGAATAAAGAAAGGGTGAGTAATTTTTTAAAATTGATTTCAAAAATGATTTTCAAAAAGAAAATCTTAAAATTACTTAAATGCTTTGTTATATCAAAAAGGGGGAGATTGTTGAAAACATTTTGATGTTTCGATATAACAAATAAAGTACTATTGAATTTTAAGATTTTATATTCATTTTTAAATATTAAAAATAAAGTATTATTCGAATATCAAAAATATTACTCCAAGTTTTCAAAGGTCAATTTTAATCCTTACTTAAGTGTAAAATTTTATTTTAATCTTAAAATATTTTGAAACAATTTTTACAAAGTATTTCAAACCTTACTCATGCCAAAAACAAGTTTTACAAAGTGATATACCGATATACTCCTATATGTACTGATACACCCTATATTTCGAATGTAATTAGTGTATTGATACACAACTGATGTACCGATACACTCCTGGCTCCGAGAAACATCGAATGTAATTAATGTATCGATACACCTGGGATGTACCGATACACTAGATCAACTAACGATCAAAATATTTAAATTTTACACTGAGTGTACCGATACACCTTTGATAGTGTACCGATACACATACACTCCTAACATATTTTTTAAATGATAATTACACCATAACGACTCTATTGACTTCACCAATGATCCCCAGCGTTCAGAATCAATCCAATGTGTATTTAAACAAGTTCTGAAGCCATTGATCAACAACAATTAAAAAAAGAGAAGTTAGAGAATCAAAGAGAAAGCCTTAAACTTATTGTTTGAGCACTTTCAAGCATATTTCCTTTCAATATTCATTTTGCTTTCAAGAACACCATTTGTGCTCAATTGTATTCATTATTGAGTATTCTTTCTTTGTTCTAGAATTGTGCAAACAATCTACCTTGTGAGGTTTTTCTGTTAAGTTTGCGAATTTATAATTTTCTCTTTGGGAGAGAGTGTTCTCAAGAATTTGGGGTATAATTCTTGACGGAGTTGTAAGGTTACTCTTTGTCCTCAAAAGAAAGACAAATTAGTGAATTTATGGAAAATCCTTAATGTGGATAGCTAAGGTAGGGGATGGGGGAAAACGTTGCTTCTGGAATCAGTTAGATGATGTACTTAGGAGCATTCCAGAGGACCAAAGAGTTTTCATAGGGGGAGACTTCAATGGCCATATAGGTAGTGCAACCGACGGGTACGACGGTGTTCATGGGGGTTTCGGTTTTGGTAGTAGGAACGAGGAGGGGCGTACGTTGCTTGAATTTGCTACTGCACATGATATGGTGGTCACTAACTCCTTCTTTAAAAAGAGAGATGTGAACTTGATTACGTTCCATAGCAGGGGATATTGTACCCAAATCGACTACATTCTGGTTCGAAATCGGGATCGATGGTCTTGCATTGACTGTAAGGTGTTCCCTGAAGAGGCATGTGCATCACAACACAGATTATTGGTTTTGGTATTCCACGTACGCCGCGGGCGGAGCACTCATAGGAGGGATAAATTTGATAAACCTAGGATCCTTTAGAAGCACTTACATGGAGCGACAGTTGATGACTTTAGGAGTAAGGTTTTGTCTAATACAGGTTTTGGAACTACAAAATTAAATAATGCAGATATGTTATGGAAAAATATGGCAAATTCCATTAGAGATGTGGGTAAAAACACTCTTGGGTTGTCGACAGGGAAGGTCAAGGAACATAAAGAATCGTGGTGGTGGAACGAAGAAGTCCAAACTAAGGTGAAGAGAAAACAAACTTGCTTCAAGGAGTTTCTACAATGCAATGACGACGAAAAAATATCGAGAGCTAAACAAAGATACAAGGACGTAAATCGGGAAGCCAAGAAAACAGTGGCTAAAGCAAAGGATAAAGCATACGAGGAAATGTACAAGAGATTAGACACCAAGGAAGGACAAAACGGCATCTTCAGGCTTGCAAAATCCAGGGAAAATAGGAAAAAGGATCTAGGTAGCATTAGGTTTATTAAGGACAACAATGGTGTTCTTTTAGTTAAAGATCATGATATTAAGAGGGTTTGGGGTAGTTACTTCTTTGGCTTATTTAATAATGGTTCCTCTCCCTGTAGAGATAATATCGTTGATGGGTCAGTCGACCATCATACTACGGCCAATGACTGCCCTACAAGTAGGATTGAGTTTGAGGAAGTCAAAATGGCTCTTAGAAAGATGGGGAGGGACAAAGCTGTCGGTCCAGATCAAATTCCTATCACTGTGTGGTTGACCCTAGGAGAAGAGGGAGTTAAGTGGTTGACCAATATCTTTAATATTATTTTAGAGACTGCCAAGATGCCAGAGGAGTGGAGAGAGTCTACGGTGATACCAATCTATAAGAATAAAGGAGATCCCCAATGTTGTGGCAACTACAGAGGTATTAAACTACTCAGCCATACCATGAAGCTATGGGAAAGGGTAATAGAGGCTAGGTTGAGACATGTTACTAGGGTTTCAGAAAACCAGTTTGGCTTTATGCCAGGCAGGTCTACTACGGAGGTGATTCATCTACTTCGACGGCTTATGGAGAAATATAGGGAAAAAAAATAGTGATCTTCACATGGCGTTCATTGACCTTGAGAAGGCGTATGATAGCGTTCCCCGCGATACGATCTGGAAGACCTTGGAAACGAGACGGATCCCAACTGCTTATATCCGGGCGATTCGTGATATGTATTGTAGATCTACTACTACCGTCAGGACTACAGTTGGCGACACCAAGGCATTCCCGGTGGAAATCGGACTCCACCAGGGGTCGGCTCTTAGCCCTTACATCTTCGCCTTGATTATGGACGACATCTATTGTGCGACACCAGACGGTGTTCCATGGTGTATGCTTTTCGCTGACGACATTGTCCTAATTGCTGAAACAAAAACTGAGTTGAATAGTAGACTTACTACCTGGAAGACTGCTTTGGAAGAAAAAGGTCTAAGGATCAATATTGAAAAGACAAATTATGTATGTTCAAACTTTAGTGGAAACCAAAACGATGAAGATGTAGAAGTATGCATAGAAGGACACATTATCCCCTCAAATGATTGTTTCAAGTACCTAGGGTCTATGATACATAAAGATGGGGGTCTAGATGAAGATGTTACACACCGTATAAAGGCGGGATGGCTAAAGTGGAGGGTTGCTACTGAAGTTTTGTGTGACAAGAAGGTGCCTCTAAAACTAAAGGGAAATTTTTATAGAATGGCAATAAGACCAGCGCTGCTGTATGGATCAGAATGTTGGACAATCAAGAAGGATCACGTAAGGAGGATGGAGGCCGCAGAAATGGAATGCTTCGATGGACATGTGGTAGGACTCTGTGGGACATGACATCTAACTCTGCTATTAGGATGTACTTGGGGGTGGTGCCTGTATCCGAAAAATTCAGGGAAGGAAGACTACGGTGGTTTGGGCATGTCCTTAGGCGATAACCGTCGGATGCGGTCAGGAGGGTAGAGTCGATTACAGTCGACGGTGTCAGAAGGAGAGGATGACCAAGACGGAAGTGGGAAGACTGCTTAAGATCTGATTTGAAGGAATTATCCCTTACCGAGGACATGATCTCTGATAGGAAAGTATGGAGACTTAAGACCAGTGTAGTCGAGTAGTGCGATTCACAGCCATAGGGTGTAACATCTCTGTCTTCTTTTTAATGTCTTTGTAGTATTTTCCATGACTACTACTTTATACATGTTTCTGTCATTGAAATGTATGAAGGCTTAGAACTAGGGTATCGGAGTAGTGTTGCCTTAGTTTAAGAATTAACTCATTTGAATTTATTCCTTCTCGTAGCTTGCTATTATTGACTTTTGTGTATCATTTCTATTCATGTTTCCTCTTTTTAAATTTAGCTGGGTCTTACATTTTCAGTCTATATGCAGAGATTTCTATGTAGGGAATTATTTGCAGGGAATTATTTTACAGTGATTACTCCCCATTACAGACGCACATATCAAGACTGCATATGAAGACTGTTCATCTATGTATTTATTTATTTATTTATTTATACACGCATTTGCATCTTATCTTTATTTTTAATTTTCTGATTGCCGGAGGTCTTCCACGGAAGCTACTCTCAACCTGGCGTTGGGGTCAGCCTACTACCCTACCTCCCCCTTACCCCATTGCATATGGGAATCAGGGTTTTGTTGTTGTTGTTGTTGTTGTTGTAATAACTATAATAAAATCTACTTAGCTTGATAGAAGTAAGAATGTGAAAGTAATTTTAGTGTGGTTTGATGTTTGCATTCGGGGGTATTTATAGGGGAGGGGAAGGAGTAAGTCTTCGAGCTTTAAGGCTCGGGTAATAATGGAATACCTAATAATTCAAAGTGAATAATGGTAGACGCAGATGGTGATACACGCCTTCCGCTGCATGTTAGTTTTTCTCGTGAAGGAACGGATGGTGATCCGCATTTTACCCGCGTGGCGCCAGTTCGCAAAAAACCCACAGAAGGTGTGGATTCTGTCCATGTCAACAAATGGGTGTTAGAATAATAAAATTTAGAGAAAATAACCTCAGTGACCAAAAATACCTTATAATATACGATTTTAACCAACTTTTTTTGGATTTGCCAAAATGACCAACAAAATCGCAATGCGAAATAAAAATCGCAATGCGATCTCCAGAATCGCAAATCAGTTCCCAGAATCGCAACGCGATTATGAAGAATCGCAATGCGATAGTACAAATTAGCATTGCGATTTTCCAGAATCGAAACGCGAATATGAAAATCACAACGCGAACATATAAATCACAATGCGATTCTGACTATCGCAACGAGTATTCGTAAAATCGCAACGCGTATCCGTAAATCGCAACGACAATACGTAAAATCGCAACGCGTATCCGTAAATCGCAACGAGAATACGTAAATCGCAAAGCGTATCTATAAATCGCAACGAGAATACGTAAATCGCAATGCGTATCCGTAAATCGCAACGACAATACGTAAAATCGCAACGCGATTTTTAAAGCGCCATTAGAATCGCTACGCGTATTTTATTTTCAAATTCCAAACACGAATATTAATTATCGGAACACTGAACTGTCCACAGTATATCCCGTAATCGCAACTCATAACCTAAAACCTAAAATCACAACTCAGTCCCATCTCCATCTCTCACTCTCTACGGCGAAATCCGTCCCCATCTCCGAAGATTTCCGTCCCCATCTCCGACGAAATCCCTCACAACCATTCACGGTCAGAAATCACTCACAATCATTCAGAAATGGAAAATCAACCTCCGAGGGTTAGTTTTTTTTAATTATTTTTATTTTGAAATTTTTGCATTATTTTCGGTTTTTCATATTGAAATTGATGATAAGTTTACTGGTAATTTCAATAATAGATTAACCATTTCACTTAGATTTCTTATTAAATTCATTCGATTGTTGCCAATACTGCTAAACTGTTTAGTCTATAACCCTGTGAAGTTAGTATTTGTCTTTGTTTTGTCTTTTGGTTGAAGTAATGCAATCCATCAAAGTTTCAATTTGCAGAAGAAGAATAGTTTCTAAACTTAAAATCGCAACATGAAAATAAAAATCGCAACACAAAAATGACTATCGCAACGCGAAATGAAAATCGCAACGCGAAACCAAAATTGCATTGCGATTTTCATTTCGCGTTGCGATTCTCTCGTTACGATTTTCATTTCCGCATTGCGATAGTCATTCTCTCGTTGCGATTTTCATTTCAACCAAAAGACAAAACAGTGTTGCAAATTTTAGTTTCAAGAATAAACTACTACTCTTTATGTTTATTGTTTTTGGTATATCTTCACAGTGTAGTTTTTGGTATATCTAACTTGGTATGTTTATTGTTTTTGTAGAAATTTTTTTCGGCTTCATTGACATTAAGGAATAAAGTTAGCCTAGCCACTACAATTGCTTTGAAGCTTTCACCTGCACAAAGAAATTTGTTTGAGGAAACCTGCTTCGGGCCATGGCTGAGAGTACAGCATCCGGGTGGAGATGCTAATTTGACCCATTTATGGCTTCAGACCATGACTAGCGATCTAACCGATAGTTACAACGTGGTGAGGAAGAGATATGGTTTTATTTTCCACTCGCGTATACTTGTTTTAGGCGGAAGGAGTTCTGCTTAATCAGTGGTCTACGATTCGGACACGATGATGTAGGCTGGTACACTCGTCATATCACCCGCCCATCATGGTTATCCCGGGTTTTTCCTAATGAGTCAATAGAGAAGCCGAACTTATACGTCGACGACCTAAAGAAATTGTTTAATAAGAAAGATGGTTTTACTCGGATGAATGACGTCGATGTTGTCCGAGTATGCCTTCTAGTACTTTTGTATGCCGACTTTTTAGGCAGAGAGGCCAGACAACCTATTCCTCAGGAGCTAATATTATTGGTAGAGGACCTAAATGCATGGAATCTGTTTCCGTAGGGTTCGTATATATGGAAAGCTACCTGGACTAAGTTGTCGTCCGCCTTTGATGACCGCAAAAGTTTGCGTGGAGATGGGTCGAAATACACTTTGTCAGGCTTTGTTTGGGCCTTTAAGGTAAGAATTTCTATATAATGTTTTCAAAATTATAATTAATTATTTAACAATTACTAATGTTTGTTATTATATTGTTTGTAGATTTGGATATTCGAGGCTTTCCCCAGCATGCGAACATATGCATTAAAAACTTCAAATGATATTCCTAGGGCTATTTCCTGGAAGAGGAAACGTCTGTTGGGTTGGGAAGACTTAATACCATATGCGACAATAAATAATGTAAGTTAACACAAATACTATCATATATAAACAAGTTATTAATAGTAGACGTTTAACTTTGTTTGAGTTTTTATATTTTTAGGAGGCCAACACTCCATTACAGAGACTGACACCCACGGAGGCTGAGCTTGCCACTGATTGGTGGCAAGCTAGTTAGCATTTTTTTTATGGCACGAATGATGAGCAGCCTCCACTTCCTCCACTTTGAGAGCCATCACCTCACACAGAGCCATCACCTGATCGACCCGACTATACACCTCTACAATGAGAGCCATCACCTATCCCGTCACATCATCGAGCCTCTTCTCCACCATCACCTCATGATAGGCGACCGGCAAAGATTCCACGACTTCTATCCCCCTGTTCTCCACCTCCACGGGATGAGTCAAGGGAGTTACGTGATGAGGTCAATGCCTTGCGTGAGGAGATCGGTACTCTACGCGATAACGATGGTGCATGGCTTGTGGAGGTGTCTACTTTACGTGGTGAGGTTGTCGCTCTACGTGAGATGGTAGTATCATTGCAGAATGAGGTTCATACTCTATGCAACGAGGTAAGTTTAAGATTTTCCATATTTAACTTGATGATAAATTTAATCGTAATTTCACTTAGATTAATCATTTCACTTAGATTGCTTAGTAAATTTATTCGGTTGCTGCCAATACTGCTAAACTGTTTATTCTTTAACACTGTGAAGTTAGTATTTGTCTTTTGTTTTATCTTTTGGTTGAAGTAAATTTATTCGGTTGCTGCCAATTCTACTAAACTGTGTTTTCTTTAACACTGTGAAGTTAGTATTTGTCTTTGTTTTGTCTTTTGGTTGAAAGTAAATTTGTTCGGTTGCTGCCAATTCTGCTAAACTGTGTATTCTTTAACACTGTGAAGTTAGTATTTGTCTTTTTTTTTCTTTTGGTTGAAAGTAATTTGTTCGGTTGCTGCCAATTCTACTAAACTGTGTATTCTTTAATACTCTAAAGTTAGTATTTGTCTTTGTTTTGTCTTTTGGTTGAAGTAATGCAATCCGTTCAAGTTTCAATTTGCAGAAGAAGAAATAGTTTAATTTCGCAACACGAAACTTAAAATCGCAACATGAAAAATGACTATCGCAACGCGAAATGAAAATCGCAACGAGAGAATCGCAACGCGAAATGAAAATCGCAACGCGAAATGAAAAGCGCAACGACAAAATCGCAACGCGAAACCAAAATCGCAACGTGAAACTATAATCGCGTTGCGATTTTCATTTCGCATTGCGATTCTCTCGTTGCGATTTTCATTTCGCGTTGCGATTCTCTCGTTGCGATTTTCATTTCGCGTTGCGATAGTCATTTTTCACGTTGCGATTTTAAGTTCCAGAAACTATTCTTCTTCTGTAAATTGAAACTTGAATGAATTGCATTACTTCAACCAATAGACAAAGACAAATACTAACTTGACAGTGTTGCAAGTTTGAAACATATTTGTCTTTGTTATCTGATGCATTTTGTGAACTATGATAGAATAATGACTTGGGTGAATACAATGCAAGTTTGAAACATATTTGTCTTTGTTTTCACTGTTTAATTATAATGTATGTTTATTTACTGATTTTTGTATTTAATTATTTAACGGCCCGCTAAGGTGGATGCTTTACGTCGGGTTTTTCTTGCACGACGGAGTTCACGCATCAGACGGCGTGCACGTGCTATTAAGTCTCCGTACACCCCAATAGTGCGAAGACACCACAAGAATAAGCCCGACTCGCCTGTCATCCCTCAAGAGTCTACTCCTATCGTTGAAGAGGCCCCTATCATTCCTCGAGAGTCCCCTTCCACCGTTCAAGAGGCCACTGTCATCGTTGAAGAGGTCCCTCCCACCATTCAAGAGCCCAATTCACATGGCGTCATATGTAAGATTCTTGAGAAACCCTCTGACGTGCCGGACATGATGGATGAGAGTTGGCTCTCGTATGAGTTATCGGCCAGTACCATTCCGGTATATGAAGTGGAGAGGAGACAACTACCGGACACAATTCTGGATAACACCCTTTGGGCTAAGACCGCAGGTGATTTTTATCTACATGAGCGGAGCCAGGGGTGTTTCACTGACATATGCAAGCTCAACGATGATATCTATTTGTTGCTTGATCGGTCTTGGTGGGCGTATTATTAGGGGTCGAAGACAATGTTCGATGGAGGGGTAAGTCTTATATTTTTCTTATATTTCAATTTGATTTTTTTTTTAAATTTATGTAAGTCACTAATATATGTCTTTTTTTGTAAAACAGCATATCGATGCGTGGCTGTCACGTCTTCTAATAATTAGGAAACTTAAGAAAAATAAAAGAAATACAAGATATACAATTATGCCGACGTCTTTTAACGTCGTTCACTTGAAGAATCAACGAGATGAATCATTTACGTTGGGCAATGGACAAGCTAAACTTTATCCTGCATGGTGGGAGGTCGATAAGGTTAGTATTTATTTTAGACTGAGTTTAAAGGCATTCATAAATAAGTGAGCAAATGAATGAATTATTACTTATGATTGCAGGTGTTTATCCCTGTTTTGGAATGTAAACATTGGCTTCTCGTCGAGCTTCAGCTCCCATCCCTTAAGGCAATAGTATATGATATCATGATAAATTACATATCATTGGCTAATTTAAGAGATATTATTAAGGGATGAAGCTCTTATTTGGCTAAATTCTTGGATGCGATAAATTATTAGACTCGTTCTGGAAACAAGAAGCCAAAGAAGCTCAATATTACAGTTAGCAGAGACGAGACCGCACCACAACAAACTGAATGAGCCAGAGGGGATTGTGGTACTCTCGTATGCTTGGCGTTGGAGCGTTTGATCACAGGAAGTATAAAGTATCTACCTCCCACCGATAGAGATAGAGCTGCAGTAGGCTTGTGGTTTCGGCATTATATGGCTAGATTGATATATACGAGACGCTGCCTACCTGCATCCACGTTATAAAAATGTCCATAAACAATTGGTAAGTTTATAGGCTTTTGGTTTGAAAATGTTTGGTTACGTACCTAGAATTCAATAATTTGCTGTTTGTAGGTTTTAGATGTGTAGAAAGTGTTGTTTGAGCAAATATTTGGTTTCTGCAAGTTAATCTCAGAAGTGAGCTGCGTGAAAATGATGTATGGCTGCAAAAGTTGATTCAATAGTAGATGAGGAAATAAGAATTATTGCTTATTTTTTGATTGTTTAATTGATTTGTAAAAGATGATTTGTAAAAGTTAATTTGTTTAATTGATGTGAACATAATTCTTATTTGTGCTTGTTTAATTGATTGAAATGTAATGGTTGATTTGTTGATTTCAATCTGCATTATGTTGAAGGCAAAAATGACTATCGCAATGCGAAATGAAAATCGCAACGAGAGAATCACAATGCGAAATGAAAATCGCAACGAGAGAATCGCAATGCGAAATGAAAATCGCAACGACAAAATCGCAACGCGAAACTAAATTCGCGTTGCGATTTTCATTTCGCTTTGCGATTCTCTCGTTGCGATTTTCATTTTGCTTTGCGATTCTCTCATTGCGATTTTCATTTCGCATTGCGATAGTCATTTCCGCGTTGCGATATTCTAATTCGCGTTGCGATTTTCACGTTGCGATTTTCATTTCGCATTGCGATTTTCACGTTGCGATTTTCATTTCGCATTGCGATAGACATTAAGATGATTGCGAACGTCATTTCCGTGTTGCGATAGTCAAATGAATGCCTAATAAGTGATAACAACTGAACAGATCATAGCAATTTTCAAACTCAAGTTACTAATACATGCCTAACTGAAAATGTTAAAAGTTCACACATAAAATCCACATAATACAACGTTTGCATTTAAAAATCACCTAAGTTAACAGTCCCAAAAGGTGAAGCCGGTTGTGATTGGGATTTTAAAGATGATTGCGATGGCACTGGTGATCCACATGTCAACCTTGTATGACCACTTTTCTTGCACCGACTACATGTCGATCTCTTCTTCTCTTCACCCTTAGACGGTATACGATCGTGACTTTTTGGTAGGCCAAGTAGCCTTCTGTCCATGGCTGGTGGCAAAACTGTTTGTAAGTCATCTGGTATGTCCCACTCAGAAGGATGTGGAATAGGGTAGACAATCTCGCCATAAGTCTGTCGATATACTTCTGTAGTGTAGCAATCCATAACGTATGCGCTTGAATCATCTTGGTTTAGATGAAGAGAAACTTTTATAACATGACCACACAGATAACCAGATGTTTGCCATTTCATACAACTACACGTCTTTGCATTTAGATCGACAAGCCCATTTAAGTTATTATCCAGTACTTCAAACAAAGTGTTTGAACATGGTTCAACTCTCCATGACGTTGACTTCACAGCACGTTTCGTTATCTTTTTTTCTGTCCATGGTGTAACACGATGTTCCAATGTTCCTGTAAATTTAAATAAATAATACTTAGTAAAATATATAAGTTACGAATTTAAAGAAATAATACCTGCATGGTTTCTTTTCTTGTAGTACCACTGTTGAATAGAGGCTCGAAAAAACTCCATTAACATAGTAATGGGTAATTTCCGGGAATGACGACTTAGAGCGTTGATTGATTCTGCACTATTAGACGTCATGAAACCATATCTTGCTCTAAGTTGATGTACTCTTGACCATCTTTCAAACCCGACATCTTCTAGTGTTTGAGCACACGGAGGCAAAACACATCTTAAACAGTTTATATGCTTATTAAAATCCACTTCCCGATAAGCTTTTACAGCCTTCCAGTATGTTCATTTGCGATTTTTTATACCAGCAGACCTTGATTTTAGATTTCTATACAAATGAACACCAGAAAGTCCATGAAAAGCATCTGGGAAACACCTTCTAACAGCGTTGTCAATTGAGTTTTCCCTATCGGATATGATTGTCAGATTGCTAATAGGACCTATGCAATCCCTAAGATGCCCCATAAACCATGTCCATGAATCAGAGGTTTCAGATTTGCCAACCCCGTAAGCTATTGGCAATATCCCCATTGTTAGCATCCATGGCTACTGCTAATAAGTTTACTCCAAGGTATCGACCTTTTAAATGTGCTCCGTTAACTATAATAACTAGGCGCATGCAATTAATAAACGAACGAATCTACAAAATCATATACACAAGAAATATAATCATTTAAATGTGAAATGCATGTAACTAACAAAAATGAGTCAACAAAATTATATTGATTTACTAACCGCAGCACCAATGGTGATAAACAGCAACTCAAAGCGTCCATCTCTATCTGTTTTGATATGAGTTACCGACCCAGGATTTTTCAACTTTAAATTGTGACAATAAGCCGGCAGTTGGGCAAACGATGCTTCTGGCGACCCCCTCAACAATTCCAAGGCATAACATTTGGCTCTCCAAGCTTGAGAATATGAGATACTAATCTTGAACCGAGCATTCATGTCAGTCATAATTTCATGTCTCCGATATACCCTATCATTCAAAAACATTAACTCAGCCAGAAAACCACCCAACACCTTTTTGTTTGCCTGTCTATGGTGAGGAAAAACTTGGGTTCTTGAACATGTATGTTTATCAATAAAAGTCCTAACTTGAAACATTTCGCAATCTTTTATCCTCTTTGTAATCATACGCCACATACAGTTTTTGTCAATCATACACCTTGTTTCGAAACGATCTTTGCTTGATTTGTTAACTTTTAGTTGATAGCCATCTTCCACACATTTCGTATACAAAGCTATCTTCAAGTCTTCCTTTGTATCAAAACAATCATCTTTCTTGATACGAATAATTTTTTGTGTAACAATCAACTGCTATCTTTACCAACTATTCTTCCGGTATCTGAAGTAATTCTGGCATATTCCAATTATACTCCCGTGGCATTTTCTTCGGGGACTTTTCTTTGGGGATTTCTTCTTCTTTTTGTTCTTCAGTGTTATATGAATTACAGAATGGATGTTCAACATGTTCATTTACAGTCGTAACTTCCTCCTCATTATCATCAACAACATCTTCCTCGGCAACGGCTGTTTCATCATCAAAATTCGGGTATTGACCAATATCAAAATCATTACATGCAGGGTCTGTTTCTTCTTCTGAAAAATCATCAAAATCCGAGTATTGACCAAGATCAAAGTCCGGGTATTGACCAAGATCAAATTTCGAATACTGACTAGTACTCACAATTTTTTCTGTTGGCTCATTATCGTCTAACTGGTCAATACGAAAACCGGAATTTGGTGCTGAAAGTTGATTGGGATTTGGATTAGGGAAAGGTTGTGGGTTTTGAGATTGTGTTTAGTATTGGAAATGTGGTGAAACAATATTTGCTTGGTGATGAAATTGTGGTGGAACCATTAAATTTTGAGCACCATAAACTGGGGTTGAAAAACTTAGTTGATTACTACCCGCTACTGACCCAACTTCACTACTTCTAGGTTTAACAACATACAATGTAACATCATCACTTGAAACACTAATGTAAGCAATGAATCGTTCAACATCTTCATTGTCGGTTAACAAATAAACTTTACCATTTCTCTGATAAGATAGCCTAAATCCACTTAGGGGCTCTAAATTCAATTTATTTGCAACACGTAACATTAGAGTTTCATAAGTTAACTTTTTTAATGACAGTTTTAGTTGAAGATTCATGGGTAAAGGCATATATTGTAAAACACCATGAACATTCTCCCATGACCCTCCAAAACACAAATCTATCCAAACATGATCAACATTAGATGATTTCATTATTGTAAATTAATTTACTAAAAAAACGAGCTGCAAAACTAAAACATGTTGCCAGATGGGGAAGGATGTCGTTGGATATAGGAACGGATGTCGTCGGAGAGAGTGATAGATGGAGATGGAATGAGTTGCGATTTAGGGATTTAGGTTATGAGTTGTTGCTGCTGCGTAGTTATATACCCAAAACATTTGTGTTGCGAAATTAAAACCTGTTGCGAATTCAGAAATCGAGTTGCGAATTTGAAATTCAGTGTTGCGATAGTCAGAATCTCGTTGCGATTTACGTATTCGCATTGCGATTTACGGATACGCGTTGCGATTTACGGATACGCGTTGCGATTTTACGTATTGTCGTTGTGATTTACGAATATGCGTTGCGATTTTACGGATACTCGTTGCGATAGTCAGAATCGCGTTGCGATTTATATGTTCGCGTTGCGATTTTCATATTCGCGTTGCGATTCTGGAAAATCGCAATGCTAATTTGTACTATCGCGTTGCGATTCTTCAAAATCGCGTTGCGATTCTGGGAACTGATTTACGATTCTGGAGATCGCGTTGCGATTTTTATTTTGCATTGCAATTTTGTTGGTCATTTTGGCAAATCCAAAAAAAGTTGATTAAAATCGTATATTATAAGACATTTTTGATCACTGAGGTTATTTTCTCTCAAATTTAGTCAATAGATACCTGACATATAATTATTGATTGTTTGAGTGTGTTTGAATAAAAACGCCGATATACTAATTTCCTCCGTATCAAATCTCTTGTTGACATCTTGTTTCGTTTCTCAAGTCATTAAAACCATGTGATACGAGTGAGCATCCCACTATATTTCCTCTAACTTCATATAAGATGAGACAGACAGACAGCGCCGTAGGCTTTCTTGGCAGCGATAGGACAGTAGATTAGAGGGAAAGAGAGATGACTTTTTTTTTCTGCATCGATTACTGCTCCAACACGACCAGCACTTTGCTTTTTGACAAGCTACTACTGGTTCAAAACATGACAGCTTCTACAATACACCACTTAGCCTTGTGTGTTCTCAAAGCTTTAACTTTTTACTTTTCATTACTATATAATTCCTGGCCCTGCAACCCCCACAAGTTTGATCTGAGAAAATGGGGTTGTGTTTTGATCCAAATGAGGTGGTTTTGTGTGGGAAGAGGAAGCTAAGGAGCTTGTTTTGGAAGGTTAGAGCAGAGATAAGGAGACAAGTGAAGGGTAGGTCGACATCCAAGCAGAAGTTTAGGTTCAACTATGATCCCTTCAGTTATGCTCTCAACTTCGACAATGGTAACTTCGGTTTCTTGTGCTGATGGAAGAAATCAAGTCTGTTTTGTAAGGATCTTTTTTTATCCATTTCTCTACCTTGTTTCTAAGTTTGCTTTTTTTATGGTAACGATTGTAAAATCCAGAACTTGAAAAGAATCGAAATCTGCCTCAAAACTGCTTCCAAACTAAGCATGCCATGGATATATTTGCAAACTCTCTTCCTTTTCCTACAATGATGCTTCATATGACAAACAAATTGCAAACAATGTGAAAGAACTTGCAGGTAGCTCTTGTTTTGTTTTAAGCAAAAGAAAATTGGGTCATTTCAGCAGATTTCTTGATGGTTCTGGTCAAAATTTCAAGAATCTGGGTTTCAGTAAGGGAATATATATTTGGTACCCATCACTTCTTTTTATGTTTTTGGGCCGAAAATGGAATATATATACATATATAGGTGGAAAGGTCTATAGATTCTATCCTCATTCTTGATTATTTTTAATTTGAAATATAGATTAAACACGTCATTAAAGTGATTAAGTGATGATTTCTCTGCTTCTTGGTTTAACTAATTTGGCCATACAATTATTTTATCAGAAAACTAGATTAAATCAATCAAGTTTAAAATACATGGAAAAATGCAGCGGCCTTAGCACGTATAATAAGAATAACACGTGTTCCTATAAAGTAATAATTTACGACTGCTGTAGCTTAAGATAGTTGACGAGTTCCAGATTTATTTATAGTGATCATGTATATATGAGTGGTCTGGTCATGTGTAGTATAGTAATACACCACTATTTGATTTGTGTGACCATACATCTCATAGACAGGAATAAGCAATCGTGTGTCATTTTCACTCCATTTTAACATCTTATAAATGTAATTTACCTATTCTCATTCAAATATTTTCTTTTATCACTCCAATCTCACACTCTTCAATTTCATAATCTATAATTATTTTTTCAATATTTCAAATAAACGTACCATTAAATATTTTTAAAATTTTCTCAACTACCTCTTCGAAAAAATGTTATTATTATTTTAAGGATAAATTACATGGGTGACCACTAAACAATGGTAAAAAATTATTTTAACCACCGATGTTTCAATTTGATCAAACAAATCATTCAACTATTTAAATGCTTCAATCAAGTCATATGTCGTTAAGAGTTAACGGAACGGGTGACGTGGGTGTTAAAAACATTTTGGTATAATTACACAATTGGTCAATGTTACTTATATATTCTTTCAATTTGGTCCTTATTTTAATAAATTAAAATGATGACATGTGTCATCATTAGATTGGAAGACTAATTTATTTTTAATTTATAGATTTATTTTCCTCCAATAAGAGAATGTCACGTGTCACTCTCTAGTAGAAAGAAAATAAACCAAGCATAAGGGGCAGGTGGAATCCAAACCAAAGACCTCTTGGGTGAAATGAAAAACACGAAACCATTATTGGGCCACGGCATCCATTTGGTTATTGTCATAGAATAAATAATATATATCTTATATCTTAATAAACTTTTCTTTATACAACAAACAATACAACTAATAAATAAAAATTAAGAATGTTTTTTACATTAATAAAAAAATACAAATATATTAAACATATTAAAATTTTTATTTAATTATATAATTTAATATTATATATTATTTATTAATATAATATAAATATAATATTTTATATTAACAAAAAATATGAATATAATATTTTATATATCTTAATTCTTAATTTTTTTGAAAAATATTTTTTATTGTCATCTTAACTTATTAAATATATTTTATTTTTTCTTAACCTATTAAATATATTTTATTTTATTTTAATGTATATATATATATTTATCTTTATCTTCACTTAAAAATATTTTTATTTTTATCTTAATTTTTAAAAATATATATTTTTAAAATATATTAACTTAAAATATTTTATTATTATTTTAATATTTTATATATGTATTTTTTGTTAATCTAAAAAATATTCTTTTTCTATTTATTAATTATATTATTTGTTGTCTAAAGAAAAATTTACTAAGATACAATATATATAGTATTTGTTGTATGAAAATAACCAAATGGATCCCTTGGCCCAATGGTTTGATGCTTCCCCCTTCACCCTCTGATTGGAGGAAAGTAAATTTATAAATTAAAAATAAATTAAAACAAATTAATCTTTTCAATTGACTGATGAAACATGTCATTATTTTAATTTACTAAAATGAAAACCAAAGTGAAATAATATATAAGTAACATGGACTGATTGCGTAATTATACCAAAATGTTTTTAACTGCCATGTCACCTGTTAAAGGCATGTGGCTTAATTGAAACATTTAAATAGTTGGATGGTCTGTTTGATCAAATTAAAACATTGGTGATCAAAATGATTTTTGACCATAGTTTAGTGGTCACCTGTATAGTTTACACTTATTTTAATCAATTCCATAAAAGTTATTTTATTTATTATAATTATCAATTGTTAAATAATCAAAGTTTTAAAAAATAATAATTAAATGATTAATAACAAGATATATGAGTTAGGATGTAGTAACACCTAATGCCAAACTTTTAGTTTTACACTTTTTTAGGATCGTGGATGAGGGGTAATCAAAGACTGAGATTAATTCATTTTTTCCCAGTGAATATCTTCTCACTTCCTACTATTAATCTTGATTTCTCCTCATCCAACGATCCTAAAAATATTTAAAACTAAAAACTTTTACACTATGTATTTTGATCTTAGTCATCCATGCATCCATGCATACATACATACATTAGTTAGGACCCACTTACACTATGTAAAACTAATAAGTTTTACACAATTTATAATTATTAGATTTAAATAAATAAATGGTTTAGGTTTAATTAAAGTTTGTAAACCATAAATAAATATTTTTTTAACTTACAATAAAATACAATTTTTTCTTTCTAGGGTTAAGGTCTAAGATTTAGGGTTTAAGATTTACTCTTTGATATCTAAAGTTTAGGGTTTATGATTTAGAGTTTAAGATGTGTTATTTAGGGTTTGAAGTTTGAGATGGAATATGAGGTTTTAGGGTTTATAGTTTAAGATTTGTGACTGTGGTAAAAGGAAATATTGTTTTACTATAATTTAAAAGAAATTTATTTATGAGTTATAAATTTTAATTAAATCTAAGTCATTTATTTATTTAAATCTAATGACTATAAAATAGGGTAAAACATATTAGTTTTACATAGTGTAAGTTGATCCTGCCCCTGTATATATTAAATAAAATCATCAAATAAAATAATAGACATTGAACTATGTATTTTTGTAGAAGTGGTAACAAATTGGTTGGATGAAAGTTTTCTTTGAACATGCGGTGATACGAAGTAGGGGTGAGCGTTCGATCAAGTCGAGTTGAGTAAATTTTTTTTGACTTAATCGAGTTGACGATTTATATATTATAACTCAAACTTTATTTGAAATTTTTCGAGTCAAGTTTTTGAGTTTTCGTTTAAGTTTAATTGCAAATATTTATAATATTATGATACTATTTGATTCTAATTTTAATGGTTTTTATAACCATATATATATATATATATATATATATATTCATATGTGATTTTGATATACATAAATCATATAGAGTCAATAGACTTGATTAAGCTTGAAAATCAATATAATAATTACTAAAAAATGATTTATTTGAGTTACTATTTAAGTTATTCGATTATAAAACTCGAACTTAATTCAGTTCAAGTCAGCAAAAATTAATTTTCAAGTCGAGTAGAGTTTTACTCACCTCTAATTAAAAGATAATATTTATTTAAAATATTTTTTAACCTTTAATAATGTACACAACCTACAACGTTGATGCTTGAAATCATGACGTCTAAACAAAACTTTATTATTTATCACTAATTGGAAAGCTTTATTATTTGTATTCATAAATATAAACGGAAACAGAAGATGAGGTATATTTACCAATTGTGTAAATTGTAATGTTAGTAATTGGTATAGTTTCCCTACTATTTTGATTCATAGGGCCTATTGAGGCCCAAAGGTTGCGTCCACGTCAGGCGTCGATTTGAAGAAACTGAAAATCCTACGGTGGTAATGAACTCGTTCAAAAATTTAAACCAAATTGCCCGGAAAATGAAAAAGGCGGTGGCGCCAAATAACCCAATTTCCCTCTATTCTTCTTCTCCCCAAATACCACCATCCTGTTCGATTCGTTTAGTTGTTTTCTCAGCACAAAGAAAAATAGCAGGCGGATCCAAATCCAACCCACCAAAGCCTAGGAAGAGAGTCGACGCTGCTTCAACCGCCTCTCTTGTCCGCGCCAGAGATGGCAGTGCGTTTGCCAAGTGGTAATCTCAATCCAAGCCTCGTTTTCAAATATTTGAAGATTCATTCTTAATTTTCAACCCTGGATTTGCAGTGACGAGTGTAACAAAACTGTACCGGTGACCCTTATCAATATGCATAGCTGTAGCCTTGAAGCTAAAATCAAAATGAATTTGGGTTAGTCACTTAGTCTCCCAGTTTCATTCACATAACTGAAGCAATATTTTTCATGGTGGGATTTTTTCCTTATCGTTTTTACTTTTGTTTTCTTAATTTAGAGGCTCAAGTTATTGAGAAGCCTGCTGAAGCCAATAAGAAACCTGCAGAAAGATATTGTTTACATCGACGAATATTCTTTTGAAGTTTCATATTTGGTTTTGATTTGCTTATGTTTCTGATAGTTGTACAGGAAGAAACCTTCAACAACAGAACCAAACGCTAAAAAGCCGAAGAAGTTGAGAAGGGGGAAAGGTCCTAATGCACCCAAACATCCTCCTACTGCCTTCTTTTTGTTCATGTAATGACCCTTGGTTTACTGTTTATTTTTCCTTGTATTAATTAATCCCAGGGTACTGCTGATAGGTTTCCCTTGTTACTTTTTCAGGGACGACTTTAGGAAATCTTATAAGGAAGCAAATCCAGATGCAAAGGGTGTTACAGGGGGTACTCATTTCTCACTTTTGTGCTTGACATGGTTCTCTTGAGAACAAAATTGTGTAATGAGCATTTTGAAGATGAAACTTAGGTTGCGAAAGAAGGTGGTGAGAAATGGAGATCCATGTATGATGAGGTAAGTTGTTGGTATTCAATAATTTTAATTATACTTGTTTACTAATGACTTATGATGATTCAAACCAGGAAAAGAAGTGTTACATTGATAAAGCTGCTGAGCTCAAGGCTGAGTATGAGAAGGCTAAAAAAGAGGAAGTAAGGCATCATTACCTTTTTCTTCAAACATTTGATTTAGCTGCCTGTGGTCCATGGTTCTTTCGTTATTCATTTGTTGTGACAAACATCTCACTTGGTTGTTTTAATCAGGAGGAAGAAGCTTCTTCTGATAAGGAAGCCCCTGCAGCTGCAGCACAAAAGGAGGCAGAAGTGTCGGATGATTATTAGTGAGTTGCATAACTTGTGTTTTTGGAGTCCCCAAGAATCTGTTGTTTGTGTGAACTTTTTGAATTTTCTTTTCAAGCTAATGGATTCTACTAGGTATATGAATGCGTTAGAAAATCATCTTGATTTCTATGTGAAAGCTGAAAGAGTAAATCAGAATTAATGATATCAAATTTGATCTATAGAAGTGTCCTTCAATTTTTTCTTTTGTGTGCATTTCTTAAGACAAGTTGTCACAATGTACAGCTTACGCAAGTGGACCATTATTGGCCAGTTTGAATGGATGATAATGAGTTATCCGACATATCTCGAGGTATTGTCCTATCAAAGAGTAGTAGACTGAGCTTCAGCACATCCTCTCCATGGTGACTGGACCACCTGACAGTCTGTTCTACTTCTTCCTTTGGCAAATTTGGCTATTAAGGAATAATTCTGTTTTTAATAGAAAATTAGACATCAATTGAGGATGCTGAATTGACCATATTCTCTATTAAATTATATTAAAGAGGAAGGATTAGCCTATAAATTGGAATCGGGATGTCTTCTACATGCTGAGCACGCAGTTTTGATATGGTACGAAATAGCATTGAGGCAGCTACATGTTTGAATAAACTTTTCTTTCGATCAAATTATTCCTTTGAACTTCAAAAGAATGACCCTAAGATTAACACATTAATTTCTGAAAATGGACTTTAAAACCCATCTTTGCCGATAATGTTACTACCTTAATCTTAGGGGCTATTTCGTATCATGCTTTCAAAGTAAGGGGACAATTTGAATGAAAGAAAAAATCAAGGGCAGTTTGATTGAGAAAAAGTTGGGAGGCCAGTTTGACCAAACTTGTCTTTATGTTCTAAGCCAAACTAAAACTTTGTTATAGTGTAACCAAGTTAATCTAAATTCTCCATACATCCCAACTTTGAGGGAGGCCGTTCTATCATCATATCTAACGTGAAATGCTGATACCGTTATGTATCTCAATCTGCCAAAAAATCAAGTCCAAGTTAGGGTGCCATTATACTAATACGCAAGGCCGGTTTTGGGTTTGTGCGGGCTGTCCAACCGCACATGGTTTAATTTTTATAAGGGTTTCCAAATTTTTTTAAATCTTTTGTATATATGTGTATTTAGGATGTTTGACCCAAAAAATTTTAAGTCCAAGGCTCACATTATTACATGAAGATATTTTTTACCACTATTTAACGTTTTCTTGTACTTATAATAAATTTTAAAATATTAGTGAACTTTATATATCTAATATTTTAATTTTAAAAAGTCTATTTTACTGTTATGACATAAGACCACCAAAATTTACAAAATGATCATATTAATACGACTACAGAAAAGTACATTAAAAATTGCCAAGAAAATGACGGCACTCCATATATAGATCTTCAACACAAAAAGTGAATCAAAAGTACTGTTGAACAACGCCTACATATACGCTCAGATCCGATTTTGTGTACATCACAATATACGTAACTATCAGCTTTTTCCCACTCCTGTGGTTAAATAACATAATCACCCTTGTATCTTTCTACCTTTCCATCAAATATAGCCTTAATTCGTGAACAATCGAAGTGCATAATAGGGAATCTAATTTGTAACTTGTAGGCACACGTTTTTCTCCGGATAAATATTTCATCTTTTATTTTATTTTTATTTTATTATATATATAGCTTAACGGAAAAATATTATATTATAATAGTATATAGTATATATTATATAGTTTTGAAAATAGTTTTTTTTTATAAAAAACAACTAGTTTTATTAAAAATAGAAAATATCCAGAATTACAATGAAGATTTAAAAATAAACCGTAAACGTAAACTAAATTATAATTAGGACATTTTCCTATAAACATTGACACAAAAACTAGTCACCTAGACCACACAATGACCAATAAAGTTAAAAGGTTAAAAAACCTAACCAATGCTCGAACAAAATAAAGATACGAATAAATCTGACTACATCGGCAAACGAACCACAAAAGGGAATGTAACTACTGAAAGGCCACCAAAAATCGCAAATTAGAATAAAGCGACGTGAGAAAACTATTCACGAGCACAAAAAGAGTATCCAAATCAATATGAGGGTTCAAAGCAGAGAACATCAACATGATAACAAATAGAAGCCATCTTGATCAGTCGTGGCAATGTCAAATCTAATCCTGAGAAAATAAATAAATGAAAATAACGGCCAAACGACTGAAAACTACCAAAAAGAAGAGAAAAAACTTCTATAAAGGCACAAATAAACTTGCCATAAAGTCAAAATTATTATTATTAGAAACTAAAAAAGAGAAAAGACAATCGGCGGTTGACAACCAGTATCAAAACTTGTACCGCCGTCGGCTAACAAAATCAAAGAAGAAAAAGTTGTATTGATCGATAGAAATTGGTACAAGTTGTAAAGAAAAAAAAAAGGAGAGGAAGAGAGGAAGAGGGAGAGAGCGGCTAGGGTTACATTGTATTCCCTTGCTAAGTATGTTTACCTTAGGAGTCATTTTAACCTTCGTCGGAGTCGTAGTTGATGATGGAGATTTGAAGAGCGAAGTGTTGAAGGGTGCTTAAGAGGGTTATGTTTGGGAGTTATCTAGGTATATTTTAGGTTTTCAAAGGGGGAATGAGAGGGTTTAGATAATGTAGGCCTAGGTTTTAAGTCACTTGACAACTATGGTGGTGGCTAAAGCATAGGAGGTCGAAGGGTTAAAGGGAATTTCAATGTTTTGGGGGGAGGAAAGTTAGTTTTGAGGTTTTAACTTAGACCTAGGCCTAAGAGACTCAAATCAAGTGAGTTAAAGTGGTTTAGGGCTGGTTAGTATCTACGACCGTCATAAATGGCCGTTGGAAGTTGAAATGGTCGCCAATATATGGCGGTCGGAACCTGAGCTTTATGGGTTGGACTATTACACTTTATATCCTCATGATTTATGAGTATTTGCGTTTAGATCACTAATCTCTAGTTTCTTACATTATTTAGTTTTAAATCGAAGCATTAATCTGGTTATTTTCCCTTTAGTTTTTTAAAGCATGTTGTAGAGCATAAAATGTAAATTTGGCTTTTAGTCTTTAGGATTTTGCTTTGTTCTTGCAATATGGTCATCTATTTGAATAATGTTTGTTATTGTTTCAAATTGGGGTATTTAATATGATATTTTCCCTTTAATTTGATGATTGGTTGTTTGGATTGAAAAGAAATTATCATGTTTAAGTCCCTTTAGATTAGCTTTTCATACATCTTAGCCATTGTATCTTTGGTTGTTACTTTTTTAATTTTATTTCTGGATTGTTTTTAGCTTACCATTATCTTATTTATTTAATTGTGACTTGTTCTAGTTGATAACATTTTAGCCTTAGCATAGTAGTACTCTTAGGTTTAGGTTAATTTTAATTTAATCCTTAGTGAGAATACTTTATGTTGAACTATGTTTTATAATATTTTGATATAACAAATTAAGATAAAATGTTTTTGGACTTGAATTTAATTTGTTCAAAGTTTTTAAAAGTTTTCAAAAATAATTCAAAGTTCATTAAACTAGAATTTGAGCACAAAACATGTTTTTCTAGGTATGTAGTACCAATGCTGTTCTTACAGAATCGATACTGCATGAACAGTACCGATACTGTTCACGTGATACTGATACCAAAGGTAAGAGAAGTATCGATACTCTCAAGGTAGTATCGATACTACCAAGTGTTTTTCAAATAGCTCAAATTCCAGAATGCAAAATATGTATCGATACTCTAAGGAGTACCGATAGTACTTTACACACCAGTATCGATACCATGAGCATAGTATCGATACTAGTCAAGCCCAACGGCTAGTAATGGCTAGTTGATTTAAAAATTTTAAAGGAAGTACCGATACTCATTAAATGAGTACCGATATCCCTGTACTGGGCATTTTAATTTGCAGAAAAATTATCCTCAATGGCTCCAAATCATCCCCAACGGCTCAAAATGGCCACAAACACATTCCAACCTATAAAAACAAGTTAATGACAATTGAAGAAGGATTAGAACACCTATCCAAGCAATCAAACACAAGAGAAGAGTTTTTTCATTCTTATTTTCCTTTCTCTTGTAAATATTAGTGTTTTTGTGAGCTTACTTTTGTAAACACCTTCCTTGTGAGGTTTTCTTGTTTACATTCTTTATACCTTTTGTAAAAGTGGAGTGGTTCTATCTTAGCGATTGAAAAGATCAGAATTTGTAAAGATTATCTCTTTATCCTATGAAAAAGAAAGAATAAATTAATGAATTTGTTAGAAAATCCTTAGTGAGGAGCTAAGGTAGTGGATGTAGACTTGGTTGAGAAGTCGAACCACTATAAATTCTTGTGCATCCATTTTCTTATCTTTTAAATCTCCTTAATCCCTAAATTTTTCTCAAATCCACTTCAACCCCTCTTAGCAATATTCAGTTGTCAATTGAGCTTCATTGAATATCCTAACACTTTAACTTTAGATGTAGTCCCTAAACTTTAAAACTTTTTAAAATTAGTCCTTAAACTTTTAAAATTATGGAATAATTAAATTTGGCCTCCTCATTAACACGCCCGAATGTCCAAATTGATTATTCGATTCTATAATTGACATAATTAATTAGGGATAACAATTAGAGCCTCCATTTTAAATTTCTCACACTTTAGTCCCTTAATTTAGGGAATAATTTGAATTGGCTCCCGTATTTAACATGCCCAGAGGACCATTTTGATTATTCGACTAAATAATTGGTTAAAATAAACGAGGGTTAATTAGAGCCTCCACTTTTTGTTTAATTTTACCTCAGTCCTTTAAATTTAGGGAATAACCTGAATTGGCTTTCGCATTTAACATGTCCAGAGGACTATTTTGATTATTCGACTAAATAGTTGTTTAAAATAAATTAGGGATAATATTAGAACCTCTATTTTAGTTTTATTCCTCTAAATTCTTTAATTTTATAATTGACACTTTAGGTTAGAGAAAGCCTTAATTAATCTACCTAGCATAATTAGGTTTTTAAATGATTGATTGATTGCATCTTGATTTTAAAATAACAACACAATGTTCATTTATCAAGGAATTAATAATGTGTCTTCCGCGTTATGCTTAGGGGATGACCACTGGTGATTCCTGAAGTAAATCAACATCCTTTTCAAAACACATATCATGATTTTTTTTAAACTTTAAGGCAATGTTTGTTTAGTTAAATTAACATAGAAGCTTTAGCATTAAATGCTCGAGGGTGGTCGTTATTGGTCTTAGTAAATTGATATCCTTTTCTTAATAATGATTTTTAAATTAAATAAAACCTCAAACTTAAGGTTTCTAATTTTTAAATATAGGGTAATTGACTAGGTACCAATTTCTAGGCATGTGGGGGTGCTAACCCTTACCCACGTGTAACTGACTCCTGAGTCTAATTTCTGGTTTTCGTAGACAAAATTTGGTATTTTCGTTAAAATAATTTTTTTATTAAAATTACTTGATTTTTGGTGTTCCAATCACACCTAAAAATGATTGGTGGTGACTCCTAACATTTCATAAAATCATTTTAATTACAATTGACAATCATGAAATTTATTGATAAATTCTGGAGGTTTACAAAGTCATGGCAAAACCAATATTTGAATTTGCCAGACCTACACGAGGAAAACCAATATCTAAATTTCTTGGTGGTGTGACCTACTAGTTGATTTTCCCCCCGAAGGGCCAGTTGTGACAGCTTGGCGACTTCACTAGGGACTTTTGTTTTCTAAAACAAAAATTGAGAGTCGAGCCACAAGTCGATTACCCTATATTTGAAATTTGAAAATTTAGAGTTTGAAATTATTTAATTTACAATTCATTATGTTATTTTAAAATAATAATAAGATTTTCTCTTTGGTTAATGTTTTCACTTGTGTGAATATATTTAGGATTGTTCATACTATAGCTCTACACCCGAGCTTCGTCCTGTTTCATCTTAATAGGGGAAAATGTCACACCACCGAGGGAAACTGGTTTTCCTCGTGTAGGTTTAGCAAATTACCTCTGGAAAGCATTCTAAGTGTTTGTCCAGATACTGGTTTTTGACACACTCACTCAGTGGTGTGATCTCCTAGACTGAATTTGATTCACAAGTCTATAATGGGTCAGAATCGAAGTCCTTATTAACCTTAGTAGTTGTAATGACATTTTGGGAACATTTTTTAGAACCAAACCTCATATAGAGAATTTAGCAAGCCCACCATGTAATACCCATAAACTTTGGTTACTGACCAAAATATAAAATTTGAAAGTTTGGTTACCAAAGTACAATGATTGGAAAAGTTTAAGTACCAAAAGGGTAATTTCCCAAAAGTTTAGGGACCAAAGTGTAATTTTCAAAATTTATGTATTTTGGCCCATAAATGAATAGTTCACTCCAAGAGTGATGTTCGGGTAGAAATCATATTCTTGATCCAGAAGTTGTGTTAAAAGCTACAAAGTGTTAAAGTCTGGTAAAAATTCGGTAAATCGGATCGAATAGAAATTTCAGAAAAATTTGAAGGTTATTAAATTAAGCTTAAAAATATTTTTCCACATGTTAACATGATGGAAAATAATATGGACAATTGGATTTTAGAATTTATCTCCATGTTAATTTTGGTCAGTTGGATGAAAAATGACAATATTGAAATTTTTGAAAGATTGCAAGGGCAAAGTTGTAAAGGGCAAGAATTTTGGTTCATCTTTGACTTTATAAAGATGATAAGTGTTATGTGGCTTGGTATGAATGTAAATATAATGATTCATTAATGAAAAAATTGTCATTTCTCAATTAAATGAATTTTAAATTCATTTAAGCTTAAATACATGATAAATTAACATGAAATTAAAGAGAAATTTCATGAAAGTTGGGTATTTTTTAGCCCCTTAGCCGTGAGTTTCATGGAACAAGGTGAGAAATTTTATTTTACATTTTCAAGCAATTTCCTTTGGATTTTGGATTGAGATGTGAAATAGAAAATTATTCTATTCGAAAAACACTATCATTTGATACCATTATTTCATGCTAATATTGCTTGTGTTCAAAGATCCCAAATTCTAGGGTTTATGTTCATGTTAGGGTTTTAAGAAATGATGATGGATTTTAATGTTATTGAGGTCGTAGAATCATTTACAAGCTTGATTGATAATTAAAAACATTTATACAAAACTATTCATGCTCATGTTGATTTCAGCCTAACCCTAAATTTAGGGAAAGATTATGATTTGATGAAATTAAGTTAGGAGTTTGATTGTAGAGATCTTGAAACGTTGAATCGAGGTTGATTTCATGCTCGAATCAAGTGAAAATATTGAAACCCTTACCCCTAAAGTGTTCGACCCTAAGGAAAAAATTAGGGAAAAATTTGTGACAAATTTCCCTAAACTTAGAAATGATATTTGGAAGGTTCTAAGAGCTTTAGAAAATTATTTAGGCTAATTTGTAATTTTTTGAAAGTTGGGGGACCTATTTGACAACTATAAAAAACTATGGGGTTAATGTATACTTGTTAAATAGTTGTTGTATTATGCTGGAAATTTATGTTAGAGTGTTGAAATTGATGTTAGAATGTGAAATTGGGTTATTTTGTGAAGTTGAGAAAAATTGAGGATAAAATCGTAAATATGGAAAACTTGGGAACTTAAATGAAAGTGTTATGTAAAGTTTGGAGAATTTGGATAAAAAGGAGTTGGAATTGTCAGCTTGAAGTGATAAAGTCAACATTTATGTTGTGACATGGAAATTGTATTGAATGAGCATTGAAGTGTTTTTAGGAATTTATTTTCCACTGTGGGCCTATGTTAGTGAGATTCTAACATGTGGTTTGAAATTTATATGTTTTGTAATGATTTTCATTTGGATCATGATTAAAGTCATGATCAAGAAAAATTAGATTTAAGGAATTTCTAAGGAAAGTTTGCAAGCTAAGGACGCCAGGTGAGTGCATATTTAATTCGTATTTATGCTATCGTACAAACATTGGCTTACGATGATCTAGTGACGGAGTTACAATGGTAAGAAGTTATTCCTAAATGTTATTTGATTTGTGGTTTAAACATGCATGTTCATTTGGTGATCTAATAGAATTAGTGAATAAGCTAAAAATGCAAGTTGGTGAAACCTGCCTAGAAATTTTGTTCTGAACAGTAAGTTTAGAAAATCACCATAAATTATACAGAAATGATTAGAGGATGAACATTATACTTTTGGATTTTTATACTAGTATAGTTTTGTTTAAAACAAACGGAAACTGATTTTGAGGATTATACAAAAAGATATGAATTTTTAATTGAGGATAGGTCAAAAAACAGGGCAGCAGGTTCTGCAAAATACAACTTATGTACGTCAATTTTGAAAATTCACTATAAATTGTACAAATTGAACTAGACGATTTTACCTATATTGTTTGATTCGTATTCAATTTTAGTTTCCATTGGTTTAAACGGAATAATTTTTGAGAGAGAGTATATTAATACAAAATAATATTTCTTTATCGGTAGTGCAAACGCCATAATACGAAATTGTGATGAACTTCTTAATAAAAGCGAATTTAAAGCAGAGGATCAATCTTAAAGCTTAGAGAGGCTTATATTTTGATTTGTATAAATAATGTTGAAATGAGTGTATTTACTATATACTAATATGTTATGAGGATGACTTGCGATGAGTCAACCTCGAGTGTTTTTACTAAGCATATTTTTAACACGTTCTGAAGTATTTTCATTAAGTTTTTGAAAATGATTTTATTGAAGGATTTTAGAGCATGAACTACCTTAAAACAACTGGATGTATTTTACTCTATTTAACATCTATTAGTGTTTCAGAATAAATGTTTAATCTGCGTTTTGGGATATAACAACCTATTATATGTACATTGAGAGTCATAAGTGCATTTCGACATACTTTGAGTATGATGATTATCGATCGATTTTGTTTAATGCATTATTGCTTTTTCATACCAGTATTTTGTGTACTTGGAGTATTACTTTGTTACTATGGCACTATGTGTGCAATGATGGTGTTTATAATGAGCACTTGTTAATACCTTGAATAAGGTGGTTATCGATCGATTTTGTTTAGTGCATTTGTTGCAGTTTTGTACTTTCGGCACTATGTGTGCATTGATGGTGTTCATAATGAGTTTGTGAATACCATTTCGATTATTAGTATAGTGTTGCTATTACTACAATACATATACTTTTGTTTAGCACTTATGTGCAATTTTTGTACCTTGCATTCTTATCTGTCACACATTGGGCTGTGAATGGACATTTTTGAATAGACCGATTAATAAGTACGCTATGCATATAAAATAATGTTTCACAGGTCATGTGACGAAAATTTGGCTTATCAAGTCATTTTTATGTATATATATATATATTTTATACGATTTAATTCGTATTTTAATCTTTTATAGCTCACTTATGCTTTAAAAATGTTTTACTTACTCTTCTTATGACTCACTAAGTGTATACTTAGCATGTGATGATTTTCACGCATAGGTAAAAGAAATGAGTGGAGGAAGGAGCTGAGCTTGGCATCAATCATCGAAGATTACTTACCGGTATCAGTAACATACTACTGTTGTTTTAAATTTCTAGTTGGCATGTATTCGTGTATACAAAGTTCGTATTGTTTTAATATGGGTTTTGACACATGTTATAGTTGAAGTATATTTATTTATTAAACCGTTTTTTTCAAAGCCCCTGAAGTTAAGTTTATTGGATGCTTATATTATCAAGGTAAGAGTCAATAGTAGTTATAGACATAAAAATAATTATCATCGAGTTTGTTCTAAATGTCTGACAAGGCAATGCATCAAGTGCCTTCTAGATTGTTGTAACATATTTCCATTTCTTAGTGGAAATGGAAACGAGTTTCAATGGAACGGACTCTGTAATAGGTAAAGATTATTTAAGATAATCTTAAGACAACTTCTGATCCACAAAATTCTTACTCAAACTTGAAAAGAAAAGAGATTGAATATCAAGAATGTGATAAAGTATTTCTTAAAGTATCTCCTGGGAAGAAAGTATCGCAGTTCGGACGCAAAGGAAATATGAGTCTGAGATTTATTGGAACTTATGAGATTTTAAAAAGTGTCAGACCAGTGGCTTATCATTTAACATTACCTCTGTAATGGATAAGATTCAAAATGTTTTTCATGTGTCGATGCTCAGGAAGTATCGATAAGATATTTCACATATTATTACCCCAGAGGAATTAGAGATTTGACTAGATTTGACTTATGAAGAAGAACTAATAAAGATTTTGGCTTGATGAGTCAAAGAACTTTGGAAGAATACGATTCATTTGGTCAAAGTTCTTTGGCGAAATAACAAAGTTAAGGAAGCTACCTTGGAAAGAGAAGAGGACATGAAAAACAGTATTCACATCTGTTTTCTCCAGGTATGTACAAAATTAAATGACGATTTTTTCTTAAGGGGGAGAATTTTAATACCCCAAACTTTGGTCATTGACCAAAATGTAAATTTTCAAAGTTTGGTGTCCAAAGTACAAAGATTATAAAAGTTTAAGGACCAAAAAGGAAAATTTCCAAAATTTTAGGGATCAAAAGTGTTATTTTCAAAAGTTATGTATTTATTCTCGTAAATAATTCACCCCCAAGAATGACGTTCAAGTAGAAATCATATTCTTGATTCGGAAATTGTGTTAAAAGTTACAATATGTTAAAGTCTGGTAAAAATTCAATAAATTGGATCGAATAGAAATTCTAGAAAAATTTGAAGGTTATTAAATTAAGCTTTAAAATATTATTTCCACATGTTAAATAATGGAAAATAATATACACCATTGGATTTGAGAATTTATCTCCATGTTAATTTTGGGACCGTTGGATGAAAAATGGTAATATTGAAATTTTAGAAAGATTGCATGGGAAAAGTTGTAAAGGGAAAGAATTTTGGTTCATCTTTGACTTTATAAAGATGATAAGTATTACGTGGCTTGGTATGGATGTAAATATAAGGATTCATTAATGGTAAAATTGTCATTTCTCAATTAAATGAATTTTAAATTCATTTAAGCTTAAATACATAATAAATTAACATGAAATTAAGGAGAAATTTCATGAAAGTTGGGTATTTTTTTAGACCCTTAGTTGTGGGCTTCATCGAACAAGGTGAGAAATTTTATTTTGCATTTTCAAGCAATTTCCTTTGGATTTTGGATCGAGTTGTGAAATAGAAATTGTTCTGTAACATCCCAAATATCGAGTCAGTGACCAAATTGTAAGAAGTCAAAACTTACTAGTTTAATTGGAACAACTTGAAAAGTTCAAGGATTTATTGTGGAATTTTGTTTAGGACTTGATATCAAAATTGGGTTATTGGAAAGGCATTATGGTCTTTTCACAAGAAGGATTTTTATCTTCCCTTTTTAAGGGACAAAACATGTGGAAAAAGGGAGAAAAGGAAAAGAAAAAGAAAAGTTTGGAAACCTTGTTATCTTCTTCCTCGTTGCTGAGAGCTCTAGTTTTAAAGGTAAGTGATTTCAGGCTGTTTGTTTGTTCAAATTTCGGTTTGGTTTTGAATATTTGGGGGTTATATAAGCTTAAGGAAAGATTATGGTTGATTAAAACTAAGGGAGGAGTAAAATAATGATGAATTTGTAAAGTGGGGTTTTAAATGAATTGGTTATATGGTTTATTTTTTGGATTTCTATTGATAAATTTGACTTGTCAAGGGTCTAATTAAGGAGTTAGAAAGATTAGAAATGATTAAGAACATGTTTGAAAATATGGTATGATTTTGAAATGCAAGTGTTCTAGTGAGATTTTGGATGTTTAGGAGTAGTAAATTGAGAAAAGTTGGTTTTGATGAATGAAGTTGAGTTTAAAGGCATAAAAGGAGATAAAAGTAGGAGATTTAGGTAAGTTTTGGTTAAATTTCAAAATAAAAATGGTAATTTCTGGGTCAGGGTATCGGTACTGGAAGAACAGTACCGACACTTCAAGGCAAAATGTGTTTGATTTCAAGGATCAGTATCGGTACTAATTGAGGGAGGTACCGATACTGAAAGGGGAGTATCGATACCAAGAGTAAGGTATCAATACAATTATTAGGTTTGAAATTCCAGAATGTCAAAATGGTAACGGTACCGAAGTGGGTATCGGTATCGAAGTGGGTATCGATACCATAGAAGGGAAGTATCAGTATTGTAGTGGGAGTACCGATACTAATACGCCTGAAATGATAAATTAAGTGTTTCTTTCAGCTTAAGTTATTATGTGTGGTTATAAATGATATGAATTGTGATATATATTTTTGATTTTTCTTGTGTAGACATCGAACAAAGACAAGTTAGGAACACTTTGATGTTATAAGTTATCGATCAAAAGTGATAAGGACTGATTTAGGACTTCAGTGAGACAAAGGTGAGTGCAACTCATTTGTTTATATTCGATTCGAGGGCGGCTTGTGATAAGCCAACCTCAGAGTTTTCGATCGAAAACCTTTCAATTTCTTTTATGTTATATTTTTTCAATATTTTATTCAAGCTATATTATTTAAGCTATGTTTGTTGATTATGTGTACATGATTATGAAAATGTGACATGTGAACATGTGTATACGAAAATACTCGATGTGAAAGTGCCTATGTGAACAAGATATCCTTTTAATAACGAAATGATAAATAATTATGTGGTTAAAATCCCAAGGTATATGTATGATGATTAGAGGTATAGTTGGCATGCCAAGAGTCGAGGGTTCTATGTGGTCATTCGGGACAAAAGTATGTGATCCCTTGGGACAAATATGTGGTACTTTGGTGCAAATTATGTGAGCTATGGTGACAACATTAGTGCACAACCTCAATGTACTCAAATACCTAGAGTTCTTAGTAATATACATTGGGCCATTAAAAACAATATTATATGAACCGAACAATGACTAAAAGAATCTATTCTTGTTTTGACAAGCAATTTGAATCCCTTATGAAATGTTTTATGACATGAATAAGAATTTTTGTTTATAAAGTTTTATATGACTCGCATTTGCCTCACTAAGTCAACGACTTAGCGTGTTATTGTTTCACGTGTAGGTTTGAAATATTAGAGGATTGAGTTTAGGCGAGGACATCATACTCCCGCGAAGATCAGATCATAACAATTTAAATGTAGGTTTCTTGTAAATTGTAAACTGTTTGCATGTACTACAAGTTAAATTGAAATGCTCTGATCTATTTTGTAAACTTATACTTTTGTATTTATGTAAATTATTAAGTGTTTATTTAAATATTAATGTGAGTTTTTATAAGTTGCTTTAATTCAAGGGTTCCATCATTTTAATAAGAATAAAAGTTTAAATTTTCCCCTACTTTTTAATAGTCAATGGTTTGAAAAGTCAATGTGACATCTCGGATTCGTATCCGGGTCGGGTACGGGTTAGGGGTGTTACATTTAATGGTATCAGAGCTATTGTTTAATTGGCTTTAAGTTCAAAATGAATTCATTTTTGTTTTACAAAGTGTACATGCCAACTATGAGTTTAGTCTCTCTGATCTGATAGATAACTAGTATGTTGTCCTTACTAATAAAATAGTGATTTGATCTTATCAGATGTTGGATTTTGAGGGCTCCTGAAGTGAAGCGAGAGATAGAAATGAAGGCAGTAGCAACTCACTTGCCCCGAGTAAGCAGGGTGAGGAGCAGGCACATCATGGAGTGTTGTACAAGATCAAGAGACCTTTTTCCAGACATTGGAAGTGATTCTGACACGTTTCCAACCATCGGCTCTCTCAGCTCCTAAGATGAATATGGCTAAGGAGCTTAGAAGTCTAGGAGCATCCGAATTTAAAGGAGAAGCTGAAGAAGGTCCCCTTGCTGTCGATCTGTGGCTTAATGACCTTAAGATAATGCTTGAGAATCTTCATTATTCTGAAATGGAAAAGCTGGATAGGGTAGTTTCGTTACTGCGAGGTCAAGCCAGAATATGGTTGTCTAATGTGACGATGAGAGCTACAAGGGACCAAATGACATGTTCGTTCTTCTTGGAAGAATTTATGAAAAAACACATCGGGGATTAGTTCATTTGTCAAATGAAATAATTGTTCTTGTGTAGACATCGAAAAAAGACAAGTTATAGACACTTAGACGTTATAAGTTATCGATCAAAAGTGATAACGATTCATTTAGGACTTCAGTGAGGCAAAAGTGAGTGCAACTCATTTATTTATATTCGATTTGAGGGTGGCTTGCTATAAGTCAACCTCAGGGTTTTCGATCGAAAAACTTTCAATTTCTTTTATGTTATATTTTTCAATGTTTTATTCAAGTTATATTATTTAAGCTATGTTTGATGATTATGTGTACATGATTATGAAAATATGACATGTGAACATGTGTATACAAAAATACTCGATACAAAAGTGCCTATGTGAACAAGATATCCTTTGAATAATGAAATAATAAATAATTATGTGGTTCAAAGCCCAAGGTATATGTATGAGGATTAGAGGTATAGTTGGCATGCCAAGAGTCGAGGGTTCTATGTGGTCATTCGAGACAAATATGTGGCACTTCGGTGTAAATTATACGAGCTATGGTGACAACATTAGTGCACAACCTCAATGTACTCAAATACTTAGAGTTCTCAGTAATATACATTGGGCCATTAAAAACAAAGTTATATGAACCGAACAATGAATAAAAGAATCTATTTTTGTTATGAAAAGCAATTTGAATCCCTTATGAAATGTTTTATGACATGAATAAGAATTTTTGTTTATAAAGTTTTATATGACTCGCATTTGCCTCACTAAGTCAATTACTTAGCGTGTTATTGTTTCACACGTAGGTTTGAAATATCAGAGGATTGAGGTTAGGCGAGGACATCATACTCCCGCGAAGATCAGATCAAAACAATTTAAATGTAGGTTTCTTGTAAATTGTAAACTGTTGGCATGCATTACAAGTTAAATTGAACTACTCTGATCTATTTTGTAAACTTATACTTTTGTATTTATGTAAATTATTAAGTGTTTATTTAAATATTTAATGTGAGTTTTTATTATTTCCTTTAATTCAAGGGTTCCATCATTTTAATATGAATTAAAGTTTAAATGTTCCCCTACTTTTTAATAGTCAATGATTTGAAAAGTCAATGTGACACCTCAGATTCGTATCCAGGTCAGGTACGGGTTAGGGGTGTTACATTTTCTATTCTAAAAAAACTATCATTTGGTACTATTATTGCACGTAAATCTTGCTTGTGTTCAAAGATCCTAAATTATAGGGTTTATGTTCATATTAGGGTTTTAAGAAATGATGATGAATTTTGATATTATTGAGGTTGTAGAATCATTTACAAGCTTGATTGATCATTAAAGACATTTATACAAGACTATTCATGCTCATGTTGATTTCGGTTTAACCCTAAATTTAGGGAAATATTATGATTTGATGAAATTAAGTTAGGGGTTTGATTGTAAAGGTCTTGAAATGTTAAATCGAGGTTGATTTCATACTTGAATCAAGTGAAACCCTTGAAACCTAACCCCTAAAGTGTTCGGCCCTAAGGAAGAAATTAGAGGAAAAAATGTGAAAAATTTCCCTAAGCTTAGAAATGATATTTGGAAGGTTCTACAAGCCTTAGAAAATTATTTGGGTCAATTTGTAATTTTGTGAAAGTTAGGGGACCTATTTGACAATCATGAAAAGTTATGGGGTTAATGTGTATTTTTTAATAATTATTGTACTATGATGGAAATTTATGTTAGAGTGTTGAAATTGATGTACATTGAGAGTCATAGGTGCAATTGAGAGTCATAGGTGCATTTCAACATACTTTGAGTATGATGGTTATCAATCAATTTTGTTTAATGCATTATTGCATTTTTGTATGAGTATTTTGTGTAGTTAGAGTAGTACTTTGTGTACTATGACACTATGTCTGCAATGATGGTGTTCATAATGAGCACTTGCTAATACCTTGAATAAGGTGGTTATCGATCAATTTTGTTTAATGCATTTGTTGCATTTTCGTATTAGTACCTTTGCGTACTTTCGCTACTATGTGTGCATTGATGGTGTTCATAATGAGTTTGTGAATACCATTTCGATATTTTAGTATAGTGTCGTTGTTACTACAACACCTATACTTTTATTTAGCACTTATGTGCAATTTATGTCCCTTACATTCTCATCTGTTATACATTGCGATGTGAATCGATATATTTGAATAGACAGATTGATAAGTATGTTATGCATATGAAATAGTGTTTCATAGGTTATGTGACGAAAATTTTGGTTATCAAGTCAGTTTTATGTGTTTATATATTTTTTATATGATTTAATTTGTATTTTTATCTTTTATGGCTTACTTATGCTTTAAAATGTTTTACTTACTATTCTTATGCCTCACTAAGTGTATACTTAGCATGTGATGATTTTCATGTGTAGGTAAAATGAGCGAGTGGAGTAAAGAGCTGAGCTTGGCACATATCATCAAAGATTACTTACCGGTATTAGTAATGACATACTAATGTTGTTTTAAATTTCTTGTTGGCATGTATATGTGTACAAAGAGTTCATATTGTTTTAATATGGGTTTTGACACATGTTATAGTAAAAGTATATTTATTTATTAAACAGTTTTATTTAAATAAACCAAATTTTATTAGTTTTCAATTATAGAAATGTTTTAAAAGACATGTGACATCTGCAACTCGTGTACGGGGACATATATGGGAAATGGGTGTTATCCCACTAGAGCCATGTAGATAATCTGAGAGAACTAGAACGCATGTGGTTAGACTTTTAAATTTCTTGATGTTTATTTATCGAGCTTATGGTTTGATTATTTAATTCTTTTTTTGCATACTTTTAATTATGCCTAATTTTACTAACTAATTTCTTTTGTTCTTTGCCTTGCATGTTTCATTTTCATTACATAAACATGGCATGAGATAGAAGGTGTTGATCCCCGAATCAGCTGGTTGTTATTAGAAGGTTTTTAAAACGATAATGGATTTAGATGGGATTGAAATAATTTTAGAGATCCAATTGTGGTCAGAGTTCTAGCAAGCCCGATTCGAAGATAGTCTTATCACTGGTGAAGGTCCCAAGTTACCTGAAAAAGTCTCGTTAACCGTCAAAATAGATTATTGGTCAGAACTTCTGTAAATTTGGGAATGAGTAGATGAAAAAGGTTTGTTCAAACAAGCATATGAGGATATAACTGTTATGTATGGCTCATAAAAAGTCTCGTTGTGGGGTTACGAATTATGTGGGTTGGGGGTGTGGGGGCGCAGCCCCCGCGGTACGGTACAGGGTTGATTTTGTAATTATGTACCAGGGTTTTCTATTATAAATAGAGATGTAACCTAGACCTAAAATATCATTGAATAAAACTTCTAGCGCCGCATAGGCACCGAGGACGTAAGCACATTGCCGAACCTCGTAAAATTCTCGTGTTCTTTCGTTTTCTTTACCCGTTTTCGTCAACAATTGGTATCAGATGTCAGGAGAAAAATTCGAAGTCGTGAAATTCGATGGTCAGGGTAACTTCGGATTATGGCAAACGAGGGTGAAGGATCTATTGGCGCAGCAAGGGATCTTGAAGGCTTTGCGACCTACAAAGCCGGCGTCGATGGATGAGGAAGATTGGGAAGAATTGCAGCAGCGAGCGGCAGGAACCATACGATTATGCTTGGCGGACGAGGTCATGTATCACGTCATGCATCTATCGTCTCCAGACGAAATTTGGAGGAAGTTGGAAAGTCAGTTTATGTCCAAATCCTTAACGACAAAACTGTATCTGAAGCAGCGGCTGTATGGGCTGAAGATGCAGGACGATCACGATTTGGCGCAACACGTGAATGTCTTCAATCAAATCGTTTCTGATCTGGCTCGGCTTGATGTGAAAATTGAGGATGAAGACAGAGCGATGATTCTGTTGTGTTCGTTGCCTTCCTCTTACGAACACATGGTGACTACTCTTACATATGGGAAAGAGACTATCAACGTTGAGGAGATTACTGCAGCCTTGTTGGCTCACAACCAGCGGAAGCAGAATGCAGGGGAAAGCTCTCAAGCCGATAGCTTATATGTCAAGGGTAATCGAGATCATGGACGGAAGCCAGAGAAGGCAGGGTCCGGGAAGCGGAATTCCAGATCCAAATCCAGGGATAAGAAGACGATTCACTGTTACAAGTGCAAGGAGGCGGGACATATGAAGCGAGACTGTCCGAAGTTGAAAAAGTAGACCGATGAGAAGCGTGATGGCTCATCCAAGTCTGTGAACGTGGTCGAGGATGATACTTCTGATTGCAGTGAGGGTGATATGCTTTCTATTTCAACGACACAATTGACGGATGCTTGGATTCTTGATTCTGGATGTTCTTATCACATCACGCCAAATAGGGAATGGTTTTCGACATACAGGCCGGTTAATTCTGGTTCGGTTTATTTGGGTGATGATCGATGTTGCAATATTGTTGGTATTGGTGATGTCAGAATTAAGATGCACGATGGCTCCGTTCGGACGTTGAGTGGTGTTCGACATATCCCAGACTTGAAGAAGAATTTGATTTCCTTGGGCACTTTGCATAAGAATGGTTTTATCCCTAAGGCTGACGAGGATAGGGAAACCATTCGGATTGTTAAAGGAGCATTGACTGTGATGAAAGGCAAGATGACTGCAGGGAATATCTATAGATTGTTAGGGAGTACCGTTGCAGGTGGAGTTCACTCTGTTGAGTCCTGTGATGATACGACAAAAATTGTGGCATATGCGCCTTGCTCATCTTACTGAACGTGGTATGGCAGAATTACACAAGAGAAACTTGTTGCATGGTGTCAAAAGCTGTAAGCTCGATTTTTGCAAGTATTGTGTTCTTGGTAAACAGACTAAAGTCCGTTTCAAGACTGCGAAGCACACAACTCAAGGGATTCTTGATTATGTGCATTCTGATGTATGGGGGCCTTCCACGACATCGTCTTTGGGTATTACATTACAAAACTGACTAGAGTATTTTTCTATTAATGACGTTCGATGATGAACATAATTTTTACAAATAGGTAAATCTAGTTTAAGTCAGTTGCTTGGGAATTGAACTCTAACGAAGAGATTTTCTGAATTCCACCAAAACACCTAGACTATAACATGTTCTTCTTAACAAGCTTAAGAAATTGGATTTGGATACCCATGTTATATTATTATATACAATAAAGCTTGAGTTGTCCCACTAGAGCAAATGGTTAATCGCCCCGGCTTTATGGATAATATTCAGCTAATCTATTTATACTATTATATGCAATAAAACTGTCCCTCTAGAGCAATTGGTTAATCGCCCCGGCTTTATGGATAAGTTTCAATTAACCTGATAAAGGTGATTATATTATTATACACAATAAAGCTAAATTCAGCTAGCCAAAGTGGCAAATGTGTTAACAAATGGACTAAGGGAGTTACGAAACACCTGTTATAGTCAACTTCACACAAGCACTCAGAAATTTCATTTTTAGACCGATATTTTTTGCACTACTTTGATTAGATGAGTCTAAACGAAAGATTCCAGAGAATTGAAATGGAAGAATTCTAGAAGGTCTAGTGATTGGCAATCCTAGTTGCGTCATTTTGTACGCATCCGGTTAAAATACCAAGTCCTTAAAGTAAGGCATGTGACAAAGTTCACAAAGAGATAGAGAGGAGTGACATCTTAAATAGATGTAAAAATAGAAAATAGGAAAGCCATCCTGAAATCAAACCAAATCTTGATACTTGTCAAAGAATTATAATTCTCAAACATTACAGAGTTGTTGATTCTTTTGGTATTCTTTGAATTCATGCTTATGATTTGATTTTATTGTGAACCTATGATAGGCAACATTCTACAAAATTCTTTCATTCTTCGATAAAGAAAGGAGAAAAAACATTTTTAAACAAGACAGTCTCAAATGAGAAGGTTCTTGAAGCAATTATTGCTTATTCTACCTCTGTTGTAGAAAAAGTATGAACGAGGCCAGAATAATGAAGCACTTCACATTTTTGAAGGCAAGTAGTCCAAGAAGTCAGAAAGTCTGGAGAATTGAAATCATGATGTTCTCTTGTGACATTATTAGCAATTCATCAAGAAAGATTATCACTTATCTCATGTTGAGGGCGATAAGCATCACCAGACAAATTATTTTCCCCAGTCATCAATCCTTGTTCTCTAGAAGATTACATCACATAGCTATAAGTCCCATTAAGATGTATTATGGGAATAAACAAGTCACTATCTGCACTCTAGTTATACCGTGATACTGGCTCAAATCTTGATACATTATTGCTACTTCTTCTATGCCGATCATTTTCTTTGTCAAGATGATATCCATTATGTCCTTCAGAAGATTGCTGAATTTGAATTTGAGGACTTATGGCAAAGAATAAGACATTAGAACAGAATCTACCCTTATAGGCCTTTTATATAGGGTAACATTGGTTACAGGATTCCAAAAGTTGAAGATGACCAGTTTTACTGTCAACTAAACCGTTCCATAATTCGAAAAGAGGGGGATATATTGGAGCAACAAAAGAGATAGTTGCCGTAACAGTCATTGCAAGAAAATGCACTAATAAAATCTTCTAGTTCATCCTGATAATCTTTATTTCTTCCAGTAAGGTTGTTACGCTGGATGCCACCGACAACAAGGTCGAATTCGACAAATCTACTCATCAATTGCTCCAACCGATCATCATTCAGTTTTTGCACATCTGTTTTCAAAGGTATGCCAAGACAGTAGAAGGCAACCTTCTGCATCATTAATCCCAGAGAAAAGAGACAGGACATTGATACCACCATGGAACATGTCTCTATACAGATCCTTATGTATAGTTTTTAGGGAAACCTAGAAGCATTTCCACCTCATCAGGTTCAAGTGGAGTAACTTTATTCCTTCCAACCCATACCAGATTCCATTTTCAGTACTCATCAAGAACATACTTCTGAACACTCGAAGGTGGCTCATCGTCACAAGCTTCAAGAACCTTACAGATCCTTTCTGTCAATTTGGCACTTCTTGTACATGTTTATAAACAGTTCAACTTTGTTCTTGGATCCCAAAAAGGCCATCATTTCTTTGTCAATGGAAAAATATCATGTATAGTGCGTGGAGGAAACAAGATAAGATGAAATCTGTTCTCAATTGGCAGATTATGAATATAACCCTTTTCAGTGTAGCAGCATGAAAATGCTTCGAATCTACAAATCCTGGCTCTACATCGAATAAGTATTGTGATATTCCAGTCCAAACATTAATTGGAGCAAGTGCCACGTTCTCGTAGTAGAAATAAAGAGACCCAATAGCATCTTCTGGAAGTGTTCTTTGAGTTATTTGATCTGATTTGGTATGAACCCCAAAACCAATCATTAGATTTAAAAGATGAATTTGTTCATAGTATAAATAAGGAAACCCAATAGCATCTTCTGGAAGTGTTCTTTGAGTTATCTGATCTGGTTCGGTAGGAACCCCAGAACTAATCATTGGAATTGAAAGATGAATTGCATGATCGTCTTCATTAAGAAGCTTCTTTTCAAGCTTCCTCTGCTTCTTTCTTTTCAAAAATCATAGCCCAAGTTTCGCCTTTGCTTGTAATTGGGATCATTGCATAATGGCTTCCTATCTTCTACCATAAGAAGTGCGTCAGTAGCCTTAGCCATTTGATCAGCACATATAAAATCTGTCAATTCTGCAATTGATGAATCTGGACCACATCTAAGAATCCCATTTTTGTCAAGTATAACAGTTTATTCTCCTCATCAGAATCAGAATTCAGGATTTCCTCGATATCAGAAGAACTATCAATATCTGTGAAATCATCCTGAAAGATCGCTTCATAATCAGATGAGTTGTTATCAGAATCAACATGTTGCATGGGTGTGGATTTTTGATGAGCCTGTACCATTGTATATGTAGTTTTGCCAGTGCATCAGATTAATGTTCGCATAAATTAGTTTCTCTCCCACATAAAAGTATATTTCAGAGATGGCCTTCATTGAAAGATGATAAGCCACTGTGTCAGCCTGGAACGGATTACCAAGCTATTTTTACTACTCTATCTGACTAAATCCCTCCAGATACAGAAAATGGTCACCTCATTCAGAAGACACATATCTCAGACGTTTCTGTCAGAATGATTGAGTACTTCTTAAGTTTGTGACAACATGAAGAGATTTCCTCCAGTTACTTGACAATACTACTGTTTAGTGACACCAGAATAAGAGTATTTAAGATAAATAGATTTGGGGCACGAATAAAGCTACAAGTACCTACAACAATTCATTGTCAAAATTGGACCTCGTAGGGATCATGACATTTCAGTCAAATAGACATTGAGAGTGAATCAGACAGATCTAGAGGGATATCTTGAGGGCCCATTTTCAATCAGAAATAGAATATTGGGGCATTTTGAAGGCTCACAACAATATGAATATTTGGGCATTCTTGGAGGCTTATCTCAACAAGAAGTAATGTTGAGCACACTTTTAACATTTGTATTAGCAAAATGTTGGGACATTTTAAGGGTTCCTTCAGAAAGATCCATGTGGGGCATTTTGAAGGCTCAGATTAACAAGAAGCAAATGTCGGGGCATGCTGAAAGCCCATTTCAATCAGAATTAGGACTATTTATGCATTTTTGAACGTTCGTATCAGCAATGCTGGGACATGCTGAAGGCCCATATCATCATTTGTTAAAGATCATTGATTTGAGAAAATATTTCCAATGAGACATAAAGATATGAAGAATGAAAATGGTGAAACAGTGACAGTCAAGCTGACTATACATAATTGCTTCGTTCATCAGTCAATAACATTATGATCATGTTGTTGAACAAATATCTACTCAGCAAGTATGGTTTCAAATACCCAATCTTCTTAAAGCATGTGTCACATGACAGTGTGTTCTTTGTTAAGCTATATCATGGTTGCATGAATAAAAGAAGATGATCCCTTTTTAGACCATTCGATCCAAGGATCAGTTCCTCGAGACCTCGAACTCTGAATTTGGCCTTTTATGTGTCGGTGATAATTGAAAATATTTCTTTGAGATTCATGTCAGTTAGTTTCAACCATACTATTGAGGTTACGAAGCTGTTTTTCACATCAGTTTTGTTTACTTGATGACATTGAAGAGAGAAACTCATGTATATTGCTCTTTCCCGTAGTTATTGGGGTTATCATTGTCAGCCAGGAGGAATTGAGTTTTCATCTATTTTGGGTTTTATCATGTGCGTTTCATCCCCAACAGCAAGAATTCCACGGATATCTTTCTATGCATATATCCTATAGCTGAAGTGTTTCTACTTTCTACCATGCTCATTACAGAAGAAAATGTGATCAGTATTACACTTTCCCTTGCCCGAGATGATATCGAAATCAATTAGTGTCTCCTATTCAATTCGACACCAGCACATTTGGCGAATTTGACCAACTTTTTGGTCATACCAGTATTTCACTTGTATTCCCATTGAGTTTTGTTCTCAAGTGGTCTTATGACATCATACAAAAACTTTGAACACCATGCAAAGAGCTTCAATGATTGAGAAATCTTGGCAGAAGCCATAAAAAAGTGATAAATGTGTTGTCAAATGCTTTACGAACATCTGAGCTGAAACCACATGAGATGAAGAATGTGTTGTCAAAATTTTTTACGAACTAGTTATTATGATGTTGAACCAATGTTGTGATCATATGGTTTTCATTTTTGATCCAAGATGAAGTTTGTCTTTTTCAACTTCAAGATTATAAGTTGAGATATGATGAAGATTTCTTTCCGCAAAAGGAGAGCTGAAATTTTAACAACAAGAAACTAGTTGAACGACAGGTTGTGGTTAAGCATCTCGACATGATATGGGTTCAAGTTGCCTTGTTCAAGAACCAATTAAATGTGGAGACGTGAAAGGAATTGGAATAAATCTTCCTTGTGATATGTTTCAAGAATTAAATTGGAACAGACTCTACTCTCCTAATTAATCCATGCTGAGTCAGGCATATCTACATCTACACTCTTCAAAGATGATAGATTCTCATTTTTTTAAAGATGATAGATTCTCTTTTCAAAGATGAAAGCTTTATGGGATTTCTACACAAGTCCAAGCAAATAAAGTTGGTTTTATCCAAGACAAAATGGGGCATCAGGGTCATAATTTTGACTACAGCAAGAGTTCCACAAATGAAACATTTCTTCTGAGACTTTCATGAAACAAGAAGACCCAAGATACAAGTTGATCAGATGATTCTGCAGAAATGCAAGCTGGATAGCATAAGTTTCTACACTGATATCCAGAGGTAACCCTGGCAATAAATGATGAATTGAAGGAAGACCAAGTTCACCACTTTGAAGTCAAATGAAGATTGCATCAACATTCATGCATTCATAAGAACATCATTTACACAATAGACAGTGCATTACATTGATACATCTGAGTGCATTCAAACATGAAGTTTTACAGATCTTCGGAAGAACAAGAAGATTCATGGTAAGAAATACCTTACAAGAAGAAGGTATTCAAAACCGCAAATACAGGAATCATGCAAACATATGAAGAAGAGATGGAAGCAATCTACAAAAATTAGCATTATCTTGAGATTGGGGCATGTTACCCAATCAACATGTTATTTTGAAAAATAATGAGAAAACGATTTCCATAGTTTCTCATTCAATCTTTTCTAAAAATGAAATTGTTGAAAAGTAAGAAAACGATTTCCTTAGTTTTTTTACTTAATAAACTATTTCCCATATCTGTAAGTCCTACAGTGCATGATGTTTCCAAAAAGCCTTTGGGAGCTTTTTGATGTTTTCAAAACCTTAGGGTCATCTGTAAGTACTGCAGTGCATGATGTTTCCAAAAAGCCTTCGGGAGTTTTTTGATGTTTTCAAAACCTTAGGGTCATCTGTAAGTCCTGCAGTGCATGATGTTTCCAAAAAGCCTTCGGGAGCTTTTTGATGTTTTCAAAGCCTTAGGGTCATCTGTAAGTCCTGCAGTTCATGATGTTTCCAAAAAGCCTTCGGGAGCTTTTTGATGTTTTCAAAACCTTAGGGTCATCTGTAAGTCCTGCAGTGCATGATGTTTCCAAAAAGCCTTCAGGAGCTTTTTGATATTTTCAAAACCTTAGGGTCATCTGTAAGTCCTGCAGTGCATGATGTTTCCAAAAAGCCTTCGGGAGATTTTTGATGTTTTCAAAACCTTAGGGTCATCTGTAAGTCCTGCAGTGCATGATGTTTCCAAAAAGCCTTCGGGGGCTTTTTGATGTTTTCAAAACCTTAGGGTCATCTGTAAGTCCTGCAGTGCATGATGTTTCCAAAAATCCTTCAGAAGCTTTTTGATGTTTTCAAAGCCTTAGGGTCATCTGTAAGTCCTGGCAGTGCATGATGTTTCCAAAAAGCCTTCGGGAGCTTTTGATGTTTCAAAACCTTAGGGTCATATATAAGTACTGCAGTGCATGATGTTTCCAAAAGCCTTCGGGAGCTTTTGATGTTTTCAAAGCCTTAGGGTCATCTGTAAGTCCTGCAGTGCATGATGTTTTTAAGACCACTGGAATGATGTTTTCAATTTCAGTTTACTCAAAAGAAGTCAAATGAAAATTATTGTTTTTTCTTTGCTCTATTCTTGTTAAACAAGAATGAGCAAAGAGGGGTAGTTGTAAACACTAATTTTTTATTTTACTTAAATTATTATTAAAATTATTATTATTATTAAATATTATTATTATATTATATATTATATTATTATTAAATAATTATTACAAGCCCAAATACAAACAATCCATGCCCAATCCAGTACAGGCCCGATCAACCGACCCAGTAAAACCCAAACCCTTTAGGGTTTGTAACATTTCAGCTAGGGTTTTCAAACCCTAGCTCCCAGCCGCCGCTTCCACTGATGCCGCCACCTCAAGTTTCCAGAAGATTCCAGCTGCCGCCTCCAGATGCTTCCAGCTGCCCACGACGACGACACCTTGCTGCCACGACGCCAACAGAGGATTCCAGAAGGCCAGCTGCCCCCCACACGGGGGCTATGGGGTGAGTCACCACATAGCTCGGTGACTCACCGAACTTCCCCCTCTGGACCGGTCCGAGCATGGCTCCGTGGTGGCTATAAAAGCCACCGGATCCTGCAAAACTAAAAAAAAAGAACACAGCAAGCAAGAACGGAGAAAACCACGACAACAACCCGAAAGCAAGCCAAAACACAACAACCACAACGCAAAATACACAAAATAGAAAGAAAAAGAAAGAGAGAAAGATTTACCGAAAAGATTGCTGTCATCAAAGCCTCCCTACGCAGTTGAAAAAAATCAAAATACCGATGGTAACAAGCTTAGATCTAGGCCGGGTTAAGGGGTTTTAGGCTAAACGGTCTTCGATTTCGGCTTTAGGGTGGTTAGGATTCTATTTTGGTGTATTATGGGATTTTCTGGCCACCGTTCACGGTGGCCGGCGGTTGGGTGGCGGCGAAATGTGCCTGCCGGCCGATGTCTGGTTTCCCTCCGGTGAGGGAAACCTAGAGAGAAGCGAGAGAAAATTTTTCTCTCATTTGAGAGAGAGAAGGGAGAAAGGAGAATGAGAGAGTTGGCCCTTCGGGCCAGCCGTTTGGGGGATTTATACCCCTTCCCAAACGACGTCGTTTTGGGAGGGGTATATCTGTAATTTCGTGCATGGTCAAACCCTTTCCACAGCCATCCGAGTTTTGTAATTATTCATTTTAGTCACTGAAACTAACTTGTGAACGTTCTAATTCAGTCTTCGAATTTTATTTTATTATGTTTTAGTCCTTACCAGAATTTTATATATATATTAGAGCAAATACCCATTTTAGTCCCTCATAGTTTAATTAATATTTATTTTAATCCCGTATACATTATTAAGGCTAAATTACACTGTAGGCCTCTGGATTTTATGATATTTTGAAGTAGAATACTAAGTTTAAATATTCTACATTTTAACACTATATTTTTAATTTATTTATTTTAATCATTATTTATTTACAATATTATTACTTTTATTTTTCAATTATTGCTTTAATTATTATTTTATTATTATCTTAGTCATATAAATATATATAATAAATAATATTTATTTATTTGTTTGTTTTCTATAAAATAAAAATCTTATTTATGAACTAGATATGTTTAATTTTATTATTATGTTTTAGTTATTTATTTATTTTTTAAATATTGAAGGAAAGAGCTGTCTGAAAACAACTAGAAGTTCTTTTCTAATATTTTTAAATAAATAAATATCTTACTATATTAAAATATTTTTTTATTATTATTTATTTATTTTTTAATATCAAAAGAAAAAGCTGTCTTAAAACAACTAGAAGCCATTTTCTAATATTTTTAAATAAATAAATATCTTACTATATTAAAATAATTTTTTATTATTATTTATTTATTTTTTAATATCAAAAGAAAAATCTGTCTTAAAGCACCTAGAAGTCCTTTTCTGATATTTCTAAATAAATAAATATTTTATTTATACATATTAATATATTTTCTTTAAATTATTTGAAATAACATAATTATGAATTAAATATATTTTTGAATTTTTAAATTTAAAATAATAGAGACAATTTATAATTAAAAAGTATCAATTTTGGGCGTTGTAGGGGTGCTAATCCTTCCCTAAACGTAACCGACCACAAATCCCTTTTTATTTCTAAAAAAGAATGAATTTTTGGTTATACGCAGATCAGTTTATCTTTTAACTGATGTTTTCTTAAAAACTCTTTTAAAAGATAATTTTTAGTTATTCGACCTACTTGACCCAAAAGGCCGATGGCGACTCCCAAAACATTTTAAAACTATTTATTCATATCACTTTTCCCGCTTAGTAAAAAATTCGTGCCCGGACGAAAACCAGTTACGACAGCTGATGGCCATGAGTCTTTCCTACCAACTGTGGTTAGTCCTTCGTTCTTCTCAATTGGTCCAAACTCATCCGACTCTTCAAAGCCATTAATTAAGCTTTTCCCCAGAAGCATATTTCGATTTGACAATTTCTTAGGGTTTGTTGCCTCCGAGGATGGTGGTGGCATATCATCTTCCTCCACGGCGACTTTTGGTTCCCTCACCATGTTTTCTGGTGTTGCTGCTTTAATCTTTTTCTTAATTCTCGTTAGAATATCATTTTCCTGTTCAGAGCGTTCTTCTACCATTGTATGACATCCATCTTTTGGCCACAGTTAAATTTCATTTTCTTTCTATTTATAATATTTTCAACTAGTTTTCTTTAAATGAACCATAAACCCAATAACCCATATTCATTCAAAGTTTAATATCCCAATTAAAATCAATAATCAGAATCGCACCCGCTTAAAATATATTAGTATTTAATTTTTTTCATATATCTATATTTAAAGGATCTAACAAAACAACCTCAATGATAAAGAAATTGTTGTTATTTCTTAATGTTATGAGTTTAAGCACTTTGAATGTTAGCCTCTGCAGAAGTATTTGAACTTTTATTGTCAAATAATTTAAGAATCTTTAAAACATATATTACCTTATAATCACATCAATTTGATAAAAAAATTATATATATCAATACGTAAGCCTAATTTTATAATTTTACTCCTTTTACAATCTAATCCTTAACGCCTAAATTCAATACAATTTGATCTTCAAATCTTACAATTATTCATACAATTTTTATATTAACATGAATTTAAGACTTGTAGCTCATTATTCTAGGTCACTAATGGTCAACACATTTCGATCATAGAAATAAAACGAATTATGTCCTTTAAGCCCATAAAGTTTTTATATCAAGATTTTTATTATAATAATTGAAATTCATATTTATAAGATAGAATTAGTTAGTTTTACCAAAATTAGAAAAATATTCAAATTATAATAAATCACTACAACCGTAATTATAAATTAATCACATAATAAGCGATATTTTCTATAATTGTTAAAAACTAGTCACTTAAAATCATACAAGGGAAATGTTAATAAACCTAATCAAATAAACTCGAATAAAAGGTAGATACGAATAGATCTGATTACATTGACAAATGAACCATAAAAGGAGATAAAGTTATTGAAAGATCATTGAAAAACTGCAAATCAAAATTGAGCGACATAAGAATTATCCACAAACGTAAATCACGTATCAAAAAGTAGAGAGAAACGTGCCATAAAGATAAAAAAATTGTCATAAAGACAAAATTATTAAAAAATAAAAACTAAGAAAAGAGTAAAGATACAATATAATAAAAATAATAATGAAGTACCAATGATCGATGACCAATATTAAAATTTGTGCCATTGTCGATCACCAAGATAAAAAAAAGAGGAAAACACAAAAAATAAACCGAAAAAGTTGAAGTTCATAGTTATCTTCCAAATAATACTATATTCGATTTTTTTTATTAATCTAGGATGATTACAAGTTATAGTATTTGTTCTAGAGACTCTTAACCATTTAACAATGAATGTTCAAATATTTTACAGTCGATAGTGTTCGAACTCAAAATTTTTAAAAATAACAATTATCCATTTAATCATTTAAATAGCTTGGTTTGTGCGTATTTAAAATTTAAATCTTGATTTTCTATATATAACTTGCCACCGTAAAAATACTACAGTAATATTTATTATTTAATGACATTTTGTAATTTCATTCCGTATCGCGCAGCTTTTACATGTATAATATTGTAGTTAATAACTATTGTTCTTATGGGCAAACTATTATTAGAAATTTACCAAATCAACATGGCATATTGATAAGAGATTTATTTAGTTATTATTTTCTTTTGAATTGCTCCGTAATTATTGATTTTTGTGACTTATTTGTTCGTTTTGATTCATTTTCTGTGCACGACACTAGATTCTGGAAATTGCACTAAAATGACATAATTCTGCATTTTTTTACTTTCGAAATCAAAGTTGGATTAGTGGGCATGCTTTGGGCATGAAACATCTGACGAGGCGATGACATCAACACTTCTATAAGGTCCAGTCAGATCTTCTAGAAGAACGAATGGATCAGTTGCACGTTTCTGCAATTTGGATTTGAATTAAACGCATGTTTTAGGATGTTATTTTAAATATTATATTTTATATTATCTTTGTTTTAGGTATTTTAGTTTGAATAGTTTTAAGTATTTTAATTAGGATTTATTTTCTTTATTTTAGGATTATCTTTACCTTGTTTTTAGGATTTTGAAGGCTATAAATACCCTCTCAGGATAAGGCTAGAAACATATCTCTCAACAACTGAGAATTTACTCTTCTTATTTTCTCTAGCTTTATAAAATTCTCTCTTTTATTTCCTTTCAAGTTTTCGATTTTTTTATTTTATTTTATTTTAAAGTTTGGTTTTCAAATATGCAAAGCATGACTTTGGTCATGCTTAGCTAATTTTCTTTTAAGCCGAATGCTAAAGCGAAGGCTCAATTCCAAATGTGAGAATTGTAAGGCACTTAAATCACTTCAGATTTTTCCCTTTGTTTTCTGGGCTTATTTTCAAGTCAAAATGATTTTCCAAACCAAAAGCCGGTGTTGGTCTGGATGTTGTTATGATTAACGCGGGATGAAGGATAGTCTTATTGAAGCACATTCGACTTCCTGTGAACACACTTAGCAAAATTATTTACTAAGAGGAAAGTGAGATCAGAATCAGTTATTGTTGAAACAACATAATCCAAGTCGGTAGCTTTTCAAACTTCAACATTTTAAAGATCTACAACATTGTTGTTGCTTAGATCAACTCACAAACCGAAATTTAAGAGTGCACTTGAATATTCGATATACAAAGCATAGTCACAAGGAATTGTCCTTGTAGACAAGTAGCCGACGTGAATCTTGAAGTAAAAATATATTTCGATTATTCGAGGAATTTGAGGTAAAGCTGAAGACTGAGGCTGTTTTTACTATAAGTTTTTTTGTCTCAATTTATTTATTTTATTTATTTGTTTATTTAATATTTATCTCATTTTATTTCTTTAAACAACTTAAAAACTCATCCTTTTTATCTTCATCGTTATCTTATAATTATTATTTATTATTTTATCCTTATCTCCCATTTTAAACGATTTATATTTAATTATTTAATTTATTATTTTATTCTTATCTTTTTATCTTTATCTGAAATTTTATCTTCTTCTAAATCAAAAAGTCCACTAAATCAGAAACACCAGAGTCCCTGTGGATCAACCCTTCTTCTCTATTCTACTATCACTTTTTACTTATTAAGAAGCTGGAATTATTTTGATAGCAAAATGACAGTTATCAAATTGGCGTCGTTGCCGGGACTCATGACAAATACTGATTTATTTTTCTTTGTTCTTGATTTATGACCAAAAGAAACCCAGGAAAATTAGTAGATCTTGACCCAGAGATCGAAGCACGAGCACGAAGAATCCACACACAAATGCTTCGAGAAAAAAACAAAAAGACTAGAAGAGCATAGTTTAGAAACATAATCAAATTCGAAAACAAACTCTGAAGCAGATGCATATAACGAAGATCAAATCACGATGGCAGAAGAATAAGAACAAACGATCTGAGAGCTAGCCGTAGCTCCTGTCACTCAGACGCCATTATGCATCACTTTTCCTAATGGTGGGACTCCATTTCAATTAAAGATGAGACTTTTTCATCTTCTTCCTACTTTCCATGGCTTTCCCACTGAAGATCTGCACAAACACTTATTGGAGTTCCACGTGGTTTGCACTAGCATGAAACCACAGGGAGTTACCGAAGATCAAATTAAATTGAGGGTCTTCCCTTTCTCTTTAGCTGACTTGGCTAAAGATTGGTTATTTTATTTATCTCCGAATTCAGCTAACTCATGGGCTGACATGAGTCGAATTTTTCTTGACAGGTTCTTCCCAACAGCTAAAGCAAGCAAGTTATAAAGGAGCATTCTTTCCATTCGGCAAAATAGCGAAGAAAGACTTTATAACTATTGGGAATGATTTAAAAAACTTTGCGCACGTTGTCCGCAACACAAATTAAGTGAGCAAACGTTACTTCAATACTTTTATGAAGGTCTTTTACCAATGGAAATGAAAATGGTAGATGTCGTCAGTGGAGGAGCATTAGTCAACTGACTCCAACAACAACAAGAGAATTGATTTCAACCATGGCCTCCATCTCCCAACCGGATATGCAAGCTGAGATGCAAGGCGTGTCTGGTCTCCTTGACACTATTAAAGCCAACATTGTCGAGGTTCTTTCTTACCTTCACCCGGGCTCGTCTCAACGTGGCCGTGGCCGCGGTCACCACTAGATTGGGGAGTATTCCTTTTCCCTCTCTTTGTTTTTAAATTTGATATAAGTATTGTGACAAAATGGATTAAGTGAGGGGGGAAGGATAAGCATGTCAAAATTTTTTCCTTGACTTATTTGATTGTTTTAAATTGAGTTATTCTATATTGATGTGTTGGGATCGTTGGTTGTTATTCTTGAACTTCTTTTTATACTCTTGTTTCCTTTTGGATTGTGACCATGTTTTGATCGAATTTAATTTGCATGATTGGTGATTGGTATAGCTCGTGAATTTTTGTTGAGTATTGATATTTCATGCTTTTGTTGATAGAGACGAACTTGACTCAGTGCATATAAACTTTTCTTGTGAGATTTGAGCCTAACGAGCATACATTTTCTTTCTTGCTCATTGTTTGACTTGAGTGTGTCGGACTAATTAGGATGTTCTAGAACTTGTAATCACAATTCATATTCATATTGAGACTACATGTTGAATGTAATGTTTTAATGTGATAGGGGCACCAATGATAAACCCACTTTTCCCAAAGAGCCTACCCATTTACATATCCACTAGTGAACCACATTTTAGTCTATTTTCCTTTCTTTGTTTTACACCTCATAATTAAACCTGAAGCCTTTCTTTTTATTTTTCCTCTATTTTCAAACCCTTACCAAGACTTGAGATCTTGTATCACTCTTGTTCCACAGAAAAAATAAAAAAAAATTGTTCATTGTTTCGAACAAAAAAATGTTTACTATTTCGAACAAAAAAAGAAGGAAAATCAATCGTTTCAATTGCCTTTCATTTATTATTTTTCCTTGTTTTATTGTGCTTCATGTTAAGTTCATGGATTGTTCCTAATTGTATTAATCTCTTGTCTTGGCACTTAACATGATCATCATGGCCTTTTCCCTACCCTAACCTAAGTCTCGTTACACCTTATTAAAGATCCCTTGATTATTACATTATATTCATTTTTAGTAGTGGAGACTTGATTGGATTCTAAGCCTATGGTAATATTTTGATTAGTTTCGGTTTGAGTGATTTCATTTACCCTAAACACTTTGAGCGGATATGTGTGAATCTTTGTGAGGTATTGAGTCATGTTTCATTGAAATTGGACTTTAAATTTTCTTAGTTGTGTCTTTTCTTGATTGTAACTTGAATTTGGCAAATGTCATGGACATAGTTCGATTGGAAGTTTGAGAAATAAATTGAACTTGAAGATGGCAACTTATGATTTTGATGTATTAATTAATGAATGCTTGAGGACAAACATTGAATAAGTGAGGGGGAATTTGATAAGTGTTTATTAGTTATTTTGCTTTGAATTGCTCCATAATCATTGGTTTTGTGGATTATTTGTTCGTTTTGATTCATTTCTGTGCATGACGCTAGATTTTGGAAATTGCACTAAAATGACAGAATTCTGCAATTTTTTTATTTTCGGAATCAAAGTTGGATTAGTAGCCATGACTTTGGCAATGAAACATCTGACGAGGCGACGACATCAACACCTTCTAGAAGGTCAAGTTAGCACTTCTAGAAGAACGAATGGATCCGCCGCACGTTTCTGCAATTCGAATTTGAATTAAACTCATGTTTTAGGATATTATTTTAAATATTTTATTTTATCTCTGTTTTAGGTATTTTAGTTTAAATAGTTTTAAGTATTTTAATTAGGATTTATTTTCTTTATTCTAGGATTATATTTACCTTGTTTTTAAGATTTTGAAGGCTATAAATACCCTCTCAAGGTAATTCTAGAAATATATCTCTCGACAATTGAGAATTTACTCTTCTTATTCTCTCTAGCTTTATAAAATTCTCTCTTTTATTTCCTTTCAAGTTTTCGATTTATTTTATTTTATTTTAATGTTTGGTTTCAAATATGCTAAGTATGACTTTGGTCATGCTTAGTTAATTTTCTTTTAAGCCAAAGACTAAAGCGAATGTTTAATTCCAAACGTGAGAATTGTAAGGCACTTAAATCGCTTCGGATTTTTCTGTTTGTTTTCTGGGCTTATTTTCAAATCAAAACGATTTTCAAAACCAAAAGTAGGCGTTGGTCTGGATGTTGTTATGGTTAATGTGAGATAAAGGATAGGCTTATTGAAGCACATTCGACTTCCTATGAACACACTTAGCAAAATTGTTTGCTAAGAGGAAATTGAGATCGGAATCAGTTATTGTTGAAACAACATAATCTGAGTCGGCAGCTTTTCGAAGTTCAACGTTTTAAAGATCTACAACATTGTTATTGCTTAGATCAACTCACAAACTGAAATTTAAGAGTGCACTTGGATATTCGGTATACAAAACATAATCACAAGGAATTGTCCTTGTAGACAAGTAGCCGACGTGAATCTTGAAGTAAAAATCTATTTCAATGATCCGAGGAATTTAAGGCAAAACTGAAGTCTTAAGTTGTTTTTACCATAAGTTTTCTTTATCTCAATTTATTTTATTTATTTTCTTGTTTATTTAATATTTATCTCATTTTATTTCTTTAAACAATTTAAAAATTCCCCCTTTTTTATCTTCATCGTTATCTTATAATTATTATTTATTATTTTATCCTTATCTTCCATTTTAAACGATTTATATTAAATTATTTTTTTCTTATCTTTTTATCTTTATCTGAAATTCTATCTTCTTCTAAATCAAAAAGTCCAATAAATCAGAAACACCAGAGTTCCTGCGGATCGAATTTGCTTATCTATTATACTCTCACTTTTTACTTATTAAGAAGCAATAATTATTTTTATAGTAAAATGATAGTTATCACATATATTGTATTATAGTGTATTTTAAGGAATCTGACAGTACAATTACGGCAAATGCACCAACACCAAGTACAAGTCTCCTCCACCAATACAACAATAAAATCAAGGGTAACTTATTTTTGTGTTTTATCTATTTTTTTTTAATAATTTCAAAAAACATAATATGATCTATTTCATTTTAATTTGATTAAGATATGATCACCACGAGTTAACTGTCGTTAAATATATTAGTATAATCACACATTTAGTCTATGTTATTTACATATTCTCTCAATTTAATCCTACTTTTAATAAGTATTTACCCAACCATTGAACCAAGACCTATGCATAGTTTAAAATAACAAAATGATTATATTTTGTATCTTTATATATAAATACTTAACTTAAATTCATAATATTATATATATTAACTTAAAAAATATTTTTATATTAACTTATTAAATATATTTTTTATTAACTTAATTTAAAATTATTTTATTTTTACTTTTATTTAAAAATGTATATTTTCAATTAAAATATTTTGAAATTAAGATAAGAATAAAATATATTTAATAATTTAAAATAATAATATATTTAGTAAAGTAAGATAAAATATATTCTTTAAAAAGTTCAAATAATAACAAAATATATTTTTAAAAGTTTAAATAAGAATAAAATATATATTTTTAAATCCAGCGGTACAAGGTAATGGTGGACAAAATAAAGGGGGAAGTAATCATACTAGTAGCTCTCGGTTTACTTCTCTTAATGCAGTTGAGGCTGACGAAGAGGAGTCGGGAAAGGAGCAGGTTGGAGCAGCTACTTCTGGTTCTTTGCTACGGGTGGATGAGGAATTAAATCCAGCAAAGAGTAAAATGGTGGGGGTAAAAGCAATTTATCAAGGGAGTCAAACAAGGAATTATAGAACGGTTACCAATGGCCAGCCATTACGTAGAGCTCTAGATCGGGATTCCCAACCAAATGTTATATCGTCGATATAAGGACAAGAGGTCCAAGTGGAAGTCCGAGAACCAAATATTGTTACTGGCCAGCAGCATTCAGCTGTCTCGATTCTTGAACGTACAAGAGAGAGGTCATTCTCGCAATGGTGGAATTATGGGTTCTAAGGGATTAAAAGTTAGAAAAAATAGTGCATCCAAGATTCCAGCTCGACCGGTTCTCTCTGACTGGATACATTCACTTTCGATCAGCTCTAAACCAAGTGGTAAACAACCTTTAAATCCATCACAAGGAATGGTGGCGTCAGGCAAAGAAAACCAAGTTAATTCGAACAATGTGAACTCGGCTGAAGGAGGTTTGTGCATGGGTGAATAATCACCAAAATCACTATAATTTTAATGTTTTGAGTGCCTTATTTGGAACTGTCAAGGGGCAGCCAGTCCCAGTTATCGAAGGTATTTCCTTCAGATTGTTCGTGAACATCGTCCTGCTTTTGTGGCTCTGTTGGAGACTCGGGTTAGTGGTACTAAAGCTGACGCTGTAGTTGCTATATTCGGCTTTCCTTATTCTTTCCGTGTTGAAGTAGGGGTTTAACGGTGGTATTTGGATCCTCTGGCAGAGCGATATTGTTTTCGATATTCTTTCTATATCCAAACAGTTTATTCATTGCAAAGTGGATCATCATGGCCTCCTGCATCCGGTTCTTATCACTGTGGTTACGGCAGTCCGGATATCTTTTACCGCAAGCATCTTTGGTCACATCTTGAACTTCTAAATCCGGGTTCTGATTGCCCTTGGTTGCTTGCGGGTGATTTCAACGTAATTCTCAATCACAACGAAAGGACGGGTGGGGCTCTAAGTCATTTAGGAGTAAGTTGTAGCTTTTCTAATTTTGTAAATGATTACGCACTTTTGGATCTTGGCTTTGAGGGTCCTCGATTTACCTAGTCTCGGGGATCCTTGCACCAACGGTTAGATCGTTGCTTGGTTAATTCCTGCTGGCTGGATAATTTTCCGGATTCTATGGTCTTTCATTAGGATCATTTGGGTTCTGATCATCGACCATTATTACTCCGATTACGGTTCAATTGGCAGAAAAAAGAGGCGGCTTTTGGCGAGATTAAGGGGCATCGATCGAGCACTCACAACTAAGTATTCTGGCTATTTGGTTAATTTGGCTTCGAATTTAAAATCGGAGTTAGAGCAGATCCTTGAGCAAGAAGAAATCATCTGGATGCAAAAATCTCAGTGTAAATGGATTCTTGATGGGGATCGAAACACAAGATTTTACCACTCTTACGCCAAATGTTGTCATAATTGAAACACCATCCTCATACTTAAGAAATCGGATGGTTCTTGGTGCTCCGATCAGCGAGAATTGTGTTGTATTGCAACTGAATTTTTATCTACCCTCTTTACCAGTGAAGGGGACTTCGGTTACACTTACAACATCAGAGGTATTTTTCCTATTCTGCCAAATTATGTTCTCTCAAGTTTAATGGACCCGATCATGGATGAGAAGTTCGACAGACTGTTTTTAGTATGGATCCGAACAAAATCCCTGGAGTGGATGGATTTCAAGCTTTCTTTTTTCAACAGAATTGGGATGTGCTTGGACCAAATATTTATCGTCTTGTGCGCTCTTGTTATGAGACTCAAACTATAGATGATGGCTTGAATAATACAATCCTTGTGCTTGTACTGAAGATTGACGTGCTGGAATCGATAACCCAGTTCTGACCTATTAGTCTTTGTACAATACCCTATAAAATTATCACTAAAGTGATTGTAAACCGCCTTAAACCTATGCTGCCGTCCTTGATCTCTAAGAGCCAGACGAGCTTTGTGTCTGGTCGATGCATCACTGATAATATAATCATCGCCCAGGAGGTTATCCATTCTATGCATAAGAAGAAGAATAAGAAAGGGTGGATGGCTTCTTGACTTTGGTTGCCCGTTAAGCGTACACCGATTGAAATGATCCTTTATTGATGATACGCTTCTTGAATTTGGTTGCCCAGAAAGTCTTTGTCATCTCATAATGAACTATGTTACCTCTGTTTCTACCCAAATCCAGTGGAATGGAACATTAGCTGAGGGTTTCAAACCTACAAGAGGTATTCGTCAAGGGGACCCATTATCACCGTATTTATTTGTTCTTTGTATGGAGCGACTAGCTCAAGCGATCAAGAAGGAAGTGAATGATGATAATTGGTCTCCGATTACTATCTGTAGAGGTGGCCCACCTCTGTCTCGTTTATTTTTTGTAGATGATTTAGTCTTATTTGCTGCAGCATCTCTGAACCAAATGAATACCATTCAGCGCGTCCTTCAGAACTTTTGCCTCAGCTCTGGTCATCGGGTTAGTCTTGTAAAAACAAACATTTTTTCTCTGGGAATGTTGATTATCAAATTCGCAACAAGCTCAGTGAATGATTTCAATTCACTCCGGTGGAAGATCTTGGTCATTATCTAGGGATTCCTCTTTTGCACAAAGGGGTTACACGGGATACCTATGATTATATTCTTATGCGGATATGAGATCGATTAACGGGGTGGACGACTAAGTCTGTCTTTTGCGGGTTGTGTTACCCTCGCCAAATCAGTTTTAAATATGATTCCCTCGTATGCGATGCAAACCAGTTATCTCCCCAAAAAAATTGTTCAGAAATTGAAAAACTCACCAGGAACTTCATATAGGGTCATTCAGATGTGAAAAAGGGAGTTAATCTTATCTTCTGGTGACGCCAGACAGAACAGTGATTATTCTGCAAGCGCTCCAACAGATGATTCACAAGAGAAAATTCGTCCAAAAAAATCCAGAGAAAAAGTCTCTAGGGTTTAATAAAATATTATCAAATCAAACAATCCCAAAAATCAGGCCACAAGCTGGACTGTTATAGCTAAAAATCGTCTTTATTCGAATTTTTCCAAAAATAGAAAAATCCCGAAAATCACTCTAAATTGAAATTCGAAATAAAATAAGCAATCTCCAAAAAATCCGGCCTAAATCGGATTTAAATTGACTTTCTAATTGACAATCGAAATATTACCATAAATAGTAAAAAATATCTAAATCTAGTGATTCGGAGGGGAAAACGGCAGAATTTGAGGTTGAAAAAAAGGCCACATGGTGCATAGCTCATGTGGAGAGCGTGCGCGTCGAAAAGAGCTTTCCGGATTGGGGTCTTATGCACGATTCTGACACCTGTAGCCAAACTTATGGCCAAAAGACTGAAACATACTCAAAACGACCCCAATGAGGAATATGTCACAATCAATTCCCGCCTTTGCGCCGATCTGCCAATTCATGGTATCTCAGCGCCATCAAGGTGCAATCTGACAGCTCAGCATCATCTGTCTCGGATCCCCCTGCATCAGTCACCCCCGGGTTGGAAAGAACTCGTCCTCGAGTTCAGAGTAGTGTCATCAGAATCCACAAAACAATGACTCAGGTGCTTCACATTAAAGACATCAGAAGTCTTCAAGTGGCTGGGAAGGCGCAACCTGTAAGCATTATCATTGATCTTCTGCACGACCTCACAAGGTCAAATCTTCCGATCCTTAAGCTTATTATACTCACCAACAGGAAAACGATCACGAGTTAATACAGCCCAAACAAAATCACCAACATCAAAAAGTACATGACGACGATGATTGTCGACCCGAGTCTTATACTTGGTATTGCTCTCATGAATGGTTTGTTTCACCTGCTCATGGATACCCCGAAGATACTTTGCCATCTTATCTGCTTTAGGATTGAAACGACCTATACGTGGAATAGGGGTTAAGTCCAGCACCCCGGATGGGTTCTGAACATAGATAATCTCAAATGGGGCTTAAACCTGTGGTTCTGTTTTTTGATCTGTTGTAGGCAAATTCTGCCTGAGGCAATGCCAAATCCCACTGCTTCGGCTTCGTTCCTGCCAAACACCTCAAGAGGTTTCCCAAACTTCGGTTCACCACCTCGGTCTGGCCATCCGTCTGGGGGTGGTAGGCGCTACTGAAATTCAACTGCGTTCCCAGTTTCCCCCATAGGCTCTTCCAGAAATGACTGATGAACTTAGTATCACGATCTGAAGTGATGGATCGAGGAACACCATGTAAACGCACAATCTCCTTGAAATAGAGATGGGCAATCCGGTCAGCATCCATAGTCTTTCTGCAAGCTACAAAATGAGCCATCTTGGAAAACCTGTCAACCACAACAAAGATAGAATCCGAGGCCCTTTGGGTGCGGGGTAAGCCTAGTACAAAATCCATGCTGACATCGAACCAAGGAGCTTCAGGAACAGGTAAGGGAGTGTACAAGCCCGCATTGGTGAGAACTCCCTTAGACCGCTGGCACACATAACAACGGTCCACATCACTAGTCAACTTGGGCCAATAAAAGTCAGAAGAGATAAGGGCCAAGGTCTTATCTCGGCAAAAGTGTCCCTCATTATGGAGTTCACTTATAATTTGATGCCTCAATGAACAATCTGGAATGCACAACTGTAATCCACGAAACAGATACCCATTATACAAAACAAAATCATGACGGTGACCCTCAGTTACCTCCTGAAATATCCTTCCAAAGGAAGGATCAGCTGCATACATTTCTGTGAACGTCTCAAAGACTGCAACTTTAGTACTCATGGTGGTGAGAAGTAAGATACGACGGCTCAGGGCATCTGCGACGCGGTTCAAACTCCCTGCTTGGTGCCTCAGCGTAAAAGTGAATTCTTGCAAGTATGCCACCCACTTGGCATGACGTCTACTCAGCTTGTGTTGTCCATTGATGTACTTCAAGGCCTCATGATCGGTAAACATAATAAACTCCTTCTGTACTAGGTAGTGACGCCAATGCTTCAGGGACTGAACTATGGCATAGAACTCCAGATCATAAGTGGAATAATTTTTCTTTGATCCCGATAGTTTTTCACTGAAAAAAGCAACCGGACGACCTGCCTGACTCAGAACACCACCATTGCCAACGCCAGATGCGTCACAATTTACCTCGAACACTTTGTCAAAATCTGGAAGTGCCAAAACTGGAGCCTCGGTCATCTTCTGCTTGACCAGTTGAAAACTGGCCTCTGCCTCTTCAGACCACTGGAAATCACGCCCCTTGAGGCACTCTGTGATAGGGGCGATCAGAGTACTGAAATTTCTAATGAATCGGCGGTAAAAAGACGCCAAGCCATGGAAACTTCGGATGTCAAGTAAGGTCTTTGGTCTGGGCCACTCCAAGACTGCATCTACCTTTGACTAATCTGCATGAACACCATCAGTAGACACAACAAAACCAAGAAAAGTCACAGAAGTAGTGAAGAAATAACACTTCTTTTGATTTACAAACAAGCACTCCGTTTTCAGCATCTCAAAAACAGCATGGAGGTGATCGAAGTGTGAAGTCCATGTCGGACTATAAATGAGGATATCATCGAAGTAAACTACAACAAATTTCCCCATAAAAGGCCGCAAGACCTTATGCATAAATCTCATGAACGTACTGGGTGCATTGGATAGCCCGAAAGGCATGGCCATCCACTCATACAACCCTAGTGGCGTTTTAAACACCGTCTTCCACTCATCTCCAGGTCTTATTTTGATTTGGTGGTAATCGCTCTTAAGGTCAATTTTTGAGAAGACCGTAGAACCAGATAGTTGATCCAACATATCATCTAGATGGGGAATTGGAAACCGGTACTTAACTGTAATTCTGTTGATCGCTCAGCTGTCAACACACATACGCCAAGAACCATCTTTCTTTGGCACTAGCAGAGCAGGGACTGCACATGGGCTCATACTCTCTAGGATATAGCCCTTCTCCAACAACTCTTCCACCTGTCGGTGCAACTCTTCAGCCTCCTTGGGACTGAGGCGATATGCTGGTCGATTTGGCAAACTTGACCCAGGAACAAGGTCAATTTGATGCTGAATATCCCTCATAAGTGGTAGCCCAGGAGGAAGATCCTCTGGCATCAAATTAGAGAATTCTGCTAGCAGTCGCTGCACTTCTACTGGTAAATCTGCATCCACGTCTACTGCATTATTCTCGCAAGGTAGTAAGGCATAGACCACGTCGCCATGCTCAATCTCATCTAAAAACCTGGACATAGAAAGCAGAGTAGTATTATGGGTTACTGGGGTAGGAGTGAGTCCTTCCCGCCGGGGTGCCAACACAATCTTTTTTCCCTTGATGCTAAGGGAATATGTATTCTTCCGTCCATCATGAATGACACTGCGATCATACTGCCAGGGTCGACCCAACAATATATGACACGCATCCATAGACACAACATCACACCAGGCATTATCAAAATATTTTCTACCAATTGAAAAAGACACGAGGCATCGCCTATCAACTGTTACCTCACAGCCTTTATTTAGCCATGATAGCCTGTATGGCTTAGGATGACGGTCCGTCTTCAACTGCAATTTCTGGACAATCTCCTCGGACACTACATTCTCACAACTACCGCTGTCAATGATCATTTTGCAGACTTTATCTGCAACTGTGCAGGTCGTGTGGAAAATATTGGTTCTCAACCAATCGTCCCCTGAATCTCCCTTGGGAGTAAGTAGACTCTTGCGAACGACCAGATTCTCATGACCATCTCCATACAGCACATCATCAGTCTCATCATCGTCATACACGGGTTCGCCAATCTCCTCAGTCTCGTCTTCCGCGTTTTCCTCAATCAACAAATTTTTTCCCTTTTGACTAGCAGGCTTCCTGCAATCAGTCGCCCTATTCCCTTGTCCACCACAACAAAAACATCTAATAGTAGGGATAGAATTACCATGCGGTGGCTGTTGAGCAGGACGGGTGGCGTAAGTGGTCCACATAATGGGCCACATCACTAGTTAACTTTGGCCAATAAAAGTCAGAAGAGATATGGGCCAAGGTCTTATCTCGGCCAAAGTGTCCCTCATTATGGAGTTCACTTATAATTTGCTACCTCAATGAACAATCTGGAATGCACAACTGTAATCCACGAAACAGATACTCATTATGCAAAACAAAATCAAGACGGTGACCCTCGGTTACCTCCTGAAATATCCTTCCAAAGGAAGGATCAGCTGCATACATTTCTGTGAACGTCTCAAAGCCTGTAACTTTAGTACTCATGGTGGTGAGAAGTAAGGTACGACGGCTCAAGGCATCTGCGACGCGGTTCAAACTCCCTGCTTGGTGCCTCAGCGTAAAAGTGAATTCTTGCAAGTATGCCACCCACTTGGCATGACGTCTACTCAGCTTGTGTTATCCATTGATGTACTTTAAGGCCTCATGATTGGTAAACAGAATAAACTTCTTCTGTACTAGGTAGTGACGCCAATGCTTCAGGGACTGAACTATGGCATAGAACTCCAGATCATAAGTAGAATAATTTTTCTTTGATCCCGATAGTTTTTCACTGAAAAAAGCAACCGGACGACCTGCCTGACTCAGAACACCACCAATGCCAACGCCAGATGCGTCACAATTTACCTCGAACACTTTGTCAAAATCTGGAAGTGCCAAAACTGGAGCCTCGGTCATCTTCTGCTTGACCAGTTGAAAACTGGCCTCTGCCTCCTCAGACCACTGTAAATCATGCCCCTTGAGGCACTCTGTGATAGGGGCGATCATAGTACTGAAATTTCTAATAAATCGGCGGTAAAAAGATGCCAAGCCATGGAAACTTCGGATGTCATGTAAGGTTTTTGGTATGGGCCACTCCAAGACTGCATCTACCTTTGACTGATCTGCATGAACACCATCAGTAGACACAACAAAACCAAGAAAAGTCACAGAAGTAGTGAAGAAAGAACACTTCTTTTGATTGACAAACAAGCACTCCGTTTTCAGCATCTCAAAAATAGCACGGAGGTGATCGAAGTGTGAAGTTCATGTCGGACTATAAATGAGGATATCATCGAAGTAAACTACAACAAATTTCCCTATAAAAGGTCGCAAGACCTGATGCATAAATCTCATGAACGTACTGGGCGCATTGGATAGCCCGAAAGGCATGACCATCCACTTATACAACCCTTGTGGCGTTTTAAACGCCGTCTTCCACTCATCTCCAAGTCTTATTCTGATTTGGTGGTAACCGCTCTTAAGGTCAATTTTTGAGAAGACCGTAGAACCAGATAATTGATCCAACATATCATCTAGACGGGGAATTAGAAACTGGTACTTAACTGTAATTCTGTTGATCGATCGGCTGTCAACACACATACGCCAAAAACCATCTTTCTTTGGCACTAGCAGAGCAGGGACTGCACATGGGCTCATACTCTCTCGGATATAGCCCCTCTCCAACAACTCTTCCACCTGTCGCTGCAACTCTTCAGCCTCCTTGGGACTGAGGCGATATGCTGGTCGATTTGGCAAACTTGACCCAGGAACAAGGTCAATTTGATGCTGAATATCCCTCATAGGTGGTAGCCCAGGAGGAAGATCCTCTGGCATCAAGTTAGAGAATTCTGCTAGAAGTCGCTGCACTTCTACTGGTAAATCTGCATCCACGTCTACTGCATTGTTCTCGCAAGGTAGTAAGGCATAGACCACGTCGCCATGCTCAATCTCATTTAAAAACCTGGATATAGAAAGCAGAGTAGTATTATGGGTTACTGGGTAGGAGTGAGTCCTTCCCGCCGAGGTGCCAACACAATCTTTTTTCCCTTGATGCTAAGGGAATATGTATTCTTCCGTCCATCATGAATGACACTGCGATCATACTGCCAGGGTCGACCCAACAATATATGACACGCATCCATAGACACAACATCACACCAGGCATTATCAAAATATTTTCTACCAATTGAAAAAGACACGAGGCATCGCCTATCAACTGTTACCTCACAGCCTTTATTTAGCCATGACAGCTTGTATGGCTTAGGATGACGGTCTGTCTTCAACTGCAATTTCTGGACAACCTCCTCGGATACTACATTCTCACAACTACCGCTGCCAATGATCATTTTGCAGACTTTATCTGCAACTGTGCAGGTCGTGTGGAAAATATTGGTTCTCAACCAATCGTCCCCTGAATCGCCCTTGGGAGTAAGTAGACTCTTGCGAACGACCAGAGTCTCATGACCATCTCCATACAGCACATCATCAATTTCATCATCGTCATACACGGGTTCGCCAATCTCCTCAGTCTCGTCTTCCGCGTTTTCCTCAATCAACAAATTTTTGCTCTTTTGACTAGCAGGCTTCTTGCAATCAGTCGCCCTATGCCCTTGTTCACCACAACGAAAACATCTAATAGTAGGGTTAGAATTACCCTGCGGTGGCTGTTGAGCAGGAAGGGAATCCTGATGACGAACTGGTTGACTATTGTGATCGTTCCTGATCACTGGTCTCATGTTTTGTTGTTTTTCAACAGCAAGTGCACTCTGGTAAGCTTCCGAAACACTCCACAGTGAATGAAGGCTGAGGACATCTTGTAAGGGCTGGCGTAAACCCCCCAAATACCGCGCCACTATTTGCTCCCCCGTCTCAGATTAATCGTTCCAAGCGACCAATTGGTAAAACTCCTCCGTGTAATCATTGACTGATCGTGCGCCCTGCCTCAACGCATGAAGTCGCTGAAACAAGGTTTGCATGTAGCCGAAGGGAAGGAAGTGACCCTTCATCTTCTTCTTTATCTTCTCCCAATCAATGATCTTGGCCTTGCCCTGTCTTTCTCGTGAACGTCGCAACTGTTCCCACCACGCAGATGCTCTGCTCTTGAGTTTGATGGCGATCAGTTTCACTTTCACACGATCGGGGACTTCCTTATATTCAAAAATATGCTCTACTTCATTAATCCAATCCACGAATCCCTCGGCCTGTAACGTACCAAAAAACTCAGGGAGATCGATCCGAAAACCGAGGTCTCCATGACGCTCTTCCCGACCACGGTGTTCCCGGAATAGAGCACGATTGTGATATGGATTTTCGAAAGCGAAATTGGTATCATGATCAGAGGCCTCACCATCCTTGAAATCCTGCGCAGCCAGGCGCTGGGTTAATTATGCGACTTGCCTCTGTAAATCCGCAATTATCACATCCTGAGCGTTGCGATCACGGCGTTGGGCTTCCTCATTTGGAACCTGCTCACGACAACCACGACCACGACCTCCAGCCATTAAAACTGGTGAAATTTCCCAGGAAGATGTTGAAGCTCTGATACCAACTGACGCCAGACAGAATAGTGATTATCCTACAAGCGCTCCAACAGATGATTCACAAGAGAAAATTCGTCCAAAAAAATCCAGAGAAAAAAAGTCTCTAGGGTTTAATAAAATATTATCAAATCAAACAATCCCAAAAATCAGTCCACAAGTCGGACTGTTATAGCCAAAAATCTTCTTTATTCGAATTTTGCCAAAAATAGCAAAATCTCGAAAATCACTCTATATTGAAATTCGAAATAAAATAAGCAATCTCCAAAAAATCCGGCCTAAATCGGATTTAAATTGACTTCCGAATTGACAATCGAAATATTATCATAAATAGTAAAAAATATCTAAATCTAGTGATTCGGAGGGGAAAACGGTAGAATTTTAGGTTGAAAAAAGGCCAGATGGAGCATAGCTTATGTGGAGAGCGTGCGCGTCGAAAAGAGCTTTCCGGATTGGGGTCTTATGCGCTATTCTGACACCTGTACCAAAGTTATGGCCAAAAGACTGAAACATACTCAAAACGACCCCAGTGAGGAACATGTCACAATTAATTCCCGCCTTAGCGCCGATCTGCTAATTCATGGTATCTCAGCGCCATCAAGGTGCAATCTGACAGCTCAGCATCATCTGTCTCGGATCCCCCTGCATCAGTCACCCCGGGTTGGAAAGAACTCGTCCTCGAGTTCGGAGTAGTGTCATCAGAATCCACAAAACAATGACTCAGGTGCTTCACATTAAAGACATCAGAAGTCTTCAAGTGGCTGGGAAGGCGCAACCTATAAGCATTATCATTGATCTTCTGCATAACCTCACAAGGTCCAATCTTCCGATCCTTAAGCTTATTATACTCACCAATAGGAAAACGATCACGAGTTAATACAGCCCAAACAAAATCACCAACATCAAAAAGTACCTGACGACGATGATTGTCGACCCGAGTTTTGTACTTAGTATTGCTCTCATGAATGGTTTATTTCACCTGCTCATGGATACCCCGAAGATACTTTTCCATCTCATCTGTTTTAGGATTGAAACGACCTATACGTCGAATAGGGGCTAAGTCTAGTACCCCGGATGGGTTCTGACCATAGACAATCTCAAATGAGCTTAAACCTGTGGTTCTGTATTTTGATATGTTATAGGCAAATTCTGCCTGAGGCAATGCCAAATCCCACTGCTTCGGCTTCGTTCCTGCCAAACACCTCAAGAGGTTTCCCAAACTTCGGTTCACCACCTCGGTCTGGCCATCCGTCTGGGGTGGTAGGCGCTACTGAAATTCAACTGCGTTCCCAGTTTCCCCCACAGGCTCTTCCAGAAATTACTGATGAACTTAGTATCACGATCTGAAGTGATGGATCGAGGAACACCATGTAAACGCACAATCGCCTTGAAATAGAGATGGGCAATCCGGTCAGCATCCATAGTCTTTCTGCAAGCTACAAAATGAGCCATCTTGGAAAACCTGTCAACCACAACAAAGATAGAATCCGAGGCCCTTTGGGTGCGGTGTAAGCCTAGTACAAAATCCATGCTGACATCGAACCAAGGAGCTTCAGGAACAGGTAAGGGAGTGTACAAGCCCGCATTGGTGAGAACTCCCTTAGACCGCTGGCACACATAACAACGGTCCACATAATGGACCACATCACTAGTCAACTTGGGCCAATAAAATTCAGAAGAGATAAGGGCCAAGTTCTTATCTCGGCCAAAGTGTCCCTCATTATGGAGTTCACTTATAATTTGCTGCCTCAATGAACAATCTGGAATGCACAACTATAATCCACGAAACAGATACCCATTATGCAAAACAAAATCATGACGGTGACCCTCAGTTACCTCCTGAAATATCCTTCCAAAGGAAGGATCAGCTGCATACATTTCTGTGAACGTCTCAAAGCCTGCAACTTTAGTACTCATGGTGGTGAGAAGTAAGGTACAACGGCTCAGGGCATTTGCGATGCAGTTCAAACTCCCTGCTTGGTACCTCAGCGTAAAAGTGAATTCTTGCAAGTATGCCACCCACTTGGCATGGCGTCTACTCAGCTTGTGTTGTCCATTGATGTACTTCAAGGCCTCATGATCGGTAAACATAATAAACTCATTCTGTACTAGGTAGTGACGCCAATGCTTCAGGGACTGAACTATGGCATATAACTCCAGATCATAAGTGGAATAATTTTTCTTTGATCCCGATAGTTTTTTCACTGAAAAAAGCAACCGGACGACCTGCCTGACTCAGAACACCACCAATGCCAACGCCAGATGCGTCACAATTTACCTCGAACACTTTGTCAAAATCTGGAAGTGCCAAAACTGGAGCCTCGGTCATCTTCTGCCTGACCAGTTGAAAACTAGCCTCTGCCTCCTCAGACCACTGGAAATCATGCCCCTTGAGGCACTCTGTGATAGGGGCGATCAGAGTATTGAAATTTCTAATGAATCGGCGGTAAAAAGACGCCAAGCCATGGAAACTTCGGATGTCATGTAAGGTCTTTGGTCTGGGCCACTCCAAGACTGCATCTACCTTTGACTGATCTGCATGAACACCATCAGTAGACATAACAAAACCAAGAAAAGTCACAGAAGTAGTGAAGAAAGAACACTTCTTTTGATTGACAAACAAGCACTCCATTTTCAGCATCTCAAAAACAGCACGGAGGTGATCGAAGTGTGAAGTCCATGTCGGACTATAAACAAGGATATCATCGAAGTAAACTATAAAAAATTTCCCCATAAAAGACGGCAAGACCTGATACATAAATCTCATGAACGTAATGGGTGCATTGGATAGCCCAAAAAGGCATGGCCATCCACTCATATAACCCTTGTGGCATTTTAAACGCCGTCTTCCACTCATCTCCAAGTCTTATTCTGATTTGGTGGTAACCGCTCTTAAGGTCAATTTTTGAGAAGACCGAAGAACCAGATAGTTGATCCAACATATCATCTAGACGGGGAATTGGAAACCGGTACTTAACTGTAATTCTGTTGATCGCTCGGCTGTCAACACACATACGCCAAGAACCATCTTTCTTTGGCACTAGCAGAGCAGGGACTGCACATGGGCTCATACTCTCTCAGATATAGCCCCTCTCCAACAACTCTTCCACCTGTCGCTGCAAATCTTCAGCCTCCTTGGGACTGAGGCGATATGCTGGTCGATTTGGCAAACTTGACCCAGGAACAAGGTCAATTTGATGCTGAATATCCCTCATAGGTGGTAGCCCATGAGAAAGATCCTTTGGCATCAAGTTAGAGAATTCTACTAGCAGTCGCTGCACTTCTACTGGTAAATCTGCATCCACGTCTACTGCATTGTTCTCGCAAGGTAGTAAGGCATAGACCACGTCGCCATGCTCAATCTCATCTAAAAACCTGGACATAGAAAGCAGAGTAGTATTATGGGTTACTGGGGTAGGAGTGAGTCCTTTCCGCCGGGGTGCCAACACAATCTTTTTTTCCCTTGATGCTAAGGGAATATGTATTCTTCCGTCCATCATGAATGACACTGCGATCATACTGCCAGGGTCGACCCAACAATATATGACACGCATCCATAGACACAACATCACACCAGGCATTATCAAAATATTTTCTACCAATTGAAAAAGACACGAGGCATCGCCTATCAACTATTACCTCACTGCCTTTATTTAGCCATGACAGCTTGTATGGCTTAGGATGACGGTCCGTCTTCAACTGCAATTTCTGGACAACCTCCTCGGACACTACATTCTCACAACTACCGCTGTCAATGATCATTTTGCAGACTTTATCTGCAACTGTGCAGGTCGTGTGGAAAATATTGGTTCTCAACCAATCATCCCCCTAAATCGCCCTTGGGAGTAAGTAGACTCTTGCGAATGACCAGAGTCTCATGACCATCTCCATACAGCACATCATCAGTCTCATCATCGTCATACACGAGTTCGCCAATCTCCTCAGTCTCGTCTTCCGCGTTTTCCTCAATCAACAAATTTTTGCCCTTTTGACTAGCAGCCTTCCTGCAATCAGTCACCCTATGCCCTTGTTCACCACAACGAAAATATCTAATAGTAGGGTTAGAATTACCCTGCGGTGGCTGTTGAGCAGGACAGGAATCCTGATGACGAACTGGTCGACTGTTATGATCGTTCCTGATCATTGGTCTCTTGTTTTGCTGTTTTTCAATAGCAAGTGCACGCTGGTAAGCTTCCGAAACACTCCACAGTGAATGAAGGCTGAGGACATCTTATAAGGGCTGGCATAAACCCCCCAAATACCGCGCCACCATTTGCTCTTCCGTCTCAGATAAATCCTTTCGGGCGACCAATTGGTAAAACTCCTCCGTGTAATCATCGACTGATCGTGCGCCCTGCCTCAATGCATGAAGTCGATGAAACAAGGTTTGCGTGTAGCCGAAGGGAAGGAAGTGACCCTTCATCTTCTTCTTCATCTTCTCCCAATCAATGATCTTGGCCTTGTCCTGTCTTTCTCGTGAACGTCGTAACTGTTCCCACCACGCAGATGCTCTGCCCTTGAGTTTGATGGCGATCAATTTCACTTTCACACGATCGGGGACTTCCTTATATTCAAAAATACGCTCTACTTCATTAATCAAATCCACAAATCCCTCGGCCTGTAATGTACCAGAAAACTCAGGGAGATCGACCCAAAAACCGAGGTCTCCATGACGCTCTTCCCGACCACGGTGTTCATGGAATAGAGCACGATTGTGATATGGATTTTCGAAAGCGGAATTGGTATCATGATCAGAGGCCTCACGATCCTCAAAACCCTACGCCGCCAAGCGCTGGGTTAATTCTGCAACTTGCCTCTGTAAATCTGCAATCATCACATCCTGAACGTTGCGATCACGGCGTTGGGCTTCCTCATTCGGAACCTGCTCACGATGACCACGACCTCCAGCCATTGAAACTGGTGAAATTTCCCAGGAAGATGTTGAAGCTCTTATACCAATTGACGCTAGACAGAATAGTGATTATCCTGCAAGCGCTCCAACAGATGATTCACAAGAGAAAATTCGCCCAAAAAAATCCAGAGAAAAAAAGTCTCTAGGGTTTAATAAAATATTATCAAATCAAACAATCCCAAAAATCAGTCCACAAGCCGGACTGTTATAGCCAAAAATCGTCTTTATTCGAATTTTGCCAAAAATAGCAAAATCCCGAAAATCACTCTAAATTGAAATTTGAAATAAAATAAGCAATCTCCAAAAAATCCGGCCTAAATCGGATTTAAATTGACTTCCTAATTGACAATCGAAATATTACCATAAATAGTAAAAAATATCTAAATCTAGTGCTTCGGAGGGGAAAACGGTAGAATTTTAGGTTGAAAAAAGGCCACATGGAGCATAGCTTATGTGGAGAGTGTGCACGTCGAAAAGAACTTTCCGGATTGGGGTCTTATGCGCGATTCTGACACCTGTAGCCAAAGTTATGGCCAAAAGACTGAAACATACTCAAAACGACCCCAATGAGGAACATGTCACAATCAATTCTCGCCTTTGCATCGATCTGCCAATTCATGGTATCTCAGCGCCATCAAGGTGCAATCTAACAGCTCAGCATCATCTGTCTCGGATCCCCCTGCATCATCTGGGAACAAGTATGCCAACCTGTTATCCAAGGGGGGCTAGGAATTAGACAAATGGGGAGTCAAAACGAAGTGTTCCTGATGAAACTCGCTTTTCACCTTATTTCCAATCGGGACCGTTTATTGGTGAAGGTTTTTCGGACCAAGTATAAACTACTTGATGATATCCCCGGCCATATTTGGAGGAATGGATGCTCTCGGTTATGGCGAGGGCTTGCGTCAATTTGGGATGAGGTTCAAAGAGGCATTATGGAACTTGGGGAACGACAGTAACGTTGACTTTTGGCTGGATGACTGGGTAGGTGATACTGGGCCTCTAATTCATCATTGTATTAGTCCTCCCCCAGCTTCTTCCTCGTTGACTCCTGTGTGTTCCATGGTTGACGAAAATGGCGAATGGAATTGGAGAGGCTTTCGGCAATTCCTACCGGACACAATTCTTCTTTCAATTGCTGCGGTTAAACCGCCTCTACCGTCCGGAGGGGCTGATGTTCCGGGCTGGAAATGGGAAAAAAACAGGCGATTTTCCACTACAAGTGCTTATAGTCGCGGAACTCTGAACACGAACTTTGTAGAAGCTGATATCTGGAAATGTATTGCTAAGTATAAGGGGTTGCCTCGAGTCAAAATGTTACTTTGGCTACTTTTCAATAATATACTTATGACAAATGAGGAGCGGCTTCGGCGCCATATGACGGATAACCCCGGGTGCGGCTTCTGTGGGGCTCTTTTGGAATCCGTTGCCCATGTTTTCCGGAACTGTGTTGCGGCTGCTCCCCAGTGGATATTGGATAACGCTGATTAAACCTGAGTTGGTTGCTGAATTTTTTAGTTTAGATATGGTCGACTGGGTTCACACTAATATTCAAAACCCCATGTATTTCAAGTCAGAGGGGAGGGTTGGGATCTTCTCTTCGGGCTCTCATCTGGTGCATTTGAAACAAAAGGATCAAGCTGATCTTTAACTCTGATAATAATGTGAGCGAAAATATCCTTCAAAGAGCTATTCATATGAGCAGGAAAACTAGGGTGGCTTCTGCACATAAAGTTTCCATGCAAAACCAGGTTTGTCGAGAAAATCGGACCAATGCCAAGTGGTTCCGTCCACCGACCGGGTGGTTTAAAATAAATGCGGATGGATCTCGTCATCCATCTTCGGGGCTTTCAGCGTGTGCAGGCGTTATTCTAGACTCGAATGGGAAGTGGATAAATGGTTTCTCCACAGCTCTAGGGCAGTGTTCGGTATTGGATGCAGAGTTATGGGGCTTATGTGAAAGTCTTTCGAGGGCCTGGGATCTTGGTTTGAGAAGGATTGTCATCGAAACGAATTGCGCCGAAGCGGCAACAATTCTTCGACAGGGTGTGTGCATGGATCGTATCTCTCATTTGGCTCCTCATTTATGTGCTTTGCTATTGCGTGAATGGAACTTGAAGATTTCGCAGACCGTGCGTGAGAATAATGCAGTAACAGACATGCTGGCGAAATATGCCTGGAGACTACCATTTGGTGTTCATTGTTTCAACAGCCCACCTCTTTGGATACAACCACTGCTGGAATCAAACATGGTCGTAGGCTTTAGCTCTTAACCTTGTCTTACTTTACCTTCATATTCAAAAAAAAAAAGATTAAGTTAATAACAAAATATATTTAATAAGTTAATGTAAAAAATATTTTTTAAAGTTAATTTATTAAAAGTATGAATAAATTGAGATAATATCTAAAAGTAATACTAAATTTATTTTAATTTATTAAAAATAAAATTAAATTGAGAGAATTTGTAAGTAGCATTGAACAAATATGTGATTATATTAAAATATCACGTCACATGATAAGTTAATTATTAACGGCAATTAATTTGTGATGATTATATCTTAATTATAAAACGAAAGTGATCATATCTTAATTAATTAAAAACAATGTAACAATATATTATTTTTTAAATTAATAAAAAATTTAAATAAAACACAAACATAAATGATCGTAATATTAATCAACCTTAAAATCAAATAAAACAAAACAAAACGCAATAGAATAATAGTATTAGTTATAGCGAGAGCCAACCATTTTGAGTATTCAAAGTTCCTGCTCCTGCATGTCTACGTTCTCCCTTCTTCTCTTCTTCCATGGCTCAGCCCCATCAAACCAACCCCAGAATCGGTTGTTTTGTGTTTTACATGAAGAAGAAATCCCAGCAAAACAACACCCGATCGCTTTATTGGGCAAGGTTTCGCTTAATCTCGAGGAATTCAAGCACCAAAGCCGTGCCTGTGAACAACAAAGACAAGACCGGGGCTGATCGTAGCAAGACGAAGAAGAAACCAGATAGCACCGAGCGACTGCCCTCCACTAACCATTTTGCACGAGAAACACTTAAAGAGGTTTGTGTTAAAGAGTTCAAACTTGAAATGAAACGTTAATTGATAAGCTTATTTTAGCTCTGTACAACCGCAGCATTATTACACTGGTTCAAAAAGTGATCTATGCTTATGGATTTCCGAAATGCTCCGATATGATCGAAGGTTCTCCTACTGGAAAACAAGGAATTTGTGGAGAAATTCGAACCGGTGATGGGTATATCGATTATCATGGTGACCTTGATAATAATGGCAATATGGGGTCGAGTATGCGCCATTCTTTGTACGTCGGCATGCTTATATATTTTCCCTCGTTTCCGAACCAGAAGTATCGGTAATGAAAGCACCACCCCCAACGCCGACGATTTGCATTTGAGCTCCGAGGAGTATAAGAAGAAGGTGGTGCTGGAAGGGTTGCTCTGGAGGAACCGACCGTTTACCTTATGAAATCCTTTTTGCAAAAGACAAATTTCTCTGTTGGCTTGGATCATGTGCACGTTAGATGTAAGTGTACTGGTTTGCTAAAGTGAGTCCGATGGGCATTTTGTGTAAGTTATTAGTATCAAAAAATCGATGGAAAAATCTTTATTAGTAAAAAAAGGCTTAATACAAAAACAAGTGTATGCCCCGAAAATATTGCTTAAAAACTTTTTCGGAAAAAATAGTGTTTAAAATTTTCTCTGTTATCATCTTAGGTGTCTAGACGTTATAGTCCGTTAAAAAAACTCATTAAGTGACATATGTCACGTTCAAGTAATTTTAAAAAATTGATTTAAAATAAAAATATAATTTTTTTAAAACCCAAAAAAATCCAAATCTTATTAGGGTTTGTAGTTTTTTTTTTTAATTGAGGATTCTGATAAATTGAATGCTTATTGTGAAAATTATTGGAGGTAGAATTAAGGGATTTTGATTCTAAATCCAAAGTTTTGGCATTGACGATTGGCCTTTGGCCGTGGAAGTTGGTTGCAGGGGAGGGGGAGAGGGGAGAGGGGAGGGGGGAGGAGGGAGAAGACGGGGTGGGAGAGGGGAGAGGGGAGAGGGGAGAGGGGAGAGGAGGGGAAACACACTGATTTTTTAAATAAATTTTCAAAATTATCATAACGTGTGACATGTGTCACTCAATAAGGTTTTTTAACTGCAGTTAACGGCCGAACACCTAAAATAGTAACGGATAAAACTTTAAACTCTTATTTTTAACAAAAAATTCTTTAGGCGTTAAAACATTTTTGGAATCATAGTTTGGGCACTTATGTTTGTATTAAGCCGTAAAAGAATGACACTCAAAATTAAAATATTTTTTAAAAGTCTAAGTGATTACAAGATAGTATATATTTATGAACTTTTTTAATGCAAAGGAGGCTGAGAAGCCTTAATCGCTTGTCATCCCTCCAGTGTCCTTAGGTAAAGACCTCCTGGACTTCAGCTAGCAGAACAGAATGCAAAATCACATTGGCAGTACTCCTCCAAGCCAGACTAGCAAAGCCACCGACTACCTTATTGCATTCTCTAGGCACGTATCTGAATTGTAAGTACCACTCTTATTGAAGCAGATTTTGGACATGTAGTATAAGAGCAGAGACATCGTCAACATCCTGCTTTCGTTAAAGAACGACCACTGCTTCCTTGCTATCCGTCTCCACAATAATCCTTCGAACATTTCTCTCCCAAGAAATCAGTAAACCCGTAAAAACTCCTCATAGCTCTGCATCAACCACTGAGAAGCATCCAATACGTTTTGGAAAACCAACAGCCCACTCGCTGAGATGATTCCGTACCACTTCGCCACAAGTTGCCAAACTAGTCGAGTTCTGCCGAGCACCCTGTGTTTAGCTTAACCCAGCTATTCGGTCAAAACAAATAAGTTATTAAAGTATTTTTTATCAAAAAAAATATAAAGTTATTTTTTGTCAAAATAGGTAACTAAAGTATATTTTTATCAAAATAGGTCCTAAATTATTCAAATTTTTTTATCTAGATACCTAAAGTATTCTTTAGTTAATGTCACATGTCAACTTTTTTATAACTTAGGTGAAACAAATTGAATAGTTTAGGTACCTATTTTGACATAAACTACTTTAGGTACCTATTTTGACCAAAATGATAAATTTACGGAATTATTTCTATCAAAAAATACTTTAAGTACATAAATGAAAAAAATGCAATTTAATTATTTATTTATGATATAAGTCTTATTTTAATCATTGAAAGTGTTGAGTAATTGATAACATGAATATCAAGAATTACTATTACTTCCTTCTGTTCATAGCTCATACAACACTTATATAACACCTCACTAACCACCTAGCTATAACGTCTAACAACCATCAGTTATAACAAACTATAAATGTTTAACAATCATCAGCTATAACTGTTTATACAACATCACACTACAGCTGCACATATACAACAACAGCTCAACTATACTCAATATTCTTCCTACTTTTACCTTCTCCGCCAAGAAACGATTGAACACAAACCTTAGCTCGAAACACTTCAAACTGTGTTGTAGACAATGGTTTAGTCAGACCATCTGCTACTTGATGACTGGCTGGAATATAATTGACCACAGCTTGCTGAGCTGCAACCTTTTCTCTAACAAAGTTAACATCTAGCTCAACCTGCTTGGTCTTAGCATGATATACTGGATTTACAGTAACAGCAACTGCACTATTATTATCACACCATATGACCGATGTTTTGGACTGAACAACCCCCATATATGTGAGCAGAGAACTTATCCAAGTTGTTTCAGCAGTAACATCGGCTACACTTCTATACTCAGTCTCCATGGTCGACCTAGAAACAACCTTCTGTTTCTTAGAGCTCCACATGACCAAGTTTTCACCAACAAAAACACAATTGCCTGAAACAGACTTTTGATCATCTGTATTGGCAGCCCAATTTGCATCTGCAAAGGCCACAACATGCAACCCTACCACAGATGGTGTTATAACCAATCCATGATTAAGTGTACCAACCAAATACCGTAAAATACGCTTAACTGCTACCAAATGACCACGCCTAGGTGCATGCATATATTGTGCCACCTTGTTGACGCTAAATGAGATATCAGGGCGTGTGTGGCAGGCATAAAGAAGTGCTCCTACTATGCTGCGATACTCATATGTATCAGCCAACAAATCCCCAGCATCATCTTGTGTAAGCCTCGATGTAACTAGCATAGGTGTAGAAGAAGTTACTGCATTATGCATGTTGGTCTTCATCAGTAGCTCCATGATGAACTTCCGCTGACTAAGGACCAACATTTCACCAACACGATGAACCTCAATCCCAAGAAAGAGTTTAGTTCTCCAAGATCTTTCAGCACAAACTTTGCTCCCAAACGCTTTACAATCTCTTCAATCTGCTCGTTTGATTCTATTGTAATTATTATATCATCTACATAAACAAGCATGTATACATAACTGCTATGAACATGTTTAACAAACAACGAGGTTCTGCTTTGGATTCCTGGAATCCAATACTGACTAAGCACTGCTTCAACTTGTTGTGCCAGCTCCGAGGTGCCTGCCTCAGACCATACAACGCTTTTTGAAGATTGCACACTAGTGATACACCATTTGCAGTGTTTTGTTCAAACCCAGGTGGTTGTTGTATATATATATCTTCACTCAATTCTCCATGTAGAAAGACATTGTTTACATCAATTTTCCGTAGTTGCCACCCCTTGGTCACTGCTAGAGCCAAAACAACATTCACCGTGGTAAACTTGACCACTGGACTGAATGTTTCAGTAAAGTCGTGACCTGAAAATTGCGAGTACCCTTTTGCTACAAGGACAACCTTGTACCGAATGATAGAGCCATCAGGGTTCTTTTTAAGCTTGAAGAGCCACTTACACCCTACTGCTGACCGTCCCTCAGGTAGAGGCACGAGAGACCAGGTGCCATTCTTTTACAAAGCTTCAAGCTCAGCATACACATCGTTCCTCCAATGGGGTGATTGAAGAGCTTCATGCACATTAGCAGGCTCCATAGTAGCATAGGCAGCTGAGTATACTTTAGGTTTGTAAATTCCATGCTTGATTCTGGTTAACATGGGATGACAATTTACCACTGACCCTTCACCGCCCTGCTTCTGGTTTGTAAGTTCAATAGGACTTTGTTCGCTGGGTTCTCCACCACTTTTTCCACCGAGATGATCATGACTATGTCTACTAAGCTCATCATTACTCTCACTACTAGATTGCCCACTGTGCTCGCTCATGTTTGCTGACTCATAATTTTCCACAGCAGCATCACTGGTAGTAGCAGCATGACTTCCCACAGTCAACGATGGGTTCGATTATTCTTCTTCATTGAGAGGCGCAACTCCTGTGTTGAGTTAATCGATTGACGGAATTGGCCAAGAGGGGGGTGAATTGGCAATTAAAAATTTGGACGAAGCTTTTGTAGAAAATTGAAAGTAATTGCACAACGATTTAGAGTGATTCGACTTTCTCAATCAAAGTCTACGTCCACTACCTTAGCTACCACACTAAGGATTTTCCAACAAATTCACTAATTTGTTCTTTCTTTTGAGGCCAAAGAGATAACCTTACAACACCCTCAAGAATATACCCCAATTCTTGAGAACACTCTTTCCCAAAGAGAAGATTACAAATTTGCAAACTTACAAGGAAAACCTCACAAGGTAAGATGTTTGCACAATTCTAGAACAAGAAAAGAACACTCACAAATAATTACAAATGAGCACAAATGGTGTTCTTTGAAAGCAAAATGAATATTGAAAGGAAAATTGGCTTGATTTGCACAAACTTGGTGTTTAATGCTTTCACTCTTGTTTCTCTATGATTTCTTATCGATCAAAGGCTTCAGAACTTGTTTAAATACACCTTGAATCACTTTTGAACGTTGGGGATGATTAGTGAAGATCATATAGCCGTTTTAGTGTGAAAACAATTAATAAAACAGCTTGGAGCATGGGGGGAATCGGTACCCCCTATGGGGAATCGGTTCCCTAAGTGTAAAATTCAAATATTTCGACCGTTATACAAGGGGGAATCGGTACCCCCTGGGGGGGAATCGGTTCCCTCCGAGCATACTGGAATTCTCTGAGCCAAACCATTCAGGGGGAATCGGTACCCCCTTTGGGGGGAATCGGTTCCCTCTGAGCAATCTGGAATTTTTGGCTTTGAAATGGTTCGAAATACTTTGTAAAATTATTTTGAGATTGTTTTAAGATTAAAACTTAATTTTACACTTGAGTAAGGATTAAAAATGATTTTTGAAAGATTTGGAGTAATGTTTTGATATTCGAATAGATATATCGAATATACTTAGAAAATCATTTGGAAAATCTTAAAATTCATTTAACTTAATTTGTTATATCGAAATATCAAAATGTTTTCAACAATCTCCCACTTTTTGATATAACAAAACATTTTAGTAATTTTAATATTTTTGAAATCAAGTTTTGAAATTACTCCCCCATACTTTAACACTTCTCCCATTTATCATTTAAATTTAAAACACATTTAACACTTCTCCCCCTTTTTGTTAAATCAAAAATACATTTTAAAGAATTTAAACAAGGTTTTGAAATCATTTAGCCAATTGATTATATATAATATAAGCTGCTAAGATCACAAGCAAGAGAAACGTTAGCCATTAGTTTCATAATCAATATTCATAATTAATGTGACATGGCAAAATTGGTCATATATATCTAACATGAAGTAAATGATGCAATAATGAATAAATTTAATCACACCAAATAGATAAGTTCTCACCATTCATAAATCCAAACAAATTCAAAATCAATCAATCCACAAATTCAAACATTCCAAAATATTCAAAATGTTAAAACAATAAGTTTGGAGTTCAAAGCAAAACATAGAATCACATATCAGGATCAGGAGGAGGAAAACGAGCTCGCATAGCGGCCATTTCGTGAGTGAGTTCATTAATATGCGCGTTGGTTGCTTCGTTGTTTGCACGCATCTCCCGAAGAATTTCTAATTGTTGAGCTCCCATTGTGGATAAATGAGACTCTATAGAAGTAAAGCGCGAATCCATGGTAGATATCGGAAATCGAATGTCTCCATAAAGGATTGAAAATATGGAGGCATTTGATGCGTTTGTTGTGCTTGCTCCTCGGGCTGCTCAGGCTCATCTTCGGCTTCATCGATGTCTCGCATTAATTGCTCAAGCTCGAGATCGTCATCAGCTTCTGGTGGAGCTCGTGAGAACTAGCTCCCGAAGTATTTGCAGAAGATCGAACCTATTCACCGGTTTCTTTATCCTTTATCCATCCCGCTCTTGTTAAGGAAAGAAGATTAATTTGTTTCTTAAGGGGGAAAACGACATCTAGACCGACTCTAAGCCCAGCTTTGGAAAATAGATTACTCAAAATGCAACCGTAAACTAGAGATGAACATAGTTTCTTGTTAGGAACAAGATTTACGGTTTCAACAATTTCAGCAAAAATAATCTGAGGTGGGTTTATTTTAATATTGTTTTCGAAACAATGTAACCACCAAAGATCTAAGGATCTAAGAGTAGAATAACGACCTCCGGATGCTCGAAACCACCAAGAAATCATTAGATGCAGAAAACGTTCATGAAGGTCTAAGACACTTGCACTATCCCTTCTTTTATAACGAGATCCTAAGATTTGTTTTTCATTTGAAATACCATCGTTATCTAATCCGAATGTATTGGCTATGTAAGCCGAGTCAATATATAAGAATTGTCCTAGGAGGTAGGAACGAATTCCTATGGTTTCGGTTTCAGTTTGGTTTTTAACACAAACGACATTAGAATAGAAAATACGAACAAGTTGATGGTAAACAATGGGTTCAAGATCAAAAAGTTTGTCAAATTTCCACTCTTGTAAAAGAGGAAGATATTTAAAATTAATATCTAACATAGCTTGACGAGAAGGAATACGTTCTTATCGGATTTTGTAAGAGTCAAAATATTGATAATACCAAAAACGATGATTTCTAGGACCAGGATGATTGAAGCACGAATTTTGGATAGTCAAATTAGGATCAATGGGATTAGGATTAGGAATTGGATTTTGAGGATTTGGATGTGGATTTGGTTGATGGTGTGAGCGACTAGATGATGACCTAGCACGTTTAGGATTGGACATGGTTTAGGAAATCAGAATAGAATGGATAACCTATAATTTAGAAAACACATGTATGCAATTCAATCAATCCCATAACTCAATTGAGTCCTCAATATTTCAAGGTTCTCTAAATCAATCCTAATGGGCAAAGTTTTTGAAAACTTTTGAAAAATACGGTTTTGAGAAACAATATATGTATAGTTTTCATAACAACAACATAATTCAATCAAAACACAATAATTTGAAAATCAACATTTTATTTCGAAAATTTAAATTTTTTTGGAAAATTCTTGTGTTTTTGATGAAATTAGTTGTGATATATAGTTTCTAATCACTAAACAATCAATGCCCGATCTAAAGTTCATCCTAGAACTAATTAAAACTAGTTATATGTTCATAAATTGATGAAATAGAAGTTTTTGAAAAATACCTTGAAGGATTTCGGATTTGAGTGAGATTTGATGAAGTTTGCACGTTTTTGATGATTCCAATAGGTTTAGAAGATGATATTTGAAGTGAATTCCGATTAAAAACGTTGATTTGAGGCAAATATGGAGATTTGATAGTGTAGAGGGTGATAGGCGGCAAAGAGAAAAGAAGAGGGTTTTGAGGATTTTTGAGGTTTTGCCCGTGTTATAACCAGTACCCCAGGGAGGTATCGATTCCCCTGTGGGGGGAAATCGGTTCCCCTTCAAAGGGGGAATCGGTTCCCTCATGGGGGGATCGATTCCCTCTGCACCAAAATGCTAAAATCTGATTTTAAACACCCAAAATGCTAAATTAATTTCCTCTAATGGTATTGGCAACTCATATATTGAAAATTAATCATGTTCAAACAATTAAATTAATCTTTAAACGATATTTGAACATAAAATTAATTTTTTATCAAGAATCATAAACTCCCCCTAACTAATAGCAATGAATGCAATCAAAAATTACTATTATAAGAATTTTTCATTTATTATTAAAAGTGCTAAAATTATTTTAAACACTAAGTGAAGATAGGTTGGTCAAACCTAATTCTCTCCTAAGTGTCCAAAATCTTTCCTTGTCTAAAGGTTTTGTAAAGATATCCGCTAATTGGTGCAAAGTATCAACAAATTCTAGAACTACATCTTCCTTAGTGACATGGTCTCTAATGAAGTGATGTCTTATTTCAATGTGCTTAGTTCTAGAGTGTTGGATGGGACTTTTAGTGAGACAAATAGCACTAGTATTGTCACACTTGATAGGAATGGTACCAACTTCAATTCCATAATCAAAAAGTTGTTGTTTTATCCATAAAACTTGTGCACAACAACTACCAGCTGAAATGTATTCGGCTTCAGTAGTAGATAATGCAACACAATTTTGTTTCTTTGAAAACCAAGAAATCAGCATATTTCCAAGGAATTGGCAAGTACCGGAGGTGCTTTTCCTATCTAATTTGCATCCTCCATAATCCACATCAGAAAAAGCATGCAAGCTAAAGCTAGAGTCTCTAGGATACCAAAGTCCTAAACTAGGAGTGTCTTTAAGGTATCTAAAAATTCTCTTAACAGCTAGTAAATGTGATTCCTTAGGGCATGATTGAAATCTAGCACATAAGCAAACACTAAACATAATGTCCGATCTACTTGCAGTTAGATAAAGTAGAGATCCAATCATTGACCTATATAATTTAATATCTACACATTTACCTCATTCATCTAAGTCAAGCTTTGTTGAAGAGCTCATTGTAGTGTCATGAGGTTTCCCATTTTCTAGTCCAAACTTCTTGAGTATATCTTTGATGTACTTAGCTTGATTGATGAAGATGCCATCTTTTCTTTGCTTGATTTGGAGTCCCAAGAAAAATGAGAGCTCCCCCATCATGCTCATCTTAAACTCACTTTCCATTAGCTTAGAAAATTCTTGGCAAAGAACATCATTAGTATAACCAAATATTATATCATCAACATAATTTTGAACTACTAATAAATCTTTACCTTTATGCTTTAAAAACAATGTAGTGTCAACCTTCCCTTTTGAAAAACCTTTTTCAATTAAAAGATTTGACAATCTTTCATACCAAACTCTAGGAGCTTGTTTTAAACCATAAAGAGCTTTTGTCAATTTATGAACATGGTCCGAAAATTTTGAATCTTCAAAACCTGGAGGTTGTTCCACATACACTTCTTCCTTTATAAAACCATTTAAAAATGAACTTTTAAAATCCATTTGATATAATTTAAATTCATGAAAACATGCAAATGCTAATAACATTCTAATTGCTTCCATCCTAGCTACGGGAGCGTATGTTTCATCATAGTCTATGCCCTCTTCTTGAGTATACCCTTGAGTAACAAGTCTAGCCTTGTTTCTCACTATATTACCACTCTCATCAAGCTTATTCCTAAATACCCATCTAGTACCTACAGTAGATTTATTACTAGGCCTTTCAACATAATTACAAATATTTCTAAGAGAAGATCGAGTTGTTACCCCTTTGGATGGATCACCTATAATTTCACCATCCTTGACATAGTTGTACTCTCTTGGATAAGATACTTCCCTTTCTTCAATGGTTAGATTCTCAAAAGGATCATGAGTTTCCTCATTTTTTTATTTCTTCCTTTGATGATGGTTCTCCAACGTCATGTCTAACGTCATTTGTATTTATAACACCTACATCATCATTCATACAAGAGTCCTTCCTCGGAAGGGGATTATCATCGAAAACAACATGTATAGACTCTTCTACAACTAAAGTTATTTTATTAAATACTCGATAAGCTTTAGAATTTAAGGAATAACACAGAAAAATTCCTTCATCACTATTAGCATCAAATTTGCCAAGGTTCTCTTTACCGTTGTTTAAAACAAAACATTTACATCCAAAAGGATGAAAATAGCTAATGTTAGGCTTTTTATTTTTGAAAATTTCATATGGAGTTTTCTTTAAAATTGGCCTAATCATTACTCGATTTATAACATAACAAGCGGTATTTATGGCTTCCGCCCAAAAATATTTTGGCAAATTATTTTTCACAAAGCATGGTTCTAGCCATTTCTTCTAAAGTTCGATTTTTCCTCTCAACAACTCCATTTTGTTGAGGGGTTCTAGGTGCTGAAAAATTATGGCTAATACCGTTAGAGTTACAAAATTCAGTAAATCCAAGATTTTCAAATTCAGTTCCATGATCACTCCTAACACTAGTTATAGAGTAACCTTTTTCATTTTGGATTACTTTTGAAAACGTGATGAATTGTTCTAATGCTTCATCTTTAGTACTTAAAAATAGAACCCAAGTATATCTAGAATAGTCATCTACCAAGACAAATGCATATTGTTTTCCACCCAAGCTAGTAGTCCTAGTTGGCCCAAAAAGATCTATATGGATCAATTGTAATACTCTACTAGTTGATACGTCATTAATGGATTTAAAAGAAATTCACTTTTGTTTTTCTTTAGCACAAGCATAACAGATTTTATCATTATCAAATTTAAGCTTAGGCAACCCTCGAACTAAATCACCTTGAATAAGCCGTTGCAAAACACTCATACTAGCATGTCCTAGTCTCCTATGCCATAACCAACTATCATGTTCATCCTTAGCAACTAGGCACAAATTAGTCATATCAATAGAATCTAAATGCACCATGTATATGTTTCCTATTCTATGATCAACAAGCATAATCTGATTAGATGCAATGTTAATGACTTTACAACCATTAATATCAAACATGACATTGAATCCATTATCACAAAATTGACTAATACTTAATAGATTATGCTTTAATCCATTCACATATAAAACATTCTTAATTTGTGTAGAAGAGGTATTACCAATAGTACCAATACCTTCAATGTGACCTTTTGAATCATCACCAAAAGTCACTTCTCCTCCATTTTTGGCGTTAAGCTTAATGAACCAGATTTTGTCTCCGGTCATGTGTCTTGAGCATCCACTATCAAGGTACAATAAGTTTGAATTTGTTTCCCATGCCTTGTAGCAATGCTCCTTTTCCTACAATCATAGATTAATTTTCTAATTTTTGGTACCCAAATTCTTTTGGGTCCATATTCATTAGTTTCCAAAATTCTAGTCCCCTTAGGTATCCATTTGTGTAGGATATCCTTATCTTTAATAGTAACGAGTTCTTTAGGAACCCATATACTTCTAACGATTTTTCCATTAGAGGTTCTTTGGGGACCTCTATGATTGTAGTTTTTAAAACTTCTTTTAACTAAGTTGGATTTAGAATTTTCTCCACATTCAAAACGTTTTGTTCCAACTTTATCAAAAGAAGTTTTAAGACCATCAATTTTCTTTCGATAATCATCATTGACCTTTGAAAGTAAATTTTGCAAATCTAAATTTTTCTTTTCAAACTCTTCTAGTTTGATTTGCAAATCTTTGATCTTACTTTCAAGATCGTTGTTGGTTTTGGATATGAGCTTATTTTCATTTTTTTAATTTTGAAACATCATTTTTATATTTTAAAAACAATTTCTCATAATCCGAAGCCAACCCATTATATTCCTCTAATAGCTCATCATAGGATAAATCATCAAAATCAGATGAGTTAGAGGTTACCTTAGAATCTTCCCCGAATGCCATCAAGCACAAGTTTGCTACTTCTTGTTCCTCTTCATCGGAACCTTCTTCATCGCTCCATGTAGCCACATGAGCCTTGTGCTTATTCTTTGATTGACCCTTTCTCTTCAATTATGGGCAATCATATTTGACATGCCCCGGTTTTTTGCATTCATAGCAAATGATTGGGTCCTTCTCTTTTGGTTCATTTTTGAGGCCTTCATTTTGTTTGAATTTTCTTCCTCGGGTAAGGTCTCATCATTTTTCTGAACCGTTTGGTAAACAATGACATTTCCTCGTCATCGTCATCTTCATCTGAATCACTCTCATCTTTTGTGGATTTGAGAGCAACTCCAATGTTTTTTTTCTTCTCCTTCTCCTTCTCCTTTGGTGTCTCTTCAATCTTATCAAGGTCCACCTCATCTTCAAGTATTATTTAATGAGTGAGGAGTGACCCAATTAGCTCTTCAAGAGTTAAGGACGTTAAGTTCTTAGACTCGATGATTGTCGTCTTCTTTGATTGCCATAATTTTGGGAGGGAGTAGACTAACTTCCTCACAAGCTTTTCATTTGAAATGATCTCTCCATATGATTTGAGACCATTGAAAATCGTTGAAAATCTATCCGTCATAGCTTTGATATCTTCATTTGGTTTCATCCTGAAATTTTCATAGCTATGAGTTAGAATACTAATTTTAGATTTCTTTACCTCATCGGTACCTTCATGAGTGACTTGAAGTTTGTCCCATATTTCTTTGGCGGTTGTACACGATGAAACTCTTCCGTATTCATCTGGTCCAAGAGCACAAAAAATTATATGGATGGCTTTGGAGTTGAGCTGGAAAATTTTTGTCTCTCATTCACTCCACAATCTTGGATGGGTGAGAGGCTTGATGTATCCTTCTACTACGACATTCCATGCTCCCATGTCACTTGCTTGAATGAAGTACATCATTCTATTCTTCCAATAGGCATAGTTAGCTCCATTGAAGAAAGGAGGCTTGTTGACGGGCATCGAATCGAGACTGGAGTCGAAGTTTGAAGCGGAGGCCATTGATGACTTTGATTATCGATATAACTCTTCCCGAATCGAATCAAGAGGCGATTAAACCTTCAAATGAGTTAGGCTCTGATACCAATTGTTGAGTTAATCGATATACGGAATTGGCTAAGATGGGGGTGAATTGGCAATTAAAAATTTGGTTGAAGCTTTTACAGAAAATTGAAAGTAATTGCACGGCGATTTAGAGTGGTTCGACTTTCTCAATCAAAGTCTACGTCCACTACCTTAGCTATCCACACTAACGATTTTCCAACAAATTCACTAATTTGTTCTTTCTTTTGAGGCCAAAGAGATAACCTTACAACACCCTTAAGAATATACCCCAATTCTTGAGAACACTCTTTCCCAAAGAGAAGATTACAAATTTGCAAACTTACAAGGAAAACCTCATAAGGTAAGATGTTTGCACAATTCTAGAACAAGAAAAGAACACTCACAAATAATTACAAATGAGCACAAATGGTGTTCTTTGAAAGCAAAATGAATATTGAAAGGAAAATTGGCTTGATTTGCACAAACTTGGTGTTTGATACTTTCACTCTTGTTTCTCTATGATTTCTTATCGATCAAAGGCTTCGGAACTTGTTTAAATACACCTTGAATCACTTATGAACGTTGGGGATGATTAGTGAAGATCATATAGCCGTTTTAGTGTGAAAACAATTAATAAAACAGCTTGGAGCGTGGGGGGAATCGATACCCCCTATGGGGAATCGGTTCCCTAAGTGTAAAATTCAAATATTTCGACCATTATACAAGGGGGGAATCGGTACCCCTGGGGGGGAATCGATTCCCTCCGAGCATACTAGAATTCTCGGAGCCAAACCATTCAGGGGGAATCGGTACCCCCTTGGGGGGGAATCGGTTCCCTCTTAGCAATCTGGAATTTTCGGCTTTGAAATGGTTCGAAATACTTTGTAAAATTATTTTGAGATTATTTTAAGATTAAAACTTAATTTTACACTTGAGTAAGGATTAAAAATGATTTTTGAAAGATTTGGAGTAATGTTTTGATATTTGAATAGTTATATCGAATATACTTAGAAAATCATTTGGAAAATCTTAAAATTCATTTAACTTAATTTGTTATATCGAAATATCAAAATGTTTTCAACATCCTACCACTTCTGTTTCAACATCACGTGGCTCAACATCACTTGTAGCACTTAATTTCCTAACATCAGTGACGATCTCAATGGCACCAGTCCTTGAAGCAGTAATATTTGGTGTTATGTGAGATGTTGTACCACCTGCAAAAGGAAACATTGATTCATCAAATACAACATGTCGAGAGATGTAAATTTTTCCTTTCTCGGCTAGACACATGTAACCCTTGTGTTGGGGACTGTAGCCAAGAAACGTGCAAGGCTGAGACCTAAACTCCATCTTATATTGTTGAAAAACTCACAGATGTGAGAAACACTTGCAACCAAAGATTCTCATGAATCTATAATCTGGCTTCTTTCCCCACAACTTCTCAAGTGGTGACACCCCATTCAGAACATGTGTTGGGAGTCGATTAATCAGATAAACTGCACTAACAGTAGCATAGTACCAATATTGTAAAGGCATAGCAGCTTGTGCCAGAAGAACCAGTGCAAGCTCTATAATATGTCGATGCTTCCTCTCAACCACGTCATTCTGCTCGGACGTATGTGGGCAAGATACTCGGTGGGATATCCCATCCTTGATTAAGACTGACGAGAGGCTTCGATACTCACCACCCCAGTCACTCTGTACAACTTTAATGGTGGCACCAAACTGAGTCAGCACCATTTACTGAAACAGTTTGAAGATTTGTATGGCTTGTGAGCAATCCTTCTAAAAATACACCCAAGAGTGTCTAGAGTATGCATCAACAAAAGACAAGTAATACCGAAAACCATTAGAGACCACATTTGATGGACCCCAAATATCAGTAAACACCAGCTCGAAGGGTGAACTATAGAATGTAGAAGAGTTCGAAAATGGGAGTTTATGACTTTTGCCAACACAACAAGCTTCACAGACTTTATTCATTTCTTTGGAAACTTTTACACCAATTCTTTTACATACATTTGCAATGGTATTATAGGTAGCATGACCTAGTCATCGATGCCACAAAGTAAACTCATCGACTGCAACAGCTGAATTAGTTGAGGCATTACCACAAGTACCTAACCATCGTTCTTCTGAGAAAACATACAGTCCTTCTTCAACACGACCACACAATAATACTTCTTTTGTGTTGACATCACGAACACAACACCCTCGATCATAGAACTCAAAAAATACACCATTGTCCCTAGCAAACTTGGACACCGAGAGAAGGTTTTGTGTTATGCTAGGCACATGCAGTAAACCATTTAATAACAAATATCTAGATTGTGTCATTAACGTTCCATCACCAACCATATTAACACGTAGGGATACACCGTTACCAACAGTTAGCTTACCTGGGCCACCATGCTCTGGTCTACGAGTTATGTTACCAGAAATGGGCATCACGTGATGAGTGGCACCAGAATCCACCACCCACTGTTCTTGTGTAGATCCAGCAGATGAATAGGCTTGAGATGAATTTTTTGGGGTTAGCTGACTGTGAGTCCTATTCAAACAGCAATCACACCTAGTGCAACCGGCCTTGTCATAGGTAGCATTGTTAGCATTGGTAGTGTCTTCTGCATACTGGTAACGACCAATGTTGGTGTTTACGATATGAAAATCTTCATCAAACTGGTGCCAACACTTGTCAACAAGGTGCCCAGGCTTCCCACACAACTGGCATTGCAGTCGTGTTCGGCCACGACCTCGACCGCCTCGCCCACCAGTCCTTCCACCAGGATACGAGGAATGCTGTGAGTGATGGCCATACAAATTAGAGCTTGTCTTAACCGCATCTGACCCTCGAGCTGTGTGAGCACTTGCCATTACTAATTCTTCTTGGGCTGAAAAACCAGCCAACTGTGTTTCAACATCGATCAAGATCGTGCTTACCTTTTCTAGAGAAATGGATTCACCACTGGTAGTTATTACTGCCATGAAAGGTTGATATTCTTTAGGCAACCCTTTTATTATGCTCGCAATGTGACCAACCATGGAAACAACACTTCCACAGGATGCTAGAGCATCACAAGTTTCTTTAACCCGAGCCAGGTATACACGCATGTTATCTTTACCTTTCTTGATAGATTGTAGTTTACAGTGAAGACTCATCACTGCTGTGGATGACCTTGTGGCAAATATTTGTAGAACTGTATCCCAGACTTTAGACGCAATCTCTGCTCCTACAAATTGAGAGAGTAAGTGTGGGCTTATAGTTGACAATAGCCATGACGCTAACGCACTATCCTGGGCTATGAATTCTTCATAGGCGTCATTCGTCACTAGTGATCCGTCCTCAGCAGTTAAGAACTCCGATGGAGGCTTCATTGCACCAGTAAGTAGCCGTTCAAGTCGATGACTCCTTACTGTGAGAAGCACTTGCTGTTTCCAAAGAAGGAAATTTGCTTCATCAAGCACAACATTGATCTTCTTATTTGTGAACATCTTGACGTGGCTCGAAAGAGAAGAATTATCACTAGAAGTCATGGAACAGAGATCTAACAATTTAAGCAGTTACTTTTGCAGCAGAAGCATATCCTCCAGATCGTGTGGCGATTGATACCATGTTGAGTAATTGATAACATGAATATCAAGAATTACTATTACTTCATTTTGTTCATAGCTCATACAACACTTATATAACACCTCACTTACAATTGACTAACCACCTAGCTATAACGTCTAACAACCATCAGTTATAACAAACTATAACTGTCTAACAATCATCAGCTATAACTGTTTATACAACATCACACTGCAGCTGCACATATACAACAACAACTCAACTATACTCAATAGAAAGTATATAATAATGCTCTTTTCTTTTGTTTAATTACCATTTATGGCATGAAGTACGTCAATATAGACAAAGTAGGATGGATCTTTTCACCCCATGACATAAGTCATGGTTTCAATTAATAAAATCTACTTATTCTACTATTTTTTTCATATCAATAATTCACTCATAATTTTTCGAAAGTATTTATTTTAAATTAAGAAAAAAATATATGAAAGTAGATTTGTTTATTAAAAATGAATAATTTGTTAATTGGATTGTGAGTGATATGATAAAAATAGTATAATAATATAATTTTCGGAATAAAATATAAATTCTAACTTTAACTGACATAACTCGATCCCAGTGATCAGTATTTTTTATCTCGTTCAGCAGTCACCTAACATAAAAGTAATATTTTTTTTTTGAGAATTCTTGAAACGTATCTTCGTCTAAGTTGATTCTTCCATGTTTTATTAATGAAATTTAATTAATTTTTTTTAAAGTATCCAATAAATTTAAAATTCAAAGACAGCAATCTAATAGTATGTTCAAATTAAATAATGAATATGAAAAACACCACTTCCATGACCTAAAGCTAGTTTCCTTCAGTAATTTTGAAGGCCATGGCTTGTATATTTATTACCATCAATGTCATAGCTGCTTTTGAAAAAATAAAGTTGCTTCAATCCAATTTCTTCATTATCCGTACACAGCCCCTACTCCATTCAATTTTCCATGTGATAATTACTCGTGTAATTCCGTAAACTCGATGGAATTGGAAACAAATTCATATTAATATTACCAACAATCAATTAATCTAATGAGGTAAAATATTAGATTTTTTAAGTAAAATTAAAAATATAAATTCTGACATTGTGAACAAAGTAAATTAAGTTAAAAACATCATCTCATAATAAATATATAAAATTATGTCTTCATTAATTAATCAATTAAATAGATACCAACTACTAAAATAAAAAAAAATCAAATTAGTATCATCATACTCAACTATAAATTGTTTATTAAATATATATATATATATATATATATATATAAACCTATTTCTGTTATTCAAACATCTCTCTAAATTTCTATCTTATTTAAAGATCAAATATCACCCTCAATTAATTACCTGTTAGACACCCTATTTCTTAATATTACCGATCTAGCACCCTTTCTGACAAAGCGCGGATCACCATACGTGTCTTCGCGGGTTTCTGTCCGAGCTGATGTCACGTAAGGGAAGGCGCGGATATGTAAATATATTAACATATAAAAATATATAATCTTAATTAATATAAACATTAATAATAAATATTAATCTAATGTAATTTAACAATAGTGTATAAGTAGATTCATTAGATATAGAGATAAAAAAAATTAAGAATATACCTTTTAATTTTTATCTCACATTGTCAATAAACATAACATAAACACTTCAATATGCCTATATAAGCTAACATCATTAAGCTCTTCAACTCTTGGAACTAATATATATTAAATTACAATGTTAGTCCATATAATTTATTTTTAAAATTTTTTTAAAGCATATTTTTAAAAATGCTTTGAGGGGTGATGTTGATCTTGGAAGGCATGCCCCTTGAAACATGCCTTCTCATGTGGCGTCATGTCAACATTTCCCATGGAAGGTACGCTTCATGATCTGCGCCTTCCGTATATGTCAGAGTTTCAGCGAAAGCGCGGACGATGATTCGTGCCTTCCCTTACGTGGCGCCAACTAGGATAGAATCCCGCGAAGGTAATTATTAGAAAAGGTGTTATATCAAAAATATTAAAAGAGAGGATGTATGACAAGTCTGAGGGTGATATTTCGGTAAAAACACCCCAAATTAATTGAATATTCAAATTTATTAAATTTGTTATTTTAAGATTATAAAGTCAAATAAGAAGTAATATGTAAATAACTATAAAATTTAGACATGGAATCCCTTATTTATACAAATAAAACATATTTGAATACAATAGTTGGCCAATTATTGGTCATGATGATTTCGACCAAGTTTGTGAAGGGATGAATAAAGGTCAATTACCCCCTTCTCTTGATGATACTACGATTGTCCCGGTGAAAAAAAGAAAGAAAAAAAAATCTTGTAGCATGAAAGACTTAAGGTGGCGTTTGGTTCGTTGAAATGTTTACGAGGGAATTAGAATCTGTGAAGGAATTGGAATCTGTTAGGAATTGGAATCCAATTCCATATTCTGTTTGGTTGGCAGGAAATTGAATTAGAATCCAATTCCATATTCTTTTGGTTCGCAGACATGTCAGATGAATTTGATTTCAGTAATGTCAAATGACATGATTGCCCTTCTTGTTTTTTTTTTCAATTTTAGTTTGTTTTATTAATTACATATAACAATATATTATAAAAAAATTTAAAAAAAGTTAAATTTTAATTTTATTGATTGATTATTCATTTCAATAAATTATAAAAATCATGCTAATAAACATCATAAGTTAAAATCATCCCAATTAGGGATGGTCATGGGTCGGGTTGGGTCGGGTTTCTGGTCCCACTTGACCCGACCCGAATATATGAATTAGAAACCCGACCCGAAATAATAAAAAAATTATTTTTATTCAATAAAAATAGTTACTTAATTGAAAAAAAATATATATAGAGAGGGGTATTATTGTAATTATTCCTAAATATATAAGGTAAAATTATATATTTTTGGGGTCGGGTCAGGTCGGGCATTTTTCACCCTAAACCCGAACCCGACCCGACCAAAATAAAGTTTCACCCGACCCGACCGACCAAATATAATAAAAAAATTATTTTTATTCAATAAAAACAGTGACTTAATTGTAAAAAAATTATATATAGAGGGGTATTATTGTAATTATTCCTAAATATATAAGGTAAAATTATATATATTTTCGGGTCGGGTATTTTTCACCCTAAACCCGAACTCGACCCGACCCGAATATCATACTTAAAAAACCGACCCGACTCGACCAAAATAAAGTTTCACCCGAACCTACCCGAATATATGAATTAGAAATCTGACCCGACCCGACCCGAAATAATAAAAATATTATTTTTATTCAATAAAACAGTTACTTAATTGAAAAAAATTATATATAGAGGGGTATTATTGTAATTATTCCTAAATATATAAGGTAAAATTATATATATTTTTGGGTCGGGTATTTTTCACCCTAAACCCGAACTCGACTCGACCTGAATATCACACTTAAGAAAACCGACTCTACCCGACCAAAATAAAGTTTCACCCGACCCGAATATATGAATTAGAAATCTGACCCGACCCGACCCGAAATAATAAAAAAATATTTTTATTCAATATATGAATAAGTTACCAAAAAATTGATGAGGGTAGTATGGTCAAATTTTAATTCCCTCCAACAAGGGAATTGAATTCCATCATAGAATGGATGGACTTCACTTTCCCTCATTTGATGGAAAGTTGAAGCCATGAGGGATTCCAATTCCCTTGGAAAACTTGAACCAAACATGGGAAAGTGGTGGAATTGGATTCCAATTCCCCCTAATTCCAAGGGATTCATGTGAACCAAACGCCACCTTAGGGTAAACTATAGAATTAGTCACTTAATTATTTAAGCAGTTTTACTTTGGTCATTCAGTTATTTTTTTTAAATCATCACTAACGTTACATTTTGATTTTATTTTGATTACATGCCGTTAAAAACTAATAGAATTACTAACGTGATATTTTTTAGTGATGATATGACATTATCTTATGATGACACGTTAGTTTCACCATATTTTTTATGACGAATGATTAAAATGAAAATAAAATATAATATTAAAAATGATTTTGAAAATAAATAATTGGGTGACCAAAATAAAATTATACAAATAGTTAAGTGACTACATACGTGGTTTATCCAAAATTTAATTTATATGGTTTTATGTAATGTTATTTATAAGATCGTTGCTAAGGTGTTGCAAATTAACTTAAGTGCATCCTTTCGGATGTTATTTCCCCGAAGCAATATGCTTCTGTACCTTGCCGGATCATAGCTGACCATATCTGAGTTGTCTTTGAAATAATCCAACATATGTGTAATAAGTGTAAAGGAAATAATGGTGAAGTTGCATTGAAGATCGACACTAGTAAGGCTTTATGATTAGAGTGGATAAGAAATTCCTTCATTTCATTATGGTATATGTATAGTTCGACTCGAACAGAATCGATTGAGTTGTGCTCTGTGACTACTATGAGCTATACTGTAACTGGTAGTTTGGTGGTTGTTTTTGTATTAAATGATATAAAATTTTGTTGCCACAACAATGAAGCTATTACACACACAAAAAATCCAAATCTCACAAGTGTTCAAACATATAATTAGTCGCTCTCATCTTATTCAAGAAATTATTGATACTCATCAAGTGACCTTAGTGGTAAATGGGCATGTTGATCTCCCTAATGATTCCAGATTTGAGCAGCAATATATGTAGGATGTGTGTGCATTACTAATATGTTAATAAAGTTTTGAACATATATTATCTTGCAATCACCCAAACTAAATAAAAAAGTATAAATCAATGATGGAGGAGATGTTAAAATATATAAAATTCCAACATATGATAACATTGTTGATCCATTGACCAAATCTCTAACACAACATGATAATTATCACACTAAGTCGTTTGGTATTAGATACATGAGTGATTGGTCTTAGCGCTATTGAGATATTGTTTGAGTATACTCAAAGATCAATTATAAGATTTTTTAATTATATATTGTTATTTGTTAGAGTTTGACTCAAATTCAATGTTAATTAGAGAAAGTAAAAAACTTAGTGACTCAAAATCTATGTGTGAGCATAAAAGAATTGAGGGAGAATCTTCTTCACAAAAAGCCTTGCATCCTTGTTCGCTTTAAGAAATCATTTTTTTATTTCTAACATTAACAAGGATTTGTCTAGTGTGTTTATTTATCTCTTACGAGATTTAAGAGAAGTGTTATGTGATCCACCTGGAGGATTACCACCAGAAAGAGGAAAAGAACACCACACTGATCTAATTCAAGGTTCTATCGCATCTCATCAAAAAAAATCTCAGAGAAACCAAAGAGTTAGATTTTCTATGAAAATGCTACATCCAGGAAAGCCTTATTCATTGTGCCATCTAAATGACGAAAGAATAGTTAAACCACGCCAAAGGTAAGTATGTTGTTTACTTTGATGATATTTTTATCTACTCATCTTCTCTTGATTTTCATCTATCCCACTTCCACTTGATTATTGACTTTCTCCGACCAAAACACTTTTATGCTAACATGGACAAGTGCATGTTTTGTAAGCTTATCTTTTTAGGCTTTAAATTAAGTGCACAGGGAATCCATGTCAATATTTCAAAGATAAAGGCAATTCAAGAATGACCCACGCCATCTTCCATAAACGAGGTAAGATCTTTCTATAGCATAGCAAGTTTCTATCTTCATTTTTTCAGGGATTTCTCTACCATTGCACACGTTTGACGAAAACCATAAAAATTAGGTTATATTCAAATAGGGACCATAACAACATGAACAATTTGAACTCCTCAAAGGCAAGTTATGTTCGGTTCCCATCTTTCTTCTTTCTGATTTTCCTAACACTTTCGAGCTAGAAAGTGATGCTTCAGGTGTAGGCCTAGGCATAGTTCTCATGCAGGAAAAGCATCTTATCGCTTACTTTAGCTAGAAGTTAAAAGTTGTATAATTGAGTTACTCCACTTATGACAAGGATCTTCTCGCATTATTTCAAGCACTCAAAGTGTGGCAACAATATCTTATTCCTAAAGAGTTTTTCTTACACACAGACCACAAACCCTTAAAGTGGTTAAAGGAACAAGGACACCTCATGGATTACTTCCATAAACCACTTAACTTGGTTTTAAACACTCATGATCACCACACATGAATGAAACAATGGAGAAAACATATGCATCAGTTGTAGACAAAGACAATAAGGGCCGACACCATGTTGAATTTCAACACAAAAGCCACACTACAAGATTGGTGTACAAAAGAGGATTTCAAGACAATAAGAAATCGATTATAACAAGGAAGAAACCTCTACAAAAGCACATAAAAACACATCACATTGATCCAGGTAATTGTTTTACAATTTTTCCTTTCCACGCATCTAATCATCTTTCTCTTGGATTTTCAAATTCGTGGACGAATCCTTTTGAGGAGAGAGGGAATGATATATGCACTAGAGTCCATAATGATGACAACACATGCTTGTTCATACTATTATTTCTACTTGAACCTATTAGATGAACAAAGCCTCAAAGATTTAAAGCATATATGCTCAATAAGTATAATGTGAGTGAATTCTTAAAAGGATCTAATGTTTCCCCCTTTGATATTTCAGATTCGAGGTTGAATCCTTTTGAAGAGAGGGAGGATACTACATGAATCACAAGGCTCACATCAAAGGAAAATTAACTAATGCTTCTAAGTGATCCACACGACAAAGCATTGGAAAAGAATAACAGTAGAGAAATAGAGCAATAGACTTGTGACTGCTTTTTGAATGGGACCCTGATGTTATTTAGTCAACATGTCGTCTATAATTACGACCGGTTGTCTCTTACCTTTCCAAGGTTCTTGAATTTCCTCAATCCAATATTAGGAACTCAAGATATGTCCATTTTAGTGAAGATAGTGCGTACAGAATATCCTATACGGGATTGATACAAGATTTTGTAAATATTATGAATTTTCAATATTTTATTGATTATTTGTAATATAATTTAATATAGGATGATGCATTATCTTTTAAGATTGGATGTATTGTTTTATTAGGAATTAAGATAGAGTTAAAACAATTATCTTTTGTTTATTGCTATTAGGACATCTTTAATTTATTACATAGTTATGTTACAATGATTCCTCCTTACATATATAAAGGAGGCTCATCCCACCATTGTAATCACATATTTTTTCTTGAATATAATACATTGAGAGTTTTTCTTTGCAAGTGTTGACTACATATGCCTTTGAAGCTTCTTCATTAACTTCTTTTCAAGTTTTTTGTGAGATAGATCTTTACACTCCGATTTACCTCTTCAATGCGATTAGGAGGGCTAATTAGAGTCATTTATCGAGTTTTCCTTTTCATTGCGACTAGGAGGTTTTGATAGGATAATTATCCATCTATTTTCCATCATATCCATATTCATTATCAATATCATCCACGCCACCATCTCCATAATTTGGCCATAAACCTAATTTGGCTAAGTCATTCTATCTTTATTAATTCTTTATTTTATGTTTATCTTCCTCGTCTTTATTTATTTTTAATATCTTAGTCTTTATTGTCTTAATCTTTATTCTTGATTTTTCAGCAATCCTAGTCCCCACATTATTCTTCTTCCACAACTTCATCATCTTCTTCTTCCATTCAAATCATTTCGCTTTCTTCCTCGAGTCTAGAGTTTTCTAGGTTTGATTCACTCAACGATGAGCAACGTTCATCATCCGCTATCTCTTCTCTATCATACTGATACTCAAAGGAATATCGATTCTAATTTACACTATAGTATCGATACTCACCTAGTCCAAAGGTCATTAATGGCTATTTTATTTAAAAGTTACAAGAGAAGTATTAATACTCTTATCCCGAGTACCGATACTCTTATCCTGAGTACCGACACTCCATGGTCTGGACAACTTTTATTTTGCAGCAATTAAGTTCTCAACAGCTCCAAAACATGCTAAACGGCTAGAAAAGCATTCTAACATATAAAAACAAGTTGAGGACACTTGATAAGGTTATAACACATATCCAATCAATCTACATAAAGATAATTTTTTTTCAATCTTATTTTTCCTTTTCTCTTGTACATATGTGTTTTTGTGAACTTAAATTGTAAATACCTACCTTTTAGAGATTTTCTTATCTACACATTTTTATCCTTTGTAAAAGGGGAGTGGTTCTATCTTAGCCTTTGAAAAGATAGAGATTTGTAAAATGTTACTCTTAAGCCTAGAAAAAGACAGAACAAATTAGTGAATTTGTCAAAAATCTTTAGTGTGGAGCTAAGGTAGTGAATGCAAACTTCATTGAAGAAGTTGAACCACTCTAAATCTTGTGTCTATTGTTTATATTTATTTCTTGTTGAGTTAATCGATCGACGAATCGGCCAAGAGGAGGTGAATTGGCAATAAAACTTTCGGCGGAAGCTTTTGCAGAAAATTAAAAATATTTGCACAGCGATTTATAGTGGTTCAACTTTCTCAACCAAAGTCTACGTCCACTACCTTAGCTATCCACACTAAGGATTTTCCAACAAATTCACTAATCGTTTCTTTCTTTTGAGGAAAAAGAGTAACCTTACAACTCCCTCAAGAATTATACCTCAAATTCTTGAGAACACTCTCTCCCAAAGAGAATAATACAAATTTTGTAAACTTACAAAAAAAAAACATCACTAGGCAAGATGTTTGCACAATTCTAGAACAAAGAAAGAACTCTAAAGATGAATACAATTGAGTACAAGTAGTGTTCTTGAAAGCAAAAATGAATATTGAATGAAAATTGGCTTGAATTACTCAAACTTGATGTTTAAGGCTTTCTCTTTGTTTCTCTCTCAATTGTTGTTTCTTGTTTTTATCAATGGCTCCTGAGCTTGTTTAAATACACCTTCAATTGATTCTGAACGTTGGGGATCAATGGTGAAGTCAATAGAGTCGTTATGGTGTAATTATCATTTAAAAATTTGTTGGGAGCTTAAGTGTATCGGTACACTCTCAAGGGTGTCGGTACACTGTGTGTAAAATTCAAATATTTTGACCGTTGGTTGACTTAGTGTATCGGTACATCCCATGTGTATCGGTACACTAATTAGGTTCGATGTTTCTTGGAGCCAAGAGTGTATCGATGCATAGATATGTATCGATACACAAAATGCATTTGTTGTTTGGTGTGTATCGATACATCCAAGAGTGTATCGGTACATCCCTTAATAAAAATCATTTTTGGTTTGATTAAGGTTCGAAATATTTTGTAAAAATTATTTCAAAAATATTTTAAGACCCATACATAATTTTACAGTTAAGTAAGGATTAAAATTGACATTTGAAAATCTTGGAGTAATATTTTTGATATTCGAATAATTTAATCTAATATTTGAAAATCGGATATAAAATCTTAAAATTCATATATATTTTATTTGTTATATCGAAACATCAAAATGTTTTCAACAATCTCCCCCTTTTTGATATAACAAAACATTTAAGAAATTTTAAGATTTTCTTTGAAAATTATTTTTGAAATCAATTTTGAAAAATTACAAAAATTACTCCCCTTACTTTATTCTCCCCCTTTTTGTTAAATCAAAAAGACTCTATAAAATTTTAAACAAGGTTTTGAAAAATTAGCCAATTGATATTTAGATAAAGCTTAAGCTGCTAAGATCACAATCAAGAGAAATATTAGCCATTAGTTCCAAAATCAATATTCATAATCAATGTGAAATAGTAAATTGGTCATAATAAGTCTAATATGAGAATGATGCAAAAAAAATAAATTCAACTTTAAATTAATCAAACCAAATTCAATCATCCAAAACCTAATATATATATACATATAAATAAGCATTTAAGTTCAAACATCCATAATATCCAAAACAAATCAATCCAAAAATATCCAAAATGTTTTAACAATTAAGTTCTAAATCAACCAAAGAAAACAAAGCAAGAAAAAGGCCTAATCATCCATCGGTGGAGCATGAGGTGATAAATGTGCCCATATATTGGCCACATCACGTGTCAGCACATTGACCCTTTCGTCCATAGCATCAAATTGATGATTCATCGCTTCGTTGTTAGCAGTTAATTGAGACTCGATGGATGCAAACCTCATGTCAAGATTTTCCATAAACGATCAAAAGTATGAAGGCATCTAACTTTCTTGTTGTACCGGCTCATCATCGGGTACTTGATCATCAATGTTGCGCATAAGTGGTTCAAGCTCTGGATCATCGTCCGTAGTCGGTGTCGGAGGAGCTCGTGAAGAGCTAGCTCCCGGTGTTTTCTCGGGGATCGAACCCAACGATCCTTGTCCCTGGTCCATCCTGACTTTTTCAAGGTTGTGAAATTTATTTAGTTCGTAAGCGGGATGCCTACGTCAAGCGAGACCCTAAGGTTGGATTTGATAAATAAGTTGCTAAGAAGACAACCGTAAACTAAAGTTTCAACAAATTTGGACGGGACATTGTTCACGATTTCGACTAGCTGACCAAAGATGATTTGTGGCAAATTTATTTTCTTATTCTTTTGGATACAATGTATCCACCAAAGGTCTAGTACTATAAGCATAGAATATCTACCTCTGGATGGTCTAAACCACCAAGAGATAATTAAGTGGAGAAAACGCTCGTGAAAGGTCTTTAAGGTACTTGCACTAGCCTTAGCTTTATAAGGTGTTGCCACAATCTCTTTTTCATTATCTAAACCTACGTTATCTAGTCCAAAGGTGTTTGTGATAGTGTCAGAGTCAATATAAACGAATTGACCTAGAAGATAGGATCGAATTCCTATGGTTTCGGTATGAGACTCGTTTTGGACACAAACCACATTAGAATAAAAAATGTGGACTAGTTGGTGATAAACGATAGGTTTGAGGTGAAAGAGTTTATCAAATTTCCAAAAATAGAGAGTATAGAAATATTCAAATTTCATATCAACCATTTCTTGGATAGAGGGAATACGCTCTTCCCAGATTTTGTATGACTCAAACAGATTATGGAACATATGGTAGAGATCTTGTCTACAACCAAGCTCATTAAAACAGGAGTTTAGAATGGTCATTTTCGGTTCATTCGGGTTTGGATTGGGAAGAGGAATAGGAAGTCAGTTTTGGGGTTAATTTGACGACCAACTAGAGGATGACCTAGTGCGTTTAGACATGATTAGAATCAAAATGGATAGGGTTACATGAATTTTAAAATACATGTATGCAATATAATCAATCCCAAAACTCAATAAGAGTCTGCAATATTCAAGGTTCTCTAAACCGAATCCTAATGGGCAATTTTTGAAAACTATGTTTGAAAAAAATCATAATATGCATAGTTTTTATATAACATAATTCAATAAAAAAACAACACTTTTAAAATCAAAAACATATTTTTTTTTATTTAGAAAATTAAAAAAAATTGAAAAATTGTGTGTTTTTGATGAAATTAGTTGTAGATTATAGTTCTATGCAATAATCTAACAAATGCCCGATATATATTTCAACCTAGAACTAATTAAAACTAGTCCTAAGTTCAAAATTAATAAAATATTAGTTTTAGAAAAATACCTTGAAGATTTTTGGATTTGAGTGAGATTAGAATATGTTTGCACATTTTTGTTGATGTAAGCAGGATTATAAGTTGAAAAATAGTTGAATTCCGACTTGTATTAAAGGTTTTGAGCAAAAGTGGAGATTTGGAGAGGGTAGAGAGCAAATGATGGGTGTTTTTGGTTTTAGGAGTTATGAGAAAATGAGGAATTTTTAGGGATTTAAGCCTAAAACCCGACGAGTGTATCGGTACACTGCAGAGTGTATCGATACACATTCAAGGAATGCATCGATACACTATCATAGTGTATCGATACACAGTGAGGGTGTATCGATACATATATATCGATACACTGTGCACAAAAATGCTAAAATCTGTATTTAAACACTCAAAATGCTAAATTAGTTAGCTCTAGTGGTATTGGCAACTCATATATAGAAAATTAACAATGTTCAATCAATCAAATCTATCCTTAAAAATTATTTGAACATATAATTAATTTTCATCAAAGATCATAAACTCCCCCTAACTATTAGCAAAGAATGATATCAAAAATATTATTTTTATAAGCATTTTTCAAAAAACTAATTAAAAGTGCTAAAATTATTTCAAACATTAAGTCAAGGTAGGTTTGTTAAACTTACTTCTCTCCTAAGTGTCCAAAATCTTTCTTTATCTAAAGGTTTTGTAAAAATATCCGCTAATTGGTGCAAAGTATCAACATATTCTAGAACTATATCTCCTTTTGACATGATCTCTAATGAAATGATGTCTTATTTCAATGTGCTTAGTTCTAGAGTGTCGGATGGGATTTTTAGTGAGACAAATAGCACTAGTATTGTCACACTTGATAGGAATTGTACCAACTTCAATTTCGTAATCTAAAATTTATTGTTTCATCCATAAAACTTGTGCACAACAACTACCGGCTGAAATGTATTCTGCTTCAGTGGTAGATAATGCAACACAATTTTGTTTCTTTGAAAACCATGAAATCAATATATTTCCTAGGAATTGACAAGTACCGGAGGTCTTTTTCCTATCTATTTTGCATCCTCTATAATTTGCATCAGAGAAAGCATGCAAGCTAAAGCTAGAGTCTCTAGGATACCAAAGTCCTAAACTAGGAGTGTCCTTAAAGTATCTAAAGATCCTCTTCATGGCTTTTAGATGTGATTCTTTAGGACATGATTGAAATCTAGCACATAAGCAAACACTAAACATAATGTCCGTTCTACTTGCGGTTAGATAAAGCAAAGAGCCAATCATAGACCTATATAATTTAACATCTACACATTTACCTCCTTCATCTTTGTCAAGCTTTGTAGATGAGCTCATTGGAGTGGCTTGGGGTTTTCCAGTTTCCAATCTAAACTTTTTGAGCATATCTTTGATGTATTTTGCTTGATTGATGAAGATGCCATCTTTTCTTTGCTTGATTTGGAGTCCCAAGAAAAATGAGAGTTCCCCATCATGATCTCTCAAATTCACTCTGTATTAACTTAGAAAATTCTTGGCAAAGAGCATCATTAGTAGACCCAAATATTATATCATCAACATAAATTTGAACTACTAATATATCTTTACCTTTTCCCTTTAAAAACAATGTAGTGTCAACATTCCCTTTTGAAAAACCTTTTTTTAATAAAAAGTTTGACAATCTTTCATACCAAGCTCTAGGATCTTGTTTTAAACCATAAAGTGCTTTTTTTCAATTTAAAAACATGATCTTGAAATTTTGAATCTTCAAAACCAAGAGGTTGTTCCACATACACTTCTTTTATAAAACCATTTAAAAATGCACTTTTAACATCCATTTGATATAATTTAAATTCATTGAAACATGCAAATGCTAATAACATTCTAATTGCTTCAATCCTAGCTACGGGAGCGTATGTTTCATCATAGTCTATGCCCTCTTCTTGAGTATAGCATTGAGCAACAAGTCTAGCCTTGTTTCTCATTATATTACCACTTTCATCAAGCTTATTCCTAAATACCCATCTAGTACCTACAGTAGATTTATTACTAGGCCTTTTAACTAATGTTCATACTTTACTTCTCTCAAATTGATTTAACTCTTCTTGCATAGCCATAATCTAATTTTCAACTTTTAATGCTTATTGGATATTCTTAGGCTCTATGCATGAGATAAATGCAACATAATTACATATATTTATAAGAGAAGATCGAGTTGTTACCCTTTAGATGGATTACCTATAATTTCACCATCCTTGACATAGTTGTATTCTCTTGGGTAAGAGACTTCCCTTTCTTCAATGGTTGGATTCTCGAGAACATCTTGAGTTTCCTCATCTTTCAATTCTTCTTTTAATGATGGTTCTCCAACGTCATGCCTAATGTCATTTGTATTTACAATACGTAAATCATCATCAATACAAGAATCCTTCCTCGGAAGGGGATTATCATCAAAACAACATGTATAGACTCTTCTACCACTAAAGTTCTTTTATTAAATACTCGATAAGCTTTAGAATTTAAGGAATAACCCAGAAAAATTCCTTCATCACTTTTAGCATTAAATTTGCCAAGATTTTCTTTACCGTTGTTTAAAACAAAACATTTACATCTAAAATGATGAAAATAACTAATGTTAGGCTTTTTATTTTTGAAAAGTTCATATGGAGTTTTCTTTAAAATTGGCATAATCATTACTCGGTTTATAACTTAACAAGCGGAATTTGTGGCTTCTGCCCAAAAATATTTTGGCAAATTGTTTTCACAAAGTATTGTTCTAACCATTTATTCTAAAGTTTGATTTTTCCTCTCAACAACTCCATTTTGTTGAAGGGTTATAGGTGCTGAAAAATTATGGCTAATACCATTAGAATTACAAAAATAAGTAAATCCAAGATTTTCAAATTTAGTACCATGATCACTCCTAACACTACTTATGGAATAACCTTTTTCGTTTTGGATTACTTTTGAAAACGTGATGAATTTTTCTAATGCTCCATCCTTAGTACTTAAAAATAGAACCCAAGTATATCTAGAATAGTCATATACCAATACAAAGCAATATTGTTTTCCACCCAAGATAACAGTCCTAATTGGCCCAAAAAGATTTATATGGATCAATTGTAATACTCTGCTAGTTGATACCTCATTAATGGATTTAAATGAAGCTCTTTTATGTTTTCCTTTAGCACATGCATTACATATTTTATCATTATCAAATTTTAGCTTTGGCAATCCTCTTACTAAATCTCCTTGAATTAATCTTTGTAAAACACTCATGCTAGTATATCCTAGTGTCCTATGTCATAACCAACTATCATGTTCATCCTTAGCAACTAAGCATAAATTAGTCATATTTATAGAATCTAAATGCACCATGTATATGTTTCATATTCTATAAACAACAAGCATAATCCGATTAGATGCAATGTCAATAATTTTACAATCATTTGTTTCGAATAGGAAATTGTATCATTTATCGTATAATTGACTAATACTCAATAGATTATGCTTTAACCCATTCACATATAATACATTTTATATTTGTATGGAAGAGGTATTACTTATAGTACTTATATCTTTAATATAACATTTTGAATTGTCACCAAAGGCTACCATTCCTCCATTTTTGTCGTTAAGCTATATAAACCGGCTCTTGTCTCCGGTCATGTGTCCTGAGCATCCACTATCAAGGAACCATGAATTTGTACTTTTATTTTGCACCTTGTAGTAATGCTCATTCTCCTACAAACATAGATTAATTTTTGATTTTTGGTACCCAATTTCTTTTGGGTCCATATTTATTAGTTTCTAAAATCCTAGTCCCCTTGGGTATCCATTTGTGTAGGATATCCTTATCTTTAGTAGTAATGAGTTCTTTAGGAACCCATATACTTCTAATGATTTTTCCATTTGAGATTCTTTGGGGACCCTATGAATGTAGTTTTTTAAAACTTTTTCTAACAAAGTTGGATTTTAAACTTTTTCCATTTTCAAAACGTTTTGTTCCAACTTTATCAAAAAAATCTTTAAGATCATCAATTTTGTTTTGATGATCATCATGAACTCTTGAAAGTAAGTTTAGAAATAAGTATTTTTCTTTTCAAAATGTTTGATTTTGATTTACAATTCTTTAATTTTACTTTCAAGATCAATGTTGGCCTTGGATATGAGATCATTTTCATTTTTCAATTTTGAAATATCATTTTTGTATTTCAAAAATAAATTCTTATAATCCGAAGCCAACCCAGTATATTCCTCTAATAACTCATCAAAAGAATAATCTTCGAAATCAAATGAGTTAGAGGTTACCTGAGAGTTTTCCCTGATAGCCATCAAACACAAGTTTGTTAATTCTTGTTCCTCTTCATCGGAAGCTTCATCATCACTCCATATAGCCACGTGTGCCTTGTGTTTTTTCCTGGATTGACCCTTATTCTTCAATTATGGGCAATAATATTTGACATTGTTGAAAACATTTTGATATTTCGATATAACAAATTAAGTTAAATGAATTTTAAGATTTTCCAAATGATTTTCTAAGTATATTCGATATAATTATTCGAATATCAAAACATTACTCCAAATATTTCAAAAATCATTTTTAATCCTTACTTAAGTGTAAAATTAAGTTTTAATCTTAAAATAATTTCAAAATAATCTTTCAAAGTATTTTGAACCACTTTAAAGTCAAAAATTCCAGATTGCTCAGAGGGAACCGATTCCCCCCAAGGGGGTACCGAATCCCCCCTCAATGGTTTGGCTCCGAGATTTCCAGAATGCTCGGAGGGAACCGATTCCCCCATAAGGGTATCGATTCCCCCCTGTTCAACGGTCGAAATATTTAAATTTTACACTTAGGGAATCGATTCCCTATGAGGGGAACCGATTCCCCCCACGCTCTAAGCTGTTTTATTAATTGTTTTCACACTAAAACGGCTATATGATCTTCACTAATCATCCCCAATGTTCAGAAGTGATTCAAGGTGTATTTAAACAAGTTCTGAAGCCCTTGATCAATAAGAAATCATAGAGAAACAAGAGAGAAAGCATCAAACACCAAGTTTGTGCAAATCAAGCCAATTTTCCTTTCAATATTCATTTTGCTTTCAAGAACACCATTTGTGCTCATTTGTAATTATCTTTGAGTGTTCTTTTCTTGTTCTAGAATTGTGCAAACATCTTACCTTGTGAGGTTTTTCTTGTAAGTTTGCAAATTTGTAATCTTCTCTTTGGGAAAGAGTGTTCTCAAGAATTGGGGTATATTCTTGAGGGTGTTGTAAGGTTATCTCTTTGGCCTCAAAAGAAAGAACAAATTAGTGAATTTGTTGGAAAATCCTTAGTGTGGATAGCTAAGGTAGTGGACATAGACTTTGATTGAGAAAGTCAAACCACTCTAAATCGCTGTGTAATTACTTTCAATTTTCTGCAAAAGCTTCCACCAAATTTTTAATTGCCAATTCACCCCCCTCTTGGCCAAATTCATCAATCAATTAACTCAACAATTGGTATCAGGGCCTAACTCATTTGAAGGTTAAATCGCCTCTTGAGTCGATTCGGGAAGAGTTATATCGATAATCAAAGTCATCAATGGCCTCCACTTCAAACTTCGACTCCGGTCTCGACTCGATGCCCGTCAACAAGCCTCCTTTCTTCAATGGAGCTAACTATGCCTATTGGAAGAATAGAATGATGTACTTCATTCAAGCAAGTGACATGGGAGCATGGAATGCTGTAGAAGAATGATACATCAAACGTCTCACTCATCCAAGGTTGTGGAGTGAATGAGAGACAAGAATGTTCTCACTCCAAATCCATCCATATCATTTTTTATGCTCTTGGACTAGATGAATACGGAAGATTTTCATCGTGTACAACCGTCAAAGAAATATAGGACAAACTTCAAGTCACTCAAGAAGGTACCGATGAGGTAAAGAAATATAAAATTAGTATTCTAACACATAGCTATGAAAATTTTAGGATGAAACCAAATGAAGATATCAAAGCTATGACGGATAGATTTTCAACGATTGTCAATGGTCTCAAATCATATGGAGAGATCATTTCAAATGAAAAGCTTGTGAGGAAGTTAGTCTACTCCTTCCCAAAATCGTGGCAATCAAAGAAGACGGCAATCATCCAGTCTAAGGACTTAACGTCCTTAACTCTTGAAGAGCTAATTGGGTCACTCCTCACTCATGAAATGATGCTCGAAGATGAGGTGGACCTCGACAAAATTGACGAGACACCAAAGGAGAAGGAGAAGAAGAAAAACATTGGAGTTGCTCTCAAATACACAAAAGATGAGAGTGATTCGAATAACGATGACGATGACGAGGAAATGGCATATTTTGCCAAACGGTTCAAAAAAATGATGAGACCTTATCGAGGAAGAAAATTCAAACGAAATGAAGGCCTCAAAAATGAACCGAAAGAGAAGGACCCAATCATTTGCTACGAATGCAAAAAGCCACAATTGTCAATCAAAGAATAAGCACAAGGCTCATGTGGCACATGGAGCGATGAAGAAAGTTCCGATGAAGAGGAACAAGAAGTAGCTAACTTGTGCTTGATGGCATTTGGGGAAGATTCTAAGGTAACCTCTAACTCATCCGATTTTGATGATTTATCCTATGATGAGTTATTAGAGGAATATAATGGGTTGGCTTTGGATTATGAGAAATTATTTTTAAAATATAAAAACGATGTTTCAAAATTGAAAAACGAAAACAAACTCATATCCAAAACCAACAACGATCTTGAAAGTAAAATCAAAGATTTGCAAATCAAACTAGAAGAGTTTGAAAAGAAAAATTTAGATTTGCAAAATTTACTTTCAAAGATCAATGATGATCATCAAAAGAAAATTGATGATCTTAAAACTTCTTTTGATAAAGTTGGAACAAAACATTTTGAAAAAGGTGGAAATTCAAAATCCAACTTTGTTAGAAAAAGTTTTAGAAACTACAATCATAGAGGTCCCTAAAGAACCTCTAATAGAAAAATCGTTAGAAGTATTTGGGTTCCTAAAGAACTCATTACTACTAAAGATAAAAATATCCTACACAAATGGATACCTAAGGGGACTAGGATTTTGGAAACTAATAATATGGACCCAAAAGAATTTGGGTACCAAAAATCAAAAATTAATCTATGTTTGTAGGGAAAGGAGCATTGCTACAAGGCACGGGAAACAAATTCAAATTCATGGTACCTTGATAGTGGATGCTCAAGACACATGACCGGAGACAAAAGCCGGTTCATTGAGCTTAACACCAAAAATGGAGGAGAAGTGACTTTTGGAGACAATTCAAAAGGTCACATTGAAGGTATTGGTACAATAGGTAATACCTCTTCCATACAAATTAAGAATGTTTTATATGTGAATGGATTAAAGCATAATCTATTGAGTATTATTCAATTATGCGATAAAGGATTCAATATCTTATTTGAAATTAATGGTTGTAAAGTCATTGACATTGCATCTAATCGGATTATGCTTGTTGGTCATAGAATAGGGAACATTTACATGGTGCATTTAGATTCTTTTGATATGACTAATTTATGCCTAGTTGCTAAGGATGAACATGATAGTTGGTTATGGCATAGGAGACTAGGACATGCTAGTATGAGTGTTTTGCAACGGCTAATTCAAAGTGATTTAGTTCGAGGGTTGCCTAAGCTTAAATTTGATAATGATAAAATTTGTGATGCTTGTGCTAAAGGAAAACAAAAGCGTGTTTCTTTTAATTCCATTAATGACGTATCAACTAGTAGAGTATTACAATTTATCTATGTAGATCTTTTTGGGCTAACTAGGACTACTAGTTTGGGTGGAAAACAATATGCATTTGTCTTAGTAGATGACTATTCTAAATATACTTGGGTTCTATTTTTAAGTACTAAAGATGAAGCATTAGAACAGTTCATCACATTTTCAAAAATAATCCAAAATGAAAAGGGTTACTCTATAACTAGTGTTAGGAGTGATCATGGCACTGAATTTGAAAATCTTGGATTTATTGAATTTTGTAATTCTAATGGTATTAGTCATATTTTTTCAGCACCTAGAACCCCTCAACAAAATGGAGTTGTTGAGAGGAAAAATCGAACTTTAGAAGAAATGGCTAGAACCATGCTTTGTGAAAATAATTTGCCAAAATATTTTTGGGCGGAAGCCACAAATACTGCTTGTTATATTGTTAATCGAGTAATGATTAGGCCAATTTTAAAGAAAACTCCATATGAAATTTTTAAAAATAAAAAGCCTAACATTAGCTATTTTCATCCTTTTGGATGTAAATGTTTTGTTTTAAACAACGGTAAAGAAAACCTTGGCAAATTTGATGCTAAAAGTGATGAAGCAATTTTTCTGGGTTACTCCTTAAATTCTAAAGCTTATCGAGTATTTAATAAAAGAACTTTAGTTGTAGAAGAGTCTATACATGTTGTTTTCGATGATAATCCCCTTCCAAGGAAGGATTCTTGTGTGAATGATGATGTAGGTATTATAAATACAAATGATGTTAGACATGAAGTTGGAGAACCATCATCAAAGGAAGAAACGAAAAATGAGGAAACTCATGATCCTCTTGAGAATCCAACCATTGAAGAAAGGGAAGTATCTTATCCAAGAGAGTACAACTATGTCAAGGATGGTGAAATTATAGGTGATCCATCAAAAGGGGTAACAACTCGATCTTCTCTTAGAAATATTTGTAATTATGTTGCATTTATCTCATGCATAGAGCTTAAGAATATTAAAGAAGCATTAAATGATGAACATTGGATTATGGCTATGCAAGAAGAGTTAAATCAATTTGAGAGAAGTAAAGTATGGACATTAGTTGAAAGGCCTAGTAATAAATCTACTGTAGGTACTAGATGGGTATTTAGGAATAAGCTTGATGAGAGTGGTAATATAGTGAGAAACAAGGCTAGACTTGTTGCTCAAGGGTATACTCAAGAAGAGGGCATAGACTATGATGAAACATACGCTCCCGTAGCTAGGATGGAAGCAATTAGAATGTTATTAGCATTTGCATGTTTTCATGAATTTAAATTATATCAAATGGATGTTAAAAGTGCATTTTTAAATGGTTTTATAAAAGAAGAAGTGTATGTGGAACAACCTCCAGGTTTTGAAGATTCAAAATTTCCAGATCATGTTCTTAAATTGACAAAAGCTCTTTATGGTTTAAAACAAGCTCCTGGAGCTTGGTATGAAAGATTGTCAAATTTTTTAATTGAAAAAGGTTTTTCAAAAGGAAAGGTTGACACTACATTGTTTTTAAAGCATAAAGGTAAAGATTTATTAGTAGTTCAAATTTATGTTGATGATATAATATTTGGTTCTACTAATGATGTTCTTTGCCAAGAATTTTCTAAGCTAATGCAAAGTGAGTTTGAGATGAGCATGATGGGGGAGCTCTCATTTTTCTTGGGACTCCAAATCAAGCAAAGAAAAGATGGCATCTTCATTAATCAAGCTAAGAACGTCAAAGATATGCTCAAGAAGTTTGGACTGGAAAATGGGAAACCTTATGACACTCCAATGAGCTCTTCAACAAAGCTTGACTTAGATGAATGAGGTAAATGTGTAGATGTTAAATTATATAGGTCAATGATTGGCTCTTTACTTTATCTAACTGCAAGTAGACAGGACATTATGTTTAGTGTTTGCTTATGTGCTAGATTTCAATCATGTCCTAAGGAATCACATTTACTAGCTGTTAAGAGAATCTTTAGATACCTTAAGTACACTCCTAGTTTAGGACTTTGGTATCCTAGAGACTCTAGTTTTAGCTTGCATGCCTTCTCTGATGCGGATTATGGAGGATGTAAATTAGATAGGAAAAGCACCTTCGGTACTTGCCAATTCCTTGGAAATATGCTGATTTCTTGGTTTTCAAAGAAACAAAATTGTGTTGCATTATCTACCACTGAGGCAGAATATATTTCAGCTGGTAGTTGTTGTGCACAAGTTTTATGGATGAAACAACAACTTTTTGATTATGGAATTGAAGTAGGTACTATTCCTATCAAGTGTGACAATACTAGTGCTATTTGTCTCACTAAAAATCCCATCCAACACTCTAGAACTAAACACATTGAAATTAGACATCACTTCATTAGAGACCATGTCACTAAGGAAGATGTAGTTCTAGAATTTGTTGATACTTTGCATCAATTAGCAGACATTTTTACAAAACCCTTAGATAAGGAAAGGTTTTGGACACTTAGGAGAGAATTAGGTTTAACTGACCTATCTTCACTTAGTGTTTAAAATAATTCAGCACTTTTAATAAATACTGAAAAATGATCATAATAGTAATTTTTAATTGCATTCATTGCTATTAGTTAGGGGGAGTTTATGATTCTTGATGAAAAATTAATTTTATGTTCAAATATTGATTAAAGATTAATTTAATTGTTTGAACATAATTATTTTTCAATATATGAGTTGCCTATACCACTAGATAAGATTAATTTAGCATTTTGTGTGCTTAAAAGTCAGATTTTAGCATTTTGGTGCAGAGGAAATCGATCCCCCCATGAGGGAACCGATTCCCCCTTTGAATGGGAACCGATTCCCCCCACACGGGAATCGATACCCCCTGGGGTTCTGTTAAAATCGGGCAGAACACCCCAAAACCCCAAAACCCTCTTCCGCCATTCTCTCTCAACTTTTCTCAAATCTCCATTTTTGCCTCAAATCAACGATATTAATCGGAATTCGATTCAAATATCATCTTCTAAACCTGTTGGAATCATTAAAATCGTGCAAACAACATCAAAATCCCCTCAATCTTCATCTTTCAAGGTAAATTTTTCTAAACTCTCTATTTCATTGATTTTGAACATAGGATTAGTTTTAATTAGTTCTAGGTTGAAATAGTGATCGGACATTGACTGTTTAAGGATTAGAAACTAGATGTTACAACTAATTTCATCAAAAACACAAGAATTTTACAAAATTTTAACTTTTTCGAAATTAAAAAAAAATGTTAAATTTTCAAATTGTTGTGTTTTGATTAAATTATGTTGTTATGAAAACTATATATATATATATATATATATATATATATATATATATTGTTTCTCAAAACCATATTTGTCAAAAGTTTTTCAAAAACTTTGCCCAATAGGATTGATTTAGCGAACCTTGAAATATTGAGGACTCAATTGAGTTTTGGGATTAATTGAATTGCATACATTTGTTTTTAAAATTGTAGGTTATCCAATCTATTCTGATTTCCTTTACCATGTCCAATCCTAAACGTGCGAGGTCTTCATCTAGTCGTTCTAGTCGTCAACCAAATCCACCTCCAAATCCTCCTCCTATTCCTCAAAATCCTATTCCAAATCTTGATCCTAACTTAACTATCCAAAATTCTTGTTTCAATCAACCGGGTCCTAAAGATTATCGTTATTGGTTTTACCAATATTTTGACTCGTATAAGATTAGGGAAGAACGTATCCCATCTCTTCAAGCTATGGTTGCTATTAACTTTAAATATCTCCCTATCTTGGACGAATGGAAATTTGATAAACTTTTCGAACTTGAACCCGTTGTCTATCATCAACTTGTTCGTATCTTCTATTGTAATGTCGTTTGTATCAAAAATCATGACAAAACCAAAACCATAGGAGTACGTTCCTACCTCCTAGGTCAATATTTCCATCTTGATCCGGCTTACATAGCCAATGCCATAGGCTTGGATAATGAAGGTTTATCAAATGAAAAACAAGTTTTAGGCTCACGATATAAACAAAATGATAGTGCAAGTGTTCTAGATCTTCATGAGCGTTTTCTTCATCTCATGATCACTTGGTGGTTTCGACCATCCGAGGGTCGTTATTCTACTCTCAGAGCTTTAGATCTTTGGTGGTTGCATTGTTTTGAACACAATATAAAAATAAACCTTTCCAAGATTATCTTTGCTGAGATTGTTGAAACCGTTAACCTAGTGCCAAATAAGAAACTTTGTTCTTCACTAGTTTACGGTTGTATCCTTAGTAATCTCTTTTCTAAAGCCGAGCTTCGAGTTGGTCTAGATGCCTCCTTTCCTCTTAAGAAACAAATCAATCTTCTTTCTTTAACAAGAGCGGGATGGGTCAAAAATAAAGAAACCGGTGAATGGGTTAGATCTTCTGCAACTACTCCGGGAGCTAGTTCTTCACAAGCTCCACTCGAAATTGACGAAGATCCAGAGTTTGAACAATTAATGAGGGATATCGATGAAGCCGAAGATGAGCCTGAGCAACCCGAGGAGCACGCACAACAATCGACTCAAATGCCTCCATATTTTCAATCCTTTATGGAGACATTTGATTTCCGATATGCGACTATGGATTCGCGCTTTACTTCTATAGAGTCCCCTTTATCCACAATGGGAGCTCAACAATTAGAAATTCTTCGGGAAATACGTGCAAATAATGAAGCAACCAACGCACGTATTAATGACCTCACTAACGAAATGGACGCTATGCGAGCTCGTTTTCCTCCTCCTGATCCGGATATGTGATGAAATGTTTTACTTTGAAATCCAAACTTATTGTTTTAACATTTTGAATATTTTGGAATGTCTGAATTTGTGGATTGCAAATTTGTTTGGATTTATGAATGGTGTGAACTTATATGTTTGGTGTGATTCATTCATTATTGCATCATTTACATCATTATTAGCAATATGACCAATTTTGCCATATCACATTGTTTATGAATATTGATTATGGAACTAATGGCTAACGTTTCTCTTGATTGTGATCTTAGCAGCTTATGCATACATATACCTAATCAATTGGCTAAATGATTTTCACGTTTCTTTGAATCTTTTTGATTTAACAAAAAGGGGGAGAAGTGTGTGTTTTTAAAATGATAAATGGGAAGTGTTAAAGTAAGGGGGGGTAATTTCAAAACTTGATTTCAAAATCTTAAAATTACTAAAATGTTTTTGTTATATCAAAAAGGGGTAGATTGTTGAAAACATTTTGATATTTCGATATAACAATTAAGTTAAATGAATTTTAAGATTTTCCAAATGATTTTCTAAGTATATTCGATATAATTATTCGAATATCAAAACATTACTCCAAATATTTCAAAAATCATTTTTAATCCTTACTTAAGTGTAAAATTAAGTTTTAATCTTAAAACAATTTCAAAATAATCTTTCAAAGTATTTCGAACCATTTTAAAGTCAAAAATTCCAGATTGCTCAGAGGGAACCGATTCCCCCTGAATGGTTTGGCTCCGAGATTTCCAGAATGCTCAGAGGGAACCGATTCCCCCATAGGGGGTACCGATTCCCCCCTGTTCAACGGTCGAAATATTTAAATTTTACACTTAGGGAACCGATTCCCTATGAGGGGAACCGATTCCCCCCACGCTCCAAGCTGTTTTATTAATTGTTTTCACACTAAATCGGCTATATGATCTTCACTATTCATCCCCAACATTTAGAAGTGATTCAAGGTGTATTTAAACAAGTTCTGAAGCCCTTGATCAACAAGAAATCATAGAGAAACAAGAGAGAAAGCATCAAACACCAAGTTTGTGCAAATCAAGCCAATTTTCCTTTCAATATTCATTTTTCTTTCAAGAACACCATTTGTGCTCATTTGTAATTATCTTTGAGTGTTCTTTTCTTGTTCTAGAATTGTGCAAACATCTTACCTTGTGAGGTTTTTCTTGTAAGTTTGCAAATTTGTAATCTTCTCTTTGGGAAAGAGTGTTCTCAAGAATTGGGGTATATTCTTGAAGGTGTTGTAAGGTTATCTCTTTGGCCTCAAAAGAAAGAACAAATTAGTGAATTTGTTGGAAAATCCTTAGTGTGGATAGCTAAGGTAGTGGACGTAGACTTTGATTGAGAAAGTCGAACCACTCTAAATCGCTGTGCAATTACTTTCAATTTTCTGCAAAAGCTTCCACCAAATTTTTAATTGCCAATTCACCCCCCTCTTGGCCAAATCCGTCAATCGATTAACTCAACAGATATGCCCCAATTTTTTGCATTCATAGCAAATGATAGGGTCATTCTCATTTGATTCAGTTTTGAAGCCTTCATTTCTTTTGAATTTTTTCCCTATGTTGGGCTTCATTAGTTTTCTGAATCGTTTGACAAATAATGTCATTTCCTTATCATCGTCATCTTCATTAGAATCACTCTCATATTTTATGGATTTGAGAGCAACTCCAACGTTATTCTTCTTCTCCGTCTCCTTCTTTGTCTCATCCCTTTTCTCAAGGTCTTCCTCATTTTGAAGCATCATTTCATGCGTGAGGAGAGAACCAATTAGCTCATCGAGGGTTAAGGATTTTAAGTTTTTAGCTTCGATGATCGTCGTCTTCTTCGATTGCCAAGCTTTAGGAAGAGAATAAATTAAATTCCTCACAAGCTTCATATTTGGAATGAACTCTCCATATGATTTGAGACCATTGACAATAACGGAAAATCTATCCGTCATAGCTTTGATATCTTCATCCGGTTTCATCCTGAAATTTTTATAGCTATGAGTTAGAAGACTAATTTTAGATTCTTTTACCTCGTCTGTGCCTTCATGAGTGACTTGTAGTTTATCCCATATTTCCTTGACGGTTGTACAATATGAAACTTTTATGTATTCATTTGGTCCAAGAGCACAAAATATAATATGGATAACCTTTGAGTTGAGCTGGAACATTCATGTCTCCTCTTCACTCCACAATCTTGAATGAGTAGATGGTATGGTGTATCCATCTTCCATGATATTCCATGCTCTCATGTCACTTGCTTGAATGAAATACCTCATTCTATTCTTCCAATAAGCATAATTAGCTCCATTGAAGAAAAGAGGCTTGTTGACGGGCATTGAATCAAGAACGAAGTCGAAGTTTGAAGTGAAGGACATTGATGACTTGAATATCGATATAACTCTTCCTGAATCGACTCAAGAGGTGGTTAAACCTTCAAATGAGTGTAACTCTGATACCAATTGTTGAGTTAATCAAGTGACGAATCGGTCAAGATGGGTGAATTGGCAATAAAAATTTTGGTGGAAGCTTTTGTAGAAAATTGAAAATATTTGCACAGCGATTTAGAGTGGTTCGACTTTATCAACCAAAGTCTACGTCCACTACCTTAGTTATCCACACTAAGGATTTTCCAACAAATTCATAAATTTGTTCTTTCTTTTGAGGACAAAGAGTAACCTTACAACTCCCTCAAGAATTATATCCCAAATTCATGAGAACACTCTCTCCCAAAGAGAAAAATAAAAATTTCACAAACTTACAGAAAAAAGATGTTTTGTACAATTCTAGAAAAAAGAAAGAAACTCAAGAATGAATACAATTGAGTACAAGTAGTGTTCTTGAAAGCAAAAATTAATATTGAATGAAAATTGGCTTTAATTGCTCAAACTTGATGTTTAAGGCTTTCTCTTTGTTTCTCTCTCAATTGTTGTTTCTTGTTTTTGATCAATGGCTCTTGAGCTTGTTTAAATACACCTTTAATTAATTCTGAAAGTTGGGAATCATTGGTGAAGTCAATTGGGTTGTTATGGTGTAATTATCATTTAAAAATTTTTTGGGAAGGTAGGTGTATCGATACACTCTCAAGGGTGTATCAGTACACTGTGTGTAAAATTAAAATATTTTGACCATTGGTTGACTTAGTGTATCGGTACAACCCATGTGTATCGGTACAATAATTAGGTTCGATGTTTCTTGGAGCCATGAGTGTATCGATGCATAGCTGTGTATTGATACACAAAATGCATTCGATGTTTGGTGTGTTTCGATACATCCAAGAGTGTATCGCTACATCTCTTAATAAAAATCATTTTTGGCTTGATTAAGGTTCGAAATACTTTGTAAAATTGTTTTTAAAATATTTTAAGACCCATACACAATTTTACACTTAAGTAATAATTAAAATTGACATTTGAAAATATTGAAGTAATATTTTTTATATTCAAATAATTTGATCGAATATTTGAAAATCAGATATAAAATCTTAAAATTCATTTATATTTTATTTGTTATATCGAAACATCAAAATGTGTTCAACATTTTTCCATTCCCAAAACTTTTCAAAAAGTCAGTTTCCCCCTTTTAACTATATTTTTTGGTTGTTTCATAGAGCCTCAAATCCTAACAATTGGTATTAGAGATTATCTCATTTGAAGGTCTTACAACCTCTTGAGACTATCCTTAAAGAAGCTCTATCAATTCCCAACACAACCGAGAAGATGATTTCAATTTATGACTCATACTACCTCGATGAATCTCACTTCATCACAAGGCCTCCTTACATCAATGATGCAACTACTCCTATTGGAAAAATAGGATAAGTTCATCATTCAAGACACCGATCTTGCCGTTTGAGATACAATAATCGATGTTTCTATTACCCCTATAAGAAATCAGTTGGAATGAATGAATAAAGATTAGAAACTATCCCAACTCAAAGCTAAAGTCATGCACATTTTCTTTTGTGTACTTGTCCCAGACGAATATAATAGGGTATCTTCATGTTCTAATGTCAAAGAGATATGGGACAAGTTGTAGGTGTCCCATGAAAGAACAAACCAAGTCAAGAAATAAAAGATTGTCATTCTCACTCTCAACAATGATAACTTCAAGATGAAGCTTGATGAAGACATAAAGACGATGCCTGATTGGTTCACTTCAATAATTAACGAGTTGAAGAACTTTGGAAAGGTCTATCCCAATGAAGAAGTAGTGAGAAAAATGTTTTCCTCGCTACCTACATCTTGGGAAGGTAAAGAAACCACCATAAAAAAGCCAAGGATTTGGAGTTGTACACCTTGGATGAGCTCATCGGATCATTACTCACTCATGAGGCGAGACTCCAAAAGAAGAAGGAAGAAGAACAAGAAAAAGAAGGAGGTGGATATCGCCTTCAAATCTACTAATGAAAGTAATCAAGACTCAAGTGAAGAGGTGGATGAAGATAAATAGATGTTGATCAAGCTCTTCAAAAGATTCTTGACATCGTAAGAAGACAAAAAACATGAATCGAGTATGAAGAAGGGCCCCTGGTGTGCTTTGAGTGTCAAAGAACAGGACATATCAAATATGAATGTTCTCTTCTAAAGAATAAGAGATCAAGCAAAAAGAAGGCATTTATGGCTACTTAGAATTAAGAAGAAAACTCCAATGGTGAAGATGAAGTAGCCAACCTATGTCTCATGGCCATCGAAGAATATTCAAGGGTAACTTCCAACTCTAGTGATTTAAATTCTTATTCATTTAAAGAGTCACAATATGCCTATGATAAATTGTATTTGGAATTTGAGACCATGAATTTGAAATATAGGAAATTAATTTCTAAATTTAAAATTGAAAATGATTTGGTTTTGAAAGAAAATTTGGATTTTGAAAAACAAAACAAAATTTTAAAACATAGTTTTGAGCTTTCAAAAATCAAAATCGAAGATTTAGAAAAAGAAAATTTAATTTGAAAATTAATCTTGAATGCTTAACAAAAGAAAAAGAAATTATTTCTTAAAATAATTCATCTATTTTAAAATGGCAAAATGCTCACATTGTCATTTTCATGGTCATAGTCCACATACTTGTCCTATAAAGAAAATAAAACATTTTAAAATTAGACAAATATGAGTTCCTAAAGGAACTGGAGACATTGGAACTAACCCTATAGGATACAAAGAAACTTGGGTATCAAAATCCAAATGAATGTCTCTTGTAGATGTGTGTTGGAGTAATTTTGATAAAGGTAAAGAATATCAAATGCTCTAGTCACACAAAGAAAAAGGATGGGTAATCTTAACCTTAAAGCTTTTTGATTTTGTAATTTGATTGCATATTCCATGTTCTCATGCATGTATGAGTGTTGAGCATAAATGTTTACATGTGGTTTGTTTTCTCGTGTATGTTGAAAAATATGTTATGATGAACAATTGTCTTTGATTAAGTTGTTTTAAATGTATTTGTTCATCATCATAATGATTTTTGTCCAATTTGTGCTTTTAATGATTTTAAGCATTTTTTTTAAAATTTCCTTTACCATAATTTGAATGTTCATGCATATATTTTTCACTAAAATGATATTTCTCTAACAATTGATATCAATTTCCAAATGTATATCATTTTGTAATGCTTTATGCATATGAGTTATAAAGTTTATTTCACGAAAAATGCATAAAGTATGATAGACTTGATTATATACTGAATTTCATGTGTTACTAACATGTTTGTTCATTTTGTTGAATTTCAATGTATTTTAAGTGTCAATTTTTTAATGCTTTAATTGAGGGGGGCTTTTGATTTTTCAAATGATTTCAAGTTAAGTTTTCTACTTACTCTTCATTGTTACTTTGTACCTTAAAGTTTGAATTATTTTTTTATATAAAAAAGGGGAAGAAGTATAGGTTTGAAAATTCAATTTCAAGAATGAAAAATGAGAGCTTAAATATTTTTCAAAATATTTCTCTTTTTCATTAAATGTTTTATTAAGGGGGATTTTTGCTAATGTCATTTTAAAAATGTTTCATTATATCAAAAGGGGGAGATTGTTGAACCTATTTTTATATAAAAAATTAAGGGCAAAATATTTTTGCACTTGATTGAATTTATTCAAAAGTTTGAAAAATAATTTAGAGTCCATTAAACAAGAATTTGAACACAGAAACAATTTTTTGGATAAACAGTATACAATATCGATATCGCATGAATAGTACTGATATTGTTCTTGCAGTATCGATATCGCATGAATAGTATCGATACCCAAGGTAATAGAGGTATCGATACTCCCGATAATGCATGTTGGTTTCAAAGGTGTTCAGATTTCAGTAGGCAAAATTGGTATCAATACTCAAAGGAGTATCAATACTACTTTACATAGTAGTATCGATACCATAACTCCAGTATAGATACTCACCTAGCCCAACAATCATTAACAACTATTTTATTTAAAACTTACTAGGGAAGTACCTATACTCCTATCCCAAGTACTGATATTCCCTGGTATGGATAATTTTTATTTTGTAGCAATTAAGTGCCCAACAGATCCAAAACATCCCCAACGGCTAGAAACAACTACATACTCATTCCAACATATAAAAACAATTTGAGGACACTTGAAGAAGGTTGCAACATCTATCCAAGCAGTCCACATCAAGAGAAAAAACTTTTCAATCTTATTTTTCCTTTTCTCTTGTACATAAGTGTTTTTGTGAGCTTAAATTGTAAACACCTACCTTTTAGAGCTTTTCTTGTTTACACAATTTTTATCCTTTGTAAAATGGAAGTGGTTTTATCTTAGCCTTTGAAAAGATAGGGATTTGCAAAATGTTACTATTGAGCCTAGAAAAAAGAGAAAGAATAAATTAGTGAATTTATTAGAAATTTTTAGTGTGGAGCTAAGGTAGTGGATGTAGACTTCATTAAGTAAGATGACTATTCTAAATATTGTGTGTAGTTTTTATCTTTATTTCTCCATTCCCAAAACTTTGCAAAAAGTCAATTTCTTATTGACTATATTTTCGATTGTTTCATAGAGCTTCAAATCCTAACAAAATCTTAAAAAAATACGACTATTCTTAAAAAGTATTTGGTCAAGTATTAGTGTGAGCTTTAATAATAATAATATCAAAAATAATTTATGAGTATGTGCTAGAGAATAACATATTTAATTATTCCGCTATGAGTATGTTTTTTGGATTATTTTATAACAGTCAAAACATTACTTATAGTGATAATTGTTCAATCTTGTGAATTGAGATAATCATTATTCCAATATCATGAATCACATATTTTGATACAGTCAAATATGTAATGTAAGTAATATTGTTATAAAGATTGATGTTGGATGTACTACAATCTATATAGTGAGATATGATTAATATAATATTTTTTAATAATAAATTTCATTATTACAATATTAATATTTAAAATATAATAATATTAACATAATGATAGTATTTTAATAATACTTTTAAAATTTTAATATTAGGAGGAAGTTAATGAGTATGTCATAGCTGAAATTTCACTATGTATTACAGAGGAAATAAACAACAATCTTCTGAGACCTTTCTCCCACAATGAAGTTACAAGGGCAGTGAAAGCGATGAGCCCACATAAAGCTATAGGTGAAGACAGTTTAGGGGCTATATTCTATCAACGCTTCTGGCACATAGTAGGCCCAAAAGTAGCTGATTACTGTATAAGGTTACGTTACTAAACGAGATGTACAACATGGAGGAAATTAATCGAACATATATCGTATTAATTTCGAAAGTTAAGTCACCGAGCAGGCTAACTCAGTTCATACCAATTAGTTTATGTAACATAGTTGTTGGGATTTGTGGAAGCTCGAATCGACAATCGAAAATCTTGGCAAGAGGGTTTGAATCGGTTCTTGTGTTTAGGGAGTAAGGAGATTGAAAGATAGAAAAATATGCATAGCAATTTATAGTGGTTCGACTTCTCAATCAAGTCTACATCCACTACCTTAGCTCCTAACTAAGGATTTTCTAACAAATTCACTAATTTGTTCTTTCTTTTTTACATGACAAACAGATAACCTTTACAAACTCTATAGTTTTTCACGGGCTAAACTATAACCTTTTCTCTAGCTTTTAGTAGGCTCAGCTAGAACCAAAACCCCTTTACAATGAAAGGAAAATGTAAACAAGAAAACATCTCTAAGGTAGGTGTTTACAAGAATTAACCTCACAAGAACAAAATATTTACAAGAGAAAGATGAAATAAGATTGAAAAAATCTTCTCTTGTGTTTGATTGCTTGAATAGTTGTTCTCTATTTTCTTCAAGTGTCCTCAGCTTGTTTTTATAGCTTGAAATGAGTTTGAAGTCGTATATAGCCTTGGGGGATGTTTTGGAGCCGTTGGGGATTAATTTTCTGCAAAAATAAGGTTGTCCAGAACTAGAAGTATTGGTACTCCACTATTGGGTATCGGTACTACCTTTGTTAAACTCAAATTAATTAGTCGTTGATAGCTGTTGGAGCCTTGTAGTATCGATATTGTCTCAGGAGTATTCGGTACTACTTTGCACTATAGTATCGATACCCTTGCATGGTATCGGTACCAATTTTGTATTCTAAAATCTGAGCCTTCATGGTAGTATCGGTACTACCTTTGCCTATGGTATCGATACTCCAAGAACAGTAACGGTACCGTTCAGATGGTATCGATACTGCAAAGAACAATATTGGTACTACTTATAATTTTTGCTCAATTCCACTTAAAATGGACTTTGAATTATTTTTGAAATCTTTTAAAATCTTTGAATAAATTCAATTCAAGTCTAAAAACATTTTTGCCTTAATTTGTTATAACGAAACATAGTTCTACAATAGTTTAAAAGATTATATAAAAAATATTGGTGCATCGAATGCAAGACTACCTCTATCTATGCATAAACAAGACTCGGAGTGTGTTTGTCCCAGACATATTGATAACAAATAACATCATTACAACCTATGAATTGCTAAATTCATTCACAAAGAAGAGGGATGGGAAAAAAGACTATTTCTCACTAAAACTTGACATGAGCAAAGTATACGACAGAGTGGAATGAGATTTCATCTAGAGAATGATAAAATGATTGGGACTTGTAGGAAATTGGATCGACAAAATCAAAATGTGCATATCCACGATCTCATATTCAGTTGTGACAAACAACAAGGGATGATAACCTTTCTATCGCTAGAGATGACTACGGTAAGGGGACCCAATGAATACGTATTTATTTCTAATATACAACGAATGTCCCTTAGCTTTATTATGAAGGGTAGCTTGCTTTAATACATTTCAAGGAGTCCGATTAAACAAGTATGCCCCCAGAATCACTCATCTTATGTTTGCTGATGACTACTTAATGTTTGCGGAAGCTTCCACAAATATAGCAGTAGAAATAAAGAATTTGTTACAAACATACAACAAAAGCTCAAGCCAGATCATATACTTTGACAAATCAAGTTTGTTCTTTAGCACAAACATGATAGATTCGGACATAAGTGACATGAGGAGAATACTGGAGGTTTTAAGTATTTCAAATCCTGAGAAGTACTTATAACTTCCAAGTTTAATAAGGCGAGGCAAAAAACAAGTGTTTCTATCTTTAAAGAAGTTATGGGCTCGTAAAAACTCATGGAGTGCAAGAATGCTATCTAAAGGAGGTATGGAGGTTTTAATCAAATTAGTGCTGCATGCACTTCCTCAGTATGCCCTCAGTATGCAATGAATTGCTTTTTACTACTGTAGACACACCATTTCACCCCATATATGTCACACTTTTTATATATATATTATATTAAGCATATATTATATATATATTTATTATTATTACATACTTTTTTAGGCCCAATTGGTGCCCTAAATACAAGCAAAATTCACATGTGGCCCAGCCAAGACCCAAACCCGTGACCCGTTTCAGGACCCGTTGGAGCACCCGAACTGGTCCAGCTAGGGTTTGGAAACCCTATCTTCGCATACTCTATTAGCGCTGCAAATGCCAAAGACCCCTCCTACCTCACGGCTCCTCGCCCATGCAACCGGCCAAATCTTCCGAGGATTCTCACGCCACCAGTAACCCACAAAGCAACAAACATCATTACAATTTCATTCGGATTAAAACTCCTAAAACTAGGTTTTGTTTTTCATTATAAATAGACATGTAATCTCATACGAAATACACACGATTACACTACTTACACACAAAGGATTACACTAGCAAACACGAAGCAAACCTTGTAACCTTCGAAAGCAAAGAAATAAAAAAGGTAATATTTTTTTACCTTCGGTTTGGTTGATTTTTACTTGCATATGTGGCTTGGGGTTTTCTTTTTTCTGGTTGATTCAAAACGAGAGGCCGATGACAAAGGGGGAGTTTTTTGAACTTTCGTTCCTAGATCTACTCACCCCCGATGCTTATTCTCAAAAATCGCTTGATTTCTAAGCAATAGGCGAGAAAAGCACTCGAAAAAGCCAAAAAAAAAATATTTTTCGCCACCGCGGTGGCCAAGTTCTGGAAATTTGTTGGAAGCCCGCCGTGTGCTTCAAATATTGAAGAACACTTGAGAGAAACATTTAAAGGGGGGTTTTGTTTTGAAGGAGAGAGAAATTAAAATTATAAAAGATTTTTGGCATATATACTAAGCCCATAATACCCATCGGATCGACCCATAACCCAACCCCAATCGCTTCTGACCCACGTGTTTTTGAATTAAATGGGGATAATCCCTTTTCTGGTCCCTAGGGTTTTTTAAAAGCCTCCTATGACTCAAAATTAAATGTTCATGTCAAATTTTCCTTTTAATTCGACCTCTAATTTATTTTATATTTCAATTTAATCCTGATTTTTCATTCAATTTACATTTTAATTATTATTTCTTTTTGTATTTATTTTTCCTTAGTTATTTTATTATTTGTTTTCGTTTTGTTCTTTTGTTTCTGTATTTTTAATTTATTTATTTATTTTATTTTTGTTTTCCCAAAGTTTATTTGTATATACATATTTATCCTATTTTTTATATTGGTATTATTTTTTGTTATAATATATATATATATATATATATATATATATATTTCTTGTTTTCTTTATCTATTTTTTTACCTATTTTGTTTCTGTTTGTTGACAATTCTATTTTCTTCTTTTTATATTTCATTTTATTTTGTTCATGCATTTTACTTGTTTTATTTTATTTATTTATTATTCTTTGTGATATTTATTTATTTCTTTTATTTTTTATGAAGTTTTATTTTCTTTTAATTTTTTAGTTTGTTTATTTAATTATTTTATGTGTTTGTTTACCTACTTTCCTTATGTTCGAAACATCTTTATTTATTGAACATTTTTTCCTCTTTTTATTTTGTATTAGAAATTTAACATTTTTCTTAAAGGTTTTTCAAGTCAATCGAATGTGAGTAATTAGGATCGTAATTTTACCTTTTAATTTAAACTTTCAATTTTCTTAATTTAAGACAACTGAAAATTACGTAGTACCGAAAGGGAAGTTCAAGGGTGCTAACCCTTCTTTGACTGTAACTGACTCCCGAATCCGACACATCTTTGGTAAGACGTAGATCAGGTAAGAAATAAGGTATCTGATCTACCCATTTGTCTTAAAATAAAAGATCGGTGGTGACTTTAATCTATTTTTCTAAATCGAAGCCCAATTCTGGGCCCACCCGAAAGATGGTTCCGACAGCTTGACGACTCTGCTAGGGACAGGTAAGCGAGTCAGGCTAAGATAATTTTCAGTTGTCTTTTTAATGAAAAGGGTAAGTTTAAAATTTTAGGTAATTTTTTGATCCTTATTACTTACTTTTGATTATATTTTCGAATAAATAGTTGTACTGATGGTTTCTCTCAATGATTTAAGCCTTTAAAACTCATTTTTCATCTAAGGCTCTATACCCGAGCTCCGAACCTTGTTTAAGTGGGGGTGAAAGTGACGCCTTCGTGAGGATTTATTCTCCGCACAGGCCTAGCAAGTAGCCTTCGGGATTCATATACCTTATGTCTTCGTGTGAATTTATTCCCCGCACAGACATAAGGGAATGTTTCCTCTATAGTTTAACTTAGTCCACACAAGCCTTTAATGGGCTTATGACTAAGGGTCTGGCAACCCCAAGGCGGTACCAGTAAAGAGAACTCGGATACCTTTTTTTAGAACCTAAACCGGGAGACTATGGAGAGTTAGAGCCTACCCTGAAATCCCATTTCAAAACCTAGGATATTTTTACCCTAACCGTGCTATTTGTTTGTATTTTTACTTTTCTTTCTTTATTTCATCATTTATATTTCTTTTATTATTTTTACTAACTTTTTGCTTTCGTGTTTATCTTTTTTAGCATTTTGCATCATAAAAGAGACTATTTATCCCTAAAAAAGGTGTTTATTACACACAAATAATCTGAATTAATGGACAAATGGGTTGTAATGCAAGAGATAAAAAACGCCGAGGTATGACTATGGTCCAAGAAGACTCAGAAAGAGAAGGGAGACAGTCTTCAAGGAAGCTATGTGTTAGAACTGGCTAGCTACGCCTCTATCAGCCTAAAGCAGAATGATGTACAAGAGCTTCGGGACATCTGAGACAGTTGGAAGAGTGACCGGAAATAGAAGTTCAGCCAGCGGTACGGTGATATTGCACTTTTGCTTCATGTCAAGACTGATGAGCCCTTAATCAGAGCCTTGGTTCAATTATGGAACCCGAGATACAGTTGCTTCACTTTTAACCAGGAGGACATGGTGCCCACCATCGAAGAGTACACTACACTGATGCACTGTGAAAGCATCAGACTGGAACAAGCCTACATTAAACACATCAAAAGTCAGCCTTTCAAGAATGCACTGGCTAAGGTTGCCGAGGTTAACGAAAAATGGGTAACTGACCGGGCTCGACAAAAAGGCAGTGAGGAAGGAATTGCTTGGCTTCATATCAAGCAACTGATGAACAACCATCCTGATGAATGGAAGACGATATATCTTTTCGCATTGGGTCTGTATGGTTTGATTATATTCCCAAAGACTTTGGGATACATTGATACAGCTGTGGTGGAGCTATTTGAACAACTCTTGAAATGAGTAAATTCAGCACCTACAATCTTAGATGAGACCTTCCGTTCTCTCAACCACTACAGAAAAACTGGCGGAGGAAGGTTCATTAGGTGTGCTCATCTTTTTCAAGTCTAGATTCACAGCTATTTCTGGAAAACTAACGGGGTTACCTATCGCCGATTTAGTACCACTTATTCAACTTTAGGTGAATTCATCACTTTAAAATGGCATGAAGGTACCTCAAAGGAAAAATAGATGAAGGTCTTCACACATCTTCAGGACTGGGATATTGCCTAAAGAGCCCATTGGTTGACCCACAACGACATTTTCTTCCGTTGTAGGGATTCAGACATTATGATACTGCTTGGACTGTGGGGAGGAGTTGGATATTCTCTGCTTCTAGCATTTCGACAGTATGGGGCACATCAGTTTGTCCCAGCAATTACAGATTATCTGGATCAGAGTTTGAGTACCATGGAGATAACTACAAAAAGATGACCAAAGAGGTAGTTGAGTCATGTAAGAATGTATTCTGGATGGATGTCGTTGCTGCCAAAGACATGCTTACTTCGGACTATTTGGAGTAGCAAAGATTGAGAAAAAATGACAACATCCCAGTGCCAGATCACGAGGACACCCGGACTATGAAGGAACATCTCAGACCTGTCCCTTCCGAACTTGAGAATAAGCGCTTTAGAATCTAGGTAGCTGATCTGGAGAAATCTCTTCAGAAACAACAAGAGCGAGATGACAAGACCATAGCTGAGTTAGAAGCTATGTAGATGGATTCAAGAAGCATGCGAGTGAGCTTCAGATAGTGCCCTTTGACGTAGGTTTACAGTGGTGTTTCCGTTGGGAGCAAGCTCAGCAAAGGGTGAAAGCCAGAGATACAATCATCTGTGATTTCCTAGATCAAGTACAGAAGGCAACCCGTCATTTGCATGGCTTAGCAAGTGAAGTCAGAGTGGTTCGACAAGGCATCCAACCAGTGACAGATGAAGGAAGAAGACTTTTCAACCTACTGGAGGTTGTTCGGGGTCTAGAGGATTTAGTCCGAATGTACCTTTAGATTGTTTTTATGTCTCTTAAAAGATAAAACACTTTTGTTTAAATAAGGATTATTTATAATAACAAATACTTTTCTGGATTAATGCCTCTAAATTACATGCATAATGCATTGCATACTTTGCATTTTATATTTCATGTTTATTTTTTTTTATATTTTCCATGTTTTTGCATTCATATTAACTAACAAAACATGTCTCAGAAAGAGCAAGCATCAAGTTTACCTCCACGAGCTCAAGACACATATCATCCGTACAACACTTGAACAAAGAAGAGACAAATGGAGGCCAGAATCGAAAATATCGAGGAGAACATGGCGAAATTGTAGAAAAAGCTGAAAGATAATATAGCCCAGAATAGTCAGAGTACCATTGATTCCATCACAAAAGCCAAGAGTCCTTGGTCGATCAAATCATGGCCAATTTGTTTGGTTTACAACAGGCAAGCGCACCTGGGGCAGATTCATCTGAATGGATAACTATACCACCGACCCCACAGGTGGTTATCTCACCCGGACAACAAGGAGACTTATCTGCGACAAAAGGAAAAGCCTCATCTGCTGTAAAGATGCAAACTTCCATGACCAATCCTAACAACCATCCAGATGATTACCATATATCGGATTTTGATGAAGAGGATAAGGCGAACAAGATGGAAGAGAATATTAAGATACTGGAAGACCAAATGAAGATTGTCAAAGGGGCCCACGACTACTATGGAGTGGATGCAATAGAGTGTAGCCTACTCCCGGATCTGGTACTTCCACCAAAGTTCAAAGTCCCCGAATTCGAGAAATTCAACGGGAATAGTTTCCCCTCAGCCCACATCACTATTTTCTGTCAGAAAATGACAGGGTATGTGGGAAATGACCAACTCCTAATCCACTACTTCCAGGAGAGCATGTATGGTTCAGCTATCCGCTGGTACAATCAATGATATGAGACCAGACCGGGTTATGTTGCAAGGCTTGGAGAAGAAGCACAACGAGAGTTTTTGACAATACGCATAGAGATGGAGGGATTTGGCTGTGCAGGTTCATCCACCCTTGGATGAAAAGGAAAATATGGAGCTCTTTGTTCAGACCCCGAAAGCCCTTTACATCGGGCACCTGGTGACAATCACATCAGGAAGTTTCTCAGATCTAGTTATGGTCAGTGAGATGATCAAGTTGGCCATAAAATAAGGAAAAATCGAGGGAGGAGACTCCAGCAAGAAGCCTCTTATTAAGAAAAAAGACATAGAGATCAACAATGTCAACACATACAACTCTAACAAAGGTGTTACGATCTCAAGTTAAAAAACAAATGCAGCTATACCATTCGATATTTCTAAACAAATTCAGAGAGAACCGAGGAAGGAAAGGGAATGGGAGCAGTTCGATCTCATTCCCATGACGTACAAAGAATTGTACCAATAGCTTTTCGACACTCATGTGGTGTCTCCTATGGAGCCAATTAAGCCCCCTTATCCCAGATGGTATGACGAAAACGCTTACTGCAAGTATCATGGTGGTGTACAAAGGCACTCGATCGAAAATTATCTCACATTCAAGAGGCTTGTACAACGAATGCAAAACAAGAATTGGATCCATTTCAAATTCGAAACACCAAACGTTGCACATAATCCCTTGCCTAATCATCAAGAAACTGGGATTAACGCGGTCGCCACCGAGAAGGGCAGGAGAATCACATCTAGTGTTTCGGAAGTAAAATCTCCTTTGGCTTGGATATGGAGCCAAATGGTGAAGGTAGGGCTTCTTGCACCACATTCAGACAAATCAAGGAACGGAGATGGTAACCACTGTTGTTACCATAACGAAGAAGGGCATGAGGTACAAGATTGCCCAGATTTCAAAGCATTAGTCCAACTCATGATGGATAGGAAAGAGCTAGAGTTTTATGAAGAAGTACAAGATTCTCCTGAAGCAGATGTTTGTGCTACCGGAGAGTCATCCAACAAGAAATATGGCAGGGGTAGCCCTTTGATAATTACCCCTAAAGCGAAGATAGCATCAGCGACATAGGAAAAGGTGGTGATCACAACACCCCGGTCTTTTTAATACAAGGACAATCGACAAGTGCCATGGAAGTACGGATGTCAAGTGAGTACTTTAAAAGAAAAAGATAGCAAAGTGGGGTAAAGACCACTTGAACCTTTCAAGAAAGACGTGTTGGATATCAACAAACCCATAACAGAGGAGGAAGCTAAAGAGTTCCTCAAATTCTTAAAACACAGCGAGTAGAGCGTTGTAGAACAACTCTACAACTTACCGACACGTACTTCAATGTTGACACTACTATTAAATTCGGAGGCATACCGAGAGGTACTATTGAAGTTCTTGAATCAGACGTTCATGCCACAAAACATACCAGTCAGCAAGATAGATCGGCTGGTAAATAATATTCAAGCTGATAATCTTATCTCATTTTTAGATGATGAGATTCAATCCGAAAGAAGAGGCCGAACTAAGGCATTACACATCACCACGTATTTTAAGGGGCATGCCTTACCAAGTGTATTGATAAAAAATGGCTCAACCCTAAACGTGATGCCTTTAGTTACACTAAAAAAGTTGCCAATAGATATCTCACATATGAGAATATGCCAGAACGTGGTCTGAGCATTTGATGGGACCAAAAGAGAGGTAATTGGCAAGATCGAGGTACCGCTAACCATCGGGCCTTCCACCTACAATGTTGAGTTTCTAGTGATGGATATCATGTCTTCATACAACTGTCTTTTAGGAAGGCCTTAGATATATCAAGCTGGTGCAGAACCATCCATACTACACCAAAAGGTCAAATTTGTTATTGATAGAGCTTTGGTGATTATAAATGTTAAAGAAAATATTGTGGCAAGTGTGACCACAGACGCTGCACACATCGAAGAAAACAAGAAAGCGGTAGAATGTTCATTCCGCTCCTTGGAATTTGTGAATGCCACATTTGTGGAAGAATTAAGAAGGATTCCTAAATCCCAGCTTTCCAAGTATACTAGAATGGAGATCAAGCAGACCATGCGAAGAGGTACCAAGACGGGAAAGGGATTTGGAAAACTGCTGTAATGAAGGATTAATTCAGTTCTTCCTATTTCAAAACTCGATCAATTTGGGCTCAGTTTTCAGCCCAATCATCATGAAAAGAGGAAGGAGATCCAGAAGAACCGGGACAGAAGAATATCCAAGTTAACTGGAAGCGAGTTTTAATGGGAGCCCATGATATTCCCGCCTCTTTAAAACACATTCAAGTTAGTTGATTATGTGTTTGAGACCGTCTCATCAGATTTAGAAGCGGCTCTAGAGGATTTAAGTATCAACACCGTAACCACAGAAAATGTTGAAGAAGAGGATAGATCAGGAATCTGCCCTCTGCCACTTGGGTTTATGCCTAGCAACTGGTCGGTGGAAGAACTACCTGTGGTTTACAAGAGTCTTTCAGAGCAATATTTGAACTATACCTATTTGCTTATACCCAGGGCAATAGGTGATATTTTGTAATGGTGAATAAACATATTGTTTAATTTCAGTAAATGATGCATTTTTTCTCTTTCCATGGCAAACAAGTTTTATTATTTCATTTCTTTTTGAATTCATTTTCTATTTTCTTCATTTCAGTACTCTATTCTATTCTCTTTCAGACTTAATTTTTTATTGTTCCGTGTGGGATATTTTCCTCTCACGCATACATATTTCTCTTTCCCTTCAGGTTCCCAGATAACGATAGTGCATACACTGATGATCCCGATCCAAAGATGGATTTTGAATAAGCTATTTGTCTCAGAGAATTTGATGAATGCGACAATGAAGAGGAGTGCAACTTGCCTACCGAATTATTGAGAATGGTAGAAAGAGAAGACAAACAAATACTGCCACATGAGGAGAAGATCGAAATCTTGAATTTGGGCACTAAAGAATATAGAAAGGAGGTTAAAATTGGAACAACTCTTTCGATTAAAGCAAGACAAAACTTGATAATCTTACTTCAAGAATACATAGATGTGTCCATAAACTGCCTATCAAACCAGAATACGAACCCGTGGAGCAAAAGCTGAGGAGAATGCGACCAGAAATGCTCCTTAAGATCAAGGAAGAGGTCAATAAGCAATTCGATGTCGGTTTCCTTCAAGTGTACAAATATTCGGAATGGGTGGCTAACATAGTGCCAATTTCGAAGAAAGACGGGAAGGTACACGTGTGTGTCGATTACCGGGACCTTAACAAGGCGAGTCCTAAAGACAACTTTACTCTGCCTCACATTGACACATTGGTGGACAATACAGCCGGGAACGCTTTCTTTTCATTTATGGATGGATTTTTGGGGTATAATCAGATCAAGGTGCATCCTGAAGACATGGAAAAAACCACTTTTGTCACGATGTGGGGAACTTTCTGTTACAAAGTGATGCCCTTTGGGTTGAAGAATACTGGGGTAACATATCAGAGAGCTATGATAACCCTGTTCCACGATATGATGCACAAGGAAATTAAGGTTTATATCGACGACATGATTGTCAAGGTACAAACCGAGAATGAACATGTCAAGAATCTGAGAAAGCTCTTCCAGAGATTGAGAAAGTTCCAGCTGAGACTGAACCCTAGCAAGTGCATATTCGGAGTAACATCCGGGAAACTATTAGGCTTCGTGGTCAGTAGAAAAGGTATCAAGACTGATCACGATAAAGTTAAGGCTATCTAGAATCTACCTCCCCCACGAACACAAAAAGAGGTCCTAGGTTTTCTGGGCAGATTGAACTACATAGCATGGTTCATATCCCAGTTAACCGACAAGTGTGATCTAATCTTTCGCCTCCTCCGAAAGAGCAACCCCGGAGCATGTGATGAGAATTTTGAAATTACATTCGAAAAAGTAAATGAGTATTTGTCTCACACTCCTATCTTGTTGCCTCCCATCCTGAGTAAGCCTCTATTATTGTATCTACCCATATTCGAGAATTCGATGGGCTATGTCCTGGGTCAACATGACGAATCCGGAAGGAAAGAAAGAGTCATCTACTATTTGAGCAAGAAGTTCACCGATTGAGAGGTCAGATATCATCCTATCAAAAAAGTTTGTTGTGCTCTAGTCTGGGATACAAAAACACTCCCAAAATACATGTTGTATCACACCACTTGGCTGATTTCCAAGTTCGATCCCCTAAATTACATGATGGCCATACCCGCTCTATCTGAAAGATTAGCCCGATGACAGATACTATTATCGGAATTTAACATCGAGTATGTGAGCTAGAAACCCATAAAGGGAAGTGCCATATCAGATTTCTTGGCAAGCAGAACTGATGAAAACTATGAGCCACTGAGCTTTGACTTCCCAGACGAAGACTTGATGGCTATCATCTTAGAAGAGACAAGTACTTCTACCGACGGTTCCTGGAGAATGCATTTTGATGGCGCATTAAATACATTAGGACATGGCATCGGGGTTATACTAATCTCCCTGGAAGGGAATCATTACCCATTTATTAGCATATTGAATTTCGATTGCACCAACAACATGGCAGAATATTAGGCTTGTGTTTTGGGAATTCGAGCTGCAATGGGGCAAGATATAAAGACCTTGCGGGTATACGGAGATTCAGCCTTAGTAATCTATCAGCTCCGTGGAGAATGGGAAACCAAGGACGTAAAGTTGGTAGTGTACCGAAAACTAATATTGGATATGCTTGAAGAATTCGATGAAGTTACATTCCATTATGTGCCTAGAGAAGAAAATCAAATGGTTGATGCTTTAGTTTCCTTGGCAGCAACATTCAAGGCCAGCGGGGAGTTTGAGATGATGTTAATTAACATGTAGTCGTATGAGTACCTTGCTCATTGCTACTAAATTGAGGAAGTGAAAGACACTAAGACTTGGTACGACATTTTGCAGTACATCAAGAATCGAAGTTATCCAGAGGAAGCCACCAAAACTAATAAAAGAACCATTAGAAGGATGGAAGTTGTCCTTGACGGGGAGGTCTTGTACAATAAAAACCATGATCAAGTCCTGTTAAGGTGTGTCGATGTGGAAGAGGCTAAGATGATAGTGGAAGAAGTACACGACGGAGTATGTGGAACACATGCAAATGAACATATAATGTCAAGACAAATAATGATATGCGTATATTTTTGGTCCACACTAGAAAGTGATTGCATCAACTATGCTAGAAGATGTCATAAATGTCAAATTTACGGAGATAAAATAAATGTTCCACCTCATCCACTTCATGTGATGACATCACCATGGCCTTTCTCTATGTGGGGCATTGATGTCATTAGGCAAATCCATCTGAAGGCTTCAAATGGTCACCGTTTCATTCTCGTGGCAATTGATTATTTCACGAAATGGGTAGAGCTTGCGTCGTATGCCAGTGTCACTCAGTTCACTATTTACAAGTTTTTGAAGAAAAAAATCATATGTCGGTATGGTTTACCTAAAAGGATCGTCACCGATAATGCTACAAACTTGAACAAAAAGATAATGGATGATGCTTGTGAACAATTCAACCTAAAGCATCACAACTCTACTGCTTATAGACCAAAGATGAACGGAGCAGTGGAAGTAGCAAACAAACACATTAAGAAGATAGTGGAGAAAACAACTTAGACTTACAAGGACTGACATGAGAAATTGCCTTTTGTTTTGTTTGCTTACCGAACCTCGGTACGAACCTCGACTGGGGCAACTCCATTTTCACTAGCTTATGGAATAGAAGTAGTGTTGCCCATTGAAGTAGAGATTCTGTCACTCCGGGTCTTGATAGAAGTCAAACTAGATGATGCATAATGGGTGCAATCCAGATATGATCAGCTTAACCTAATAGGTGAAAAAGACTAAAAGCCATTCACCATGGTTAAATCTACCAAAAACGAATGATTCGAGCACATGACAAGAAGGTGCACCCGAGAATATTCCATGAAGGATATCTGGTGTTAAAGAGAATTTCGACCATTCAGAAAGATTTCATATGGAAATGGATGCCAAATTGGGAATGACATTATGTCGTGAAAAAAGCCTTTTTCGGAAAAGCACTTGTCCTGACTGAACTGCCAAATCCCATTAATTCAGATACAGTCAAGAAATACTTCGCTTAGGATGAAAACCCGAGAGGGCGTCCTAAGTCGAATAAGAAAAAGAAAAAAGAAAATAACAAAAAAAGAGAAAAAAAACATTTAGGGTGAAAACCCGAAAGAGTGCCCTAAATTGAAAAAAAAGAGAAAGAAAAAAGAAAAAAATAAGGTGGGTTCAAGATAAAAACCCGTAAAGGGCATCTTGAAACCAAAAGTGGGTCCAAGTTGAAAACCTGAAAGGGCGATTTGGATATTGATTCAAGAAATCCAAGTAGTGGAAACATCCCGACATCTAAATATTCTACAGACTTAACGGGTCGGAGAAATGTTGCACTCTCCTGAACGTTGTCGCATTTTCGAAGATCCTTTGATAAAGGTTGCGTTCAAAGTCACCTAACGACTTATCAGTTCAATAGTGTCCATATTATTGAGATCTAATACATCCATTCACTCTTCATTTATGTATTCATTTTCCAGTATGTTTGTTCTTTTTCTCTTATGAATAAAAGCACTTTTTTCCCTAAATCAATTTATTCTGAGCATCTTGGGCTGAATTTAAACCTAATGATTTATTTACTGCTGCAAAAGATAATTGTATATTACTGTACAAAGATTCTTTGAAAAGTAAAGGTACTCGAAAAGTTGATCAAGGCTCATGCACATACTTGAGATGGTCGAGAAGCATTTCCCAAATCAAGGATCAAAGAAAATCAGATTTAAACATTTGAAGAATTCAAGATCGGAAATCAGAACTTCAAGATTCCAGAATCAAGATTCCGGACCGGTAACCGGAGATCCAAATTTCTCTCCAGGGTCCAAAACAACATATTTTGCATATGCATTTTAGGCACACCTAAGAGCATGTCATCCATAATATCACATATATGCATAACTTTGCAGGTTCTAATTAGAGTCAATTTCAACTTCACAGCGAATGATATTGGACTCGAAGCGACACGACTTACTCGAGATTGGATTTTAACTTCACAACAAATGATATCCAACTCAAAGCCAATTTGGTGAAACAAAGATTGGGTTTCCTTCACCGTGAAGTTGAAATCCAATTTTGCTTCACCAAATTGGTGGTTGGATATCCTTCGTCGTGATAAAGGTTGCGTTCAAAGTCACCTAACGACTTATCAGTTCAATAGTGTCCATATTATTGAGATCTAATACATCCATTCACTCTTCATTTATGTATTCATTTTCCAGTATGTTTGTTCTTTTTCTCTTATGAATAAAAGCACTTTTTTCCCTAAATCAATTTATTTTGAGCATCTTGGGCTGAATTTAAACCTAATGATTTATTTACTGCTGCAAAAGATAATTGTATATTACTGTACAAAGATTCTTTGAAAAGTAAAGGTACTCGAAAAGTTGATCAAGGCTCATGCACATACTTGAGATGGTCGAGAAGCATTTCCCAAATCAAGGATCAAAGAAAATCAGATTTAAACATTTGAAGAATTCAAGATCGGAAATCAGAACTTCAAGATTCCAGAATCAAGATTCCGGACCGGTAACCGGAGATCCAAATTTCTCTCCAGGGTCCAAAACAACATATTTTGCATATGCATTTTAGGCACACCTAAGAGCATGTCATCCATAATATCACATATATGCATAACTTTGCAGGTTCTAATTAGAGTCAATTTCAACTTCACAGCGAATGATATTGGACTTTACTCGACGACACAAATGATATCCAACTCAAAGCCAATTTGGTGAAACAAAGATTGGGTTTCAACTTCACGACGAAGGATATCCAACCACCAATTTGGTGAAGCAAAATTGGATTTCAACTTCACGGTGAAGGATATCCAATTCAAGGCTCAACTTCACAATGAAGGGGCCATCCACGATTTCAACTTCATGACGAAGGATATCATACCTACAAGCAGCAATGCAACCCTTGGATTTCAACTTCACGACGAAGGATATCCAATTCTAAGCTCAACTTCACAACGAAGAAGCCATCCATGATTTCAACTTCACGATGAAGGATATCGTGCCCACAAGAAACATACAACTTAAGATTAGATTTCAACTTCACGACGGAGGATATTCAATTCAAAGCTCAACTTCACAGCGAAGGAGCTTTCCAGTTTCATTCAGAGTTAATTTCAACTTTGCATCGAAGGATATTGGACTCGAAACAATGCAACTTACACAAGATTAGATTTCAACTTCATGACGAAGGATATCCAATTAAAAGATCAACTTCATAACGAATGAGCCATCTACGATTTCAACTTCACGACGAAGGATATCGTACCCAAGAGATTGACCCAACTTCACGACGAAGGAGTCATATGTATCACAACAACATTAAAGTCTTCAGGTCAAGTTTTATCTTCACAACGAAGTATCTTGAGCCAGAAGACAAGTCAGAGGCCACTTGCCAAAAGCTTTGAGTTCAATTTCAACTTCACGAAGAAAGATATTGTGCTCAGAAGTTTCCAGTTCAACTCAACCTCACGGCGAGAGAGTCATTTCGTGATTCAATCCAAATATCGAATTTCAACTCTACGACAGAGGACATTCAATATGGAAGAAATTGGTGTCTTTTAATCTTTGCTCTATTTTTGTTACACGATAATGAGCAAAGAGGGGCAGCTGTAGACACATCATTTCACCCCATATATGTCATATTTTTTATATATATTATATTAAGCATATATTATATATATTTATTTATTTATATTACATATTTTTCAGGCCCAATTGGTGCCCCAAATACAAGCAAAGTTCACGTGTGGCCCAGCCAAGACCCAATCTCGTGACCCGTTTTAAGACCCGATGGAGCACCCGAACCGGTCCACTTGTGCCTCCACCTGAACCGATCTAGCTAGGGTTTTGGAAACCCTAGCTTCGCATACTCTATAAACACCGCAAATGCCAAAGACCCCTCTTACCTCACGGCTCCTCGCCCACCAGCAAACCACAAAGCAACAAACATCATTAGCAATTTCATTCGAATTAAAACTCATAAAAATAGGATTTGTTTTTCATTATAAATAGACATGTAACCTCATACGAAATAGACACGATTACACTACTTACACAAAAAGGATTACACTAGCAAACACGAAGCAAACCTTGTAACCTTCGAAAGCAAAGAAATAAAAAAGGTAATATTTTTTTTACCTTCGGTTTGGTTGATTTTTACTTGCATGTGTGGCTTGGGGCTTTTTTTGGTTGATTCAAAACGAGAGGCTGATGACAAAGGGGGAGTTTTTCGAACTTTCATTCCTAGATCTACTCACCCCGAGGCTTATTTTCAAAAATCACTTGATTTTTAAGCAATAGGCGAGAAAAACACTCGAAAAAGCAAGAAAAATATTTTTTGCCGCCGATAAACGACGGCCGGCAAGGCGACACAATGGTCGGATTCTGAAAATTTGTTGGAAGCCCGCCGTGTGCTTCAAATATTGAAGAACACTTGAGAGAAACATTTAAAGGGGGTTTTGTTTTGAAGAAGAGAGAAATGAAAATTATAAAAGATTTTTGGCTTATATACTAAGCCCATAATACTCATCGAATCGACCCATAACCCGACCCCAACCGCTTCTGACCCGAGTGTTTTTGAATTAAATGGGGATAATACCCTTTATGGTCCCTTGGGTTTTTTAAAAACCTCACTTTGACCACGAATTAAATTTTCATGTCAAATTTTTCTTTTAATTCGACCTCTAATTTATTTTTTATTTCAATTTAATCCTGGTTTTCATTCAGTTTACATTTTTATTATTATTTCTTTTGTATTTATTTTTCCATAGTTATTTTATTATTTGTTTTCGTTTTGTTCTTTTGTTTCTGTATTTTTAATTTTGCTTATTTATTTTATTTTTGTTTTCCCAAATTTTATTTGTATATACATATTTATCCTATTTTTATATGGTATTATTTTTGGTCATTGTTTTCTTTATTTTTTATTATATATATATATATATATATATATATATATATATATATATATATATATATTTCTTGTTTTCTTTATCTATTTTTTTTACCTATTTTGTTTCTGTTTGTTGACAATTCTATTTTTTTTATTTCATTTTATTTTGTTCATGCATTTTACTTGTTTTATTTTATTTATTTATTATTCTTTGTCATCTTTATTTATTTGTTTTATTTTTATGATGTTTTATTTTCTTTTAATTTTTTAGTTTGTTTATTTCATCCTTTTATGTGTTGTTTACCTTCTTTCCTTATGTTCGAAGCATCTTTATTTAATGAACATTTTTTCCTCTTTTTATTTTGTATTACAAATTTAACATTTTCTTAAAAGTTTTCAAGTAAATTGAAGGTGAGTAATTACGATCGTAATTTTACCTTTTAATTAAACTTTCAATTTTCTTAATTTAAGACAACTGGAAATTACGTAGTACCGAAAGGGTAGTTCAAGGGTGCTAACCCTTCCTTGACTGTAATCGACTCCCGAATCAGACACATCTTTGGTAAGACGCAGATCATGTAAGAAATAAGGTATCCGATCTACCCATTTGTCTTAAAATAAAATATCGGTGGCGACTCTAATCCATTTTTCTAAGTCGAAGCCCAATTCTGAGCCCACCCGAAAAATAGTTCCGACAACTACCAAAACCACTCTTTGAGAAACTGGAAAATATAATGGCTAGATTTTGTGGAAAAATTAGAGAAGAAGAAAGGAATTCACTGGTGTCTATGGGAGAACTAGTGTAAACTAAAAGAAGAAGGAGGGTTAGGATTTATGGACATAACTAAATTCAACATCGCCCTACTTTAAAACAATGATGGAGACTTATCACTCAACCAACATCATTGGTAAGTAGACTGCTTCGAGCCAAATATTTTCATTCTTCAAATTTTCTAGGAGCAAAGCTTGGATTGCAATCTTCTTACATTTGGAGGGGGTGTATAGAGCGCGGGAAGACTGATAGAAATAGAATGAGATGGAAGGTAGGTAATGACATATCAATAGAAGTATAAAATGATTATAACTACCATGTTCTCCACCAAGGTGACTACCAACCCGTGAGATAGAAGGGATCATCAGAGTAGCAGATCTAATTGACCAAATTTGAAAGAGTGGAAGAGAGAACTCATTAATGAGGTTTTCACGATGGAAGAAGCAACAACGATAAAGGTTATTCCAATCTCGAGACTTGATCAGAATGATGAAAAATGATGGTGTGGGGTACACTTAGGAGAATACATTGTTCGAAGCGGGTACAAACTACTTTCGACAAGGGAGGAAAAAGTATGATGTGGGGAACGCTCAAGTTATTCCAATTATTAGGGAATTTAAAATGTTTTTCAATAATGTGAGATGATTATGTAATATATATTTAATATTTTTAAATTACTGACAACTTACCCACTTTGTGAACGTAACTGTTTGAACCTGAATACTCGAACAATATTCCCTTTATCACTTGATCACTCAATGAATTCAATTTTAATATTTTATGCAATACTTATTAAGTAAAATACAGTAATAGGATCAGGCCTAGTGTACTTGGGCCATAAGTTGGACCTATATTTCGTTAGAGTCCAACCTAAAATAATCTGACTCACGAACAAACCTACGCTTCTGGATCTCCCAAACACAAGATTATCGAAGTGCAGTTGTTTCTTCACTCGCACTCACTTCACCAGATCTTTATCTCTCTTTTCTCTTATTACCAACGCTCTTCTCGCACTTTCCTTCGCCTTCTCCTTCACCAACATCTCTATTCTTTCCTTTTTCTTCTCCCTGTTTCTGAGAAAGCCCCCTCTACCATGTCCATTGGACCACAATCCTCGCTTTAACTTTGCTTATAACATTGATAACGAAAAGGTTTGTTGCTTGTTTTATCTCTTTCTTCTTTCTAATTTTGTTATAGTATTGGTGTTGCGCTCCTGCGTTTGGATTTTGGAAAGCTAACTTTTTTATTTTTCAAGGTTTCGATTCGATTGGGAAACAATCTCTTCGATGGGTTGTATTTTCCTGGAAATACCAAATTTTCTGACAGCTTTATTTTTTTTTTGAAAAGTCAGCTTGGTTTTATTTTTGACAAGTTAGCTTAAAAGGTTCGTAATTTTGGTATGCTATTGTGGGACTTCATTTTGGAAAACGCTTTTCTATTTTTTTATCGATATCTTTTGGATATGAAGTAGCTTATCATTGGTGACGAAATAGCAATCAATGATTTCGAAATCATGAAAATGTAGTTGTTTTAAATGGAGATGGGGAATGTTTCCTAGATAGTGTTTTTCTCCCTGGTTATGATGACAATTGTTTATTTATTTTTGTAGTTAAATTGTTACCTGGAGTCTATATCAACTGATGGAAGCTTACTTTGCAATACAGGTTTTTAGAACAGCTGGTGGTCACAATGTATGCAAGGAGGATAAAGGGTAGGAGCCAGATATGGAGTCTGGTGTTTCAACAGTGGAAACATTTAATTAGGCCACATTCTCAGGATAATGCTTGTTATCGATCTTTGAAGTACCCGTATGCTGTGCGGACTGGTTGTTCAGATGTTAGTTTGATTAAAAAAAGTGTTTTAGATTCATCTTATACTCGAGGTATTGCTCCTGCATTTGTGTATGGAAGGTCTGCTCCATGTTTAAGTAGCCATCAGTTGCGTTTGTATAGTTCTAAAGGTGATGGAAAGAATGCCAGCGAGGATAACTATAGGCCTGTGAATGATGGGACTAACTTTGATAAGGGAAAGGCTCGGCAGGAAAAGTTTGGGAAGGATGTGAAGCCTTGTGATATACATGCTCAGCTTGGGGAGCAAGATCAAAAGGAATGGCTCAATAATGAAAAACTTTTTATAGAGAGCAAGAAGAAGGAATCGCCATTTTTGACCAGGCGTGAGAAGTTTAAAAACGAGTTCTCGCGCAGAGTTCTGCCTTGGGAGAAAATTCATGTTTCTTGGGAAACATTTCCTTATCACATTCAGTAAATGTTATTTCTTTTTATTTTTTCCCTTTTTCTTCTTGGCATTCCTTTTTCATTTTGAAATTTTATTGCTGTTATCGATTTACTATGATTTTTTTCTCTGTAGTGAGAATACCAAAAATATTTTGGTTGAATGTGTTGCTTCACATTTGAAACATAGGGAGCTCACTGCTTCGTATGGTGCTCGATTGCCATCTTCGAGTGGGAGAATATTGCTTCAAAGTGTCCCAGGTATGCACCTGATATAAATTATTTTTTTCCAATGTATTCTTCCTTGTATTGTTCTTTCCTTTTTTTCTTTCTAATCTTTGATTTTACATGAAAATATATTTTTCATTTTAATAATTTTGAAGTCTTGCCGTCTCTCTAGGCACTGAACTTTATCGAGAGAGAGTGGTTAGGGCACTGGCACGGGAGTTACAAGTGCCACTTTTGGTTCTTGATAGCAGCGTACTTGCTCCATATGTGAGATTTACCCGACTTAGTAATTAAAACTTTGTTTTCCCCGTTAATTGTGCTCCAAAAATGGGTTTTTTATCTGTTCATTTTTCTTTCAGGATTTTGGTGATGATTGCTCATCTGAGTCTGAATCAGATGAAGATAATTTGGAATCTGCGGTAGATGGCACTTCAGAGTCAGAAATTGAGGATGAGAATGATGCCAGTAATGAGGAAGACTGTACAAGCAGCAACGAGACAAACTGCAGTGATGTGGATGAAGTGCAGGCAACTGCCGAAGCAGCCCTCAAGAAACTTGTTCCCTACAACCTGGAAGAGTTTGAGAAGGTATATTTTCAACTTGGACGTCTTTTTTTTTTATTGAGAATGAATATGTCATTACCTTCTTAAGGATACTTTTGAAAAATGCATGGCAGGGAAATACATAAGTAAAAATTTAACAGACTCACGGGCTTAAAAGTCAGTGTTGGACACATTCATGCAGTTTAAAAGAACGAGGGCATTTTTTGTGGTTTTATGATATTTTTCTCGTTATTATATTATTTTTTTAGGGTTTTTCTCAAGATTGTCCGGACCAGGCCCCTGATCCTTGCTGAGATAAAAACAATTCAAGCTGGTTTAAATTTGTTTATGAATTCGGTGTGGAAGGATAAAGGGAGTCTTATTTTAGAGAGTGATTCCTACTTTCGTTGAAATGGATTAACAATCTGGAGACATGCCCGGTTCTTTATGTTCTTATGGTTAGAGAAATTGCTAAGATAGTGATGGAGTTCAATGTTATAACTAGGCTTGTCAACAGATGTATTAATGGGGAAGCTGATAGTTTAGCTAAAACAGGCATAGGCTAGTGTAAGGTCAGGTGTTTTGGTTGTGTTAGGTGGATGTCTGTTGGAGATGTTTAAATAGGGTTCTTGTGTATTATTTATGATCTGTAACTGGATGTATCTTTATGTTTAGTAATAAAATTTTGGGCATTCTTTTCCTCCTTCCAATGGCCATTGAGTTTTTAGGAGCTTGATGGTTATGAAGGGTTTTTTTAATGAGGCCCTATTCTTATAAAAAAAAAAAAAGGTTTGCATATCCATTAATCTCAAAATGGTAACCTTTCTAATTGGCTTCTGGTATGACCCTGCAGTTTATGTTCATTCTTTAACTCACAAACTCTTGGGAACTCGGAAACCAGAAATCTAGGCTATGGGGATGCTTCTACTTATTTCCCTATGGTTTATGGGTGACGAGTGTTAACATGGAGTTGACAAAGTGGATCTTATCTCTATAAAATTAAGGTAAACCATTTGTGGAATGGTTTTGGTGTTTTGGTGCTTGTCTGTATCCAGCCTTGGAATCTTTGAGGCTGTAGAGCTTACTGTGATTGAAAGATTATAGTACTTGGTGAAAAGGGGGAGTAAAAAGGAAGGCTTGAGTTCGGTTTTCAATGTGTTTAAAAGGACTCATCAACAATTAGCTTAAAGCTTATTTATTTGTGTGTTATGTATTTCATGAAATCCTTGATTTCTTGTGCATTTGTAAAACTTATTTTAGAAGGTGTTTTTTTATAATCCTTTTTGATTATGTATTTACATCTTGGCAGAGAGTCTCTGGAGAATCTGAGAGTTCCTCAGAATCCTCAAAATCTGAGGCTGATGAATCTGCTGATAAATCCAAGCATTTGCTAAAGAAAGGTAACTAATTTCAGGTTGTTATATTTGCAATTGTGTGTTAAATGTGTGTGTGAAAGTTACATTTATTCTAAAATGTGCTTTCAAATAGAAGGTACCACTTCCCCTTTGTATTCCTGTTGTTTATCCTCCCTCCTTATCTGCCACAGATCTTTGTGAAAGTTAAACTGGCAAGAAAAGTTTAGGTTATTTTAGTGTACATGCCTGTTCACATATCACAAGTGGGTGGAGGGCATAAGTTGACTATGCTCGAGTATGTGAGATCATTCTTCTAACTAATTTTTCTTCCTTTTTAGGGGACCGTGTGAAATATATTGGATGTAATGTTCAGAGTGAAGCTAGAAAAAGGTAAGAAATGGATTAATTCTACCTGTACATTGTTTTGTTTTTTATCTACCATGTCCATCTATGTGGTAGATTTCTTAGATTCTACTTTGTTCTCCACTTTAGCAATTTCAACTATGTTTGATTTGTTAAAGATTGAAAATGATGAATGTCATTAGTAGTCTGTTATTTTACGTTTTGAAATTATGTAACTTCTAAAAAAATGTTGAAGAAGAAGAAACGCTGCGACTCTAGTTAGGCAGTTTTGGAGGTTGCTATGTTGGTAATGGATATCTTACAGTTGGTAATGGATATCTTACAGTTGGTAGAGCGCAAGACTCTTAACCTTGTGGTCGTGGGATCGAGTCCCACTGAGGGCAATTCATAACGGAGGTCTTCCACGGAAACTGCTCTAAACCTGGCGTTGGGGGCAGCCTACTGCCCTACCTCTCCCTTACCCTATTATATGGGAATAGGGTCAGCTAATTATTTTTTCTATTGCATCTTCCTTTGTGATTGTTTATTATGGGTTCCAAATGATGGAAAGATTTATGAGCAGCATTGCCCTTCTGTTTATTATGGGTTACCTGTTTATGTTTGTTGAAATCAAATTGTTTGAGCTACGAGTTAGTTGTATATGATGGTTGGTAATAACCATGCCACTAGGAGTGTCATAGTTGATTTCTACCTGCTAGAAACACCCCTAAGATTCATCCTTTCCATGAACTTCCATTTTACCCTCCTACAATTTTGACATATATATCCATCACAGGATTGTATTGGGGAAGATACCAACATATGATGGTCTAACTAATGTTTATACGAGTATTCGAGGCAGGTGGGTTGGTAAGTCAGTCTGATGTATAGAAGAAGAGCTCTTAAACCTATTTTTCTTGGGGTTTTCTTGAAAATGTGTTTTGTAGTGATGTTTCATTTTCATTTTAGGATCCTTTTGGTCCTTATATCTTCGACAATGTTTTCCAGTGAGCAAATGATGGAGAATAGTTTTCTTGGTGGGTTAGGGTAGTGTGGGAATTATAGAGATATATGATTTGTTACCATTCTTTTAGTTAAGGGATTCTGTAAGTAGTTTTCTACAAACCCTTATTTTAAGGGATCATATCTCCTAGGATTAATATCTTTCCTTTCTTAGAGTTTCATACTTTAGAGAGATAATTTATATAAAGATGTAATATGTCCTTGAAAATAAGAGAAAATACAAATAATTACTCTGATTTCTACATGGTATTAGAGTAGGTTACGGTTTCTTTCCAACCTAGACCATGTTCACGACTTCTTCTCCTACATCTCCTTTTACTCAGGAGATCACTTCAAATCCAAAAAATCTTTTTGGTTCTAACACTCAAACAGATTCATTCGGTCTGGTTATTACATGCCATCGATTGAATGGCAACACCTTTCTTGAATGGTCCCAATCGGTTAAGATTTTTCTCTTAGGCAGAGAAAGATTGGGCTACGTTACTGGTGAAATCTAGAAGCCTACTGCGACTGACACTGTTTTTTATAAGTGGATGCGTGACAATGGTCAAGTTATGACTTGGCTCCTCAATTCCACGATCCCGAGTATCAGCGTAAACTTTCTTTTGTACAACACGACCGCTGAAATCTGGAGTGCAGTCCGCGAAACATACTCCAGCACTGGTAATATTGTCGAGTTATATCACATTGAAGATCAAGCAGCCACTCTTAAACAAGGAACCATGCCTGTCACTCTCTACTACAATACCCTAACTGCCCTTTGGCAACAATTAGATTTGTATGCACAACATGATTGAGCAGATCCAAGAGATGCTACCCTTTACCAACAAATTGTAACTCAGCGAGGACTTTTTCAATTTCTCCAAGGCTTAAACAAGGTACTGGATGAGATTCGTGGTCGAGTACTGGCTATTTCTCCTCTTCCCTCCCTTCGAGAGGCTTCGCTATTGTCAAGAAGGAAGAAGTAGCTGGTGTGATGCTGCCTGATGAACCATATTCCACTCCTGAAGGATCTGCCTTACTCATCAATAATCTAATACTTCGAAATGAGGGAGACCTTTTGTGTGAACATTGCAAAAAGCTCGACCACTCCAAAGAGAAGTGTTGGAAGTTTCATGGTAAACCTCAGGACTGGAAGTCCAAGACCTCTCAAGATAATAAATCTAGCCTAGTTGCTGCCACATCTGTCACTGCTTCAGCAAAGAACAGAATGATGAACTTTTAGAAATTGTTTGAAAATTTTCAGGGGCCTTGTGAGAGTAATCTGGCCATAAAAGAACCAGAAGGTAACCCTTATCCTACAACTTTTTTATCCTCTTAGTTGACTCATAATTGGACCCTCGATTCTGGTGCTACGAATCATATGATTGTAACAAGGATTTGTTTTATAATTTTTCCTAAAATTCGGTAAGGCTGTCAAAACGGCTGATGGTTCCTTTGAAAATTAGAAGGTCATGGCACTGTTGTTCTCAATGAACATATGACACTTAAAAATGTTCTCTTTGTGCCAACCAATCTCATTTCAGTTCGTAAACTTTCCATCGACTTGCACTGCTCTGCAATTTTTACTAATATTGATTGTACTTTGCAGGTACTGAACTCGAAGAAGATGATTGGTAAGACCAGTTTGCAGAATGACCTCTACATCCTCCCTTCATCTACTACAATCGAGATCTCTAAATCGTTCACCGCTTTAGAACAAAATGATATTGTTATGCTATGGCACTTTCGTTAGGCCATCCTACTTACTACTATCTTGCAAAATTGTTTCCTGCTCTATTCATTAATAAAGACCAACTTCTTTTTCTAGCAAAGTTTGCTCTCTTGCCAAACATACTGAATCATCTTATTCTCCTTCTAAATACAAGCCTTCTCTCCCTTTTGCCTTGATCCACAATGATATTTGGGGTCCTTCTCGGGTGAAGAATGTTGATAATTGTAAGTCGTTTATCACTTTAATTGATGATCACAGTAGGATAACTTGGATTTATTTGCTAAAAGATAAATTCGAAACTGTTGGTGTTTTTGTCCAATTTTATAACATGGTTCTCATTCAATTTGGAACCAAAATCTAGCTCTTTAAATATGATAATTGCAGTGAATTTTTGCTAAGTCTTTGGGTGATTTTTTCAGGAAAAAGGGTATAGTTCAGCTTAGTTATTGCGTTGGAACCCCACAGCAAAACGACGTTGTCGAATGGAAAAATAGACACCTCCTTAAAGTTACTCGTTCCCTTCTATTTACCACTAATGTTCCAAAATATTTGTGGGGGAAGCCTTATTAATTGTCACATATTTAATCAACCTAATGCCTAGTAAGATTTTACACTTTCAAACAACTCAATCTATATTTTTGCAATACATTCCCCGTTTTAAACCTATATCCTCCATTCTACCACTTAAAATCTTTGGTTGTACTGTTTTTATCCAAAACATTGCTGCTAATAAGTCCAAGTTAGATCCTAAATCTATAAAGTGTGTATTGGTTTGGTATTCTTCACTTTAGAAGGGTTATAAATGCTACCATCCTCCTAAACGATTTTTTACCATTATAGATATTATTTTTTATGAGCAGGATCCCTATTTCACTCGGGTTGAAATTCATGGGGAGACATGGAGAGATTTTCAGCCACATCAGGTATCTCCACCCACTCTTCATTCTCAACCGTCAGAATTGTCATCATTTTTGTCTTTACCTATAGATTTGTCACATGTAATTACTCATTGATCCACCTGTAGTACCTATCACTACTCCATCCACACTCAATTTAAACACCTTCTTGAAAATACACCTCCCATTCAAATCTTCCACAAACAACACCAATCAAACAACTCCGTTTCTATACAAGGAGAAGAAACATATTCCTGAGGCTATTTTGCAATCTGATTCTTGCCGAGAATTGGATTTGGGTCCAGCTGCCGAAATAGAAGTCAGTAAGTCCATTTCCTTTACTCTAGATGACTTCCCTATTGCTATTAGAAAAAGAGTTAGATAGTGCAGAAAACATCCTATTGAAAAATTTACTGTTTATAATTCATTGATGCCTTCTTTTCTAGCATTTACAACAACTTTGGATAAAGAACATGTTTCCACAAGCATAACTGAAGCTCTAAAAGATTCTAAATGGAGAAGGGTCGTTGAAGAGGAAATTTCCGCACTAAAGAAAATGCCTACTTGAACTGTTACGGACCTTCCTCAAGGGAAAAAAAGGCTGTTGGCTGTAAATGGATCTTTGCTGTAAAGTATAACTCCAATGGTAGCATCTAACGATACAAAGCGAGACTAGTGGCAAGAGGTTTTACGCAAACATATGGGACAGATTTCACAGAAACTTTTTCACTTGTGGCGAAGCTGAATACTGTTCGAGTACTCCTATGTTTGGGTGTAAATTGCGATTGGCAATTACACCAATTTGATGTAAAAAACGCTGGTAATATTGTCAAGGCTTTCAAATTTCAATTCCCCCAGGCGTTTTGAAATTTTTCTCCCTCCGACTTACACCCGTTGTCCGTCGCCATCAGACGCCGCACCGGTCGTCACGTCCGGTGGTCGTTGAACACCAAAACTTCCAGGTTTTTTCGACTCGACGGCAGCATCAAGGATCTAGGCTTCGTTTCACCAAGGAGAGCCTACAACTCAGTGGATCTTGGACGTGGCCCTTCGACTTTTAGCTGTTGGCGACGCTTCTTTCTTTTTCTCCGACGACGGCGTGATCTACAACATCAGTATAGTCATTATCTTTGCTTTCTCCATCTCCTTGTGTCTGTCGTCTCACCACAAAGCAATCAAGTCAGCACATTCGCCGCTAATCTTTAGCTGCAGTTTTGGTTCTGTTCATCACCCTTTCTTCCTTTGCTTTTCTTCAACGATAAAGCAACACAAAAGAAATGAGTTCCCGGAAACTTGAAGTGGGTCTTGCTACCCCTCACCATTTCAAGTCCTCTCGGCAAAGCCAAGGCTAGCTGCTAAACATGCTTCGGCTTCGCAGTCTGTGGAGGCGGGGATTTCCAAGATACGAATTGCTATTGTGGCATTTGATCGCCTTGTTAATTCCTAGGTTCACTTAAAGACACCGCTGAATTACGTGACAAATTGCATAAGACAAGGCTTGATATTGAGCAGCTCGTTAAAGAGTCTTCAGCTAAACTAAGGGAAGCAAGAGAAGCTGTGCAAGATGCAGAAACCTTAAAGAAATCTGTCGATGACAAGCTTGCAGCTGGGAGGGAGACAACAAATTCGTCTTCCGTACCTAAAGAAGTTCGTCATCAAGTTATGATGTCCATGTGTTGGAGGAAAAGGTGACCAAGAAACGCGAGGAAGAAGATGAGATGAGGGTTGAAGCCGCAGCTCTCGGGCTAAGGCTGGCCGTTAGTCCAATAGTGGGGATAAAGAGGATGGAAAAAGTTTGAAAATTTCGGATAAGAAGGCGAATCGAGTGGAGATTTTGGTGCCGAAGGTTACGGAATCGAGCTTCATAAACAGAGAGTGGAGCAGCAGGCGCCGACTTTGAAGATTGCGGCGGGGGAAAAATATGAGAGGATGCTGTTGGAGTCCACCTCAAAGGGGTGCAGTAATGATAACACTGGATGCTACACGTTATTTATTGATAACTTACCAGAGAACATTCACTGGAAGAGGTTGGATCTTTATTTCGCTCCCATGGTCGGGTTCTAGATGCTTTATTCCAAATAAAAGAAATTCAAAAGGAGTTCGCTTTGGTTTCATTCGCTTCGCAACTATCGATGAAGCAAGGAGAGCGATCTCAAAAATGAATGGTTCTCATATCGACGGAAGTAAAATTGGTGTTTATTTCGCTAAATTCAAACCTCGACAGTCCTTTTGGAGAAAGTCCTCGACATGTGTCTTCGCAAGTCAGGGATGGAAGATGTTCGAGGAAGAATTATTATAAAGTTGAAGGTATTATAGATGAAGAAAAACTTCAAGTGTTGAGCAATTGTCTAGTGGGGTGGTGCAAGGACTTTGTAAAATTTGGTCATCTCGTTAGAAAAATGCAAGCGAAGGGCCTCACTGGCTTCACCTTAATGAGAGCTGCTGGTAATGCGATTTTAATGATTTTCGAAGACAATGCTTCATTGAGAAGTGTGAAGAACGATAAATCAATATTCTCGCAGATGGTTCTCCATAGTCGAAGCTTGGTCAGAGAGTTTGGTAATGGAGTGTCGTCGAGTATGGTTAGTTTGCGAGGGTGTTCCTTTTCATGCATGGAATTGGGATACTTTTAAGAACATTGCTGATAAGTGGGGTTTATTACTAGCTATCGACGAAAGTTGTCAGTCTCCATCATCCTTTGATCGGGTAAAAATTCAAGTCCTCACAAAGGTTGATGCGAGAATTGATGCGATGGTGGAATTGAAGGTTGGTGACAACTTCTTCAAGGTCATGGTGCATGAGATAGAACCTTCATTCAAACCAACTCTTGGGCTCCTGAAAAGAATTGTCTCATTAGATCTTGTCTCTTCAATTTTGGTGTTTTAGTCTATATGGTTGTAGGTGTTTCTTTTAATTTGTATTATGTTCTGTTGCGCTATTTTATTCCTACTGTTGTGGTGTAATTAGAAGTAAGGTGATTAGACTGTGGCTTTGGATAAGGTCATATGAGGTTAAGGTGTTGTTATATGGTGTACATCACCATGAGAGGATATTCTGTGGTGTCTTTTGTATCGGGTATTTTATCAATAAAATTTGAGGTACTCTTTTCTTCCTTCCAATGTTCGTTAACATACCTTTAGTAGGTGAACGAATACGAAGGGAGTTTTTAATGAGACCTCCAACTTCTATCAAAAAAAAATTGCACCTGGCTTACAGTCTGTTGAAGGTGGCAATAAGGTTTGCAAGCTCAACAAGTCTCTATACGAGTTAAAAAAATCACCCAAAGCTTGGTTCGAGAGGTTCACTAAGTCATCCCGATAAGTTAGCAAAGGAGGAATTGGGTAATTTTTGTCCTTGCTTAGGCAGTTGTGTAAGCCTTAAGAGCAAAGTACCCTCAGGACTGTTTTTAAGTTTTATGTAGTTTGCAAGACTGTTTTTAAGCCTTATGTATCTGGTTATTATCAATAAATTGATGCACTCTTTCCTCCTTTCGCTAGTTGGTCCTACCTTAGGGCAGAGGACCACTATGAGGGAGGTTTTTAATGAGGCATCCTATTCCTATCAAAAAAAAAAAAAAAAAAAAATCCTAAAAACGGCTACAAGTAGTCCCTCGCCGATCATACTATTTTCATCAAGGTAACTTCAAATAAGAAAGCTATCCATTGTGTACGGGAAGACATAATTCTTACCGGAGATGATGAAGAAGAGATTTGCAATTTGAAGAAGTTAAATAAGAAATTCGAAACCAAGGACATGGGAAAGCTAAGGTATTCCTAGGAATGGAAGTGGCAATGTCAAAAGAAGGACTTGTGATCAACCAAAGAAAATATGTACTTGACTCAAAGAAAATGGTTTTCTTGGTTGTAAGCCGAATGATACACCAATGGAGGCAAACTTGAAATTTAACAAAGAAGATGGGTCCTTAGTGGACAGAGAAATTTCAAAGATTAGTTGGGAAACTAATTTATTTATCCTTGACAGGCCAGATATAACCTTTCTCGTAAATACATGACTAATCCTACTAAAGCATATGGCACAGCAAATAGAATTCTCAAGTACTTGAAGAAAACTATAGGACACGGTTTAATGTTTAAGAAGACACAAGACAGAACTGTTAAGATTTTTACAGAATCTAGTTGGGCCGGAGACCTTATTGAAGGAGATCTACTTGTGGCTACTACACCTTTGTTTGGGGAACCTTACAACTTGGAGAAGTAAAAACAATCTGTCGTTCAAGAAGTAGTGCTAAAGATGAATTCAGAGCACTAGCATTGGGAATATGCAAAGGAATTTGGCATAAATTACTGAACGAACTTGGCATTAATCAAGAGGATCACTTTGAAGTTTTGTGTGATAATCGATGCTATTCAGATTGCCAAAACCCAGTTCAACATGATTGAACAAAGCATGTTGAGATTCATAGGCATTTTATTGCTGATCAAGTTAACAAAGACAACCACACTTTCATACATTCCCTCAGAAGAACAAATTGCAGACATTCTTACTAAGGCTTTGCCAAAGCCGGTTTTCAATAAATTCCTATTCATGTTGGGATTATACAATGTATATTCTCCAGCTTGAGGGGGAGTGTAGGAATTATATAGATATATGATTTGTTACCATTCCTTTAGTTAAGGGATTCTGTAATAGTTTTCTACAATCCCTTATTTTAAGGGATCTATCTCCTAGGATTAGTATCTTTCCTTTCTTAGAGTTTCCTACTTTAGAGAGATAATTTGTTTATAAAGATGTAATATGTCTGATTGAAAATAAGAAGATTACAGAGAATTACTTTGATTTCTATAGGTAGATAAAATTTGCTAACCTAAAGAGATCTAGCCCATTAGATTAGAAACTTAGATGCCAGTGGTTCTTTCTTTTGTTACTTTTGGTTCAGTTATTTTGCATTCACAAATTGGCTCCTACATTTTTTAAGCCTTTTTTGTCTTCTTTTAGTTATGGCAAGTATTAACTAAGCTCGTCTCAATCTTCAATACGTCATATCTTCAAACTCGTAGACTTTTTTCTGACTGCTGCTCAGATCTTTTCTTATCTTTATCCTTTTTCTCCTGAATTCATTCTTAATTAGGATGACTTCAAACTATTTGTTTCAGATGGTGACGTCTTTAATCTATGAGATGGTAATATTAATCTTGGCCCTGGATGGGTTGGCTCCATAGTTCTGGCTGTCTAAACTCATCTAGATATAATGAATCCATTAACAGCTGTTTTGTGCTTCAAAATCATGGGTGAACAAGAAGGAAACTCCAAAAACTGGAGTAAGAAAGTGTTCATATTAATGTTCTCCTTATAGAGAACCAAATACATAAGAAAACATCATGCAAACCATATGTACATGGAACATCATATAATATGAACATTCTTTTGTTGATCATGCTGTGTCCTTCAAAGGGGGCGACAATCAATTGTTTGATAGATATTATTGGCTACATATGAGGAAATTTCTTTGTCCACATCCTTTTTAATTTTCTAAGGGAGTGCGTTATGAGTGAGATTTTTTATGCAATTGCACTTTTTTGACACACTGCTTTTCTTTTCTTCCTTGACTGAGTTGAGGGATTGTTAACTGTTACTGTTATTACTATTACTTGCAGTTCCAACTAAATCTGCTTGTTTCAGAAGTTTTAGCTTTTCAAGGAAACATATGGTTGCATTAGTCTTTAATTCATTGGAGATTCTATAGTAGATAGGTGGACATTTATGGAGGGAAAGTGACCGAATCATTTTCCTCGAAGTTTTAAGTTTTTATTGGGGGTAAAACTGTAAATAGGTTAGGGGTTTCTTAATCATGCAAGTGTGGAATGGATAACTAGACATGCCTATGTAGTATCCATTTCATATGTTTAGAACGTAAAATTCCTGAAGAAGGTGCTATGTTGATGTTGCAGCATCTAATTTGACTACACAAGATATGGCTGAATATCTGGGATTATATCTTAATGTGGTTACATCGTGAGTGGCCTGGTCAGTTGCAAAATTCTTGGTAGCAAATTATGTAAAACCTAGATTATCTGGAATTTCTTTTATCTATTTTCTTTCACCAGTTGTACTAACTGCAATGTGTTTTCTGTGTTTATGGTTCTTTCTAGTCTGGCATAGTTATCTTTTGCTTCTTTTTACAGTAAGAATGAACTTCTTGATAGTTGATGCACTAAGCTTGAACTTCTATCTTGTGGAAACTGTGCTCAAAGTTAGAACTGTATATTCCTGTTTTAAACATTCTAATTTTGATATTGTGGCCCTTTTACTTATCTTTGATGTCCACAGGACCTATGTAGTGGTCAACGTGGGGAGGTATATGAGGTGAACGGAGACAGAGTTGCAGTAATTTTGGATGTTAGTGCTGATAACAGAGGGAAAGAAGAGAGGGACGAGAAACCCACCAAGCCTGAAAGCCACCGGTTTATTGGTTAAATGGTATACATTTTATGTCTATAGGAACTATGTTTTGGCTTTCAATCCAAATCCACTTTTTTCGTTCTCTATTCATCAGGTTTCAAAACTTCTTAGTACTGTTCTTGGTGGTATTTCTGTTATTAAACTCAGGTTTCAAAAGCTTTGGAAGTTCTCCGCCTGAAGCCTTAACTGTATCAACCAAATAAAATTATGTTAGTAATAAAGTAATAACGGTTATAGATAAATTAACACGAATATTTCTCATATTGTCTTGCTTGAGCTGATTTTTACATTTTTCCCTGATAGTTTTCCATTTGTTTTAAGTAGGCTCGATATTCTTGAAAGAAATATACACAACTTGCTTGAAGGGGAACATTTTTATCTTCCTAGGCTTTTAGATCCTCTGCACTGCATATGTTCTTTATATTTCTATACTTGTAATTTATGCCTTCGAGATGTTAATCTATTCGGTTACATTTTTTAGATATTATATATTTATATTTTGTGGAATTGTTGGTCTGCACTGATCTATAATTTTTGGTGCACACTCTCTATATGAATCTAGCTTACTTCTATTAGTGTCAGAGAGGCATTGTTCCTACAAGTTTAAACGAACTGACAACTTGTTTGCAGTTAAGGATGTTGAGCATGATCTGAGACTCAGGCAGAGGACTGCTATATTGCCATGAAGCTTTATGTGAGGTAAAATTTAGATATATTCTTCCAACTTCCATTAGCATACCCTGATAGAATTTAATAAGAGTGATTCAAATGAAAGGGAAAACTTTACCATAAATGGGGACAAAAGTTATTTCATAAAGTAGTACCTTAGCTTTACTTGTTTAACAATTGTCTACCAAACATTGAACTATTTTAACTGATGCTATCTCATGTATTTTAGTAAATAAGTTTTAATCATATATTACTCTAACCAACCAAATGAGGTATAATTAGGATTAATTAATTTTGAAAGCATCTCTAGCCAATTAATGTTGTCTCTATTCTCAAGGTTTAAAGTCTTGAACCTTTAATCCCGAATTCACCCAAGTTTAAGTCCCCAAAAGCATCTTAAGAATTATTTTTTGCTTTCTACAAGTAAGCCGTTTCTTGACATTTTAATTGAGTTTTAACCCGAGCTTCCTTGATCTTTGCTTTGGCCTTCTTTCAGGTTTGCATTCCAAGCAACCTCTTATTGTATATTTTTCAAGATTCTTCACAGTGGCTGTCTAGGGCGGTTCCCAAGTCAAATCGTAAAGAATTTGTTAACGGTTCACGAAAGTTGACAAATTACAGGCCCATTGTTTTGATTTGCGGGCAGAACAAAGTTGAAACAGGGTCAAAGGAGAAAGAGAAATTTGTAAGCATTGAGAGCTAACATCTGTAGCTTTAAGTATTCAGTGTATTTTGATAACTGAAGAATCCTTGCACTCATAAAATAACACTCCAGATGATATGTTTTTTTCTTGTTTATTTTAAACATTTCGTAATTATTAGCACTGTTATTTTACCTTTTTCTGTGTCTTCTTCAACAGACGATGATACTCCCAAATTTTGGTCGCCTTGCAAACTGGTTAGCTTGCTAACTTAATTGTAATTTTATTTTGCATGGAAGCCATCCTTTTATTCTGAGGGTTGAGCTGTATTTTAATCTTGGTTGGGTTCATGTTTCTTTTTTTTAACTACTGTTTACTTCTTGATTAGACTCTATAGTATACAGCTAATATAAGCTTCTGAAGTATACATTAATAATTTTCAAAGGATCTATTTTTCTGTTCTAATGCATTTCCATTTTGTTGGTTTCATTGTCATGACTCTTCTTCAATCTCAATCATTAACTCAGCAACATTAATGTCTTTGTAATTCAAGTGCTATCGCGCGCACACACATTTTATATATTTGAAGTTCGAGTCCTTGAAGAAAATTCCTTGGTGATTGAATTGCTCAATGCCTAGAGAGCGGCGCGAGAATCTCTAGGTCTTCATATGTATTATCATTTTTTCCTATTTAAATAAAAAAAGGAGATTCTTTTTATTCATGTCTTTTGTTTCTAAAGTGTTTTTTTTAATGGCTTTTCATTACTTTTAATTCAATCTTAATCTGTCTAAGCAATACTAAATGGTTTTTCTTCTATTTTGCAGCCTCTCCCTTTGAAGCGCCTTACGGAGGGTCTTAAAGCAGCCAAGAGATCTACTGATGATGAAATATGCAAGCTGTTTACTAATGTTTTGTGCATTCATCCTCCTCAGGTAATTCCACGTGAAAGAGAGACCTAAGGCCAGATTTAATTGTTCAAATGTTTCTCTTTAATTTTTTTGCTACTCTATCCAGGAGGAAGATCTCCTTAGAACATTTGAAACAACTTGATGAAGATCGGAGAATTGTGATTTCAAAGAAGCAATATAAATGAATTACATAAGGTAGCACTAAGTTTCAATTCGATTATTTGGCAACTTTCATGCTCAATTTTATGTTTTAAGGGATAGAAAGTGGTTTCAGTTGTGGATGCAGATGGAGCTTAGGCTTACTGTTAACATTGTTGTAACATTTTGTTTGTTGTGGGAATTTTATCGCTGAAACTACCGTCTTGTAGGTTCTTGAAGAAAATGAGCTGTCTTGCTTCGACCTATTACATACAAATATGATGGTGTGATACTGACTACACGCAGTAAGGATTCACATTCAGATAAATCTACCTTATGTATTTTTTACTTTAATAAGATGGTTGTAAATTTAATTTTGCCCCTCCCAGTAAATGTAAGTAAGTTTAATCTTCATGTTCCTCTCTGTCAAAGTTGCTTGTCAAGAACAGATAATCTTTCATGCAATAGGAACTGGTCACTTTGACCAGTGAAACAAAAGCAATTTCTTTTTAACTGGTTGATAGGTTAATCACATGGTGGTATCAGCTTTACCATCTTTTTCTTCCTGTGATTGCAATTAGAAGTGCCATTAGCTATATTGCTATGGCCAAATAAGTTTAGAAGCTGAAAACTCAACCATATGCTGCTTCTGTTAAGTTGGACTAGATCACTAGGAATACCACTTTTTCTGTTTGCAGGGAATGAGATCAAATAATTGCCCCATCAAAAAATAATTTGGTACTAAGTTACCTCTTAATTTTTGTTGGCAGAAGCTGAAAAGGTTGTTGGTTGGGCTAAAAACCATCACTTATCATCTTGTGCATTTCCTTCAATAAAAGGTGGAAGATTATGTTTGCCTCGTGTAGGTGTCCCTAAGGTGATAAGTATTTGCGTTCATGTTTAGTGAACATGAGTATCTATGTACTCTATATGCATAACAATATCAAGGATTCCACCGCTTGATTTTACTTATTCTTCATTCATGTAAAGCCTTGAAATTGCAGTTTTAAGATTGAAGGAGCAAGAAACATTATCTCGAAAGCCTGCACAAAACTTGAAGGCACGAATAATATTTCCATTGTTTATAATGAAATGTTGAAACTTTAATGTATCTTCGATACTGAGTTTTCTTAATGTGAATTTTGCAGAACCTTGCAAAGGATGAGTATGAAAGTAACTTTGTTTCAGCTGTGGTAGCACCTGGTGAAATTGGTGTCAAATTTGATGATATAGGTGCTCTTGAAGATGTGAAGAAAGCATTGAATGAAACTTGTCATTCTACCAATGAGAAGGCCTGAACTTTTTTCTCATGGAAACCTGTTGCGGGTATTTAACCATATATTCTTATGGACAGGGTTTCAAATCGCTGTCATGGTCGCATTTTCGGTCATTTAGGGTTTACCGTGATTGCGACCGTCGCGGGCGCTATTGCGGGTGTAGCGGGTAACTCAGATGGTGGCGAATCCGCTATATCGCAGACGAAATCGCGGTCGCGGAACGTTTTTTGAAACCCTGCTTATGGATGTTAATGTAAATTGGTTAAGTTTTCTGTATGTAACTCTGTGAATCTATTTTCAGCCTTGCAAAGGAATATTACTTTTTGGTCCTCCTGGAACCGGCAAAACCCTTCTTGCTAAGGCTCTGGCAACAGAAGCAGGAGCAAACTTTATCAGTATTACCGGTTCAGCTCTTACATCGAAGGTATGGAATTTAATGTTATCATGTCAATGAGATTATAGTACCTTTTTCATTCTGTAGACCCATTATTGTTGTCTGGCAGTCTGGCACTATTTCCAAAACAAATTCTTTGATCAAGGAAAATCCCACCTCAGCCTGAATTAACTAGCTGATGAATTTATCTACTTTTTTCGATAAATTTCTTGTTTTTCATGCTAGGCGGTGCTATTTTGTCTGTGAAGGCATTAGCACTTATGTCTTGTGAGTCTAAACGTGTCTGATTTGTTTGCATATTTCCTTTAACATATCTTTATTTTTTTTTCTTCCATTTTTTTTTTGATAGAAAGAGGCCTCATTAAAATCCTCCTTCAATCCCTCCATGTTATGAGAGTAACATGAAGGAACAACGAAGGAGGAAAAGAGAGCCAAGAAAACTTTTATTCACAAGAACCAGATTACAAGATTGAACAAACTCCTACACTTCCAACAGAAGAACATAAAACTTAACACAAAACATCCAACAAACAGGGAGGTACAATTCCTGTTAAACAACACAACAATAACCAAAAATCACCCTATCCCATCTTTAGCAAGTTTGTCAGCTTCCCAGTTTGCCGCCCTTGAAATATGCCTAAATATAATATCCTTTCCAATCAAAAGCGAAACTATATCCTTCACCAAGGATAGATGCAAAGGAGGGCTTAAACCCGGATTCTGGATCCACTTCAGAGCGTTGGATGAGTCTGATTCCAAGATAACTCTCTGATTTGCGACAAAATCCAACTCCTCCATAAGACAAATCCTCTTTTGATAGCCAACAGCTCTGCCAAGATAGGAGGACCACCCCCTATTGCTTCAGAAAACCACTGAAGTAATAGACCTCTGCTATCTCGAAACAGACCACCAATACCTCCTTTTTCCCAACCCGAAACCATCGCTCCATCAACATTTAACTTTAGAAACCCCTCCGGTGGAGGAACCCAGCAAGCAGGTTGAGAGCAATCCTTTCCTGATCTACCAATCGAATCAGCAATTTTCAAATCACCTACTAGAGAATCTAGAGGAATACCCACATCCTTGAAACGAGCACTAAACCAGGAAGCCACTCTAAATCTAACAATGAAGGATAATCTGACCAAATCCAGCTTTCCTTTCTGAAAGATAATCTCATTTCTACACTTCCATACTGACCACATCACTGCCCTAGGAATGAATTTCCAAATCAAAGAGTTAGTCATAAAATCATCCCACAAAATTAGAAATTCCATGGTACACTTTGGAGTCACCAATGACACATTCCACATTTTCAAGGAGGACCACAAACCCCACATAACCCTGCAATGCAGAAATAGATGGGAAACTGATTCCACCTCCCTACCACACAAAACACAACGTTGGTCAACAATCTCTGCAACACCTCTCTTGCTAACTCCTCTTTAACCGGTACTCTATGTTGCACTAGTTGCCAAACAAACAATTCCACCCTTGGAGGAGCTAAACCAGACCAAATATTCTTATCCCAATTCACTTGATTCTGCTCAGAACCACCTTGTTCATAGAAAGCGTTTAAACAAGATTTAGCTGTAAAATTTCCTTCACCATTCCCTAACCAAATCCAACAATCATCTTCAGTAGGAAAAGGAGAGGTATTATTCAACATAGAAATCAACTGCATCCACTGTTCTACTTCCCAATCAGCCAAATTCCTTCTCATTTGGATGTCCCACACCCAACCCGAAGCATTATTTACCCTAAACTCCTTCACTTTACCCGATTTATTAATTGATAGAACATAAAGTCTAGGAAACAACAATTTCAGGGGAACATCACCCAACCATACATCATTCCAGAACTGCACATCTTCCCCTTTCCCCGCCTTCAAACGCATATTCCTTTTAAGACACTCTCCAAAATCATCACTGTTGAAGAAGTTTTTAACCACACCTTTCCAAATCCACGATGCACGAGCTGGCACCGAATTCTCCAAAATAATGGACTTCGGATCCAAATTGTAGGCGACACAAATCACTTTCTTCCACCAAGATTTCTTATCAGAAGAAAACTTCCAAACCCATTTTCCTAGTAAAGCTCGGTTCAAAAGTGTTAGATTAGGGACCCCTAGACCCCCTAGATTTCTTGGTTTAGAGACCGACTTCCAGTTGACCCAATGGATTTTTTTCTTGTCAATCAAATCCCCCCACAGAAATGAAGCCATGATAGAGTTAAGTTTAAGTATCACAATAGCTGGGATTCTGAACATAGACAGAAAATAGACCGGAAGAGAGCATAGCACCGATTTGACCAAAACCACTCTTCCCGCTATCGACAGAGAATTAGCTATCCAACCACTCAATTTAGCATGAAATCTCGCCATTATAGGATCTCACATAGCAGCCGAATTCCTCTTGAACCCCAGAGGCAGACCTAAATATTCAGATGGAAGATATCCAACCGAGCAGCCAATAACTTCAGCCCAATTAGTTAGCTCCCCATCTTCAACATTGATTCCAAAAATCCTGCTTTACTAGATTTAACTTCAGCCCCACCAGAAGTTCATAAATCAGTAACACTCTTCTAATATTCCTCAACTCACGAATGGAACCTTTACTGAAAATTATAAGATCATCCGCAAATTGAAGGTGTGACAGCTTGAATGCTCAGTCCTGCCGTCCTAAATCAAACCCCGAAAACAATCCCATATCCACTGCTTTAGTTAACAGTAAATGCAGCAACTCAGTAGCCAAGTTGAAAAGCATAGGTGAAAGCGAACAACCCTGTCTCAGACCTCTGGAAATATGAAATTTCTCCGTAGGAGACCCATTTAACAAAACCGAAATCTCAGCAGTTGACATGCACTGGAACATCCACGACCACTTTTCACCAAACCCCATTTTACTCATAATTTGAATCAAAATTTTCCAATCTACCGAATCATAAGCTCTCATAAAATCCACCTTGAAAACTACTCCCTTCAGCCCTCTCTCTCCAAAAATCAATACTCTCATTTGCAATAAAAGAGCAATCCAAGATGTTTCTCCCCGGAATAAAAGCAAATTGGGACTGACTTATAATATCATTGAGATACAAACTCAATCTTCTAGCTAAGACCTTAGAGATGACTTTATAAAGACCTCCCACTAGGCTAATTGGCCTAAACTCTTCCAACCCTCGGATTTGCCTTCTTTGGAATAAGAGAAATGAAAGAAAAGTTCACCTCCGGCTCCCATACCTTCCCCACATAGAAATCCCTAAAAAACCGCATCATATCATCCTTCAATTTAGCCCAGAACTTCTTAAAAAACCCTAAGTTCAGACCATCCGGAACCGGAGCTTTGTTGATATCCGAATGAGCAATAGCTTCCCAAACTTCCTCTTCAGAAAAAGGCTTCTCCAAAGCTAAACACTGACCTTCGGACAGCTTGAGAAAATCCAGATTTAATTCCACTGCCTCCAGGGTGTTTGTTTGATTATACAACCTCTTGAAAAACTCCACCACTGAAGCTTTAATTAACCTAGGGTCTTCAATAACTTCACCATCAACTTTGATAGCTTTTATGTAGTTTATCCTCCCTCTAATTGCTGCACTATGATGGAGAAACCTTGTGTTCTTATCCCCTCCAATCTCCATTTCAATCTAGACTTTTGCATCCAAATTGATTCTTCCTTCTTTGTAACTCCCATAATTCTCTCTTTGCTTCAACAATAGAATTCATGACACCAAAGAAGACCTTGTTGCAATTTCATTTCCATATCCTATATCACAGACTCCAAGGTTCTGATTAGCCTGGTAATTGAAGAAAACCTTACCAGCCCAATTTTTGCGACATCCTTCACCCGGTTAAGAATTCTGGAAATAGGTATCGAGTTTTCCTGTGTACCCAGATTGAACAGTTCTTTTGTCAACAGTTCACTAAACCCTTCCTCCTCCAACATATAATTAAACAGTCTAAACGGTTTCGACCCCCAATTGCACTCTCTATTCTCCAGCAGAATAATATTATGATCAGAAATGGACCTAGGCTGCAGATTTTGGTTGATCTTTGGGAATTGCGAGAAAAAACTATGATCAACTAAAAACCGATCCAATCTCTCAAAATTGGGAACTTCCCTATTATTACACCACGTGAACTGACCTCCCAATAAAGGCAAATCAATTAGATTTGCCTTAGAGACAAAATCTCAAAAAATATTCATCGACATCAAATTCACATCACCACCCCTTTTCTCTTCCTGCGTCAAAAAGGCAATGAAATCCCCACCTAAACATACTGAACAGTCCACCTGTTCCAGAAAGGAAAATAAATCCCTGAAAAATGGCTCTTTATCAGCCTCCACACTTGGACCATAGACATTTATGAAACAACAATAGTTTGGCATACCATCCAACCAACCCTTTAACGCCACAAATCTAGTTCGGATGACCTTTTCCTTCACCACAAATACCTTCTGATTCCACATTGTTATTAGACCACCAGCCGAACCTACAGTAGGCACAACTGCCAAACCATTAAGGATTTTTCCTCCCATTTTCCTACCTAACATAGTGCTAACAGTTTCCAATTTGGATTCTTGCAAAAATAAGATAGTTGGTTTTTTCTCCTCTACAAATCTCCTAATAGCACAAGCTTTAACCTTCCTACCCAGACCCCTAACATCCCAACACATAATGGACCATTCTACCATCAAATGCATTTTATGACCATAACCCCTGAACCAACTACCACCCCTCAAACATCTCTATCCTTCACCAAAGGAACAACTTTGGTCAGGAATTCCTTTTCTCCTCCTTTAAACTTTACCCCCAATAAATTGGATACTTTCCAACACTCCATTGCTTCTGTCCTCCCCTGATTCTTTTCTCCTGCTCCAATAACATCATCCATACCATCACAACTTTTGGCAGCCCTCCTCTTAGCATAAACTTTATTATGATATCCTCTTGCGACATTAATACCCGATACACTCCCCCCAAAAGGTCTTCTCTGTGATAGAGAGACAGACCCATTCTGCATACCATATCCAACCTGTGTATCTGAAATTAAAGCCTCATTCTTATTCCCATTCTTATTTGCTAATGGACTAAAATGCTCAGGCCCAAATACTTCCCTCCTACCCATGTTGGAAATAAGCCCATCCTCTTGGACCACTTTATCTTTCCCCGAGGTGTCTCCTTGTAAGCTGACCACCTTTTTCCTCCCATCAGAAAAAGTCCCTGACACAGTCTGCTTGCTGCAACCTTCACCTAGTATTGTCCCCTCGTTACAAAGGTCAACATTTGAACTGTCCTCGGCTTCAGCGCTATTTTTCAAATTTCCCTCGTTCATTGGGCCACCTCCCTGTGAAAAACCTCGAACCCACTCTTCAACCCTGCTTCTAGAGTCTGACATCTGCTGAGAATTCAACTGCCCTTGCAGACCACCTCGATCCTCCCCTTTGCTCCCCTCTGACGAATCCTCCTCCCAAGGAACCACTGTTCCTCCTTGAGAACCATCTTCATCAACCCCTTCATCATCTTCCCCTTCTTCAAGCTCAGGGAAGAAATCATCACTGCTGTCTACCTTAATCTTGATAGTAAAGGACCTTCCAAGAGTATTAAAGATGACATATGGAGGGATGTCAAACGGACTTTCAACTCTTAATAACATATGAGCCACCCTACAATCAACTCTTTGAGCTGTCTGTTCTTGAATCTTCACTAATTTGCCCCATCTCGATGCCAAACTAGTAAAAAATGAAACTGACCAGCAGTTTAATGGAACGCCCATCATGGATACTGAACAGTAAGGTAATGGAACACCCTTCTCTTCGATCACAGGCTCCAACCTTTCAAACCAAAAGGGCAAAGCTTCCCACTTATCTTCTATAGCTGCTTCTTTCTCCTCCACAGACCGGAAAACTACCAAACATGCATTTTTCGCATAACCCCATCTAACTACCTTAACATTGATTCCCTCTGTTCTCAATGCCCTTTGCACAAACTCAACCTCAAATATCGCTTTAACGATACCTGTTAATGAAGTCCTCAGCCATGATCTTTCCTCCAATGGAATGAAGAAATCCATGTCCTTCTTTCCTCTCCTGTCCCCAAGGTTTCTGGATTGCTGACCCTCATCTTTTTTCAAACCTACTACCGTATCCTTATATGTTTGCCATCCTGGAACCTGTTCATCATCTCCTTCTTCCTAGCCCCAACCACTTGGCTAGATGCATTTTTCCTTTTCGAAACCTCGACACCTACAACTCCAGCCTCTACTACTCTATTGCGATTCAAGTTCCTCGGACCACCACTCCTCTGATATTTCGCATATGACACTAATATTCTCCTCCCATCAACAAGGACGTTGTTCATCTTCTCCTTAGCAGTAATCAAATCCTCCTTACTCGCAAAATGCACAAAGGCAAACGTCTTGTCCTTGTAGTTGGGTCTGCTATTAACAAACGGAATAAAAACTTTAATCACCTTACCAAAACGGCTAAAACGATCCCACAATACCCTCCTATGCACTCTCCTACTAAGATTGTCAACGAATGCAACCCACGATCCTCCTCCAGACACCACTCTATCTCCATCAGAAAGCACTTGTTGGTTGAAAGGCAGCATAACGGCTTAAAATAAATGCACATTAGATTGAAAACCATTAACCATCTTTGTGCTAATATGTACATCCTGGGAAAAAGAGTAAAAAGGAAGGAAACCCGAGGACTATAAAGATGGAAAAAGAAAATTCTCTCTGATTTGCTGTCTAATAGTTTTCTTTCTGTTTTGCTCTCAAAATCTTAGAATTTCTGATATTTCTTTCATCTGCATCACAGTGGTTTGGAGATGCTGAGAAGCTAACCAAGGCCCTTTTCTCCTTTGCTAGCAAGCTGGCCCCAGTCATTATTTTTGTTGACGAGGTGAGTTCCTCTCAAGGAATTAAAGAACATTTTTTTCTATTAAACTATCATGGACTTTTTAAATTATCATTACCCTTTCTGGAAAGATTGGAAGATTGAATGGGCCAAATTCTTAAGTGAAGATTATCCTTTCTGAAATGCAACAATTCCTTCGAGGTCCTCCAACTTGTATGGTAATCAACAAAGAAAAAAAATGAAGGAAAAAACAGCATACTCCATGCTATAAAAAAAAATATGCTGCAAAAAATTCATGTACCATGAAGGACTCAAGTAAAAGAAGCCCATTTCACAAGCTCTGTTAAAATTTTATTGAAAACCTTATTGTCATATGATTTCTTGCAACATGTAATACTATGAAAGTTCACACGAATGAATTGCCATTTTCTGAATATATATACACATGAATATCAGTTAGGGCTCCTAAGAGGATCGTTTTCAATTATATTTAAATTTTCTAGTATTTTGAGTCATTTTTTCATGATGTTTGGGGTTAAATTTTGGAATTAACATTTTGCATCGTAGGTTGATAGTTTGCTGGGTGCTCGTGGTGGTGGTTTTGAGCATGAGGCAACTAGGAGAATGAGAAATGAATTCATGGCAGCTTGGGATGGATTAAGGTCAAAAGATAGCCAAAGAATCCTCATCCTTGGTGCCACAAATAGGCCATTTGATCTTGATGATGCTGTTATTCGTCGCTTACCAAGAAGGTAAATCCAACACCCGTGAGGTTCTGCATGCAAGTTCCTCTTACGTGTTTGCTAACAGTTATGGTAGTCGCCAGTATTGCTAATGAACTATGCTGGATGGTCATTTAGGATATGTTGACCTACCCGATGCTGGAAACCGCATGAAGATACTGAAAATATTCTCTCACAAGAGAATATAGGACCTAATTTCATTTGAAGAACTTGCAAATGCAACTGAGGGGTATTCTGGCAGTGATTTGAAGGTAAAATATTCTTTTTCAGTACCACTTGAATTCTTAAACTGTCTGGCTCATGATTCTCTGTAAGTTCGCGTGCAGAACCTCTGTATAGCTGCAGCATACAGGCCTGTTCAAGAACTTCTAGAAGAAGAAAACAAGGTACTTTGTTGTGCATTAAATGCTGTATCAATAGATCGTGCTTCTACGCTAGTAGTCCGATCTTTCACATTAATTCCTACGCACCTTCTGTATTTTCTTCCCACATCTTTTATGCTATTCTGCAAGGATGAAGTAACTATTATTTTCATGCACTGTTTAAAGAGAGATCCTTAGTATTCTGTTGGTAAATTAACATTGTAGGAGGATAAAATGTTCAGTTTGATTCTCGTGTTAACAGTTTTCACTTGATTGTCTAGGGTGGCAAAAATGATGCAGCTGCAGTACTAAGGCCTCTTAATTTGGATGACTTTATTCAGTCAAAAGGCAAGGTAAGATTACCCTTGTTTATTAATATAAAATGCAAAACTATGTATTTGTATGGCATAAAGCCACAAACAACTTCCTGTGCTATAGCTGTGGAAAAACTTTGAAAATCAAACATCCTCGTGATGTAGACATATCTCTGTTTGACACTGGCACGGTCCGAGTAATATTGGATATGATGCACAATTGTTTTTGTTAAAAAAACAGGTGGGTCCATCTGTTGCTTATGATGCTGCAAGCATGAATGAGCTGAGGAAATGGAACGAGCAATATGGGGAAGGTGGTAGCAGAAGGAAGTCACCTTTTGGTTTCTGATGCAATTTTTTTGCTCCACTTTTTCCCCCTTAATTTTAATTTTTCATCCATTTTTGGAGCGGATGAGATGAGAGAGGGGCAACAGGTAGCGTTGTTGTAACTTATTCTGGGTGGGGAAGATCCCCTTAGATGCAGAATGTTGTCTGATTTATTTTTCAATAATTGTATTTGTTAGACATAGATTACATAAATAGACATATGATCATTCAAATATGCACAAAAAATTTTGAATGTCTTTTTTTTCTTCCCCCCTGATGTTCCACTTTGAATAGTACATAAAAATTCCAATGTTGCTATTTCTAGTAAGGTTAAAAAGTGTAGATCAAAGATCATAAAGGTTGGATTTTTTTTCTTCTGTTTTTAATCGTTTGACTTGGACAATTTCCTTGATTATTTTACAAATGTATTTTATTATCTAATTTAAATTTAGCAAATGAAATATTTTTATTTAAATTTCTTTTTGGGTGTATCATATCAAATTATTTATTTTCAGCTATCTAGTTTTAAGATGAACCATTGTTTGATATATTAGCAGAGGTCTCTGAACTCTAAGCTGTGCTACTTGTACTCTTGTCAATTGGACGGGTCGGCTTGAGTTCATATGAAGTAGATTTGGATGGATCGGTATGTGCTCAAATTGTTTTGGATGGAATTTGCAGTCATGTAATGCTCTCATTTGGTTCTTATTGTCTATGAATATTTAAATTCGAAACATAATGACGATTCTTCTTCTTAGATTACTGATGACTTACCCACTTCGCGAACGTTTAATTTTAATATTTCATGCAAATACTTATCAAGGAAGATACAGTAATGGGATCAGGCCTAGTGAACTTGGGCCATGAGTTGGACCTATATTTTGTTAGAATCCAACCTAAAATAATCTGACTCACGAACAAACCTACGCTTTTGGATCTCCCAAACACAAGATTATCATACAAAGTGCTGTTGTTTCTTCCTTCACTCGCACTCACTTCACCAGATCTTTATCTTTCTCTTGTTACCAACGCTCTTCTCGCACTTTCCTTTGCCTTCTCCTTCCACCACCATCTCTATTCTTTCCTTTTTCTTCTCCCTGTTTCTGATAAAGCTCCACTATACCATGTCCTTTGCACCACGATCCTAGCTTTAAATTTTCTTCTAACATTGATAACGAACAGGTTTGCTGCTTGTTTTATCTCTTTCTTCTTTCTAGTTTTGTTATAGTTTTCACTAAGACGGTTTGAGAGCTAAGAAATCAAATAATGCAAGTGTTACAATTTACAACTTGTTTTTGTTTTTCATCTCTCTTCCAGATTTCTCTGTATTCAGCATGTCTGCAAATTTAAATTAGTGAATGCCAAGGTGATATAGAAATGTATGTAATTAATGAATTTAATTTGAGTATTGTGGAAATATTGTTAATTTTTTTTCTTCTGATAGTATTTTATTGAACCATCCTCTATAAGCCGTCGTTAATCCAACTATCCTATATCGATTCGAAAATATTACTATCTTTTAATATATATATATATATATACATAAATTAAATAATTAAATTGTTTTTAGTATTATTAAAATTTGATATGTATAATTTATGCAAATAAAAATGATTAGATCATTGAGTGGAAAAACGTCGGCACGAGATTTTATTGTTTTAGATTTGATATTAGTTCGAGTCTTGAAAATTGTTTATAATATATTTATGAAGAACCAATTGATCTTGAAAGAAGCTAACAATGTTTGATTTATGTTGTTTAATATTATTTTAAAATTTATTTATTGTTTGGGTGCAACATAGATGGGAACAGGCACAGCAGACCTTTGCTGATGCTCAGCAACTTCAAATTCAAACCTAGTTTCCCTTTTGCTTCTTCTTCTTTAAAACCATTCTACTCAATTATTAACAATAATCTCAGAACCCGAAGTTTCTCCACGAAATCAAAGTCGTCTTTGCAGCCACCGGATTTCCCTCGCTTGGCTTAAACTGCTCGAATTTCACTCGCCCCTAATGATGTTTCTTCTCTCTCTCTCTCCCCCCCCCCCTTTTCCCTCCATTTTAATTCACTTTATCATATTTTTTTCGCTTTGGTTTCAGGTTGAAGAATTTGCTTCCAAACTCCGACAAGTTATAGACTGGTATTACATGTATAGATAAAAGATTTTGAGAACTGATTTAAATTCAAATAAAGATTGATATTTGGTGAAAGATTTGGAGATTTCTCAACAAACTGAGTGCTGGTTTTTAGGTTTTTATTTGTGATTTTAGCTGCTATTGTTTATTGGGTTATTGTTCAAATTATCTTTTTTTGTCATTGACTTTTCGAAAACTATAAAATGGTAGTTAAATTTATCGAGCTGTTATGGACTGATTGCAAAATGGTCATTGTTATAGAACTTTATTATTGTTATAAGGCCGCGTCTCGATAGATTTAATGGCCATTTTGTAACTTTTGAATGTAAAGGGACTAAAAAGATTATTTGAGCATAGTTAAGTGACCTTTGGTATCCTGAACCCTTGTTTTAAAGATGAAGCTTTTAGAAATATTGTATGGTTATTATTCTTGTACTACTTTTGAAGAATGTGCTTGTAATCCACAAATATACGTAGTTTGATCACATTTTACAACTTGAAAATGGCAAAATAACAGAGGGTTCTTGGGTTATTTATTGCAGGTTTGGGTAGCTTCAAGCTGTTGATCTTGAGAATGTGGAGCCAGCTCTTAGAGCAGGTACTTAAGAGACTCATTTACATAAATTCGTATTTCGTCCTTGGTAGTCGGTGGTGCAATTGTGCCGTGCGTTTGTGATATGCGTTTGAATGAGAGCAAACTAAAATATGGCGTTGCATCGATATCGAGCATGATTGAGGCATTCGTTAACATATCGGTGAAAAGTAGGATCTATACAGTTGCTATATTCAATGCTTTCAAAGGCAAAAGGCATGACTATTCACACAAATGGCTCTCAGTCAGGGTAAAAGGCACATTTATATATATGTATACGCATGTGTATGCATTGTAAGGCACATTTATATACATATACGCATGTGTGTATGCATACACAATGAAAAGTAGTTTTGATACCCTTGATTTACTACCTGTTTGAGTTGTGATTAGGCCTGTAAATGAACTGAACGTTCAGCGAACCGTTCATGAACCGTGCGGCGGGAATTTCGTTTATGTGCGTTTATTTATTAAATGAACGAACATGAACAAGATTTTGTGTTCGTTTAATTAAATGAACGAACATGAACATAGGTCTCGTTCGTTCATTTACGTTCGTGAACGTTCGGTTATGTTCGTTTATATGCGTTCAATTATGTTCGTTTATGTGCGTTCATTTATGTTTAACATAATATTCTTAAATCAATTTTGGTGACCAATTTGTATGTATCTTAAAAATATTAATTAATATGATATTTTGATGACCAACTTCATAATTAACCCAATTTTACAACCTGATTAAGCGGTAATACAAAAAACCCTAAATCTAAAAACAATATTTTTTCAACTATTCTCCAGCCCGTCATTCAGCCGTTCTTGATAGCCAAATCAAGGTTGGAAAACCTGAAACTGCCCTCGTATTGCTTCTCTCTGATCATCTCTCTCTAAAAAGCATTGTAATATTCCATAAAAAAATCAAAGCCTTTCCCCTCGTTTTCATCTCTGTATTGTTTCTCTCCGATCATCTCTCTCTCTGCTCTGCTCTTTGGATTGCTTCTCCCCGTTCCTCAAATGGTATGAACTCTCGCCTTTTACGTATATTTCAATTTTGTAAAACTCATCGCCATTCCAAGGGGAAAGAGAAGGAAAAACTATTTTATTATTTGATTATTCATGATTTATTATCCCTCTTCTTCTTGCCTGAAAGTTGGTTTTGGATGTCGAACGCTGTACGATGATCCTCAACATGTTTAATCTGGTTGATATGAAAATAGATATATCATATATCCATTAATTTTTTTTTTGCTTTCATTTTGCTTGGATTCGTAGAAAGTATTAACATATGTGCAGAGGAATTAAGATAGAAATACTAGGGATGGAAGAATTTTTTTTCCTAGTTTTTTTATGCGTGTGTGTTTGATTTATTTTGTGAATGGTTTCCAAATGGCTGGTTGTTTGGGTGCAGTCCATAAGCCAACTCAACTGCTGCATTGCAATTCCCTATCGACTTTTGTCAAATACTCATTTACTTTACTCCCTTTTTATTATTATATTTGGAGAGTTGGTAATTTTGGACGATTATCAATACATTTGGATCCATTATCTCCAATTCTGATTATACTAAAATTATCCTTTTCATCCTCAACTTTATTAATTTAATTATAGGGTAAACTCCATTATCTCCCTTCGGTTATGCCCATGTAGGGAGGTTGTTTATGTTCGATGAATATGGTTTTTGTTGCTGAGCCGATGTATCCATTTGGTGTTGTGTTTGCGGTATATCGGAATTGATGTCCACTTTGTTATAACTCCATATACATGCTTGGTTTGTATTGGTGTTAGTATGATATGGGGAGTGGATTGATGTTGAGATGGGTTGAAGATTGATGATGTTTTGGTGTTATGTATTGTTATGATGCCATATTTTAGTAGGTTTAGTTATTCTGGTTGCTACTGTAAGTTGGTTTCATTCCATTGTCGTTGTGCTTGCTTTACATCAATTTAGCTGTGCTGTTTTAGTTGATATGCCACTGTTTTAATTTGATAATAGAAAAAAATCCTTTTATTTACTAATGCTAACATTTACTCATTGTTGTACCACAGATGTCTGATTCGCCACTTGAATCAACTGAATTTGAATCAAGTACCAACACTCCAACCATGGAAAGTACACAAAATCCAGATGTTTTTATTACAACTGATAACGAAGAAGTAGATGCAGTAGCTACAGCTAGTGTAGAACACGTTGATGCAACCAATAATGAAGAACCAACTCCATTCACTAGAAGAAAGAGAAAGAAGACTTCGGGAGTTTGGGAACATTTATGGATGCTAAAGTTGCATGATGGAATTGACTTGTGTGAATGTAGCCATTGTGGAGAAAAGTTTAAGAAAATGAAATATGGAACCACCACACCGTTGCATAGGCATATTGGTGATTGTCCAAAGTTGAAAGTGGTTAACAGAGGTCAATTAAGTTTAAAAGTGCAGCCTGGCAAATCAGATTATTTATCTATGGTTCGAAATTGGAAGTATGACAATGCAAAGATGAGAGAGGTTATTTCCCACATGATCATGGTTCATGAATTACCTTTTAATTTTGTGGAGTATGGACTGTTTAATGTGGTAATGAAAGAAGCAAATCCAGGATTTAACAAGATTTCACGTGCTTCTGTTAAACAAGATTGTATTTCCAGTTATGAGATTAGAAAGAAAAGAGTTCAAAAATTGTTGGATTCTGTCAAGCGTGTGAGCATCACTACAGATATGTGGACATCGAATCAAAACATCCATTACATGGTAGTTACATGCCATTTTGTAGATTCTGATTTCAAGCTTCACAAACGCATATTAAGTTTTGTTGACGTGCCTCCACCGTATTCTGGTGTATGTATCTATGATTCACTTTTTAAGTGTCTAAAGGAGTGGAACATTGAGACAAAGGTGGTGACTTTGACAGTGGACAATGCTAAGACTAATGATGTGGTGGCTAGAAAATTGATGGAAATTTTGAATCTTCAGAAGAAACTTGATGTCGGTGGAAAATTATTTTATGTGCGGTGTTGTGCACATATTCTTAATTTGTTAGTTCATGATGGTCTTGGAGAGATTGAAGACATAATTCATAATGTTCGTGAGAGTGTGAAACATGTCAATGCCTCTCCGTGTCGATTGCATATTTTTAGTGAACTCGCCAAACAACTTTCAATGCCAAAAAAGCACTTGATTTTAGATGTTAGTACCAGGTGGAATGCTACATATGCTATGTTGTCTACTGCTTTAGAGTTCAAAGAAGTGTTTGTGAATTATGCCGATCGAGGCGAGGAAGACTGGAAAAAAGTTGAAGAGGTTTGCTCATTCTTGGCACTTTTCAATGAAGCTACAAAAATCATTTCAGGTATAACTTGATTTCTTTTTATTAATTTTTAATACAAAGAATTTAATACTAATTATTATTTTAATATTATAGGTTCCGAATATCCTACATCCAATTTATTTCTTAGCGAATTGTTTGGGATAAAAGAAGCATTGGATGCAGTAGTTTTAGGAGGAAGTGATTACATGGTAGTATGGCTATGAAGATGAAGAAAAATTTGACAAGTATTGGGGTACTTGTAACTTGTTAATTTCAATTGGTGCCATTTTAGATCCCAGGTATAAATTTAAGTTGTTTGAATTTTATTTTAATGAATTTATTTGAGTTCTAATTGATGTCATTCTCTTTATCAGGTATAAAATGAAATTGCTTGAGTTTTCTTTCCATACTATTTATTCAAATAATGAGGCTTCGAGAGAAATGCAAATAGTTCGATGTATTTTATATGAGTTGTACCAAGAATATGTTGAGGTTCATAAAGCAACAAATGTTGTTTCATCTACTGATGGGAGTCAAAGTGTTAGTATTGGTGGTACTTCTAAGAGTAGTGTTAGCTCCTTATTCAGTCAGTTTGGTAAAGGTATTAAAACTGGCACAGCTAAATATGACCAACATATTAGAAGTGTCGATACTTTTACATTTGTCAAGTCAGAATTGGACACTTATTTGGAGAAGGAGTTTTAATTGGTGAGCCTGGTGTATATTTTGATGCATTGGGATGGTGGAAGGAGAACAATCTTAAATTTAACATTTTGTCAAAAATGGCTATTGACATATTGGCAATTCCGGTCACTACTGTTGCTTCTGAATCTTCTTTCAGTGCTGGTGGGAGGGTTATTGATCCGCATCGATCCTCTTTAGGAACTAAGATAGTAGATATGCTTGTTTGTGGAGCTGATTGGTATCGTCAATACTATGGGTTGGAGAAAAATAAAAACAAGGTATTTTTATGTCTTAAGTTTTATTGAATTTGGTTTTACAATGACTAATATATTTTTGGTTTTTTGATTTGTTGTAGCAAAACGAATATATCATGCACGTTGAGCTTCCTTGAAAATGAGGATGAATGAATTGGTATAACCTCACTAATTTAGTATATTTTTCATCTTTTGTTATAACTCCTTTAATTTAATATAATTTTATTTGTTTGATTTTGATCAGGATGGATGATGAATTAACGACTGATCATGAATACAAGTTGAATATGTTACGAATATTATTGAAGTTATTTGTATTTCAAGAAGATTAATCGAAATATTTGATATCTTCAAACATTTCATCACTGTTAATCAGCTATTACGCTATTATCACTGTAGATTTGGTTGATTTGCATTGTCGACTATTTTTCATGAAAGAACAATGGAAGGTAGGGTCTCCAACGTTTATGTTCGTGTTCATTTATGTTTGTGTTCTTTATGTTCGTGTTCGTTTATGTTCGTTTATTTATTAAATGAACGAACATGAATAAGCTATATTCCTTAATGAATGAACATGAACAAAAAACAATTTGTTCGTTTATGTTCGTGTTCGTTTATGTTCGCTTATTTATTAAATGAACGAACATGAACATACCTCCGTTCGTGTGCGTTCGGTTCGTTTACAGGCCTAGTTGTGATAGTCTTCTTTGTCGTGCTAAAACACCCTAAGTGTCTGGAATTGCTCCAACTAATAAAAGTACTAGTTGTAGTTGTATATCTTAACAAAACAACGAGGACTACCACTTACACGACTTCATATTTCCTTCTTGTTAGTTGGTGTTGCAATTGTGCACATTTGAATGTGTTCGAATGAGAAAAAAACTAAAATATGGGGTTGCATCGAAATCGAGCATAATTGAGGCATTCGTTAAAATATCAGTGAAAATTAGTTTCTATACAGTTGCTAGATTCAATGCTGTCATAAGCAAAAGGCGTGCTCTAGGCACAAAACGGCTCTCATTCAGAGCAAAGTAAGGCACATTTATTTATTCGTATATCTATGCGTGTGTATGCATGCATCATGAAAAGAAGTTTTGGTACACTTGATTCATTGTCTATTTGAGTTGTGATACAGTCTTCTTCATTGTGCTAAAACACCCTAATTATGAATTCGTATTTCCTTCTTGTTAGTCGGTGTTGTAAATGCATCGTACGTTTGTGGTATGTGTTCGAATGAGAACAAACTAAAATATGAGATTGCAATAAAAATTGAGCATGATTGAGGCATTTGTTAACGTATCCGTGACAAGTAGTTTCTATACAGTTGCTAGATTCAATTTTTTCGAAGGTAAAGGGCATGCTCTAGGCACAAAAATGGCTTTCACTCAGAGCAAAGGCACGTTTATATATATACGTTATACGTATATGCATGTGTGTCTGCATTTGTTCTAAATATTAAGCTCCAACGAGCTATTTTTCCCATTCTATTTATTTACAGACACCGAAGGCGATAACTTGCACGAAGATGTCCCGGAAACATTTGAGAACAAGTGAGTACCTGCGAGGCTGCAATGTAGAATTTGGTTTGTATATTTTTTTTCATTGTTATTCTTTGGGCGTTTTAACTTCGAATATGTTCTAAACAGGGAAGCACTGACAGCGTCTGTTCCAAGTTATAAAGAGCCATATATCAAAGTTCCTGAAGTATTGAACAAGGAGTAACATTATTCGGGTATTACATTTTACTTTAATTTCGTAAATACGACCTTGGATTATCTATTAGATTTGCTTCCGAAGAGCATAATTTCACCGCATAATACTCATGCACCGGTACCTCCATGCGCAGAACTTGGGAGAGCGTCATCGAGTAATACGAGGGGGGAAGGAAGGAAGCTTTTCTCTTGTAACAAATGCGTTTCGGGTTTTCCCTAAGCTTTTCGATATAGGAGAGCATATGTCTCTGTAAGTGTTATGTTCTTATAAGCAGAACTTTTGAAATCAGTAATTAAGTGAGCAAAACTCGACTCAAAAAACTGAAATTTTTAACTCATTCGACTCGAAAAAACTCGACTCGAATTGACTTCTAGTTGCAATTTTATAAACTTGACTCGAAAAAATTTCAAATTCAAATCGAGTTGAAAAATGTAACTCGAATAACTCGAATTTTTTTAGTAACTAGTGGATTTATTTTCAAGTTTGAGTCGAGTTTGGACTTTGTATGATATATGCATATCATGTAAGAAAAAAATGTGAAAGAAATATATTTCTATTGTATATATGATTATAGAAAGTCACTTAAATTAGAATCAAATAATATTATAATATTATAAATATTTACAATTAAATTTAAACATAAACTCGAAAAATCGAATCGAATTTTATAAACTCGACTTGGCTAGAAAAAAATTCAAATTAAGTCAGAGTTGTTAAATATGACTCTCAATCCGAATAACTTGAAATTTTTGACTCGACTTGATCGAACGCTCACCCTATCAGTAATCTTGGGAGAGGTAATTTTGATGTGTCTCATTTATGAGGATTCAATGAAATAAATGGTTTAACCATAGGGTTTAGTTTTTTCGAGCTTGTTTAAATCTCGCATGTCGTCGGCTACACACTCTAGCTTTGCCGGAATTTTCCGACCCAGCGGTTCATCTAGTTGAAAATATGCAGTAAGAGTAGGCAACCAAATCATTGTTCAGAAAAATCTGATTGATTGGGTATTATAATTTGAGGACTCGATAAAACTAGGTGTGAAGGCCAAGGTGAAATTAGGTATTAGTTTATAAATGTTTAATAGAATTAACCTTATGATCATTAAGATTTGAATTTGAGATCCATATATATATAATGTATCTTACAAATATAATTGATATAGTTTTAATATTATTCCAACCTATTGAGAATTAAAATTTGAGAACAATGGTTTTATATTTTTTACTAAAATGTTATTTTTTAAAATTTAATAATTAAAAGTAAACACTAATGAAGTAATAATATCCTTTCCGTGATTTACTCTAAAAACACTATAAAAATAAGGATAAAGCATATTAGTGGTCTCCAACCATAAAATACTGCTTTATTAAGTTGCAGGGCTATTAAACACCGGTTTGTTAATTGCAATATGATATAATATAATCTCAGAATTTCAAACACTATCATATCTGGATCTTAATGTTAACGTCCAGTTTAGACCGTTGTTAATATTTTAATAGTCAAGAGACTTAATAAAATAATATCCTATAGTTAATAAACTGTTTGTATACTTTATCCTAAAAATAATGATAAAAACAATATTTATCTTAAAGATCAATTTTTACTTTAATTCTGATTTTTTTTTTGGTAAAACAAGAAATTAAACTAATATACTAATAGTCACATCCTTCCTTAAAATCCCAATTATTTCATTTGGAGGTGAGTTCAACTAGTTTCGCCTCTTTGCGCTAGTTTTGTCAACCTGTCCGCTGCTCGGTTACCTTCTATGTGTACATGCACCGTATTCACTTCCCAACCTCTCTTTAACAGCATATTAATGTGATGTATTATTGTTAGTTCCATTACTGCTGTAGATGTTCCATTCAGGTTTCTCCATACTTCCTTATTATCAACCTCCAGGATAATATTTCTTACTTCTATATCCCAAGCAATCTTCAGTCCCTCGAGTGCTCCCCAAAGTTCGGCCTCTAGCACCGAGCAGACTCCAATGTACTTGTGGAACCCTAGCATCCACTGGCTTCTATCATTCCTGATCAGTCCCTCACATGCTGCCTCACCATTGCTTCTATTACTCGCACCATCAATATTAATTTTTACCCAACCAATCGGGGGAAGTACCCACTTTACTTATTGGCGATGAATGTAACCAGCGTTGGTGTGCATATTTTTAGTTGGGCATAATGCAAACAAATACCCCTAACGTTTGACAGCACATGCAAATTTGCCCCTATTTTTTGGAACACTTTACCCCACAACGTTTAATTTTGATTCAAAAGTCCCCCTTGGATGGAAACCGTCAGTCAACTGACAGTCAACAGCTCCAACTGACTAAACAAACACAGGTGGACATTGATGATGACGTGGCATGTCCACATCGCTAATATATACTGACGTGGAATTGACACGTCAACCTTTTTTTTAAAATTAAATTTAAATTAGTAGCCTTTTATCCATTCTTGCCAATACACACCAATAGGAGAATGATATGTGTCAATTTCACGTCAGCATATATTAGTGACGTGGATACACCACGTCATCATCGATGTCCACCTGTGCTTGCTTAGTCATCTGGACCCATTGATCGTCAGTTGACTGACGGTTTCCATCCAATAGGGAACTTTTGAATAAAAAATAAATGTTGTGTGGTCAAATGTTCAAAAAAAAAAAGTTAGGGGCAAATTTGCATATTCTATCAAACATTAGGGATATTTGTTTGCATTATGACTTTTAGTTGTAGCTTCAGCTCTTTCTGTTTCTGCCACTAATCTTCGACTTCTATCCATAATTGGTTCTCTCTCTACATAATCTGGATTGAATATACGAATGTTTCTTTGTTTCCATGTGTTCCAAACTATGGCTCCAAATAATAGCTCTCATGCTTCATTGTTCTTTGCGAAATACGTTAGGTTTGCCAAGTTTGTCTGTATCCAGTCGGTTATCCCTAACATGAAAAATTCTGACCACTTCTCCTTAATGAGTGATAGTCATACTGTTTAATCCTCGAGCACTTCCGTAGGACGTGGGCCACATCTTCCTTCCCGTCTCCACATTGACTGCATCTATCATCTTTTGCCATATGCCTCCGAACTCTCTCACTATTAGTAAGCAATGCTCCCCTGGCCGCGAGCCAGATGAATGTTTTGATACGGTGTGGTCCTCTAAACTAGACCTCTGAATTAATTAATTAATTGAATGTTGATAATTATATAAAAATAATAATAAAACCCTAGTTAGCTATCATAAAGTTTGCCACACCTACCATTTATGCTATAAAAAGTTCCAATAAAACCCTCACCACTAGTTGGGAATATACGTCTTCTTTTCTTTAGATATGATAAAAGAGGGTAGTAAATTTAAAATCCAAAAAATTTACTAGGTTTAAATTGAGTAAAAGATCATTGGGTCCATTTCATTTGCACTAAAATTAACCTGCATTATCAATATAAACATTATGGTACGATTATCTCCTTTTACTATTGGGTTGCAATCAAAGATGAATTGGGGGGTAAAATTCCCTCAGGTTAACCCATTTTCCCCAAAATATTCTCTAATTTAACCAAAATCCTAATTAAATTATTCCTAAAATAGGATTGAGAACATAACATTCTAAATTCAGATGGTTTAACGAGTTGAGATATCATATTCTTTCAATAATATTTATAATTTAAATTTTAATATTATTAATGAAGTAATTAGATTAAGAATGTCGATCTTATAATAAATTTATGTAATACTAAATTGATTGAGAAATAAATATTGAAAATATATAAATATCAAACAATCAGGTTGACTGGGTCCTACTATCTTAACAGACAAGAAAGATGCGAGAAAAAAGGGACCAAAATCAAATATTGAGATAATGGTTTGGTTCCTATACTTTAATTTGATTGTGCTTAATCCGTTACTTTTTGGTTAATATATAAAATTAGTCTTTCTAATTATATCTAAAATTCAAGCGAGTTCTAGCTTTCAAGCACACGATTAAGTGAGCCTTTATTTTTAAAAACCTTTAGGGGTTATTTTCAATATTTAAGACAATTTCAAGGGCTTGTTTTGTCAGGAGGGCTCACTATATCTTGGAAAATAATTAGAGGGCCAATTTAACACTTAAGCCTTATTTTATAATTAATTAGTTAATCAAGATAGATCACACCATAAACTATTTTGTCTAAACTGTTGGTGTGAACTTTCTTAAAAACATCGACACAAAAAAAATGTTTGTATTCAAGTCGAGTGTAATCAAGTTAAAAAATTTGAATTAATCAAGATACAGTCGTATTTTATAACTCAAACTTTATTTGAAATTTGGTATCATGTCTATATGATCCTTAAACTTGTATGGTATCGTGTCTTTAACATATTTTCTTACAAATAATATTTATATCAATATTTTCTTACAACATATTCTGGTTAATTCATTCAAGCTCTATTCTGGTGATGAATTGGTGGTGTTTTTGTGGTGATAGCCGACGATATTGGTGAAAATATTGGCCATATAGCTGAAATGGAAACTAATCTATCGGAATCCTATGCTTAATCATCTTGTGCTACACTTGTTACTTCAATATATTCTTTTTGGTGTCATGAATTCAGGACAATCACAAGATTTCATGTTAAGGGACAAATTTATAAAATTTAGAAGGGATTGCCTTATAAATTTTTCGGAGGGCAAAAACATATTATCAATAAAAAAACAAAGTACCTTAAATACATAAGAATTTGAAATTTTCATGTGAAGTGATTGCCCCCGCCACCCCCTCGGTACATCTCTGCATGATTTGACTCCGATGATATATTCTGTTATCATTACTTCCCAAGTCAGTTATGGGAATGTCACAATTCAATTCATGAACACTCGAAACAGGTAGTTAGTTATGCTTCTCTTTACCTTTTGGATATGGTGGATGACACTTCTCAAGAGTTTTGGTATTAGATTTGCCTATCGCTTGCATGCGTTCTTACTCTCTACTAGCATTGCAGGCCAAGATGCTAAAAGGAAATGAGGGGATACAAATGATTTCGGATTGTTAGACGTCCCTTCGAGAAAGCTAATAGGAATTTTTCTTAGTCGTATATGGATATAATCAGTGTCAGTTTAGTTAAGTTCTTGGGCGGAATCAGATCAAAATGAGAATGGAACCAACTTAAGTAACTCCCACTTGATTTAGTTTACCCTCTTTCCCTTTTCCCATTGAAATGAAAATGGAACAACTTATTTTCCAGTTATATATTCTCTTCAAGTTTACCAAAACAATTACAATTTAAAGCACTCAAAAAATGTTTTTGCAAATTCAATCGTTTGGGATGGTCTAATTCACCAAGCATATATGAAACCAACTATAATACCAGGCATCAGTAAGGTTCTTATCAACTAGTACTAAGATCGTCATAAAAAGTATAAAGCAAAATCTTCTCTATGGGAAGAATTTAAGAACACCCTTATGAGAAGACCCTTCCAAATAAAATCCCGCTGAAAATAAGTGCACCAAATCATAACAACCGAATTGTTGAATGCGGTACACAGCATATTTTGAGGAAAAGGAAAAACTCCAGAATGTTTTATTAGAAAAATATAGATCTTAATTTATACACAAATTTAGAGATAAGTTTCCTAGTAGAAGCAAACTACTTAGAAGTTATCCTTTCTAAGAGTTAGAATTCTATTAGGGTACAAACTAATATACAATATAGTTCTATCGTATAACCTACACTCCCCTCATGTTGGGGAGTAAATGTTGAAAAGACTCAATTTGGATGTATTCTCATCAAAGGTAAGTCTTGGAAGCGTTTTGGTGAGAATATCTTCTAAATGATTCTATATTGAGACATAGTTGAGTTTTACCGATCCACTATTCAATTTTTAAGAGATAAAATGTCTGTCGATCTCTACATGCTTCGTCTGGTCATGACAAACATGATTATTTGCAATACTTATTGTAGATTTACTATCACTTTGAAGTTCAAAACACTTGTAACATAATCCCAACTCAGTTAACAATCATTGTAACCATATTCCTTCACATATTCCAAGTGTCATTGCTCTAAACTCTGCTTCTGCACTACTTCGAGATACCACAACCTGTTTTTGCTTCTCCAAGTGACCAGATTTCCCCATACAAATGAACAATAACCAGTTTTAGACCTTCTTTCAATTAACTCACCTGCCCAGCTTGAATCTGAGAAAATCCTTACTGTTTTGTCATCATTCTTTCTGAAAATTAACCCATGACCTAGTGTCATTTTTTAAGCATCTTAGAATTCTATTCACAGCCTCTGAGTATTATTCCCTTGGATCATTCATATATTGACTCACTATGCTGACAGGAAATGTGATATCAGGTCTAGTAAGTGATGAATAAATGAGTTTACCTGGACTTTAAAATTCTTTTCTCCTTAGTTTAAGGTTTGCTTACATGAAAGTTTCTATCGGTTTGCATCCCTTTATTTCAGTTTCAGATAATAGATCAAGGATACATTTCCTTTGATTTATCAATATTCCTTGTTTCGACCTTGCAACTTCCATCCTTAGAAAATATCGTAGAGTACCCAAGTCCTTTGTTTCAAATTCTTTTACAAGTAGCTTCTCCAGTCTTTCTATTTCCGTAAAATCATCATCTGTTAGAATGATATCATCCACATAGACAATTAAAATTGCCTTTTTGTTGTTCGAGGTTGTTTTGACAAATAAGGTTTGATCCGACTGACATTGCTTGTAACCATCCTAAATGATAACCTCTATAAATTTGTCGAACCAAGCTCTTGGAGATTTCTTAAGTTTATACAAGGACTTCAATAGTCTGCATGTTTTTCCTGTATTACTCTTCAACCAGGTAGAATTCACATATACACTTCTTCCTCCAAGTTCCCGTTTAGAAAGGCATTTTTTATGCCTTACTGATGTAATACCCAGTTTTCATTTACTGCCAATGACAGTAATACTATCACAGTATTAAGTTTTGCGACTGGAGAAAATGTTTCTTGATAATCAACTCCAAAGGATTGAGTAAATCCTTTTGCCACTAATCTCGCCTTGTATATTTCAATGCTACCATCGACTTTGTATTTCACCGTGAACACCCGTTTTCTACTGACTAGTTTCTTGTCATTTGGAAGATCAACTACAACCCAATTATTGTTGTTTTCTAAAGCTTTTAACTCATCTTCTACCGTCTTTTCCCACTTAGGATCTTTCAATGCTTCCTCCACTGTATTTGGAACAACAATGCTATTTACACTTACTGTCAATTTCTTAAAACACGACATTAGCTTTCCATATGCAACAAATCTATAAATCAAATACTTTGTGCATTTTCTTACTCATTTCATTTGAGCAATTGGCAAATCGTAATCATCAATTAAAACATTTAATTCAGTGGAAGAACTCTGATTACCTCCGTTATTCTCCAAAGGATTCTCGTTCGATTCCAATTCATGACAGTGTCTATGCTGTGTGGAAGACTCAGGATTTGGTTCAGGTATTGGTTTGGAACATGCCTTTGTTGACTTGTGTAAGTCAATAATTCGGTCTGAGATAATGGAAGTAAGCTTGTTTCAGTGCGTTGTTTTGGTAGTTGTGAAACAGTTGTTCGGTTTTCCTGGGGTGATTTTGAGGACTGATTCAGATGGATTAACTGGTTCAGTACCGGTGGTTGAACAAACGGAGCTGGCTACAAATAATCAAGAAAATTCCCAATTTAGAAACCCTATAGCTTCTCTATCTCCATCTTTTTCTCTCTCATTTATATTTTTATTTTTTTTCATATAAGAATCTTCTATCGTTGTTTCATCATTGTGTAGAGCCATATTTATCTCACTTCAAACACCATTGGATTCTTGGTGTTGTTTTGAGTCAACCTGTGTTCCATTTATTGTCGTTGTCACTGTCGTGGAGGGATGTGAGCTGAATAAAGTTTCAATCTTCGTAAAAACTAGCTCTTCATCGTTCACTGTCGTGAACCGAGCTTGGTAAGTAACTCAAAACCTAAATTTATTTATTTTAATTTTTTTCAAAAATTTTCAGCCACTAGGGCCACCGTACGAGCCCCCACGCACCACTCCTATGCATGGGGCTCCTCCACCACATGGAGGAGTGTTTTGGAAGCTGAGTTGGCCCAACCTGCCTTCTAACTCGTGTACCCAACGTAACCTAACTCTGAACTGCTCTAGCCCAAACCCTTTGGCCCAATCCAATCGAACTGAACTGAGTCAACAAAACCAGTCCAAATCAATCAAAATGAATCAATCTAGTCTGAACGAAAATTCACTAAGTCAAATCAAACCGAGCCAAGCTAAGTTGAATTGAGTCGAGCCATTGATTGATTATTGACCGATGTTAACCACCATTGATTGTCATTGACTTACGTTGAATTTAACCATTGACCAATATTGACTTTTTTTTAAAACCTCCATCTGAGTTTTTTGACAGCTTAAGTTCACTTTTGTAGTATGTTTTGCCAAATTCTAACTTTAAGGCCCTAAAATAAGCTCGTTAACCGAAAAATGCATTAATAGCTTTAGTATTTTAATATGATTATTGGATTTTGAATATATAATTGATTTGGGAACATATTTTTATGAAGGTACTAATGTTTACCATGATCAAGGATCGACTAGATTCGATACTTCTTGTCCAACATATCCATATGATTTGTGCACTTTAAGAGTTACTGGTAGGTTTTCATAAATTATTTAAATAAGTTTATAATTCCTTATATTAGAATAGTAATTGAATTTCCTTTTGTATTGAGGTTCTAGTACTGTCATAGATCGTGATAGGCAAACCCAACAACAGGCTATTCTGTTAGACTTCTTAGACCGATACATGTGTGTTCCTAGTGGAGTTATATTACTGTTTTGATTTATTTATCTAAACTTCTCTAGAATTCTAATGATATTGGATATTTTGATAGCATGATATCTAATTTACTGTATGTCTTGGGTTTGATATTTGATTTACAATATATCTTCACCATGATCTCTAGTTATCTTATTTCTTAATATGATTTTAAATTATGGAAATGTTTTCATGTTTTAGGAAATTAAACTATCGTTTTCACTTAAATACATGCATTTTTATTATTATCATGGGGGTACTATTAGAGTAATTATATTAGGCTTAGTCTATGACTTATAAGACCTTACTGCAGGCTCCTATGCTTTGTGCATAGGGTAAGTCCTTATCGCAAGTTCTTATGCTATAAGATCCTTACCAATTGTACAAGTGGTCGTATGTTTTAGGGGAACCTGAACATTCTGGTGTTCGGATGGGGGTAATGATCATGTTTTTAAAGCATATTTTCTAAATAAATTTTATCGAATTGTTTAACATTTTTTTGTTTTTATACACCTTAAGGAGAACACTGAGTTTTTTAGTTCTCCCTCTTTAATTTTTACCCTTTTTAGATATTACCAGAAAATAGGCTAGCAATTGTACCTATAGTATATCACTATATGTCCATTTTTATTATATTTTGGTGAAATGAGTTTTTACTATTGTCTTCGTATGTATGTATTATCGATATTTGTTTTAGGCATATTTTTATATGATTTCTAATGATAGTACCTTTATATGCTTATCTTATGGACTTTACTAATTAGATAGTTTCATAGTATATTATTAAAAACATCTTTATTTATTATTATTGATTTTGAATATTTTATACATGAAAGATTTTTTTGGGATGTGATATGTGATTGACTAGATCTGGTTGTAACGTTTTGGCCAGGTTTAGGAGTTTACATTTTGTAACAACCTAATTTGATACGACACACAGTCGACTGATTAGAACGACACACAAGACCACTAGAGCGGCCAACCCAAAAATTTCACTTTTAAAACGACTATAAAATAATAATCAATAACCATTTAAGTTATATAAATAAAAAATAAATATATGTTTATAGTACAGGGAACTCCCAAAATAAGTATCTTAAAATAATACAAATGAGTATCAAATTAGTTACAACTTGAATACATGGAGGTTTATGAATAATACATGCCCTCTAAATGAGTAAGACTCAAGACGTACTTTAACTGCTTGGTTGTTTAGAACGTCTGCAAAGCGACTTGCTCCTCAAGTGTTCCTCCTAACACTTGCAAACGAAAACAAAATTCTGAATGCTAAGCTTATTAGCCCAGTGTCACACTAACAACGAAATCATACTAAGAGTGTTCCTCGATGCTCATGCTATCAAATGCAATAAATAAAGTGAGTATGCTCGCATACTTATGCTACCCTAGGGTAGACATCATGGTACCATTGAGGGATTACTGCATCTTGGAGATTGCACAGTCCTCTAGTCTACCTAGGGTGAGGATCCGAAATCACTACATCAGATACAACACCCAACTAACCCACCCCTTACGAGCGTTGAGGCCTTATGCAATGGTTAGTCTCAAGTGCCTTGTGTTAGGATCCATGGCACTGCGAAAACAAAAACTCGACGGTCTCACCAGCGATCCAAGTCCGCAAAATTAAAATCGGGAGGAAGGATGCGAATACTTACAATGGGTTCCTTGAAAAACAACAAAGGCATCAGCGACTAATAATGATCACGAACGGTTCGAATCATAAGCCTCCACGAAAACACGTCCCGGCCTCTACTTAGTTCACCCGACTAAGAGCAAAATTTATTTTTCCCAAAAACAGTTTTGAGAAAAACGGTTGAAGAAGCATTGTTTCTAGATATTGCCTCAATTTAAATATATCAGCTACCCTAACATATTAGGGATTTTAAGTTATTTCGAATTAATAAAAATCTTATTTAATTAATTCAAATTAAATATCCATTAAAGACTTATAATCTGAATTACAATCTTTAATGTTTATTTAAATTCTTATTTAATTATTCTGAATTAAATATAGATTAAAAGAGTTATAATCAAAATTACATTTTTTTAATGTTTACTTACTATATTCGGGATAATTAAAATCATATGTATATCAAATATACATATATTATCTCTAGATATATTTTAGTAACATACAACCAATTGTACATCTTTGCTCATTTCAATCCTAGGGTGTGACCCTGTAGGTTCTTGTAACGTTAATAGTAATTATTAGAACAATTCAAATATTACATACAATGAGTGATATCTAGCAATATATCATTGTCACCTAAGTTACAAGAAATTATGATTCGACATATCATCTTCGTGATTAACTCTTTTATGTATTACATCCTTTTGTCATTTATATCTAGAATAGGCACAAGTCTTGGAATAGTCACACTTGTATAGCCCATCTATTGTTTCTTGATATCTAGAGTATACTATAATTAACTAATAATTTTTTATATCTCATATCAACTTATTCGAGCATGGTCATGGATTTCTAGTCTCACTCAATCAAGTAGCCTGTGATATATTTCCTATTATGTAGGAAGGACAAATCCTATCTTAATCATACGCACCCCACTCCCCATTACATATATCGAGATATATTCAATAACAGTCTTTATAGTGCAACCAGTTACAGATCATGTTTAACCGTATCAAAACATACAACAATATATGTTGAGATAACATTGATCTCAAGTCTGAGGATCATACATATAGTCATCACCATGAGCAATGTTTGTGTTCATTTATTTATTTTTGAAGGTGTTCGGTTCGTGTTCGTTTAAATTTTCAATATCGTGTTCATGTTCATTTATTTATTTTTGAATGTGTTTGTGTTCGTTTATTTATTGTTCACAAACATGTTTATTTAATAATCGCAAGCATGTTCATTTATATGTTCACGAACATGTTCGTTTAGCGTTCGTTTAATGTTCACGAACGTGTTCATGATCGTTTAGTGTTCATTTAGCATTGTTTTAGTGTTTGTTTATAGTTGTTTATATATTCAATTTTTAGTTTCATTTGCAAGCTAAAGAAAAAATGATAAAATTACACCATTGCTGCTTAAACTTCTTAAAATTCATAGTTTAAAATGCAACTTTTATCATGTGTTTTTAATCCTTATCTTCACCAATATTTAAAATGTAAAAAAATAAAAGGAAAAAGAGAATCGGGTAAACAAGTTTGTTCATGAACATAGATGAACGAGTTGATAAACGAGCTTGTAAACAAGCTTATAAACAAGCTGATAAACGAGTTCATAAATGAGTTTGTTCGTGAATATAAACGAACCAAACATACATTTGTTCGTGTTCATTTGTTTATTAAATGAACATAAATTTTTTGTTCATATTCGTTTATTTAGCTTAACAAACAAACATAAACGGACATTATATGAACGATTTATGAACAGTTCACCAAACGCTTTGTTCATTTATACCCTAAGTGAGACCGCTTGGAATTCTAGATACGCTTTACCTCATATTTACAAGATTCTTCCAATAACCACGCTCCTTCAAATTTAAAGTACCAGTGTCAGTTGTCCTTCGTACTCCCATAAGTAGTGGATAATGATCTGAAAATGAGTGAGTTTCAGTGAATTGGCCACGGCGACCGGCAACTTCAGACGAGAATGTTTGATAGGGGAAGGTGGATTTGGGGGAGTTTACAAGGGAAAACTTGATAAAATTTCCCAGGTAAAAAAACATTTGCCTTCATTCATTAGCTTATATAAAAGGAAGTTGTTTGGTTACCATGGGTTTACTTTACCTGCCTCCATTTTTAGGTTGTGGGAGTGAAGCAGCTGGATCGAAATGGATTACAAGGAAATAGAGTTTCTTATTGAGGTGTTGATGCTAAACCGATTGCACCATCCCAACCTTGTCAATCTCATCGGCTATTGTTCCGATGGAGATCAAAGACTTCTGGTTTATGAATACATGCCTTTGGATGTGTCTAGGAACATTTACTCGGTACTTCATTTTCATTTCATCTCTTGCGTATTAGATTAAGCATAATATCATAATTACTAACGATTTGTACGAATGATCATTATGTTTCATTTTTTAGAACATTTTGATCTTTTATTTTTTTCTATCAAAATGACCTATGTAGATAAAATTCGTTAATCAACTAACAACACATTATTGATGTAATATATTCACATGTGTCAAATTACTTATGTATCAATTGTCATATCACTCAAGATGATGAAGTGACACTTGACATGTCAACAATTAAACATATATAAAAATGTCAAGTTAACAACATGTGTTGACTGTGAGTGAATTAATGGTTTCCATCCAATAGTTTTGACTAAAAATTAAAACATTGAGGTTAAAATGCTAAAAAATATAAACTAAAGCGACCATTTTGACTAAAAATTAAAACGTTGGATACAGAAAGGAGGTAAAACCAACACTAATAGCATAGCATCAATTTTTGCTTGGTCAAGAGGACTTGCGCACATGTATTGTTTTGTTATTCTCAATCTAGTAATTGAGTTCATGTAGTCTGTTTTGTCGAAAGCTTGGAATTCTTAATGCGGTGCTTTAAGTTGGGGGTTAATTTCCCTTGGAAACTGGAAATTCTTGATGAACAAACAATGTGCAGGAAAAAACACAATAGTTTAAAATCCTTACTTTTAGAATTTGTAAATAGGCATAACAGTAGGTAAAAGAATCTCTTTCATTTTCAATAATTTGATTACAACTTTAGGGACCTATATTATATATATTCAAGAGTCTTAATAGGAAAGTCAACTATACAAGAAATATGGAAACACTTATAAGTTAGCCTATAAATTTGACACAAATTTGTAAAACTTTAGGGACCTATATTATATATATTCAAGAGTCTTAATAGGAAAGTCAACTATACAAGAAATATGGAAACACTTATAAGTTAGCCTATAAATTTGACACAAATTTGTAAACAATCTGTCCATATCAAACAAGGTAAATACTTGAAACGGTGTCGTACTTCATTGTAATAGATATCGTTTCGGTTCGGTTCGGTTTAGATCGGTTCTGGATTTTCAAACTGAAACCGAACCAAACCGAACCGATCAGTTTTAAAAAAAAATGGAACACACTAAATCGGTTTTGGTTTTTTTCGGTTATCGATTTTTTGGATCGGTTTTCAGTTATTTTTTTGGATCGGATTGGATCTGAACACCCTTACTTGCAAGGGGAGGCAACTGTACGTCCACCGATGAGCGACGTGGTCATGGCTCTAAGTTTCATCGGAAACGGTCCACCATTTACAAACACCGATGTTCCCTTATCGGATCCTTCCTTATGCCAACAGTGGTCCAATCCTTTTCAGACCGGATCTGGAACCCGACCTGAACCGACCCGAGATCCACTGGAGCCCGACCTGAATTGCAATAGTTAGGGTTTGCAAACCTTAACTCTTATCATTTCCCTTCTCAGCGCTGTAACAACCACACACTCAAAGAACGAGTCAAGCCAACAACAACCCCCGAGTTCTCCAGCGAAGTGATTTCGTGGACTCAACAACCAACAAACAAAGAATTTTAGTTTACATAGGACTCAAAAACGTACTAAAAATAGTCTTTTCTAAGACTATAAATATGTATATAAACAACATGAAAAGGGGGAGGAAAATACGAAAAAAGCAAAGAAATCGGAAGCAAAGTTTTGTAATTTTCGAAAGTAAAGAGAAATAAAAAGGTACTATTTTTACCTTCGTTAAGTCGTCTTTTGGCTTGCATACATGTCTCGTTTTCTTTTTTGATTCGAAAAAGCTCTCAGGAAAGAGTTGGCCGATGATCGGGGGGAGGGCGATTGAGATTTTCAATCTCAGATCTAGCCTTCCCCGAGGCGAGGCGGTGGCCGGAATCTAGGTTTGGTGGTCGTGTTCTTCATTTTCATGAAGAACACGTTGAATGCACCAGAGAAAATTAAAAGGGGAGGGGGCTTGATTGGTTTGGAAAGTGGAGAAATGAGAAGGGTTGTTTATTTTTTGGGTTTTATAGTGACCCACCGATTTGACCCGTGGCCCGATCCAGCTCCCCAGGATCCACGTGTTTTCAATTAAAAGGGGGAATTATGTTTTCAGTCCCTCGCTTGCTTCAAGGATATATTTTGACCCCGATTTCCTTTTAATTTTTACCCTCAATTTTATTTTTATTTTAATTTAGTTCTTTTTTACATTTTCACGTTTTTTAAAAAATTATCATATTCTATTATATATGTATATATATTTTATATCATTATTTTATTTTATTTTATTTTTTATTTATTCATTTTTTGGGTTTTTTGTTTCTGTTTTTATTATTTTTTTCTCTAACATCTTATTTTTATATTTATACATATATGTTTTTATTATTATATATATTTTATTTTATTTATCTTATTTATTTTTTATATTTTTTTACTATTTTTCATTATTTTTTTCCTAACGTTATATATATATATATATATATATATATATATATATATATATATTTGTTTATTTTTTATTATTTGTTTTTACCTAACATTCTTTTATATATATTATCATAAATGTTTTTTTCTTTATTTTATTTATTAAATACTATATATATATATATCTACGAGGGCTCCCTATTTTTTCCCCTCCTTACCCAAAGTATTCCCTCATGAGATAATTAAAGGGGGGGGTTTAGGTACTAGGTGGATATTAAGTGATATTTTTTCTTTTTTTATTATTCTATTTTTAACTAACATTTATATATATATATATATTATTTTTTTATAATTTTATTTTCTATTTTATTTTCTTTTGTTTCAGTTTTTTTAGTTTTATTTGATTCCATTTTTTATTTTCATTTTCATCTTATTCTATTTTACTTTATTTCTTTTATTATTTTTCTTTTTACTTTACTTTACTTTACTTTTATTTTTTATTTTATTATTTATTATTTATCTACTTTTAGGTTTTTTATTTTACTTTTTATTTATTTATTGGAGTAATAGTCTATGTTTAATTTTGCAATTAGTACTTCCATGTTTATGCATTTTTTTTTCTTTCTTTTTACTTTCAATTTGATTGCTCTTGATTTGCTTTGTTTTTATTTTATTCCTTTTAATTCATCAACATGCATTTTTTAATTTGATTCTACACTTTACTACATCTAACACTTTCTTGACTTTTTTAAAAAGGTATGTTTGTAAATCCATTAAAGGTAAATAATTTGGATCATATTTTACTATTTTTTAACTTATCATTTTCTTAATTAAGACAACTGGAAATTAATTAGTACTGAAAGGGCAGTTTAAGGGGACTAATCCTTCCTTGACTGTAACTAACTCCCGAATCCGACATATCTTTGGTAAGATGCAGATCAGGTAAGAAATCAAGGTATCCGATCAACCCTTTTTGTTCTTAAAATAAATGATCGATGGTGACTCTAACCATTTCATCCTAGTCTAAGCCCAATTCTGGGCCCACCCAAAAGACGACCGTGACAGCTTGGCAACTCTGCTGGGGACAGGTAAGTGAGTCAGGCTTAGGGTTAATTTCCAGTTGTCTTTTTAATGAAAATGGTAAGTTTAAATTTTAAGGTAACTTTTTTGATCCTTAATACTTAATTTTGATTATCTTTTCAAATAAATAGTTGTAATGACGATTTCTTTCAGTGGTTTCTGCTTATCAAACTTGTTTTTCCATCTAAGGCTCTATTCCCCTGCTCCAAACCTGATTTTAAATAGGGGTGAAAGTGACGCTTTTGTGAGAATTTATTCTCCGTATGGGCCTAGCAAATAAACTTCAGGATTCATATACCTTATACCTTCGTGTGAATTTATTCTCCGTATGAGAATAAGGAAATGTATCCTCTTGAGTTTAACTTAGTCCACATAATCTTGTAATGGCTCAGGACTAAGGGTCTGACAAGCCCAAGGAAGCACCAGCAAGGAGAACTCGGGTACCTTTCTTTAGAACCTTAATCGGGAGAATACAGAGAATTGGAGCTCACCCTAAAATCTCATTTCAAACCCTAGGCTGCTTTGAGATTATTTCCTGCTTTATTTTCTATTCAAAGCATGTGAACTAGAAATTTATGCGGTTAGAACTGTTTCAAAATTAACATGTGGGATAGAGATCATGCCCGGGTAGGAATAATAAGCATGTGGGGTAGGACTTTTATTTTCATTATTGTTTTGATTATTATCCTTACCTCACTAACTCTTTCCTTTCATTTTTGTTCTCTTTCATTTTATTTTTTATCATTTGCATCATTCAAAAGAGGTGTTGATCCACAAAAGCGTGTTCGTTAAACATAAATAATTTGCATTAATGGACAAAGGGGTTGTAATACAAGAGGTGAAAAACGCAGAGGTTTGGTTATGGTCAGGGAGACAATCTGCAGGACAATTCAACCAATAAGACATGGTACCCGTAATTGAAGAACATGCCACTCAGTTGCATTGTAAAGAATTCATAATGGACCGGGATTTACACCGAGCACACCAAAGTCAACCTTTTGAGCTGGAAAAGGTTGTAGGGGAAGACAAGAAAAATGTTACTGACCTAGGGTGTCCCTTCAAAGACAATAAGAACAATATGGAAAAATGATAGCTAAAACTGGAGGCCATTGTTAACAAATTCAAGAAACAAGTAGATAAACTTCGGATAGTTCCTATAGATGGAGGGCTCCAATGGTGTTGTCGTTAGGGGACAGACTCAGCAGAGAATGAAAACCAGAGATGCAATCATTTGAGACTTCTTGGGAAAAGTACAAAAAGCATCTTAGGGAGGCCAAAACGATTCGACAGGGTATTCAACCGGTGACAGAAGAAGGCGGAAGATGAATTAACCTGTTAGAAGTTGTTCGGTGTCTAGAACAATATACCTTTAAAATGTTTTTGTCTCTTAAGAAATAACACTTTTGTCCCCAAAAAGGATTATTTATAATAACAGACACATTTTTGATCAATGCCTTGAACATTTCATGCATCATGCATTTAGACATTATTTACATTTTGTTATTTTCATTTCTTTACATTCGCATTAACTAACAGAAGAATGTCTCATCAAAAAAGGGAATAAATTCTCGATATACCACCTCAAGCATTGGACACACCCCATCCATATAACACCTACTCAAAAAAGAAGAAGATGGATGTAAGAATCGCTCAACTCGAGGAGATTATGTTGAAATTAGAGACAGAGCTAGAAGATAAGATAAACCAGAATAGTCAAATACCCTGGATATGATCACGAAGAGCTAAGAGTCCTTGGTCGACCAGATCGTGGCTGTAACACCCCAATTTAGGGGCTAAAATTTAGAAATTATAAAGTGGTGGATTTAATTGGTATTTTGAAAGAAACGGTGGATTAGATTGAATAATTTCAAAATTGGCAGACCATTTTAAGAAGTGAAGGAAGTTCAGTGGCTAAACTCATGGTTTACCCATATTTTATTTTGGGAGAATTATAACACCCATTTCCCGTATGTTTTGCAAATTAATTTCCCAGTTTCCCTCTCCCTTCAACCCTCCTTTGATCTCCGATCTACTCGCCGTCTGACCTCCGATCGACGAGCCAAAACCACCATCGTGTTCGTTGTCGAGCGAGGAACAAAACCCCTCAAACCTTTCGTCGTGAATCGTCACCGTTCGTCGTGAATTTCAGTCGGAAGTATCGTCGGTAATAACTCGGTTTTAGTTGGTTTTTCATCGATTCACGACGATCGGGTCATCCGTTTATGACACCTCCCGCACCATCGTGTTCGTTGCATCGTTCCGAGTTCGCCGGTGTCATCCTTGGTCTCCGTTAACGGTGACGCGTGAGGAGGTGAAGCGGTCAAAGTTTCCGATTTGTTGAAATCGAGCTCTCCGCCGTTCAAAATTATGAACCGAGCTTTGTAAGTATCTCAAAATCGCTCAAAATAATTTTTAGAAATTTTTCCGGGATTTTATCACTATTCACGCGCCCCCACGCGCCGCCACTACGCGTGGGGAAGAAAAAAATGACCGGTTTGACCGGTTTTGGTGCATAGATGACCGGTTTGACCGGTCACAACCCGACCCGACCCGTTGACCCGACCCGACCCGTTGACCCGACCCGTTGACTCGACCCGTTGACCGTTAACCCGTTGACCGGCGTTGACGAATGTTGACCAAAAATTTAACCGGCTTTGACCGGGCATTAAACGACCTTTGACTTCGACCGAGTATACCTATCCTGACATTTTTTGACGTTCCAAATCCGATTCCGCTGTCCGTTTTTCGAAATTCAAACTCGAAGGCCTTGAAATTGCCGGTCAAACCCGTTGACTTTGATTTTGACCAAAAATTCCAAATTTTTGAAAAGTCATATTTTATGCTTTCGACGTCCTGAATCCGAATCCGAAGTCTGTTTCGCCAAATTCGAACCCGGTAAGCCGTCATTCACTGATTTATCACCCGATTCAATTAGTTTATCGTAATTAAGCTCCGTTTCTGATATAATTTATGTTGATATGTATCTGAGGAATTATTGGAAGTTGAATTGAAGATCAAAGGCGTTCGAATGGAATTTTTATGGTCAATCAGTATTACACGGAAATCGAGGTAATACTTTACTACCTCTTTATGCTTTATGGAATATGTGAATATTGGTAAATGCATGATTAAGATAATGTTGTTCTCATTTGTGTAGTTAATTAGTTTCTACACTCGATCTGAATACGGTAAAAGGGTTCAGTACTTGATTATGGTTCAGATGATTTCTATAAGAAATTGAGGGATTGTTAGAATTAAATTACAAGTTTTGTGCTTAGTGATAAAGAAATCAACATGGGTTTGTAACTTATAGTTTATTTCATCAAAGGTTAAATGTTAAAGGTACTTGGATGGGAAATTATGATAATACTCCGGTAGGGTAAAATTACGAAAATACCCTTAAGTTGGAAAATGACAAGAATTATCTCTGGAAGTGGATTAATAAATCTGAAAAGAATTATTGATCTACTAAAACTGTTGTTGTACATAAGAAATGTTAGTTTTACTTGGAAATTATGGATAACCGGTTTTTAACCCCAAGAAGGTTTATGCTAGATACTAGAAGTCTTTTAAGAAATCATTTCAAGATCAAAGAATGTTCGAGGAAGCAATTAATCATAGGATCTCTATATTATATTATTTTCGTTAAGAGCTAATATCGAAATTATCTGGTTAAGAAATTACGAAAATGCCCTTGAGAGATAAAATAATCTGAATTGACCCTGAATGAGAAAGTACTTTGAGGATTTGTACTTAACTCGATTAAGTACAAATTTAATTGTTAAGATCCTGTCTTTGTACAGAAAAATTTATGATATTCCATTTGTAAAATCTGAGAAGACACTTGACCCGAAAATATTCGAATAATGAGTAAATACTTGAAGAGTAATTTATCGGGGGTATTCTACTGTTAGAATTGTTTGAAAGGACTGAAGTAAATGATAATATTGAATTAAATAATAAGATCGGATGTCATGAAAAGATTAAAATACCGTAGATCTATAAAATGACCAAAATACCCCTGTAATGTAAATGACTCAAGAATGACACCAAGCTCAGGAATGATTGGGTATCCTCGAGCTCTGAAATGAATGGAATAAAATTGAACACCAAAATTACCAAAATACCCTTATGGCCTATATTAAGTAAATGTATTGGATAAATTAAGGAATCCAAATAAGCATAGGTGTTGGACTACCTTTAAAAAGTTATGGAACACAACTTAAGTAAGACGATCAACTTTAATGATATGTCAGTACCTGAACGACATAGATATTACTTGAATGCGTGTTTGTCTACTCAAGTTTAGCTCGATGATAATTTTAGAAGTATTCAGCTCAGCTCAACTCTAGATCGCATTCAGTATTAAGAATTGGACGTTTGTTCGACAAATCAACCAAGAAGACCAAATTGAATGAATCTGAAGTACAATATATATCTGAAATTCAGGAACGTTTGTATTACTATGGAAAATCCCGAAGTAACTAGAATGGACTTGAATGCTAAATGAACTAAGTAACTTCAATGACTGAGGATTAAGTAAGTGATTAGGATAAGCCTGGAAATTCGGATGAATTTACATGATGTATCGTCCTTATGGAACATGAACTACAAATCAAGCACGCCAGTATTTCATGATATCGTGGAAGCTTGGAAATGAAATAAAGACCATTGGAATATCTATTCAGCGATGATTCTGAAGATGATCTATGGACAAGAATTTGTGGTATTAAAGTGTAAATACCCTAGAAGGAAAATGAATTGACCAGTCGACATAGATTATTAAGGTTCTGAATCTTCGTTATCAAGTTGTTCGATTATCCGATCAATTGACATGGATGTAAAGGATTCTGAATACCCTTCTGATTACGTACAACTTCTGAAAACTGTCTGAATAAGATAATATCCTGATAATTCACATTCTGAATAACTGATGATTCTGTCAGTTAATGAACTCTTCCAATAGTGATTCTAAATTCCAACATTCTATCGACATACTAAAGAACTGTGTTTCTCTGCCTGATACAGTACCTCTAAATAATACCTGTAAACTCTAGTGTGTTCCCTAATTACATGAATGTTTTTATCTGATTTCAAATTTGAATTTAGTTATGATACCTGACCTGGATTCTGATCTGATATTGACATGGATTCTGATCTGATACATGACCTGGATTCTGATATAATACTTGACTTGAATTATGTTTTGATTTTTGATATATTTATTTACGTACGAAACATGTTTTATTGGGGGGTATTGTTAGAGGAAGGTTACTTGGAGGCTCCTCGGCTTTGTGCTCAGGGCCTTACTTGCAGGCTCCTCGGCTTTGTGCTCAGGGCCTTACTATTCGTGACGGGGTTGTATGGTTCTGGGGAACCTACACATTTTGTTCGTGACGGATGGGGGTATATATATATATATATATATGTTTTAAAAGATCTGAAAAGTTACATGGTTTTTGGGAACACACTAGATAACCTATTCTGATCTCCTGAACTCAGTCATCCGAAATTATTTATCTGAACTGAAAGCTCATTGTCCGTTAGCACCTGAAATATCAGTAGGATCCCTGCTCAGTATAAAAATCTGTAAATATATGAACCAATAAGGAAATGCATATTTATCTATATTTGCACGTTCTTCAGCATCATCTGGTAGTTTTGTATTACTGAGCTTTCCAAAGCTCACTCTATTACTCACCTTTTCAGGTTAAAAGAATTGTACCAGTGCATCTATCGACTTCAGTAAGGGAGTTCTTTCGGCGTTGTTGCAGAGTATGGTACATGTGATTAGGGGGCATATAATTGTATTTTGATTTATATATGAGTCTGAAAATCTGTTTTATTTTTTAAATAGCGACAAATGATTTTATAAGTTTGCATGTTCTGATAAAAAGTTTTAAATTTTCTGCTATTTTTACAGTGGGTCGCTTCGATGGCCCTAATGTGACACCCCGGATCGGATTTGGTTACCCTTATCGGTCTGTGGGGGTTACATTTAGTGGTATCAGAGCTATGGTTTGAGTTAAAATTTTCAAGTTAGACCGGCCGGTCGATTGTCAAAATATGTCTGATCAATACATGCCCCTAGACTGCAATCGTACCTCTCTGAGCCAGAACTCCAGGGTTGAGTCCCTATCTGTAGCGAGTAAACCAAAGTTTCTATCTGTTAAGGCTATACTTGTACAAAAAGAAATACCAGTAACATCTGTCTAAACGTTGTGAAGTACCTCACGAGCCATGTGAGAGTTATTCATCTGAGAAATTCTGACTCGACTCCGGAAATGAAATTGGGATATGCTACTACTCTATGAGCCTATTCTCATGACAAAGACTGAATTGATTACTCAAGGAAATTTTCGTTCGGATTCTTTTATTGAAATGAGATATAGTTCTGATAAGAATGTATACTCAACTGGTTAAGGATTAGTGGAGAATTGTATTTCTATAAAAGCTACATGAAAGATATGAAGAACTGATGGAAGTTTCATTTATGCAATTATGTGACATTAATGAATTTCGAGGACGAAATTCTTTTAAGGAGGGGAGAATTGTAACATCCCAATTTAGGGGCTAAAATTTAGAAATTATAAAGTGGTGGATTTAATTGGTATTTTGAAAGAAACGGTGGATTAAATTGAATAATTTCAAAATTGGCAGACCGTTTTAAGAAGTGAAGGAAGTTCAGTGGCTAAACTCATGGTTTACCCATATTTTATTTTGAGAGAATTATAACCCCCATTTCCCGTATGTTTTGCAGATTAATTTCCCAGTTTCCCTCTCCCTTCAACCCTCCTTTGATCTTCGATCTACTCGCCGTCTGACCTCCGATCGACGAGCCGAAACCACCATCGTGTTCGTTGTCGAGCGAGGAACAAAACCCCTTAAACCTTTAGTCGTGAATCGTCACCGTTCGTCGTGAATTTCAGTCGGAAGTATCGTCGGTAATAACTCAGTTTTAGTTGGTTTTTCATCGATTCACGACGATCGGGTCATCGTTTACGATACCTCCCGCACCATCGTGTTCGTTGCATCGTTCCGAGTTCGCCGGTGTCATCCTTGGTCTCCGTTGACGGCGGCGCGTGAGGAGGTAAGCGGTCAAAGTTTCTGATTTGTTGAAATCGAGCTCTCCGCCGTTCAAAATATGAACCAAGCTTTGTAAGTATCTCGAAATCGCTCAAAATAATTTTTAGAAATTTTTCTGGGATTTTATCACTGTTCACGCGCCGCCACTACGCTGGGGAAGAAAAAAATGATCGGTTTGACCGGTTTTGGTGCATAGTTGACTGGTTTGACCGGTCACAACCCGACCCGACCCGTTGACCCGACCCGTTGACTCGACCCGTTGACCGTTGACCATTGACCGGCGTTGACCAAAACTTTGACCGGCTTTGACCGGGCATTAAACGACCTTTGACTTCGACCGAGTATACCTATCCTGACATTTTTCAACGTTCCAAATCCGATTCCGCTGTCCGTTTTTCGAAATTCGAACCCGAAGGCCTCGAAATTGCCGGTCAAACCCGTTGACTTTGATTTTGACCGAAAATTCCAAATTTTGAAAAGTCATATTTTATGCTTTCGACGTCCTGAATCCGAATCCGAAGTCCGTTTCACCAAATTCGAACCCGGTAAGCCGTCATTCACTGATTTATCACCCGATTCGATCAGTTTATCGTAATTAAGCTCCGTTTCTGATATAATTTATGTTGATATGTATCTGAGGAATTATTGGAAGTTGAATTGAATATCAAAGGCGTTCGAATGGAATTTTTATGGTCAATCAGTATTGCACGGAAATCGAGGTAATACTTTACTTCCTCTTTATGCTTTATGGAACATGTGAATATTGGTAAATGCATGATTAAGATAATATTGGTCTCATTTGTGTAGTTAATTAGTTTCTACACTCGATCTGAATACGATAAAAGGGTTCAGTACTTGATTATGGTTCAGATGATTTCTATAAGAAATTGAGGGATTGTTAGAATTAAATTACAAGTTTTGTGCTTAGTGATAAAGAAATCAACATGGGTTTGTAACTTATAGTTTATTTCATCAAAGGTTAAATGTTAAAGGTACTTGGATGGGAAATTATGATAATACTCTGGTAGGGTAAAATTACGAAAATACCCTTAAGTTGGAAAATGACAAGAATTGTCTCTGGAAGTGGATTAATAAATCTGAAAAGAATTATTGATCTATTAAAACTGTTGATGTACATAAGAAATGTTAGTTTTACTTGGAAATTATGGATAACCGGTTTTTAACCCCAAGAAGGTTTATGCTAGATACTAGAAGTCTTTTAAGGAATCATTTCAAGATCAAAGAATGTTCGAGGAAGCAATTAATCATAGGATCTCTATATTATATTATTTTCGTTAAGAGCTAATATCGAAATTATCTGGTTAAGAAATTACGAAAATGCCCTTGAGAGATAAAATAGTCTGAATTGACCCTGAATGAGAAAGAACTTTGAGGATTTGTACTTAACTCGATTAAGTACAAATTTAATTGTTAAGATCATGTCTTTGTACAGAAAAATTTATGATATTCAATTTGTAAAATCTGAGAAGACACTTGACCCGAAAATATTCGAATAATGAGTAAATACTTGAAGAGTAATTTATCGGGGGTATTCTACTGTTATAATTGTTTGAAAGGACTGAAGTAAATGATAATATTGAATTAAATAATAAGATCGGATGACAGTAAAAGATTGAAATATCGTAGATCTGTAAAATGACCAAAATACCCCTGTAATATAAATGACTCAAGAATGACACCAAGCTCAGGAATGATTGGGTATCCTCGAGCTCTGAAATGAATGGAATAAAATTGAACACCAAAATTACCAAAATACCCTTATGGCCTATATTAAGTAAATGTATTGGATTAATTAAGGAATCCAAATAAGCATAGGTGTTGGACTACCTTTAAAAAGTTATGGAACACAACTTAAGTAAGACGATCAACTTTAATGATATGTCAGTACCTGAACGACATAGATATTACTTGAATGCGTGTTTGTCTACTCAAGTTTAGCTCGATGATAATTTTAGAAGTATTCAGCTCAGCTCAACTCTAGATCGCATTCAGTATTAAGAATTGGACGTTTGTTCGACAAATCAACCAAGAAGACCAAATTGAATGAATCTGAAGTACAATATATATCTGAAATTCAGGAACGTTTGTATTACTATGGAAAATCCCGAAGTAACTGGAATGGACTTGAATGCTAAATGAACTAAGTAACTTCAATGACCGAGGATTAAGTAAGTGATTAGGATAAGCCTGGAAATTCGAATGAATTTACATGATGTATCGTCCTTATGGAACATGAACTACAAATCAAGCAGTCAGTATTTCATGATATCGTGGAAGCTTGGAAATGAAATAAAGACCATTGGAATATCTATTCAGCGATGATTCTGAAGATGATCTATGGACAAGAATTTGTGGTATTAAAGAGTAAATACCCTATAAGGAAAATGAATTGACCAGTCGACATAGATTATTAAGGTTCTGAATCTTCGTTATCAAGTTGTTCGATTATCCGATCAATTGACATGGATGTAAAGGATTCTGAATACCCTTCTGATTACGTACAACTTCTGAAAACTGTCTGAATAAGATAATATCCTGATAATTCACATTCTGAATAACTGATGATTCTGTCAGTTAATGAACTCTTCCAATAGTGATTCTAAATTCCAACATTCTATCGATATATTGAAGAACTGTGTTTCTCTGCCTGATACATTACCTCTAAATAATACCTGTAAACTCTAGTGTGTTCCCTAATTACATGAATGTTTTTATCTGATTTCAAATTTGAATTCTGTTATGATACCTGACCTGGATTCTGATCTGATATTGACATGGATTATGATCTGATACATGACCTGGATTCTGATATAATACTTGACTTGAATTATGTTTTGATTTTTGATATATCTGTTTACGTACGGAACATGTTTTATTGGGGGGTATTGTTGGAGGAAGATTACTTGGAGGCTCTCGGCTTTGTGCTCAGGCCTTACTTGCAGGCTCATCGGCTTTGTGCTCAGGGCCTTACTGTTCGTGACGGGGTTGTATGGTTCTGGGGAACCTACACATTTTGTTCGTGATGGATGGGGGTATATATATATATATATATATGTTTTAAAAGATCTGAAAAGTTACATGGTTTTTGGGAACACACTAGATAACCTATTCTGATCTCCTGAACTCAGTCATCCGAAATTATTTATCTGAACTGAAAGCTCATTGTCCGTTAGCACCTGAAATATCAGTAGGATCCCTGCTCAGTATAAAAATCTGTAAATATCTGAACCAATAAGGAAATGTATATTTATCTATATTTGCACGTTCTTCAGCATCATCTGGTAGTTTTGTATTACTGAGCTTTCCAAAGCTCACTCTATTACTCACATTTTCAGGTTAAAAGAATTGTACCAGTGCATCTATCGACTTCAGTAAGGGAGTTCTTTCGGCGTTGTTGCAGAGTATGGTACATGTGATTAGGGGGCATGTAATTGTATTTTGATTTATATATGAGTCTGAAAATCTTTTTATTTTTTAAATAGCGACAAATGATTTTATAAGTTTGCATGTTCTGATAAAAAGTTTTAAATTTTCTGCTATTTTTACAGTGGGTCGCTTCGGTGGCCCTAATGTGACACCCCGGATCGGATTTGGTTACCCTTATCGGTCTGTGGGGGTTACAGTGGCCATGTTATCTGGTTTACAACAAGCGAGTACACCAGGGGCAGGTTCGTCTGAAGGGGTAACTATACCACCAACCCCACAAGTGGTTGTCTCACCCGAAATCTTACCGGAACTTCAAAGGGACTCATCCGCTGCAAAAGCAAAGACCTCATCTGCTGTAAAGATACAGATTATTGTATCTAACCCTGAGAATAATCCGAGTTATTACTATATATTGGATTTAGACGAAGATGATGATAAGGAAAAGAAGATGGATGAGAAAATCAAACAATTAGAAGACCAAATAAATATAGTTAAAGGAGACCATGACTATTATGGAGTCGATGCCGCGAAACTCAGTCTAGTCCCAAACTTGGTTCTTCCTCCGAAATTCAAGTCCCAGAAATTCAAGAAGTTTGACGGGAACAGTTGTACATCCACTCACATCACCATGTTCTACCGAAAGATGACAGGATATGTAGGAAATGACCAACTCCTGATCCATTGCTTCTAGGAGAGTCTGTCGGGCTCAACAATCCGATGGTACAATCAGCTAAGCCGATCCCATATCTAGACTTGGAAGGATTTAGCCAAGTCATATTTGGAACAATACAAACACGTCAATGATATAAGGCCAGATCAAGTTATGCTACAAAGTATGGAGAAGAAGCATAACGAAAGTTTCAGACAATATGAACAGAAATGGAGGGATTTTGTTGTGCAATTTCATCTACCCTTGGATGAGAAGAAAACCCAAAAGCTCTTCATGCAAACACTAAAGGCTCCTTACTTCGGGCACTTGGTTGCAATCATATCTGGTAATTTTTTGGACTTAGTCATGGCTAGGGAAAAGGTAGAAATGACTATAAAGCAAGGTAAGATATAGAAAGGGGAGGCAAGCAAGAAACCTCCTATGAAAAAGAGGGATGGAGAGGTTAACAACGTCAACACCTACATCACTAAAAAAGTGTTACAATCTCCAACCCAAAATCAACTATAGTTGTACCGTTGGGTACTTCTATACGAGACTCGGGAGAACCTAGGAAGGAAAGAGAACGTTTCGACCCTATTCCCATGACATACAAAGAGATTTACCAATAACTTTTTGACACCCATGTAGTGTGACCATATCCGGTGGAACCATGAAGCCCCCATACCCCAAGTGGTATGATGAGAATGCTCATTGTGAATATCATGGCGGTGTCCCAGGGCACACTATTGAGAACAGTTACGTATTCAAGAGAATCGTGTAGAAGATGCGTAACAAGAACTAGATCGACTTCAAAAACTCGGGGGCATCCAAGTGAAAAGGAATATCATTTCATCATTTTCAACATTTTGTTTGAATTTGTTTTTCATTTTCTCAAGTTTTTTGTAAAGACATTTAAATAAATTTATGTTATTTTAAAGATGGCAATTAATCAAATTTGCAGACCTGAAATTCTTTGAATATCATTTGAATTAAATAAAGTTGTAAATGATTGGAATTGTAGATCTTTGATAAAGTAACATGATTAAAAGCCGATAAAACAAAGGATTTTGTCCTTACCCCAGAAGATACACTCGAACACTGAATCCTTCTCTTGTAAATAACCATTATACCCTTCTCCTCTCGTAGGGGAATGAACAAGAGGCTTGGTATTTAGGTATACATAGGAGCATACAACATGGGGCATCTTTTGCGTATGACATTATTATACTTTTTTTAAGATGTTCAATGATGATCATGATCTTTACAGATAGAATAGTCGAGTATGTGAATCTAGTTCAGGTCAGTTGCTTGGAAATTGAACTCTAAAGATGAGATTTCCTGAATTTCAACAACTCCTAGACTATAACAGGTTCTTCTCAACAAACTTAAGAAATTGAATCCGTATACCCAAATTATAATATTATATATACAATAAAGTTTGAACTGTCCCTCTAGAGCAATTGGTTAAACGCCCCAGCTTTATTGATAAGATTCAACTAGCCTGATAAAGGTCATTATAATACAATAAAGCTTGAGTTGTCCCTTTAAAGTAATTGGTTAAACGCCCCAGATTTATGGATAAGATTCAGCTAGCCTGATAAAGGTGATTATAATATTGAGCTGTCCCTCTAGAGCAATTGGTTAAACGCCCCGGCTTTATGGATTCAACTAGCCAGACAATGGCAAACTAAATCAAATTTATCTAAATAAGGAGTTTCGGTAAAGATGGACTAAGGGAGTTAAGGAACACCTGTTATAGTCAACTACACACGAGCACTTAGGAATTTCATTTTTAGACCGATATTTATGCACTGCCTTTTTTAGAGGAGCCTGCGAAGCTTGAACAAATTTAAGATTTTAGAGGACCAAAATAGAAGGCCTAGTAATTGATTATGCTAGTTACTTCATTTTGTCTGCATCCGATTAAAATACCAAGCCAAGAAATAGGGGCATGTTGCAATGCTCAAAAGGACCGAGAAAGAAATGCCATTTTGGGGGCCAAAATCTTAGAAAATAGGAAGCCAACCTAAAACTAACTTATCAACTTGGACATTTGTCAAAGAGCTATAACTCTGAAAGCATTAAAGAGCTATTGATTCTGTTGATTTTTTGTGAACTCATGTTTATGATTTGATTCGATTGTAAGCCTGAATTAAGGGATAATGTTTTACAAAATTCTTATGTTCTTATATCATTTCCCCTCTTAAAATAAGAAAAAGGAGAAAAACATTTTCAAACAGGATAGTCTCAAATGTGAAAGGTTGCAACCCGAGAAGAAAATGGGGCATGGTCGATTCCGAGGACAAAGACCAGATCGTCAGACAAAATGAGGCTCCATCTAAACTAGAACTAATTCATATTGCATGCATCTTAGACATACTTAAGAGCATCACATTTATCATTTTTTGCATACATAATTTTTGCAGCTTTTAGAGTCAAGTTTCGACTTCATGACGAAAGATACTCGATTCAAAAGCACCTTCAAAGATCGATGGTGGTCACTTAACTCTGTAGCGAGAAGCTACACCTTAACCAATTTTGATCTATTGAAAGACCGACAGATTTTAGAATCAAATTCAGACGGGTTCGAGAACCAATTCAGAGCGGATCCAATTCAGCTTAACTCAACGATGAGTGGCTAACTTTCAGTTAACGTCTTCAAGCCAGACTTCAACTCCATGACAGATGATATCTGGCTGACATAATTTGGCACTTGGCTTTCCCGTGAAGGGGAGTCATCTGAAGAACAATGACTGGCTTAGACCCATGAAGGGGAGCCATTTTTTCACTTAAAGGAACTATTTACAGCATAACTCAAGGCGAGAAGGGCTATCTTTCAACTAAAACCTTCGAGTTCGATTACATTCAGCTCAAAGACATATCAAATTTACAACATAACTAAGGCGAGAAGGGTTATATATCAATAAAGACCTTCGAGTTTGATTACATTTAGCTCAAAGGCATATCAAATTTGCAGCATAGCTTAAGGCTAGAAGGGCTATATGTCAACCAAAACGTTCGAGTTCGATTACATTCAGCTCAAGGAAATATCAAATTTACAACATAACTCAAGGCGAGAAGGGTTATCTGTCAATAAAGACCTTCGATTTCGATTACATTCAGCTCAAAGTTATATCAAATTTATAGCATAACTTAAGGCGAGAAAGGCTATCTGTCAACCAAAACCATCGAATTCGATTGCATCCATCTCAAAGGTATATCAAGTTTACAACATAAATCAAGGTGATAAGGGTTATATGTCAACAAAAACCTTCGAGTTCGATTATATTCAGCTCAAAGGCATATAAAATTTACAGCATAGCTCAAGGTGAGAAGGGCTATCTGTCAATAAAAACCTTCAAGTTCGATTACATTCAGCTCAAGGGCATATCAAATTTATAGCATAACTCAAGGCGAGAAGGGTTATTTGTCAACAAATACCTTCGAGTTTGATTCCATTTAGCTCAAGGGCATGTCAAATTTACAGCATAGCTTAAGTCGAGAAAAGCTATATGTCAACAAAAACTATCGAGTTCGATTCCATTCAGCTCGATGACACATCAACCGCATGGTAGCGTTGAGAAATTACTTTCTGGTTGAAGCTGAGGTATTCAAGTCAAGAAGAAGATATGGGGCAATCTCTCATCTTAGTACATCATAACATAAAGCGAGAATGGTTATCTGTCAATGAAAACTTTGAGTTCGATTCCATTCAGCTCGATGACATATCAATTACTTTCCGATTAAAGTTTAAACTGAGGTCTTTAAGTGAAGAAGAAGAACTGGGTTAGTTGTGCTTTAGCGACAAGAAATCATCTTCCAGCAACATAGCTTAAGTCGAGAAAAGCTATCTATCAACAAAAACTTTTGAGTTTGATTTCGTTTAGCTCAAGGTCCTATAAACCACATGGTGGAGTCAAGGAACTATTTTCCAGTTGAATTTTCAAACCAAGGTCTTTTCGAGAAAAAGACCAGAGTTGACTACAATTTGGCAACGAGAAGCCACATTCTGATTCAAATTCCGAACTATAACTTCAATTTCATATTGTTTCAAGACAGACTCAACTTCGGGACGCATGAGTCATCCGCAACTCAATTTGACAGGGAGTTATTCCTAATTGCTATATCAGAGTCAATTTCAACTCCATAAGGGAAGATATTAGACTTAGGGAACCTTTCATACCGAAAGAAAATTTGTGTCCTTTTATCTTTGTCCTATTTTTCTTTACACGAAAAAAGACAAAGAGGGGCAACTGTGGATACCAATTTTTGTCCGATTTCATATTTTATTTTTATTTTTATTATTTTATTATAGTATTATACACATGTTTATATTTACTTTATGTTTATTTGTTTTTAGGGCCCAAACATAATCCCATTACAAATGGTTACAAGCCCGAATCCACCAGTGGTACAATCACTTACAGATCGGATCTAGAACCAGACCTGAACCGACCCGAGATCCATTGGAGCCTAACCCAAACTATAATAGTTAGGGTTTGTAAACCCTAACTCTCATCATTTCCCTTCTCAACATTGCAACAACCATACGCTCAAAAAATGGGTCAAACTAACGGAAACCCCCGAGTTCTTCAGCGAAGTGATTTCGTGGACTTAACAACCAACAAACAAAGAATTTTAGTTTACATAGGACTAAAAACGTACTAAAAATAGTCTTTTCTAAGACTATAAATATTTATGTAAACAACACGAAAAGGGGGAGGAAAAATACGAAAAAAAGCAAAGAAATCGGAAGCAAAGTTTTTTAATTTTCAAAAGCAAAGAGAAATAAAAAAGGTACTATATTTAACTTCGTTCAGTCGTCTTTTGGCTTGCATACGTTGTCTTGTTTTCTTTTTTACCCAAAAAAGCTCTTGGGAAAGAGTTGGTCGATGATCGGGAGGAGGGCGACTGAGATTTTCAATCTCATATCGAGCCCTCCCCGAGGCGATTTTGTAAAAAAAATTTGATTTTTGAAAAGAGATGGTGAAAAGTTTTTGAAAAATCTAATTTTTTCTGGGACCACCGCCGATGAACGGTGGCTGACGAGGCGGTGTTCGGTCGGAATCTGGGTTTGGTGGTAGTGTTCTTCATGAAAATGAAGACCTATGGCAATCTTTCAGCTTAGTACAACATAACTCAAGGCGAGAAAGGTTATCTGTCAATGAAAACTTTCGAGTTCGATTCCATTCAGCTCGATGACGTATCAACTACTTTCCGGTTAAAGTTTAAACCGAGGTCTTTAAGTCAAGAAGAAGACCTGGGTTAGCTGTTCTTTAGCGATAAGAAACCATCTTCCAATGACATAGCTTAAGTCGAGAAAAGTTATCTATCAACGAAAACTTTTGAGTTCAATTTCGTTCAGCTCGAGGGCCTATCAACCACATGGTGGAGTCAATGAACTATTTTCCAGTCAAATTTTCAAACCAATGTCTTTAAATTGAGAAGAAGACCGAAGGTGACTATAATTTGGCAATACGAAGCCACATTCTGATTCAAATTTTGAACTACGAATTTAATTTCATATCGTTTCAAGACGGACTCGACTTCGCGACGCATGAGTCATCCGCAACTCAATTTGATAGGGAATTATTCCTAATTGAAATATCAGAGTCAATTTAAACTCCACAAGGGAAGATATTAGACTCAGGGACCCCTTCATACTGAATGAAAAATTGTGTCCTTTTATCTTTGTCATATTTTTCGTTACACGAAAAATGACAAAGAGGGGCAACTATGGATACCAATTTTCATCCGATTTCATATTTTATTTATATTTTTATTATTTTATTTTAGTATGATGCACATGTTTATATTTACTTTATGTTTTTTTATTTTTTAGGGCCCAAACATAATCCCATTACAAATGGTTACAAGCCCGAATCCAACAGTGGTCAAATCCCTTGCAGACCAGATCTGTAACCTGACTCTAACCGACTCGAGATCCACTGGATCGCGACCCAACTTTAACAGTTAGGGTTTACAAACCCTAACTCTCATTATTTCCCTACTCAGTGCGGCAAAAACCACACACTCAAAGAACAGGTCAAACTAAAGGTAATCCCCGAGTTCTCCGATGAAGTGATTTCGTGGACTTAATAACCAAAAAAAAAGAATTTTAGTTTACATAGGACTCAAAAACGTACTAAAAATAGTCTTTTCTAAGACTATAAATATGTATGTAAACAACACGAAAAATGGGGAGGAAAATAAGAAACAAAGAGCAAAGAAATCGAAAGCAAAGTTTTGTAATTTTCGAAAGCGAAGAGAAATAAAAAAGGTACTATTTTTACCTTCGTTCAGTGGTCTTTTGGCTTGCATACGTTGTCTCATTTTATTTTTTGACCCGAAAAAGCTCTCGGGAAAGAGTTGGCCGATGATCAGGGGGAGGGCGACTGGGATTTTCAATCTCAAATCTAGCCCTCCCCGAGGCGATTTTGTAAAAACAAAGTTGATTTTTTAAAAGATGAGGTAAAAAGCTTTTGAAAAACTAATTTTTTCTCCGAGACCACTGCCGATGAATGGTGGCCTGAGAGGCGGTGGCCGGCTGGAATATGGGTTTTGTGGTCGTGTTCTTCATTTTCATGAAAAACATGTTGAATGCTTTAGAGAAAATTAAAAGGGGATGTGGCTTGATCGGTTTGGAAAGTGGAGAAATGAGAAGGGTTTTTATTTTTTGGGTTTTATAGTGACCCACCGACCCGACTCGTGACCCGATCCAGCTCCCCAAGATCAACGTGTTTTCAATTAAAAGGGAGAATTACATTTTCAGTCCCTCACTTGCTTCAAGGATATATTTTAACCACGGTTTCCTTTTAATTTTTACCCTCTATTTTTTTTATTTTAATTTAGTCCTTTTATACATTTTCATGTTTTTTTAAATTTTTATCATATTCTATTATATATGTATATATATTTTATACCATTATTTTATTTTATTTTTTATATTATTTATTTATTTATTTCATTTATTTTATTTATTTATTTATTCATTTTTTGGGTTTTTTGTTTAAGTTATTATTATTATTTTTCTCTAACATCTTATTTTTATATTTATACATATATGTTTTTATTATTATATATGTTTTTATTTTTTATATTTATCTTTTTTACTATTTTTCACTATTATTATTTTGTTTTTTCCTAACGTTATATATATATATATATATATATATATATATCATAATGGTTTTTTTTTTTTTTTTTTTTTATTATTAATATATATATATATATATATATATTCCTTTTTTTAGTATAATCTGCGAGGCCCCCCCATTTTTTCCCTCTTTACCCAATGTCTTCCCCCGTGAAATGATTAGAGGGGTTAGGTATTAAGCGGATATTAGGTGATATTTTTTCTTTTTTTCTTTTTATTATTCTATTTTTTTACCTAACATATATATATATATATATATATATTATTTTATAATTTTATTTTCTATTTTTCGTTTTCTTTTGTTTCTATTTTTTTAGTTTTATTTGATTCCATTTTTTATTTTATTTTCATTTTCATCTTATTCTATTTTATTTTATTTAATTTATTTATTTTATTATTTTTCTTTTTCTTTTTTTCCTTTTTTATTATTTAGCTACTTTTAGGTTTTTTTTTTACTTTTTTTCTTTATTGTAGTAATAGTCTATGTTTATTTTACTTTCAATTCGATTTACCTTTACTTGCTTTGTTTTTATTTTATTCCTTTTAATTCATCAAGATGCATTTTTTAATTTGATTCTGCATTTTACTACATCTAACACTTTCTTGAATTTTTAAAAGGGTATGTTTTTAAATCCATTAAAGGTTAGTATTTTGAATCATATTTTACTATTTATTTTAACTTATCATTTTCTTAATTAAGACAACTGGAAATTAATTAGTACCGAAAGGACAGTTCAATCATTCCTTGACTGTAACCGACTCTCGAATCCGACATATATTTGATAAGATGCATATCAAGTAAGAAATCAATGTATCCGATCAACCCATTTTGTTCTTAAAATAAATTATTGGGGGCAACTCTAACCATTTCATCCAAGTCGAAGCCCAATTCTGGGCCCACCCGAAAGACGACCGCAACGAAGCACACTTCATATTATACGCTGGCGGATCTTAAGATTCAGTTTTGAGGCTGATTATTTTTTTTAAACATTTGGAGACTTAATTAAAAAAAACTTAAAATTTTTGAGGTGTTTAATGAAAATTTTAAAATATTTTAAAAGATTTAATGAGAATTTTATGAAATCTTGGGACCCAAGCCTATGATATCATAGTGGTGTAAGATCTTGGCAAGCTCCATTATCTATACCTATTTGTAAAATAATTAAATTATTTTTTGCTTAATGTTTTAATTATTTTGTTTATTGTGTTTTTTTAATTTAACGTTTTTGTATAATTTACTTCAATCATTCGAAGTTGAATTTATGCACGTTAAAATCAACATCTGAATCAATTTTTAACATAAACTTTAGGCTATTATGAACTATAGGGTTTCACTTACACTGCTTGGATGGTGAAATAGATGATGCTAAAGAATAGAAATTTGGAGTACTCATTTTGGGTTAATCTAAGGGTTTCGTTTTTAGGGTTTTGTGAAGCATTGAACAATGGGGCTTTATTCATTTGGAGAATATGAGCAAAAATTCTTCATCTTTGCTTAATTAAGCCACGCATAAGATAGAAGGAAAGAGGTGTTCATTTCTCGAAATTAATCAAATTAATTGACCCAATCAAATTAATTCAGTTAAAACGATCAGTCACCGAATTAGTTTAGATGGCGATAATTAATTTTCTTAATATTCAATTAACGATTAATTATGTTAAGAATTAATTAGTCAAATTAAAAAATATTAAATATTAAACATATTATATATTAAATACATATTTTTAACTTTTAAAAAATATTTTAAATCTCAAACTCATTAAAATCTAGGATAAAGTACACAAATGGTCCTCCAATTATAGGGTATTGCTTTAGTAAGTCACTCGACCATTAAAAGTTACAAAATGGTCCTTCAACTATAGAATGTTACTTTGTTAAGTCCCTTGACTATTAAAAGTTATAAAATGGTCACTCGAGTATCTATTAGGTTCCAAACTCATTCTTTTTCATTAAAAAATTGGCAATTGTCTAAGTTGGACGTTAACATGATGGCTGAGATATGATAGTCATTTGAGATTCTAAAAATAAGATTTTATCATATCACAAACAACATGTTAACGTTAAGTTCAGAATACCGTCAATTTTTTAACAGAAAAGGAAAAGTTTGGAACATAATGAATAGTCGGATGACCATTTTATAACTTTTAATAATCAAGGGACTCAACAAAGCAACATTATATAGTTGGAGGATCATTTTATAATTTTAATAGTTGAGGGGCTTAATAAGCAATATCTTATAATCCAGGGACCATTTATATATTCTACCCTAAAAATTAATACTCAACTATTTTTTAAACACACTAAACCCGTTAAATTTATATTTTAATTTGAAAAAGGTCGATATTAAACTTAAATTATTCTAACAAAAATATTATAAAAATTTTTAGTTAATTTGTCGGTGACCTAATTCAATTAAGAGAAAATAACCTCAATGACCAAAAATGCCTTATAATATAAGATTTTAACCAATTATTTTTGATTTGCCAAAATGACCAACTAAATCGCAATGCGATCGATAATTCGCAACGCGATCTCCGGTATCGCAAATCAGTTTCCAGATTCGCAACGCGAACTTCGACTATCGCAACGCGAACTTGGACTATCGCAATGCGATTTACATATTCGCATTGCGATAGTCCAAGTTCGCGTTGCGATAGTCGAAGTTCGCGTTGCGATTTTCCAAATTCGTTGCGATAGTCGAAGTTCGCGTTGCGATTTATTCCAAATTCGTTGCGATAGTCGAAGTTCGCGTTGCGATTTTCCAAATTATTTGCGATAGTCGAAGTTGGCGTTGCGATTTTTCAAATTCGTTGCGTTAGTCGAAGTTCGCATTGCGATTTATTCAAAATTCGTTGCGATAGTCCAAGTTCGCATTGCGATTTATTCCAAATTCGTTGCGATAGTCCAAAATCGCAACGACTGGTGGTATTGCATTTGTTTCTTAAGAATTTTCTCTAAAAAGATAGTATTTGTGTGGACGTGTCGAAGACACGTATTACCACGACCACGAGACGAGACGGCGGCGGCGGTGGCGCGCGAGAGTCACCCTTGTTCTCTATCACTCAACAAGGAAGTGGGAAAGCCAAGCTTTAAATACCATTCCCAATAGTATTTCCAAAAAAAGTTGGTTAAAATCGTATATTATAAGATATTTTTGGTCACTGAAGTTATTTTCTCTTCAATTAATCATGTTAGTAAAAATGTGGTCAATTCGGTGACCGAACCGAAACACCCCTAATGGGAGGAAACCCTCACCAAAAGGTTTGTTTCTTATGCTTTCATGGGTTGGGCTGAAAAAGATACAATTGGGAACATAATCTGATCCCAAAGACTCACTTCTTCCTTCAAGCCAACATAATCTGATCCCAAAGACTCACTTCTTCCTTCAAGCCCTATTCTGTTGATTAATTACATGATAATGATCGGCAAATGTATCTTGAAGGAAATCGTTTTCCGGTTTCTGACTACTATTTTCTTTACTTATAGCTAGAGATTTAAATTATGGTTGCGGCGTATTTTCGTTGTGTTGCGTTTATTTGTAATTATGAAGATAGAAGACTCTATTAAGATCATTACGGATATCTCGGTCGTAAAGTAAGAATTTCGGACGACACCTTTACCATGTAATGGTTACTATTCTAATAATGGACTGCTATTTAAATACGTGCTTAGAAGTTACTTCAGTTACTGCTTTTTAGGTAGTGTGGATATGTATGAAGGTCTGATGCCAATATCAGCAAGTAGAGGGTCCTTCTCCATAGGTAGTTGGTGTCTGTTTGTATGTAAAGCTTTTAATATTTTTATTTTTAATTGAGTTAGAGTAGGTTTAAAGTCGCCTCTAGTTGACCAAATAAATAATCAAAAGTCAACTTGGATCACTTTCTTCGAGTTAGGCTGAGGGGTTGCCTATGGTCTATGGATGTAATTATTGTTTGAAAGTGAAAATGTACAAACTGAAATTCCCAAAAAAAAAAAAAAAAAAAAAGTGCTTCACCAGTCACCATGTTTTTGAGGATTAGAACATGTAGTTGGAAGCTAGGACCACAAGGTTTCTGACTTCCTTTATTTGCCCCACCAACTACAAGACGTAGTTGAAAGCATTTCCTCATTTTTTTGGATTTCTCTGAGGACGAGAAAAGAAGATCAACGCGAGGGACATCTCTGAAGAAGAAAGCGAAGACTACTTCGACAAAACTGACGCATGAATTTTATCTACTAAGGTTTCTCCAACTGCCTTTTTTGCAGATCAAGTTCCCTTGTCTACTGTCAATTTATCATTATTCATTTGTGCATCTTATTACATTTTAATTGGCTCTTTCGCAGGTTGCAAGTACTGAAATATCTTATGCTTCCAATGTAAGGCCGGATACTTCTGATTTCATGCAGTTAGTCTCACTTTCTGACAAAGTAAGCTTTTCGAAGTAATTGGTTCTGCCTCATCCGCATTCTAGCTTCTCTTTTAACTATAAGAATTTAATCATTTGACATTTTTAATCCATGTTTATCTCGTGCTACTGAAGACACTTAACTTCGTCCATAAAATTTTACTACGTTATATAATATAGGTATTTGTATTAATTAATTTTGTTTTTCTCCTTAAAATGTTACAGGTCCAAAGTTATATTTGAGGCCCAAATCCCGTGACCCATTACACGTAGGCTGCCCATGTGACCCAAGTGGCCCAGACTCAACACACAACCCTCATCATTTTAGGGTTTCCAAAAACCCTAAGTGTGCCGCAAGCCTTCCCCGTCGAAGACCCCATTTGCTTCACGCCTCACAACATCACTGGATTTCTCGGCCATCACCAACGACGTGAATATGTGAAACACAACAACCAACAAAATAAGAGTCACGATCTGCTTAGGACTCAAGATTTTCGAAACTAAAGATAGCATTGTTTAGAGTATAAATAAGCATGTAATCCATTTGTTTGCAACACTACGATTGGAAATACGAAATACCAAGCAAAAATTACAGATAAATCACAGCCAAGAACAATATTTTTTCGAATCATTCATACTTCGACAGAATGGAAAAAAAGGTGAAATTCATACCTTTGCGTGTTGTTTTCTTTTTGTTTGGTGTCATTCCTGCGTTTTGGTTCGATTTGAACCCCAAAAAAATCATTTTTGGTCGAGGACCAAGGGGTTGCTTTCGAAGCTATTTCGCTAGATCTACGCGACCCCGAGGCCGTTTTGAAAAAATTACTCGAATATTTTAAAAGAGGAAAGGAAAAGCTTTTAAAAATCAAATATTTTCGAGGTTTGCCGCCGATTAACGGCGGCCGGTGAGGCGGCGTGGTGGCCGGTTTCTGGGAACCACGACCGTGTTCTTCATCCCTTAAGAACATGTGAATAACATGCAGAGGATTTTAAAAAACTTGTTTTGATCCGTTTTGTATCAAATGGGAAAATGAGGGAGTGTTTTCAGAAAAATGGGATTTATAGTTAACCCGTTTGGACTGTGACCGGACCCGTGACTGCGTCAGACCCGTGCGTTTTTTAGAGAAAAAGGGTAAACTGCATTTTGCTCCCTTATTTTTTTAAAGGGTCTATTTTGCTCACCAAAATTCGATTTCATCCCAGAAATACTTCAAAATTGGTCACACTATCTTCTGTTTTTACAATTTAATCCTTTTTCTGGATTTTAATTTTAACTTTCCTTTATATATATATATTTTATAGTGTTATTATTATTCTTTTTTATATTTTATTTTTATATACATGTGTTATTAGTATTTTATTATTTATTTATTTTATTTATATGTTATATTATATATATATATATTTTATTTTATTTCTTAATATCTCTATATTTTTTTAGTCTACAAGCTAATATTTATATAAATATATGTAAATTTATTTTTTATTTTTTCCCTCGTTTTTGTTTATTTTACTTTTATTTTTTATTTTTATTATTTGATTTATTTTTTTCGTATTTTATTTATTTGCCTTTGTTTCTTTATTTCTCTTATTATATTTTGTCTTTGTTTGACATTTCAGTTTCACTATTTCTATGTTAATCATGTTGTTTACTTTTTGTTTCTATTATATGTTGTTAGTTATTTATTTTTCTCTTCTTTATTTTACTTTCTTTATTTTCAATTTATCTTCGTCACCTTTGTTTTTCTAACGCTTTTCCTGATTCTTAAAGGGTACGTTTTCAAAACGGTTAAATGTAAGTAATTCGAATCGTCATTTTACCTTTTAATTTAAAATTAAAATTTTCTTAATTAAAGATAACTGGAAATTATATAGTACCGAAAGGGCAGTTCAGGGGTGCTAACTCTTCCATGACTGTAACCGACTCCCAATTCGACACATCACTGGTAAGACGCAGATCAGGTAAGAAATAAAGTATCCAGTCACCAATTTACTTTTAAATAAATGATTGGTGGGGAATCCAATCCATTCATTCAAGTCGAAGCCCAATTCCGGTGCCCAACCGAAAGACGGTTCCGACAGCTTGGCGACTCCACTGGGGACACAGGTAAGTGAGTCAGTCTAAGGTAATTTCCAGTTGTCTTTTTAACGAAAAGGGTAAGTTTAAATTTTAAGGTAACATTTCGATCCTTATTGCTTACTTTTGATTATATTTTTCAAATAAATAGTTGTACTAACTGTTTTCTAATGATTTCAGCCTTCCAAACTCATTTTTTCCTCTAAGGCTCTATACCTGAGATCCAAACCCTGTTTTAAGTGGGGGTAAAAGTGAAACTTTCGTGTGAATTTATTCACTGTGCGGGCATAAGGGAATGTGTCCTCTCGAGTTTAACTTAGTCCACACAAGCCTGTGATAGGTTTAGGACTAGGGGTCTAGCAAGCCCAAGGGGGCACCGATAAGGAGAACTCGAGTACCGTTTTTTAGAACCTAAACCGGGAGACCATGCAGAATTAGACCCTACCCCAAAACCATATTCTAAAACCTAGGATATTTTTACCCTAACCATTTTTTTGTGGTTTTTTTTCTTTCGTCATTTTTTATTTATTTATTTTATTTTACTAACTTTTTTGCCTTTGTGTTTGTTTTTTAGCATTTGCATCATAACGAGAGGCTATTGATCCCTAAAAAGCATTTGTTAAACACAAAATAGTCCGAATTAATGGACAAAAGTGTTGTAATACAAGAGATTAAAAACACCGAGGCACGACTATCGTCCGAGAAGACTCAGAAAGAGAAGGGAGACAGTCTTCAGGGGAATTATGTGTCAGTGCTGGTTAGTTACGCCTCTGTCAGCCTGAAATAGAATGATGTCCAAGAGCTGCGAAACATTTGGGACAGTTGGAAGAATGATCGGAAATAGAAGTTCAGCCAACGGTACGGTGACATTGCACTTTTACTCCAAGTTAAGACTGTTGAGCCTTTAATCAGAGCACTGGTTCAATTCTGGAACTTGGGATATAGTTGCTTCACTTTTAATCGGGAGGACATGGTACCCACCATTGAAGAATACACTACCCTACTGCACTACGAAAGCATCAGACTAGAGAGGGCATATATCAAACACATCAAGAGTCAGCCTTTCAAAAATGGGGTGGCTAAGATTGCAGGGGTTGATGAAAAATGGGTGACTGATTGACTCCGACATAAAGGTAACGGGGAAGGAATTGAGTGGATTCACATAAGGCAACTAATGAAGAACCACCCTGATGAATGGAAAACTATAAACCTTTTTGCACTAGGTCTGTACGGTTTGGTTATCTTTCCGAAGACTTTAGGGTGCATCGACGCAGCCGTGGTAGAACTATTTGAACAACTTCCAAGGCGAGTCAACGCAACACCGGCCATTTTAGCCGAGACCTTTCGATCTCTTAATCATTTAAGAAGAGCTGGTGGAGGCAGGTTCGTTGGGTGTGTTCAGCTCATTCAAGTCTTGATTCACAACCACTTATGGAAGACTAACAGGGTTGTTTACCACCGATTTAGTACCACCTATTCACCTTTGGGAGAGTTCATCACTATGAAGTGGCATGAAGGCGCTACAAAGGAAAAATGTATGAAAGTCTTTACACATCTTCAGAATCGGGACATTACCTGGAGAGCCCCCTGGTTGTTCCTCGGTGATGTTCTTTTCCGGTGTGGGGATTCTGATACTATGACCTTACTTGGACTTTGGGGTGTAGTTGGGTATGCTCCGTTGTTGGCACTGAGACAGCATGGGGCACGTCAGTTTGTCCCCACAACATGCGGACTAATTAAATCAGAGTTTGTGTATAGCAGTGATAGTTATTAGAAGATGATCAAGGAAGCAGACGATTCATGGAAGAAAGTATTCCGGATGGATGTTGTAGCTGTCAGAGACATGCTTACTCCGGATTATGTGGAGTGACGAAGATTGAGAAAGAATGATAACGTCCCGGTGCCAGACTGTGAAGACACCCGGACTATGGAGGAACATCTCAGGCCTATCCCTTCTGGACTTGAGATAGCCAAGGTAGAGTTTGAAGCTGTGAATAACGAGCTGAAGCAGAGGGTTAAGGAACTTGAAGCTGAATGTTAACAATAGAAGCTAGATGCCGACTCTCAGAACTACATAGCAGACAAACTAGAAAGAGAACAGAAAAGAGTCTATTATGAGCTCGAAGATTTGAGAAAGGGGTATCAAGATAAATTCAAGGATAACTCCAAGTTGAAAGTAACCTTTGAATACTAGAAAGATGAAGCTCACATTCTGAAAAGGAAGTTCGAGGGACCTGATGAAAGGGCTTGGAAAGAACAGCTGAAGACTGCTCAAAGGCGCTTGGCAGACAGTCAACAACAGAACGAACGCTTGAGAATCCGGGTGGCTGACTTAGAGAAGCAACATGAGAAAGATGACAAGACAATAGCTGAGTTAGAAGCTATTGTAGATGGGTTCAAGAGGCAAGCAAATGAGCTTCAGATAGTGCCCTTCAACGGAGGATTACATTGGCGTTTTCATTGGGAGCAACCATAGTGAATGGTGAGGGCCAGAGACGCAACCATCCGAGATTTCCTGGATCAAGTAAAAAAAAGTAGCCCGTCATCTTCATGGCCTCGCAAGGGAAGCTGGAGTGGTTTGACAAGGCATTCAACCAGTGACAGATTAAGGCAGAAGACTTGCCAACCTATTAGAAGCTGTTTGAGGTCTAGAGGATTTAGTCCGAATGTACCTTTAATTTGTTTTTATGTCTCTTAAAAGATAAAACATTTTTGTCTGAATAAGGATTATTTATAATAATGGACACTTTGCTGGATCAATGCCTCCAAATTGCATACATCATACATTGCATACTTTGCATTTTATATATTTCATGTTTACTTTTATATTTTCCATGTTTTTACATTCGTATTAACTAACAGAACATGTCTCAGACACCAAGCTTACCACCGCAAGCATTAGATACACATCACCCACACAATACTCAAGCAAAAAAGAGACAAATGGAGGCCAGAATCGAGAAGATCAAAGAGAACATGGCAAGACTACAAAAAGAGTTGGAGGACAAAATGGCTCAGAACAGTCAAAGTACCATGGAGTCCATCAAGAAAAGCACGGAGTCCTTAGTCAACCGGATCGTGGCTAAGTTATATGGTTTACAACAACAAGCACCCGGAGTAGGTGTATCAGAGGGGATAACCATACCACCGACCCCACAGATGGTTGTCTCATCCGGGATCTTACCTGGACTGCAAGGTGACTCATCTGCCACCAAAGAAAAAGCTGTTGCAAATTTACAAACTTCCACAACCTGTCCTGACACTCATCCGGATGATTATAATATCCTGGATTTTGATGAGAATGATAAGGCAAAAAAGATGGAAGAAAAGATCAGAATGCTGGAAGATCAGATGAAGATGGTCCAAGAAGACCATGATTATTATGGAGTGGACGCAATGAAGCTGAGCCTAGTCACAGATTTGGTGCTTCTACCAAAGTTTAAGGTCCCGAAGTTCGAGAAGTTCGACGGGAACAGCTGCTCTTCGGCCCATATCACTATGTTCTGTAGGAAGATAACAGGGTACGGGGGAAATGACCAACTCTTGATCTACTACTTTCAGGAGAGCTTGTCCGGTTCAGCTATCCGATGGTACAACCAGCTCAGCCGAACTCATATCAAGACGTGGAAAGACTTAGCCAAGTCTTTCTTAGAGCAGTACAAATATATCAATGATATGAGACCAGACCGAGTTATGCTGTAGAGCCTGAAAAAGAAGTATAACGATAGCTTCTGACAGTACGCACAAAGATGGAGGGCTTTATCTGTGCAAGTTCATCCACCCTTGGATGAAAAGGAAACTAGAAAGCTATTTGTACAGACCCTGAAGATACCTTACTTCGGGCACCTGGTGGCAATAACATCGGGAAGTTTCTCAGATCTGGTCATGGCCGGTGAAATGGTCGAACTGGCCATAAAACAAGGAAAATTAAAGGAGGAGACTCCAGTAAGAAGCCTCCTATTGAGAACAAGGACCGAGAGATCAATAATGTCAATACCTATAGCACCAACAAAGGTGTTACAGTCTCAAGTTCAAAAGCAACTGTAGTTGTACCATCTGGTACTTCTAACCAATCTCAGAGAGAACCAAGGAAAGAAAGGGAAAGAGAACAGTTCGATCCAATTCCCATGACATATAAAGAGTTATATCAACAACTCTTCGACACTCACGCGGTGTCACCCTATCCTATAGATCCGATAAAGCCCTCTATCCGAAATAGTTTGACGAGAACGCCCATTGTGAATATCATGGAGGTGTACAGGGGCATTCAATTGAAAACTGTCTCGTATTCAAGAGACTGGTACAACGAATGCGGAACAAAAATTGGATTCATTTTAATTTTGGAGCACCGAACGTCGCCCAAAATCCTTTGCCTAATCATCAGGAGACGGGAATCAACGCAATCACCACCGAGAATGGCAAGAGAATCAAAACTTGTGTTTCGGAAGTTAAAGCTCCTTTGGCTTGGGTATGGAGCCAAATGGTAAAGGTGGGGCTTCTTACATCCCATTCACGTGTAACGAGGATTGAAGATGGTAACCATTGTTGTTACCACAACGCAGTAGGGCATAATGTGCAAGAGTGCCCAGAATTCATATCGATAGTTCAGCTCATGATGAACCAGAAAAAGCTTGAATTTTACTAAGAAATTCAAGATTCTTTGGAAGCAGATGTTTGTGCCACCGGAGAATCATCAAACAAGAGTTTCGGTAGGGGTAGTCCTTTGATAATTACCCATAAGGCATATATGACAGTAACAATACCAACCAAGGTGGTGATCACAGCACCTCGGCCTTTTCAATACAAGGACAATCGGCAAGTGCCATGGAAGTACGAATGCCAGGTGAGTACTTCCAAAGGATGTGATAGCAAAGTGGGGTAAAGACCACTCGAGCCATTCAAAGAAGATATGCTAGTAGTCAATGAACCTATAAAGGAGGAAGAAGCTAAAGAGTTCCTCAAGATCTTGAAACACAGCGAGTACAACATTGTAGAACAACTCCATAACTTACCTACGCGTACTTCAATGCTAGCACTATTTTTAAACTCGGAGGCACACTGAGAAGTACTGTTGAAAGTCCTTAATCAAACGTTCATGCCACAAGACATACCAGTCAGCAAGATGGATCAACTGGTGAACAATATTCAAGCTGATAATCTTATCTCATTTTCAGATGATGAGATTCCATCCAGAGGAAGAGGCCGAACAAATGCACTACATATCACTACGTATTGCAAGGGGAACGCTTTACCAAGTGTATTGATTGACAACGACTTGGCCCTGAACGTGATGCCTTTGGTGATATTGAAGAGCCTGCCAATAGATACCTCTCATATGAGAGCCTGTAAGAACGTGGTCTGAGCATTTGACGAGACTAAAAGAGAGGTAGTCGGTAAGATCGAGGTACCGTTGACCATCGGACCAGCCACCTATGATGTTGAGTTCCTTGTGATGGATATCATGTCGTCCTATAGCTGTATTTTGGGAAGGCCATGGATTCATCAAGCAGGTGCAGTACCCTCCATGCTGCACCAAAAAGTTAAATTCGTTATTGACGGGGCCTTAGTAATTATCAATGCTGAGGAAGATATTATGGCAAGTGTGACCACGGAGGCCCCATACATCGAAGTAGATGAGGAAGCGGTAGAGTGCTCATTTCGCTCCTTAGAATTCGTGAATGCCACATTCATGGCAGAAGGAAGAAAGATTCCTAGACCTCGACTCTCCCAGTGCACAAAGATGGAGATCAAGCAAACCCTAGGCCGAGGTGCCAGGATCGAAAATGGGTTTGGGAAGCAGCTGTAAGAAAGAATTAGTCCAGTCCTTCCTATTTCACAATTAGGCCAGTTTGGGCTTGGTTTTCAGCCCAATTATCATGAAAAGAGGAAGGAGAGCCAGAAGAACTGGGATAGAAGGATAACCATGTTGACTGGAAATGAACTTCAATGGAAGCCTATAACATTCCCGCCTCTTTGCCATACATTCAAGTCAGGTGATTATGTGTTTGAGACCACCTCATCTGATCTAGAAGCGGCTCTGGAAGATCTGAACGTTAATACCATGATAACAGAAGATGTTGACAACAAAGACAGATCCTGGATATGCCCTCTGCCACCTGGGTTCGTGCCTAGCAGTTGATCGGTGGAAGAACTACATTTGGTTTACAAGAGCCTTTCAGAGTAATATTCGAACTATCCTTATTTGCCTATACCCGGGGCAATAGGTGATCTTTTATAAGGGTGAATAAACATTTGGTTTAATTTTAATAAAGGATATGTTTTTTCTATGTGCATGTCAAACAAATTTTTTTTCATTTCTTTTTGAATTCATTGTCTATTTTTCCTCATTTCAGCACTTCATTTCCATTTTCTTCGAGTACGATTCTTGACTATTCTGTGTGGGATATTTTCCTCTTACACATACATGTTTCTCTCTTCCTTCAGATCCTTAGACGATGATGATGTAGGCACTGATGATTCTGATCCAGAGGTGGATTTTGAATCGACCATTTGTCTTGGGGAATTCGACGAATGAGACAATGAAGAGGAGTGCAACTTGCCTACCGAATTGTTGAGAATGGTAGAAAAAGAAGATAAACAAATACTACCACATGAGGAGGCAATCGAAATCTTGAATCTGGGCACTGAAGATGACATAAAGGAGGTTAAAATCGGCACAACTCTCTCGGCTAAAGCAAGACAAAACCTGATAGTCTTACTTAAGGAGTATAGAGATGTGTTCTCCTGGTCGTATCAAGACATACCGGGACTAGACACAGATATGGTAGTTCATAAGCTGCCAATTAAGCCAGAATGCAAACCCGTGCAACAGAAACTAAGAAGGATGTGACCAGAAATGCTCCTTAAGATCAAAGAAGAGGTCAAGAAGCAATTTGATGTCGTTTTTCTTCAAGTGGCCAAGTATTCGGAGTGGGTGGCCAACATAGTGCCTATTCCAAAGAAAGACGGGAAGGTTCGTATGTGCGTCGATTACCAGGACCTTAACAGGGCAAGCCCTAAAGATAACTTTCTTCTGCCTCACATTAACACGTTGGTAGACAATACAACCGGGAATGCTTTCTTTTCATTCATGGATGGATTTTCGGGATATGACCAGATCAAGATGCATCCTAAAGATATGGAGAAAACCACGTTCTTCATGATGTGGGAACCTTCTGCTACAAGGTTATGCCTTTCGATTGAAGAATGTTGGGGCAACATATCAGAGAGCTATGGTGGCCTTGTTGCACGACATGATGCACAAAGAGATAGAAGTTTATATCGATGACATGATTGTCAAAGCACAAACCGAGAATGAACATGTTGAGAATCTGAGAAAGCTCTTCCAGAGATTGCGAAAGTTCCAACTGAGATTGAACCCTAGCAAGTGCACCTTTGGGGTAATATCCGGGAAATTATTAGGCTTCGTGGTCAGCAGAAAAGGCATCGAAGTCGATCCTGATAAAGTCAAGACTATCCAAAATCTGCCTCTTTCACGAACACAAAAGGAGGTTTGAGGTTTTCTTGGTAGATTGAATTACATAGCACAGTTCATATCTCAGTTAATCGAAAAGTGTTATCCAATTTCCGTCTTCTCCGAAAGAATAACCCTGGAACGTGGGATGAAAAATGCCAGATTGCATTTGAGAAAGTAAAGGAGTATTTGTCTCACTCTCCTGTCCTGATGTCCCCTATCCCGGGTAAACCTCTGTTCTTGTATCTTTCTATATTCGAGAACTCCATGGGGTATGTCCTAGGTCAACATGATAAATCCGGGAAGAAGAAAAGAGCCATCTACTATTTAAGCAAGAAGTTCACCGATTGCAAGGTCAGATATCCTCCTATCGAGAAGGTTTGTTGTGCTCTAGTTTGGGCTACAAAAAGACTCCGATAATACATGTTGTATCATACCATTTGGCTGATTTCCAAGTTAGATCCCCTGAAGTACATGATGGGTGTACCTGCTCTATTTGGAAGGTTAGCTCGATGGCATATGCTCTTGTCTGAATTTGACATCGAGTATGTGAGCCAGAAAGAAATCAAAGGAAGTGCCATATTAGAGTTCTTGGCAAGTAGAACCGATGAGAATTATGAGCCTTTGGACTTTGATTTCCCAGACGAAGAATTGATGGCTATATCCTTAGAATAAACAAGTACTTCAACGGACAGTTACTGGAGAATGCATTTCGATGGTGCATCAAATGCATTAGGACATGGCATTGGGGCAATCCTAATCTCTCAAGAAGGGAGTCACTACCCATTTACCAGCAGACTTAACTTCGATTACACCAATAACATGGTAGAATACGAAGCTTGTGTCTTGGGAATTCGGGTTGCACTGGGGAAAATATAAAGACTTTGCGGGTGTACGGAGACTCAGCCTTAGTAATCTATCAGCTCCGAGGAGAATGAGAAACCAAGGATGTAAAGCTGTTAGAGTACCGAAAACTAGTACTGGATCTGTTCGAAGAGTTCGACGAAGTCACCTTCCACTACGTGCCTAGATAAGAAAACCAAATGGCTGACGATTTAGCTACCTTGGCAGCCGCATTCAAGGCTGGAAGGGAGTCTGAAATGATGCAAATTAACATGCAGTCATATGAGTACCCAGCTCATTGTTACCAAATTGAAGAAGTGAAAGACACTAAGCCTTGGTACTACGACATTCTGCAATATATCAAGCATCGGAGTTATCCATAAGAAGCCACTGATACCGATAAGAGAACCCTTAGAAGGATGACAACAGGATACGTCCTTGACAGAGAGGTTTTATACAAGAAAAGCCATAATCAAGTCTTGTTAAGGTGCGTCGATGCTGAAGAGGCAAAAATGATAGTGGAAAAAGTACATGAGGGAGTTTGTGGGGCACATGCAAATGGACATATGATGTCAAGAAAAATAATGAGATGCAGATATTTTTGGTCCACACTGGAAAGTGATTGCATCAACTATGCTAGAAGATGCCATAAATGTCATATTTACGGAGATAAAATCAATGTTCCACCTCATTCACTTCATGTAATGACGTCGCCCTGGTCTTTCTCTGTGTGGGCCATGGATATTATCGGGCAAATCCATCCGAAGGCTTCGAATGGCCACCGTTTCATTCTTGTGTCAATTGATTACTTCACGAAACAGGTAGAGGCTGCATCATATGCCAGTGTCACTCAGTCCACTATTTGTAAGTTTCTGAAAAAAGAGATTATATGTCGGTATGGTCTACCTGAAAGAATCATTACCGATAATGCTACAAACTTGAACAATAGGATGATAAATGCTGCTTGTGAACAGTTCAACATAAAACATCACAATTCCACTGATTACAAACCAAAGATGAACGGAGCAGTAGAAGCAACAAACAAAAACATTAAGAAGATAGTGGAGAAAACGACTGAAACTTACAAAGACTGGCATGATAAGTTGTCTTTTTCTTTGTTCGCTTATCGAACCTCGGTACGAACCTCGACTGGGGCAACTCCATTTTCACTAGCTTATGGAATGGAAGTAGTGCTACCCATTGAAGTAAAGATTTCGTCACTCCGGGTCCTGACAGAGGTCAAACTGGATGATATAGAATGGGTACAATCCAGATATGATCAGCTTAATCTGATAGATGAAAAGAGACTGAAAGCCATTCATCATGGTCAAATCTATCAGAAACGAATGATCCGAGCACATGACAAAAAGGTACACCCGAGAATATTATGCGAAAGAGATCTGGTACTAAAAATAATTTGGCCAGTCCAGAAAGATTTTCGAGGAAAATGGACGCCAAATTAAGAAGGACCTTATGTCGTGAAAAAGGCCTTCCCCGGAGGAGCCCTTGTCCTGGCTGAAATAGACAGACCTGAACTACCATATCCCATCAACTCAGATGCAGTCAAAAAGTACTTCGCTTAGGATGAAAACCCGAAAGGGCATCTTAAGTCGAAAAAGGGAAAAAGGAAAAAGAAAAAAATAAAAAGAGAAAAAAACGTTTAGGATGAAAACCCGAAAGGGCACCCTAAATTGAAAAAAGGAAAAAAGAGAAAAAGAACAAAAAAGAAAAAGAAAAATAAGGTGGGTTCAAGATGAAAACCCACAAAGGGCGTCTTGCAACCAAGGATGGGTCCAAGTTGAAAACCCAAAAAGGGCGATTTGGATATTAACAGTGGAAAGATCCCGACATCTTAATCTCCTACAAACTCAACAAGTCGGAGAAAGGTTGCACTCTCCATAATGTTTTCGCATTTTCAAATATCCCTTGGCAAAGGCTGTGTTCAAAGTCACCTGACGATTTTTCAGCTCAGAAGTGCCCACATTATCGAGATCTCATACTTCATCATGTATTCATTTTCCAAAATGTTTGTCATGTATTATTTGTTTTTTATCATGAATAAAAGACAATCTTTTTCTCTAAACCAATTCCTTTTGAGCATCTTGGATTGAGCTTAAACTTAATGATCTATTTACTTATGCAAAAGATAATCGCATATTACTGTACAAAGATTCATTAAAAAGTACAGGTACCCGGAAGCCAATCAAGGCTCATGCATATACTTGAGATGGTCGAGAAGTATTTCCCAGATCAAGGATCAAAAAAGCAAAATATGCACATCACATTTTAACATTTGAAGAATTCAAGACCAAGGATCGGAACTTCAAGATTCCAGAATCAAGATTCCAAACAGGCAACCGGAGATTGAGATTTCTCTCCAGAGCACCAAGATAACATATGTTGCATATGCATTTTAGGCACACCTAAGAGCATTGCATTCATAGCATCACATATATGCATAACTTTTTCAAGTTTCAGCTAGAGTCAATTTCAACTTCGTAGCGAAGGATATTGAACTTGAAGCGACACAATTTGCTCGAGAGTAGATTTCAACTTCACGACGGAGATATCTAACTCGAAGCCAAACTGCACAATAAAGGGGTCATCCACAATTTCAACTTCACGACGAAGGGAATCGTGTCCACCCGCAACATATAATACTTGGATTTCAACTTCACGATGAAGGATATTCAAGTCAAGGCTCAACTTCACGATGAAGGGGCCATTCGCGATTTCAACTCCACGACGGAGGATATCGTACCCATACATCCATAAATTTAACTCCACGACGGAGGATATCGTGCCATTTGAGGCTCAACTTCACGACGAAGGGGCTTCTCAATTTCAGAGCCAATTTCAACTTCACAACGAATGATATTGGACTCAAGACAACACAAGCTCAACTTCACGATGAAGGGGCGGTTGATTGTCAACCAACAACTTTTCAGTTTCATTCAGAGTCAATTTCAACTTCACAGCAAAGGATATTAGACTCGAGACAGCACAAGCTCAACTTCACAGCGAAGGGGCGGCTGACTATCAACAAACAATTTCCCAGTTCTAGAACCAATTTCAACTTCACGACGGAGGATATTGGACTCGGAGTAATACAACTTACTTGGATTTCAACTTCACGACGAATGATATCCAATTACCAGGCTCAACTTCACGGCGAAAGGGCCACCCGCGGTTTCAAATTCACGACGAAGGGAATCGTGCACACAAGCAGCATCCATCTCTAGATTGGATTTCAACTTCACGACGAAGGATATTCAACTCAAAGAATGAGTGTCTGTCAATAAACGTTCTAGTTTCAGAGTCAATTTCAACTTCACGACGAAGGATATTGGCCTCGAAACAACGCAACTTACATTGGATTTTCAACTTCACGACGAAGGATATCCGATTCCCAGGCTCAACTTCGCTACGAAGGGGCCATATACATATACAACTTCACAACGAAGGGTACCATACCCTAACAGAATGACCCAAGTTCACAACGAAGGAGACATCTGTAATATAGCGACACCAAAGTCTTCAGGTCAAGTTTCACCTTCATGACGAAGTATCTTGAGCCAGAAGATGATCTAGAAGTCACTTTCTAATATTCTGAGTTCGATTTCAACTTCACGACGAAGGATATCGTGCTCAAAATGGTTCAGTTTAGACTCAACCTCACGACGAGAGGGTCATTTCGCAATTCAATCCAAATTGACAAACCAGTCTTAATATCGGATTTCAACTCCACAACGAAAGATATTCGATATGACCGAAATTCGTGTCTTTTAATCTTTGCTCTATTGTCGCTACACGATAATGAGCAAGCGACAATAGAGGAAAGAGGGGTAGCTAAAGACACTTAATTTCGTCCATACAATTTTACTACGTTATATAATAAATTATGTTATATAATATAGGTATTTGTATTAATTAATTTTGTTTTTCTCCTCAAAATGTTACAGGTCCAAAGTTAAATTTGAGGCCCAAATCTCGTGACCCATTACACGCAGGCTGTCCATGTGACCCAAGTGGCCCAGACTCAACACACAACCCTCATCAGATTAAGGTTTCTAGAAACCCTAAGTACACCACAAGCCTTCCCCATCAAAGACCCCATTTGCTTCATGCCTCGCAACATCACCGAATTTCTCGGCCATCATCAACGACGTGCATATGTGAAACACAACAACCAACAAAATGAGAGTCACGATATGCTTAGGACTCAAGATTTTCGGAACTAAAGATAGCATTGTTTATAGTATAAATAAGCATGTAATCCATTTGTTTGCAACACTACGATTGGAAATACAAAATACTAAGCAAAAATTACAGATAAATCGCAGCCAAGAACAATATTTTTTTCGAAGCATTATACTTCGACAGAAAGGAAGAAAGGTGAAATTCATACCTTTGCGTGTTGTTTTCTTTTTGTTTGGTGTCATTCCTACGTTTTGGTTCGATTTGAACCCTAAAAAATCATTTTCGGCCGAGGACCAAGGGGGTTGCTTTCGAAGCTATTTCGCTAGATCTACGCGACCCTGAGACCGTTTTGAAAAAATTACTCGGATATTTTAAAAGAGGAAAGGAAAAGCTTTTAAAAATCAAATTTTTTTCGAGGTTTGCCGCCGATGAACAGCGGCCGGCGAGGCAGCGCGGTGTTCGGTTTCTGGGAACCATGGTCGTGTTCTTCATCCCTCAAGAACATGTGAAGAACATGCAGAGGATTTTAAAAAACTTGTTTTGATACGTTTTGTATCAAATGGGAAAATGAGGGAGTGTTTTCAGAAAAGTGGGCTTTATAGTTGACCCGTTTAGACTGTGACTCGACCCGTGACCGCTTTTGACTCGCGCATTTTTTAGAGAAAAAGGGTAAACTGCCTTTTGGTCCCTCATTTTTTTAAAGGGCCTATTTTGCTCACCAAAATTTGATTTCATCCCAGAAATGCTTCAAAATTGGTCACACTATCTTCTGTTTTTACAATTTAATCCTTTTTCTGGATTTTAATTTTAACTTTCCTTCTTTTATATATATATTATAGTGTTATTATTATTCTTTTTTATATTTTATTTTTATATACATGTGCTATTAGTATTTTATTATTAAATTTATATGTTATATTATATATATATATATATATATATATATGTATTTTATTTTATTTCTTAATATCTCTATATTGTTTTAGTCTACAAGCTAATATTTATATAAATATATGTAAATATATATTTTTCCCCTCGTTTTTGTTTATTTCACTTTTATTTTTTATTTTTATTATTTGATTTATTTTTTTTGTATTTTATTTATTTGCCTTTGTTTTTTTATTTCTCTTATTCTATTTTGTCTTTGTTTGACATTTCAGTTTCACCGTTTTCATGTTAATCATGTTGTTTGCTTTTTGTTCCTATTATATGTTGTTAGTTATTTATTTTTCTCTTCTTTATTTTACTTTCTTTATTTTCAATTTATCATCGTCACCTTTGTTTTTCTAACGCTTTTCCTGATTCTTAAAGGGTACGTTTTCAAAACGGTTAAAGGTAAGTAATTTGGATCGTCATTTTACCTTTTAATCTAAAATTATAATTTTCTTAATTAAAGACAACTGGAAATTATATAGTACTGAAAGGGCAATTCAAGGGTGCTAACCCTTCCTTGACTGTAATCGACTCCCGAATCCGACACATCACTAGTAAGACGCAGATCAGGTAAGAAATAAGGTATCCGGTCAACCAATTTACTTTTAAATAAATGATCGGTGGCGACTCCCATCCATTCATTCAAGTCGAAGCCCAATTTCGGGACCCAACCGAAAGACGGTTCCGACAGCTACTCTGTAAAAGTATAATTTAATCTTTATTAATCCATGTGTCAGGGAAGGATGAGTGCTCTTAATTCAATGCATGGCATTATTCAACCAGAAAATACTGCAAGAACTGAAGAAGCCAATTCAACAAGTGAGTGATCACTGAGTATCCTTAATGAACATTGCATTGGTGTTTATCTTCTCGCTTTCAATCAGATCAGTCAATTCATTATAAGTGCATGTTGTGGTAGTTTTCTAACATGTTTTCGTGATACAGTTGTTCCGACGATATCATAGTAAACTATCGTAAAGACTGATAAAGGGGGAAGTAAAGCATAATTAGTGGCACTAATTAGTCTTTTGATGGTAAAGGAAATATTAAAATATAGAACTTATTTGTTGCCCGTTGGCAGATGATGCAACCAGTGGTGCTACTCCAAGAAAGAAGTTCGTCCACCATGTAATAGACTTTGTAGTTTACTTTGTACTCAAATTTTTGGAATGTATATTTTTCTTTGCCCCGGACTTGCAAGATTTTTGGAAGCACAAGATTTAACCCCACAAGTAGGGAACCAGTCTAATCACCAGCTGACAGATTCAAGGTCTCAAGGAAACAGTACTTTGATTGAAGCAAAAGAGGACTCGCTCCATCGATGTTGGCAGAGGCTACTAAATTTAGAAGCCTTGATAACTGAGCTTTGTAACAGAACCGCAAAACTTCCTCCTGAAAAAGAATACATGATTCTTGAGTCATTAAGTCGTATTAAATCAATTGAACAAGATTTACAGAGAGCAAAGAAAAGTAAGAATTCTTTCTACAGTAAGTCCTAGTGGCAACCAGTTTTTGTTTGTTCTGGTCACTAATAATGGACTTGATTTTGTAGGCATTGCTTGCAACTGCATCAAAGCAAGCGGAGCTTGCTGAGTCTATGGAACATTTAAAACACAACAGCTTAGCTCTATGTTTCTATTTTCTCAAGAGGAGAAAATATAAAACTGGCAATTAGGGAGATAAGAATGTGTTTGAACTGTTACTTTGGAAACTAAATTGGTGACAGTAGTCTGTTCCGATTGCTTCCCCAAGGCCTTGCTTGGTATGAAGGATGGAATCTAGGACGATGAATTTGCTTGTTTTCCCGATTGTGCAATCTCCATTTTCGAATCGACAATGCTATAATTGCAAGATATGCAAATCTCTGGCGTGGTTTTGAGCAGCAGCAGGTTGTCAAACTCTTTTACATTAGTTTTACTCTAATCCTTTAATTCTGAGTAACTCTATGTCATGTCTACTTTTGTTTCAAATTGGCAGTCAAGGTGACACAACAGAGTTTTGAAGTTAGTCCATGGAAATAAAATCTTTCTGACAACCACAACAAGTAGTTACAGAGACAGTTGTGCATATGGTTTTCAAGTTTCTGTACATTGTATGATCCCCCACCCCACCCCCCACATTTTTTTACCCAGTTGTTTTCTCAAGCTGTTATAAAGAATAATATTGCAACTAGAACTATTAATTAGACAAGCCATCTTGAAAGACATGGCATAATTCTTAGAACATGATCCTGAGAAATAAAGAAAAAACTCTTTCACAATTAACAGTAAGCAAATATTTTATAAGTTTGATAGGTGACTAATGACAGATCAAATTGAATACGATTAAGTTCTCACACATTCCCAGAGTTCATCCGCATAAGCTTAAAATTATTAATTCTGAAGCAAATGGTTTAACAAAAGACAGATTAATGCACCAGAAAAAAAGTCTATAAACAATTCATTTCTATGTTACTTCGTAGTAATGACCACCAACAGGTAAAAACAAGTCATGATAACCGGAAAAAAAAGTCGTGCAGCTTTGAAATTTCGCAGAAGTTAGACAGATTGAAACCTTGGAATGCAGCCAGGTTGAGGTCATTTGATAACCAAAAGCGTGCAGCAGTTAGGAGCAAAAATGTGGTAAATTAGTTTTTACCTTGGCTCAAAATGGAGATAGACAGAGTATGCTGTGATGGACTGAGTTGGTTAAGAAAATTGATAAAAATGCATTTTCCGGGAGTCGAACCCGGGTCTATTGCTTGAAGGCAATAATAACCGTTGTTCTACAAACGCTTTGACGAACTTTGTCCGAACTGTTCTCTTATAATCAATTTACATATCTTCGAAGTTGCGAAAACAATGCTACTGAAATCCTCATTTAATTTTAGTCCCTCATATTTTTATCAATATAATTGAGTTTTTAATATTCTTTTTACTTTTTATGAAAATAATTTTTAAATTTTGTGATGTTGCTCTCACAAGATTCGCAATCATCATTTTCAATAATACTATTTTTAATATTTGAAAATAAATCCTTCTCTTAAAAATATAATTTTATCTTACACCTTTTTCCATAAATTAATTAAATTTAAACTTTATATTTTCAAGATAAATAAAAAAATTTATCTCACATTTAAATTATTTTGTACAAATCTGATTATCAAATTATTATATACATTATTTTTACAATATAGAAATGATTTCATTGACTTGGTGACCATCCTCACCCCTATAGCCATCATCCTCAAAATAAAAAACTAGTATCAATCTGAATAGAGTAACACGTTTTGAATAACACAAAAAATTAACATACAATTTAATATAATAATATACAAAATATCAAATTTTAATACAAAGATATTATACCTTCGTACTTAAATACATGATAATCTCGTACTTAATATCTTAAAAAAAATCAACACATAAATGTTAAATTATTAATAAATTATTTTTTAAAAAATAAAATTTTAATATATTATACTTTCACGTTGTTCGTGAGCTTTTTGAGTCGAGTATCAAGTATATGATTTCGGCTCGTTAAGAACTCGAGTCAAGTCTATTTGAGTCAAGTATTTATCAAGTTTTAATCGAGTTGATTTCAAATAACTCACGATCTGTCTCGTCTCATTTACGGTATAATGGAATTGGTGGTGAAGTTTTGAGAACGGATTCCAGTGTGTATGATCTCTCCTCGATACTCCATTACTTTTAATAGAAGCTTACTGAGTTTTTTGAGGGGGTGAAAGGGGTTAAACAAGTTGACCCTTTGTCTTTGTACTTGTGTGTTTCGGACATGAACACTCTCTCAAGGTTGTCAGATCTTATAGTGTGGAAGGGTATTTTTTACCTTCATCCTAAATACAAGAAAATCATGTATACTCATCTTTGTTTTACGAATGATTTACTCATTTTTGCCAAATGAACTCTGGATTCAATATTGGGAGTTAAATATGTTTTGTATAGATTTTATACAATGTCGAGATTGAATATCAACGATGTCAAGTGCGAGGCGTTTGCATCGAGGGTTTCGGATGTTGAATTGAACAGAATCAAGGAGAGCTTGGGATTTAAGGTGGGTGCTCTACCAGTTAGATGCCTCGGTGTCCCACTGATGACGTGAAAGCTCTCGGTGTGTGACTACCAAGCTTTACTCCATTGTATCAAGAGGAAAATGAGTCATTGGATGAACAGGAAGTTGATTTACGTTGGGAGATTGCAGTTGATTTAGTCGGTTCTTTTTAGCGTCACAAATTTCTGGGGCAGGCAGCTCCTTATTCCTAAAGGGGTTGTTTATCGTATTGAGCAGATTTTCTTGAGGTTATTTTGGATGGGAGAGACGTCTCGGCTATCGACATTAGAGTTGGTTGGGAACAGATTTGCTCACTAAAATCTGAGGATGGGTTTGATTTGAAGGGTCTATCCTGTTAGAACCGTGCATGTTTTATTCTTTTGTTGAGAAAACAATTGGCTTATGAAGGCTCTTTGTGGGTAGCGTGGCTCCCACAAGGCAATATGGGTCGTGGGATCGAGTCTTACGGAAGATATTTTATAATTCGGAGATCTCTTACGGAAGCTGTTCTCAACCTGACGTGGGTGAGATCGCATGTTACCAAAGGTAGATATATGGAGTTTTGAACCGAGGGTGGCATTAGTTGGATTTTAAGGAGAAAGTTTTTGATGACGCAGACACCTTTGTTTGCAGCGGTTGATGATTTGGACCAACTCCATGCTCGTAGGATTTGGCATGAGACGAGGGGGAGGAAAAAGAAGGTGGCCTAGCATGAGCTGATGCTAACCCTTTTCTCTTTGTTTTGCAGGGATGTTAAAAGCATTTGAAGCTCCTGGTTTATCAAAAGATCTCTCTTGAAGCAGTACGATCGTAACATAATCTAATTTTCACCGAACGCAACAGTTGTTGTGGTCCGTAGGTTTCATTTTATTTAAAATAATTGTTGGCATTCAAGCTTTTAATGCAGAGTATCCACAGGCAATATCTTGATTTCTATTATCGAATGAAGGTTTTGGGCTTACGACCCAATAAGTTCACTTACCCTTTTCTCCTGTGCTAATCTAATCTTTTAGAGCTGAGCCATTGGCAGTTAACTCATTCGTCGATATTTAAACTTGGTTTCTGGAAGCTGAAATCCGTGGACAAGCAATGGTGAAAGCAAAAGGCTCTTCAAGTCTGGTTTCCCGCCCAATCATCATTCCTTGGGAAACTCATTTCCAGCAATCTTTTACAGAGAAGTTGTTATCCCTGTTACAAAAATGCACTTCCACGAAGCTCTTACGACAAATCCACACCCAAATGCTCATCAATGCCATTCAAAAGCCCAACTTCCTTCTTTCCAAAGTCATTGACCTCAAGAACTTCACCTACGCTTCTCTTCTCTTCTCCCAAATCCCGCAACCCAACGATTACGCTTTCAATGTCATGATCCGTGGCCTTACCATCACATGGAAAAACTACTCTGCAACTCTTCATTTCTATTATCAAATGAAGTTTTTGGCCTTACGACCCAATAAGTTCACTTACCCTTTTCTGTTTATCTCCTGTGCTATTCTTTTAGAGCTGAGCCATGGGCAGTTAGCTCATTCGTCCATATTTAAACTTGGATTGGACATTGATCCTCATACTACTCACTCTTTGATAACAATGTACGCTAGATGCGGCGAATTGGGTGATGCTCGTAAGGTTTTCGATGAAATAACTGAAAGAGACTTGGTGTCATGGAACTCAATGATTTCGGGGTATTCTAAAATGGGGCACGCGCGAGATGCGGTCGGGTTATTTGTGAAGATGAGAGAGGACGGGTTTATAGCTGATGAGATGACATTAGTCAGCGTTTTGGGGGCTTGCGGGGACTTGGGGGATTTAAGTCTAGGGATGTGGGTGGAGGGGTTTGTTATGAAACAGAAGATGAAATTTAATTCATATATTGGGTCTGCTTTGATTGATATGCACGGCAAGTGTGGGGATTTGGCGTCGGCTAGGAGGATCTTTGATGCAATGCTGCAGAAAGATGCCGTCACCTGGAATGCCATGATCACCGGATAAGTAAATTTTATTCAGTGCAATTGGTTTGTCTCTAGTTTCTGTTAAGTGCCATAGCATAAGAAATTTTCATTTAAGTTGGCCTGATTAGCCTTAGATTTACCCTACGTTTGGATAAAAAATATTACCGGAAGAAAGGGAATGGTTAAAGAATGTAAATGAGAAATTTATTTACTGTTTGGATCCGTTATGTTGCTTGAGAAATCAACTTATCCAAGCCAAAGCCTTCTTTTATGTTAGATATAATGTGTACTAGAAACGGCTTCTTCTAGCAATAAATTCTTAAATAGTTCAAAATTTTATGATTTTTATATCAAATGATTATCTCTGTTGAACTTCTGAATAGAGGATGTGTTGTCAATACATTATAGGTATGCACAAAATGGACTGTCAAATGAAGCAATCAAGCTGTTTCATGTCATGAAGGATGCAGGAGTTAACCCAGACAAAATTACATTGGTCGGAGTTCTTTCAGCATGTGCCTTAATTGGGGCCATTGACTTGGGGAAATGGATTGATACATATGCGTCGCAAAGAGGCTTACAACACAATGTCTTTGTTTCTACTGCATTGGTTGATATGCATGCGAAGTGTGGGAGCTTGTATGATGCACAAAGAGTATTCGAAAACATGCCTATAAAAATGAGGTTTCATGGAATGCAATGATCTCTGCTTCTTCTTTCCATGGGTGATCTCAGGAGGCTTTATCACTATTTGAACGCATGTCAACAGAAGGTATGGATGCCCGCCCAAATGATATGACATTTGTGGGAGTACTTTCAGGATGTGTGCATGCTGGATTAGTTGATGAAGGCTGGCGGTATTTTAACTTGATGAGCTTTTCGTATGGGTTAACACCAAAAATTGAGCATTACTCTTGCATGGTTGATCTTTTGGCACGTGCTGGTCAACTGTATGAGGCTTGGGATTTCATTGAGAAGATGCCTGAAAAACCCGATGAAATTGTATTGGGAGCACTACTTGGTACCTGTCAAAAGTGCAAAAATCTCAATGTTAGTGAGAAGGTGATGCGATTTCTTCTGCAAATGGAGCCTTCAAACTCTGGAAACTATGTTCTCATCAAAGATATATGCAAACTCAAGAAGGTGGGATGAATCAGCAAAAATGAGGGTGTTGATGAGACACAGGGGTGTCAATAAGACTCCTGGTTGTAGCTGGATTGACATTGAAGGTCAACTTCATGAATTTCCTGCTGGGGATGACTTGCTATATCATTCAATTGAGATTCATCAAGTATTTGAGTTGTTAAATGTGGAGATGAAGAGGGAAGGTTACATTCCAAAGGTTGATTAATGGATAGAAGTAAAAGGGTTCAAAAACATGCTTTCCTCTTAATCTTCTCAAAGCTGATGAAACACGCTCACAGTCTCTGTGGCAGGTTTGTTAATTGGACAACATTTTCAAATATTTTTAACCTTCTGTGCTATATCGCTTATAAATTTTTCATGGAAGGGCCTATCAGCACGAATCCATTTGCTGCAAAGAAGTGAGCTTCTTCGCAATCACCTTGTCAACATGTATGTGCTTTTCAAAATATTTTAGCCACTTCTCACTTCTTGAAAATTACGTACTTGACGCTTTTATTTAATCTTCTGAGTTTAACTTTCAAACTGGTAAGGTCCTTTTTTTCTATGCCTATTTTAACACCTATTATCTGCTTGGTTTGATATGTTAGGATTCTTAGCATGTCTCTTTTAACACCTATATGTATATTTATCCTATTTCGACCTTTGAGGTTTTGGTTTCAACTAATCAACTAGTATTCTTTACGGGTTCTTGGGAACAAATTTCATAATAAATTATTGGAGATTATTGATCCAAGGTTGTGATTCTTCTGTATTTTTACTGAAATGTCTTACCGCCTGCTTGTTTTTGAGCTTTCTTACTAAACTTGTTTGTGACAATCTCCCAAGCAGCCAATTGCCAGAGGTTCTTGGTGGAACATGCTCTTGTACTAATGATGGCGGCTGTCGTAGATCTGACAAGGGACCCTGGAGTAACCCAGAAATGATGAAGGTATGATCCTTGAATCATCAACGAACATCTCCAATACACCCTATTCACTACCACACTCTCGTCCAAAAAAAATTAATGACAATCACACTTATCCATATATATTCTGACTGGTAAAACTTGTACTGATTTTTCAATTTCTACAACAAGTGTTGAAAAAGCTTTTTTTACTATGAATATTCTAGACAAGTCTATGCAATAAAATGGAGGATGAAATTTTCTAGAGTTGCATGTTTATCAAAATCGAAAGTGATATTACAAGGTGTTTTAGTACATCATCATTTATGGATATATTTCGAGAATTAAAGGAGTAATGTGTTTCATTGTAATTATATGATAGTATGAGGAATGTGTTTAGTTATAACTATATGATAGTTTGTCTTTGATCAAGGATATACGTAAGTCTTTATGTTAGGGAACTTTTAAAGTTTTAAGGAAATAAATTTATAAAGTTTTAGGGGCAAACATAGATTAATATAATATAAAAAAAATCTAAAATATATTATGTTTTTTATATAAAATTATATTATAATTTAAAATTTATAGGGGACAACTGTCCCATCCAGTCTTTAGGGGTGCACAAAAAATCCGAATATCCGATTTTACGAAAAAAATATCCGAAATCGGATTTGGGAAAAACCGGTTTTTTTTAACCGGATCGGATTTTTTTTAAACCGGTTATTTTAACCGGTTTGGAGAAAAAAACCTAGACCGGTTTTTTTACCGGATAAAAAATCGGTTTGAAAAAAACCGGTTAAAAAACGGGTTTTTATCCGAAAAAAAACCGGTCTGGGTTTAAAAAACTAGCCGTTAATATAGCCGTTGGGAGGTTTTTGTGACCGTTTTTGACCGTTCTTTTCTTTAAAAAATTACCATTTTACCACCCTAAACATGTATAAATAGGTTGGGGATGTATTTGGTTGATTACAAATTTCTCAAATCTTATTACACAACACTTAAACATCTCTCAAATCTTACTTTTGTAATTTTTTGTTCATCATGAGTAACACGGCTGAATCTTCCGTCGGGGGAAACCTTGAAGTCGTGAGAGTCGAACACCTCGAAACAAGACATTTGGGATCACTACGATTTATGTGAGATGTCAAATGGCTCGAGGATGGCGCGTTGTAAACTTGTCTAAAGTTTCTTGCATCGGAAGGAAACAACGTTGAAGAACCATTTGACAAATCATGCAAGGCACTTCTCAAGATCAGATCCTAGTCAATCGAATCTTACACCGCAAGGTGGTGTTTTGTTTACGACAACGAAAATTACGAGAAGCGTTTACAAAGTTCGTGATTACAAAGCATTGCCGTTCGACCACTTTGATGATGAAGATTTCACGAACAATTCAACAACTAATGCAACCACGTTATACTCAAGTAAGTCGTACTACCCTTAGAAGATGCTATAAAATTGGCGTACGGCGAGGGAAAAAATGATTTTAGGATTCCAAGAACACCGTTATGGTGTGTCGCTTACATGTGACGTTTGGAGTTCCCCTCATAATACCGGAAATTCTTTTTTAGCCGTTACACATTGGTTAGATCAAGATAATTGGCAAATGATGAAAAGAACAATCGCGTTGAATTATTCGGTGAGCCGCATACCGGTGCTAATTTATTTACACTTTTAAAAAGGGTAATTTGTCTTTATAAATTAGAAAATAAAGTTTTTCTATATCCTTTGATAATGCATCGAATAATACAACGCGGTTCCAAGATTGAAAATATTACTTTCACCGATTTTAGACGGTGCGTTTTTCATACCCGTTGCGTTGCACACATAATTAATTATCCGTGCAAGCCGGTTTGGAGGTTATTGAGCCGATTAGATTAGAATTTAAAACAATGATAAATCGGTTCTTTGTAACAACAACAAAAGACTAAATGATTATAAACGTTTTGTAAGTCCGTTAAAAAAGCTTTGGGTCCTAATTTGGATTGTCCAACTCGTTGGACTCAACTTGGATGATGATGCATACTGCCTTAAGGCAAAGGGAACATTGCAAACATTTCACGATCGGCTTTTCGAGGGGTCATGTCCCAAACATTTATTCGGATTCGAGTTGGGAAACTATAACCAAAATAACCGATTTGCTTGAGGTTTTTAAAAATGCAACAACTTTTTTATCCGGTGTTTATTACCCTACTAGCCCGTTGGTTCTTAATCAAATATTTTTGTTGGCTACCCGACTAAATGACTTTGAATTTGAAACCGAAGTTTTTCAAGAAATTGGCTTGCAATGAAGGAAAACTTTTAAAATATTTTAAGGAGATTCCCCCCATTTTACTTGTGCCGCCGCTTTAAACCCAACGTTAAATGGTGGGGTTGAAACACTAATTGACAAATTGCGTTTGCTTTTAATCTAACCGATGATGAACCCAACTTTGTCCAAAACCAAATAAATTATTTTAACAAATGTTTTCGAGACATGTTTGCAATTTATTTAACTAAATATGGATCAAGTAGTGTAATACACGATCAAATGAGAATGAATGCGGAATCATCTAGTAGACGTCCAAGTAACATAAATTTGAATCTTTTTAAAACTCTTGTAAATTCCCAATCCAAACGATCACGTACTACCACCCCAAGTAGCGAGTTGGGAAATTACATGTCATGCGATTTTCTATCAAAAATGACATTTGAAGAGTTGAAAGTTTGGATATTTTGGCTTGGTGGAAAGAAAAGGAAGTACAATTTCCGATTCTAGCCGCCATGGCCCGTGATTTACTAACCGTCCAAGCTTCTACGGTAGCTTCGGAATTCGCTTTTTTTGTTAGTGGCAGGGTTATATCGCAACGGAGATCAAGACTAAGTCCCGAGTCGGTGGAAATATGCATTTGTTTAAAGGATTATTTGGATGCGCTCGTAAGCAACATATCACCACCCTAGAAGATGTAAATACCGATTTGGAAGCAAACTTACACATTGAAGAAGTCGAACTTGGAATATCCCCTCCAAACGAAGAAGGCGAAGATATGAAGAAGAGATGACAATGTAGTTTATTTTATAACTTTATTTCAATTATCGTAAACTTTGTTTCAATTATCGAACTTGAAGTTTAAGTATTTGAATTTATCGAACTTGGAAGTTTTTAAGTATTTGAATTTATCAAACTTGGAAGTATTTAAGTATTTCAATTATGTTGAGTTAATTAAGTATTTCAATTAAGTTTGAATTTATCGAACTTGAGGTTTGATGCTTTCTCTTTGATTCTCTCTTGATTCTAGTTGCTTGATGTTTCTTGTCTTTGATCAATGGCTTCTAAGCTTGCTTAATACACCTTGAATCACTTCTGAACGTTAGTGATAATTAATGAAGAAATAGCTGTTTAAGTGTGAAAACATTTAATAAAAATGCTTGGAGCGTGGGGGAATCGGTACCCTCTCATAGGGAATCGATTTCCTCTCATAGGGAATCGGTTCCCTAAGTGTAAAATTCAAATATTTCGAACGTTGAATAGGGGGGAATCGGTACCCCTATGGGGGAATCGGTTCCCTCCGAGCATTTGGAAATCTCGGAGCCAAACCATTCAGTGAGGAATCGGTACCCCCTTGGGGGGGAATCGATTCCCTATGAGCAATCTAGAATATTAAAATCGGTTTTTTTATAACCGGTTTTTTAAAAAACCGGTTTTTTAAAACCGAAACCGGTTACACCGGTTAGGATATCCGGCCCTCAAAACCGGTTAAAAACCGAACCGGTTATTTTATAAACCGGTTTTTTTTCTATGAGAAAAAACCGGATCGGATAAAAACCGATCCGGATCGGATTGAAATCCGACAAATGTTCATCTCTACCGGTCTTCCTTGGTCTATTCTTATCTCTAACATCTTTTATAATCACATCTTTTCATTATTTACTTTTATTTTTATTTTAATTTTCTACTTGTTCTTTCATAGAAATATTCTACCTCTATTCAGAAAAATAAATGATAGACCTAATATACACATTTAATGTTATCATTTATATTTTCTAAAATAAATAAATAATAAAGATAAATTTATGTATAAAACTCGAAACCGTTAAAAAATTCGATTTCTATTGTTTTTATTCTTTGAGGTCTTGAGTTCGAGCACAAATGTAAGGGTGTGAGTGTTCAATCTCAAATGGTTGAGAGTTATTTTTGAATAAATATTGCTTTTTATGTACCTGGTTAAATAAAAAACTTTAAAATTGAAAATATCAAACAAATACCAGAAAGAAATTTAACTGAAAACCAAACCATTGTTTGAGAAAAAAGAGGTCCTTTCTTCTTTAGTATTTTTATTACATTAATACTAATAAGTCAAAACAAAAACTGAAAATATGATTGGTTTGGTTATATTATGTAAAAGTAATTATATGTAGTTGTGTTTTAGCTGTAAATAATTGAAGGCTGAGTGTGTTTCTGTGTATCTTTATTAAGGCATCCGAATCCGAAGCTTGTTTTGTTTATCTTTATTAAATAACAATGATTTTCACTTTTAATCACAGTTTTTGTTTCTCTCTTAACTTCTAATTTTGTTCTTAGTCTTTCATTTTCCATTTCCATGAAATCCATCAACATGGGCCTTTTTAAAAAAACGTAATGTGATGGAGACTAGTAGCAGTGACGGGAGGCTTACGCCATTTGATTCGGCTGAAAACGATCGGAATAATTTGGTTCGGCACCGTACGCTTAGGGATATTATACGAGATGAAAGGTTCATCAATGACAACAAGTGCTGAAAAATGTTACTGGATAAGCTACGGCTCAAGCGAACCGCTTCTACTTGGACATCCTCGGTCCACATCCAGACTTCTGATTATTGTAATCATTATTCGGGTGGGTTCGGAACTGGGCTTCGACTTAAATAAAAATGTTAGAGCTGTCATTGATTATTTGTTTTTTTTAGTAAAAATTTTGGTTGATCAGACACCATCTTATCTGATCTGCGTTTTACTAGAAATATGTCGGATTCGAGAGTCGGTTACAGTCAAGGAAAGATTAGCACCCTTTAACTGTCCTTTCGGTACCATTTTAATTTCTCGATTATCTCAATTACGAAAATTGAAGTTTAAATTAAAATTTAAAGACTCGATTCAAATTGCTTGCCTTTGATAGATTAGAAGTACCCCTAAAAATATTCAAGAATTATTAAATCGTGACATAAATATATAGATAATTCAAAAACAAGTTTTTAAAAAGAAAAATATATAAAAACGAAAGGAGGAAATTGAAACAAATTAAAGTTGAAGGACTTAATTAATGTTAAAAATATGCTGCAAATAAAAAATAAGTGTTAGAGGGGTTAAAACACAAAAAAATATAAATAAATAAATAAGGACTGAATCGAATTAATTGAAAATTCAGAGGTAAAGTTAAGGTAAGTAACCAAAATGAATTACACATCAAACCCTCAGAGACAGCGAAAATGATTTAAGAATATTGTAATTACACAAAGGTCCCCCTATAAATACCTCCCAAAACATATAAAAATTAACATTCTCTCATTTTTCATCTTCCTCCAAAACCGAGCTCTCCCCTTTTCTCTCAACTCTCTCTCTTTATTCCCAATCGGTTCATGGCCAACTACCATTCCGGCGAAGCCCCGCTGTGCTGACCGTCGCTCCGGCCACCACCACCGGTGGCCGAAAAACCCAAACTCACCCACATGCTTCCTCTCAACCCCCAATCTCGAATCTAGCCTCAAAACAACAAAATAATTTCTAGATCGGAGTAGATCTAGCAAGCCACAAGTTTTTACCTTTTTTGGTGAAAAGCCTCTTGTTTTTTGTCGACCCTTCCTCTTCCGACGCTAACCGAAAGCTATTTGTGATTATCATGGCTTATTGGATGTCTCGAATACTATTTTTTTTTATAATACGCTTTGGTTCTTGCTTTGTGTGTTTCATTTTTTTTGTCTACTTCACTGATATTGCTTGTTTTTTGACTTTGCTGCTTGGTTGGTGTTTCGATGATGTACCTTGTTCCCATTTTGTTTGACCTCATCGGAGGCTTTTTATAGCCTGGATTTTGGGTTGTTTTTTAGTCTCGATCGGAGGGGATTCGTGGGTTACTTGCTCTGATTTTTTTCATGCGTTGTTAGTTGGGGATTTAGGGATGGTTCAGTCCCTATCTTCGACCGGTTACTATTCTGATTCCCTGTTCAAGGGCCGAATTGCTAAGTCTACGAAGGACTTTTTTGAGTTAATCGATCGGATGAAATAGCCAAGAGGGGGTGAATTGGCAATTAAAATTTTGTTGGAAGTTTTTGATAGAAAATTGAAAAAGATTTGCATAGCGATTTAGAGTGGTTCGACTTTCTCAACAAAAGTCTACGTCCACTACATTAGCTATCCACACTAAGGATTTTCCACAAATTCACTAATTTGTCTTTCTTTTGAGGACAAAGAGTAACCTTACAACTCCCTCAAGAATTATACGCCAAATTCTTGAGAACACTCTTTTCTCAAAGAGAAACTTACAAATTTTGCAAACTTACAGAAAAACCTCACAAGGTAGAATGTTTGCACAATTCTATAACAAAGAAAGAACACTCAAAGATGAATACAATTGAGCACAAATTGTGTTCTTGAAAGCAAAATGAATATTGAAAGGATTTTGGCTTGAATTGCTCAAACAATAAGTTTAAGGCTTTCTCTCTTTTAGTTCTCTCTCAAACCTTGTTTCTGGATATTCATCAATGGCTTCAAGACTTGTTTAAATACCCGTTAAATGAATTTTGAACGTTAGGGATGATCATGAAGTCAATAGAGCGTATGGGTACCTTTGGGCTTGGTACCCCTTCATAGGGGTATTGATATTACCTGCATAAAATTCAAATATTTCGACCGTAGCAAAACTGAGGGTATCGGTACCTCTCAAGGGGGTATCGATACTTCTATGTAAATATGTATCAGTACCTGTCATGGTATCGGTACCCATTTTGCATTCTATTTTTCTCAGAGTCAAAATCAACACTAGGGGTATCTGTACCTTTGCATAGGGGTATCGATACCCTATGGGGTATCCATACCCTTTTTACATTCGATGTTTGACGGGTATCGATACTTGTTAAGAGGGTATCGGTACCTCCCTATTTAAAACCCATTTTTGACTCGATTATGGTTCGAAATACTTTGTAAAAATTATTTCAAAAATATTTTAAGATTGAAATACAAATTTTCACTTAAGTAAGGAGTAAAATTGATATTTGAAAAGTTGTAGTAATATTTGTGATATTCGATTAATTGAACCGAATATTATACTTGAAATTGAATATAAAATCTTAAAATTCATTAACACTTTATTTGGTATATCGAAACATCAAAATGTTTTCAACAATCAACTCCTTTTTGATATAACAAAACATTTTTGAAATTTTAAGATTTTCTTTAGAAAAATTATTTTTGAAAATTACTCCCACTCCCCCTTACTATATTCTCCCCCTTTTTGTTAAATTAAAAGACTATGATTTAAAAACAAGTTTGCCAATTGATTTATATTTATATTTATATAGCTGCTAAGATCAAAGTCTAGAGAAATATTAGTCATTAGTCCATAAATCAATATTCATAAACAATGTGTAATGGTAATTGATCATATTTTATCTAAAATGTGAATGATGCATAATTTAAAAAAATCAATTTAAGTTCAAAAATTAATAATCATTCAAACCATTCAAACATCCAAAATATAAAAATCCAAACAAATCCAAAACACACAAGTTTAAAAATCCAAATCCATCAAAATGTTTTAACAATTCTAAGTTCATATTTCAACCTAAGAAAACTAGCAAGAGTGTTCAATCATTATATGAGGATCGGGATCGAATCGATGTCCTCTAAGGTAAGCAACATCACGTGTTAGTGCGTCGAGTTTCTTATCCATAGCATTGAATCTATTATCCATTGCTTCGCGATTAGCTCGAATTTCCCTTTGATTCTCCAATTGTTGAGTTCTCATAGCAGTCAAGTGGGACTCTAAGAATACGAACCTCAAATCCAATGTCTCCACAAAAGACTAAAAGTATGGAGACATCGAACTCTCTTACTGGGCTAGCTCATCCTCGGGCAGGTTTACGGGATCGTCGACATCCCGTAAGGGGTCGTCAAGCTCTTGAGCAGCAGCCGGAGCAGCTTGTGAGAAGCTAGCACTGGGGGTTTTTTGAGTTGAACGAACCCATTGATCCTTGTCTCTAGTCCATCCCGATTTACGTAAAGATGTGAAGTTTATTTTGGTTGTTAGAGGGATGGCTACATCAAGCTTTATCTTAAGTTTGGCTTTGATAAACATATTACTCAGAAGACATCTGTAAACTAAAGTTTCTACATTTTAGAAGGGATATTATTTACGGTTTCAACGAGTTCCGCAAAGATAATCTGAGGGAGATTTATTTTCTTATTTTGTTGGATACAATGTATCAACCATTAGTCAAGCGCTCTAAGAGTAGAGTATTTTCTGAACCACCAAGAGATGATTAGATGAAGAAAATTCGTGATAATACAAATCACTCGCACTAGACTTGGCTTTATAAGGTGTAGGCACTAAATCTTGCTCGTTATATAACCCTTGGTTATCTAATCCGAATGCATTAGCGATATAGTCCGAGTCTATATTTATGTATTGGCCTAGGAGATAGGACCTAATACTTTTAGTTGTGGTTCGGGCCTCATTTTGTACGCATACCGCATTGGAGTAGAAAATGTGAACGAGTTGGTGATAAACATCAGGTTCTTCCTTAAAAAGATTATTGAATTTCCATGATTTGAGGGTTGGGAGATATTTAAATTTCATGTCCATCATGGCTTGGAGATAAGGGATATGTTCTTCTCGAATATTATATGACTCGAAGTGGTTAACGAACCTAGAGAGACCTCTACGGTTGAGTTCGTTAAAGCAAGAGTTTAGAATAATCATATCGGGTTCATTTGGATTGGGATTTGGCGGTGGAATAGGTGATGGGTTTGGAGGTGGGTTTAATCGACTAGAAGATGTCCTAGTGCGTTTAGAATGAGACATGGTTTACGAAATCAGAATAGGAATGAGTACCTATAGTTGAACAACATTTGTATGCAACACAATTAATCCCAAAACTAAATATGAGTCCTTAATATTCAAGGTTCTTTAAAAAACTAACCTAATTGGCGATTTTGAAAACTATTTGACAAACTAAGTTTAAAAAAATCATTATATGTATAGTTTTCATTAAAAACAACATAATTGAATCAAAAATAACAATTTAAAAACAAAAACAATTTTTTTAATTTCGAAAATTATAAATTTTTTTGAAAAATCTTGTGTTTTTTATGGAATTAGTTGTAGATTCTAGTTCTAAACTATAATCTATCAAATGCCTGATATCTATTTTTAACTAGAACTAACTAAAACTAATCTTATGTTCATAAATCAATAAAATAGTGTTTTAGAAAATATTATCTTGAAAATTCGAATTTGAGTGGAATGAGTTGTTGTTTACACTAATTTGATGATTCCAACAGGTTTAGAAGATAAAGAACTAATGATTTCTGACTTAAATTCGTTGAATGAAGTAAAGAGATAATTTGAGAGTGGAGAGGAGAAGAACAACTTGAGGTTTTGTAAAATAAGGGTTTTGCAAAAATGTGGGAATTTTAGGGATTTAAAGCCTAAATCCGAAAGGGGGTATCAGTACCCATATAGGGGTATCGATACACATTCAAGGTGTATCGATACCTAGCAAGAGATGTATCGGTACTTGGGTGACAGGTATCAATACCTAGTGCACACAATTATCAAAAATCTATTTTCAAACACTTAGCATGCAAAATTAATCAGCTTTAGTGGTATTGGCAACTCATATCACGAAAAATTAACTATGTTCAATCAATCAAATCTATCATTGAATTTTATTTGAACATATTATTAATTAACTATGTTCAATCAATCAAATCTATTATTGAACTTTATTTGAACATATTATTAATTTTCTCTAAAGATCATAAACTCCCCCTAACTATTAGTATAGAAGGCATTCAAAATTGTTATTTTTACAAGCATTTTTCATTTGCTAATTAAAAGTGCTAAAATTATTTTAAACACTAAGTCAAGGTAGGTCAGTTAAACCTAATTCTCTCCTAAGTGTCCAAAATCTATCTTTATCTAAAGGTTTTGTAAAAATATCAGCTAATTGGTGCAAAATATCTACATATTCTAGAACTACATCTTCTTTAGTGATATGATCTCTTATGAAATGATGTCTAATTTCAATGTGCTTAGTTCTAGAGTGTTGGATGGGATTTTTAGTGAGACAAATAGAACTAGTATTGTCACACTTGATAGGTATGGTACCAATTTCAATTCCATAGTTTAAAAGTTGTTGTTTCATCCATAAAACTTGTGCGCAACAACTACCGAATGAAATGTATTCCGCTTCAGTGGTAGATAATGCAACACTATTTTGTTTCTTTGAAAACCAAGAAATTAGCATATTTCCTAGGAATTGACAAGTACCAGAGGTGCTTTTCCTATCTTTTTTTCATCCTCCATAATCAGCATCCGAGAAAGCATGCAAGCTAAAGCTAGAGTCTCTAGGATACCAAAGTCCTAAACTAGGAGTGTCCTTAAGGTATCTAAATGTTCTCTTAATTGCTTGTAGATGTGATTCTTTAGGGCATGATTGAAATCTAGCACATAAGAAAACACTCAACATAATGTCTGGACTACTTGCGGTTAGATAAAGCAAAGAGCCAATTATAGACCTATAAAGTTTAACAACTACACATTTACCTCCTTTATCTTTGTCAAGCTTTGTAAATGAGCTCATTGGAGTGGCTTAGGGTTTGATTTTCAATCCAAACTTCTTGAGCATATCCTTGACATACTTTACTGGATTGATGAAGATGTCATCTTTTCTTTGCTTGATTTGGAGCTCCAAGAAAAATGAAAGCTCCCCCATCATGCTCATCTCAAATTCACCTTGCATTAGCTTAGAAATTTCTTGGCAAAGAGCATCATTAGTAGAACCATGTTATATCATCAACATAAATTTGAACTACTAATAGATATTTACCTTTTTGTTTTAAAAACAATGCAGTGTCAACCTTTCCTTTTGAAAAAACCTTTTTCAATTAAAAAATTTGACAATCTTTCATACCAAGCTCTAGGAGCTTGTTTTAAACCATATAGTGATTTTGTCAATTTAAAAACATGATTTGGAAATTTTGAATCTTCAAAACCAGAAGGTTGTTCCATATATACTTCTTTTATAAAATCATTTAAAAATGCACTTTTGACATCCATTTAATATAGTTTAAATTCATTGAAACATGCAAATGCCAACAATATTCTAATAGCTTCCATCCTAGCAACGGGAGCATATGTTTCATCATAATCTATTTCCTCTTCTGGAGTATATCCTTGAGCAACAAGTATAACCTTGTTCCTCACTATGTTACCACTTTCATCAAGCTTATTCCTAAACACTCATTTAGTACCTACAGTAGATTTATTACTAGGCCTTTAAACTAATGTTCATACATTACTTCTCTCAAATTGATTTAACTCTTCTTGCATAGCCATAATCCAATTTTCATCAGTTAATTCTTTTTTAACATTTTTAGGCTCTATGCATGAGATAAATGCAATATAATTACATATGTCCCTAAGAGAAGATCGAGTAGTTACCCCTTTGGATGGATCACCTAAAATCTCACCATCCTTGACATAGTTGTACTCTCTTGGATATGAGACTTTCCTTTATTCAATGGTTAGATTCTTGAAGACATCTTGAGTTTCCTCATCATTCACTTCGTCCTTTGATGATGGTTCTCCCACGTCATTTGTATTTATAATATCTACGTCATCATCAACACAAGAATCCTTCCTCAGAAGGGGATTATCATCGAAAAAAATATGGATAGACTCTTCTACCACTAAAGTTATTTTATTAAATACTCGATAAGCTTTAGAATTTAAGGAATAACCCAGAAAAATTCGTTCATCACTTTTAGCATCAAATTTGCCAAGATTGTCTTTACCGTTGTTTAAAATAAAACATTTACATCCAAAAGGATGAAAATAACTAATGTTAGGCTTTTTATTTTTGAAAATTTCATATAGAGTTTTCTTTAAAATAGGCCTAATCATTACTTGGTTAATAACATAACAACTCTATTTTGGTGAGGGGTTCTAGGTGCTAAAAATTATGGCTAATCCCATTTGAATTACAAAATTCAGTAAATCCAAGATTTTCAAATTCAGTACCATGATCACTCCTAACACTTGAAATGGAGTAACCTTTTTCATTTTGGATTACTTTTGAAAACGTGGTAAAATTTTCTAATGCTTCATCTTTAGTGCCTAAAAATAAAACCCAAGTATACCTAGAATAGTCATCTACCAAGACAAAACCATATCGTTTTCCACCCAAGCTAGTAGTTCTAATTGGCACAAAAAGATCTATATGGATCAATTGTAATACTCTTGTTGATACATCATTAATGGATTTAAAGGAAACTTTCTTATGTTTTCCTTTTGCACATGCATCATAGATTTTATCTTTATCAAATTTTAGCTTTGGCAAACCTCTTACTAAATTGCCTTGAATTAGTCTTTGTAAAACACTCATGCTTGTATGTCCTAGTCTCCTATGCCATAACCAACTATCATGTTCATCCTTAGCAACTAGGCATAAATTAGTCATATTTATTAAATCTAAATGCACTATGTCTATGTTTCCTATTCTATGACCAATAAGCATAATCCGATTAGATGCAATGTCAATAACTTTACAACCATTTGATTCAAACAAGACATTGTATCCTTTATCACACAATTGACTAATACTTAATAGATTATGCTTTAACCCATTCACATATAATACTTTTTCTATTTGTATGGAAGAGATATTACCTATAGTACCTATACCTTCAATGTAACCTTTTGAGTTGTCATCGGAGGTTACCACTCCTCTATTTTTGTCGTTAAGTTCTGTAAATCAGCTCTTGTCTCCGGTCATGTGTCTTGAGCTTCCACTATCAAGGTACCATGTATTTGAGCTTGTATTTCGTGCCTTGAAGCAATGCTCTTTTTCCTACAAACATAGATTAATTTTTTAATTTTGGTACCCAAATTATTTTGGGTCAATATTCATTAGTTCCTAAAATCCTTGTCCCTTTAGGTATCCATTTGTTTAGGATATCCTTATCTTTAGTAGTATTGAGTCCTTTAGGAACTCATATACTCTTAACGATTTTATTATTTGAGGTTCTTTGGGGACCTCTATGATTGTAAGATTTAAAATTCTTTCTAATATACTTGGATTTTGAACTTTCTCCTTTTTCAAAATGTTTTAATCCAAATTTATTGAAAGAAGCTTTAAGATCATCAATTTTCTTTTGATGATTATCATTGACTCTTGAAAGTAAATTATACAAATCAGAATTTTTCTTTTCAAAATCTTCTATTTTGATTTGCAATTCCTTTATTTTACTTTCAAGATTATTGTTGGTCTTGGACATGAGATCTTTATCATTTTTCAATTTTGAAATATTTTTCTTGTATTTTGAAAATAATTTCTCATAATCCAACGTAAACCCATTATATTCCTCTAATAACTCATCAAAAGAATAATCTTCTAAATCAAATGAGTTAGAGGTTACCTGGGAATCCTCCCGGTGGCCATTAAGCACGGGTTTACTACCTGTTCCTCTTCATCAGATGATACGTCATCGCTCCATGTAGCCGCGTGTGCTTTGTGCTTCTTCTTTGAAAGACCCTTTTTTTTCAATTATGGGCAATCGTATTTAACATGCCCAAGCTTTTTGCATTCATAGCAAATGATTGGGTCATTCTCCTTATACTCATTTTTGAAGCCTTCATTTCGTTGGAATTTTCTTCCTCTATTTGGCTTCATTAATTTTCTGATTCTTCTGGAAAGCAAGGACATTTCTTCATCCTTGTTATCGTCAGAATCACTCTCATCTTTGGTGGATTACGTTCACTACCTTAGCTATCCACACTAAAGATTTTCCACAAATTCACTAATTTGTCTTTCTTTTGAGGACAAAGAGTAACCTTACAATTCCCTCAAGAATTATACCCCAAATTCTTGAGAACATTCTCTTCTCAAAGAGAAACTTACAAATTTTGCAAACTTACAGAAAAACCTCACAAGGTATAATGTTTGCACAATTCTAGAACAAAGAAAGAACACTCAAAGATGAATACAATTAAGCAAAAATTGTGTTCTTGAAAGCAAAATGAATATTGAAAGGATTTTGTCTTGAATTGCTCAAACAATAAGTTTAAGGCTTTATCTCTTTAATTATTCTTAAAATTTGTTTCTTGATATTCATCAATGGCTTCAAGACTTGTTTAAATACCCCTTGAATGAATTAAAGAAAGAACACTCAAAGATGAATACAATTAAGCAAAAATTGTGTTCTTGAAAGCAAAATGAATATTGAAAGGATTTTGTCTTGAATTGCTCAAACAATAAGTTTAAGGCTTTATCTCTTTTAATTATTTCTTAAAATTTGTTTCTTGATATTCATCAATGGCTTCAAGACTTGTTTAAATACCCCTTGAATGAATTCTGATTGTTGGGGATGATCATGAAGTCAATAGGCCATTGTGGTATGTTTTTCACTTCAAAAATCTATTGGTAGCGTATAGGTATCGGTACCCATGCATAGGGGTATTGATACTACCTGCATAAAATTCAAATATTTCAACCGTTGCAAAACTGAGGGTATCGTACCTCTCAAGGTGGTATCGATACTTCTATATAAATAGGTATCGATACCGTCATGGTATTGGTACCCATTTTGGATTCTGTTTTTCTCGGAGTCAAAATCAACACTAGGGGTATCGGTACCTTTGGGCTAGGTATCAATAGCTCTTTGCATAGGGGTATCGGTACCCTATGGGGTATCCATACCCTTTTTTCATTCGATGTTTAAGGGGTATCGATACTTGTTAAGAAGGTATCAGTACCTCCCTATTTAAAACCCACTTTTGACTCGATTATGGTTCGAAATACTTTGTAAAAATTATTTCAAAAATATTTTAAGATTGAAACACAATTTTTCACTTATGTAAGGAGTAAAATTGATATTTGAAAACTTGGAGTAATATTTGTGATATTCGATTAATTGAACTAAATATTATATTTGAAATTGAATATAAAATCTTAAAATTCATTAACACTTTATTTGTTATATCGAAACATCAAAATGTTTTCAACAGACTTGGATGTCGTGATGCTTTTTACTGCTTTAATATGGGACTCTCTTGCGCGAGCCTCATCCTTACCCAAGTTACCATTTCATATTTTCTACTTGAATCCCTCATTGGTTCCAGGATGCCCTTTGTGGGTTTTCATCTTGGATCCACCCTTTTTGTTTATTTAGGGTGCCCTTTCGGGTTTCACCTAAATTTTTTTCTTCACTTTAACTTAGGGCGTTCTTTCAAATTTACCCTAAGCGAAATATTTGTTAACTACATCCGAATTAACAGGATTAAGTAGTTCTAGCCCGTCTATTTCAGTCAGAATCAGTGCTCCTCTGGAAAAATCCTTTTTTACGACATAAGGTCTTTCTCAATTTGACATATATTTTCCTCTGTAGTCTTTTTGTATTGGCCATACCTTTTTCAGTACGATATCTTCTTCTTGGAATACCCTTCGGCACACTTTCTTGTTGTGTGCTTGGATCATTCATTTTTTGTAGAGCTAACCATGATGAATGGCTTTTAACCTCTTTTTTTCTATTAAGTTCAATTGGTCATATCGAGATTGCATCTATTCTGTATCATCTAGTTTAAATTTTGATAAAACCCGGAGTGATGAGTTCTCTACCTCAATGGGCAATACTGCCTCTATTCCATATGTCAATGAAAATGGGGTTGCCCCGGTCAAAGTCTGAACCGAAGTTCGGTAAGCAAACAAATCGAAGGGCAATTTCTCGTACCAGTCTTTGAATGTCTCAGGTGTTTTCTCCACTATTTTCTTGATGTTTTTGTTAGCTTCTTCTACTGCTTCATTCATCTTCAGTCTATAAGCAGTATAGTTGTGATGCTTTATGTTGATTTTTTCACAAGCAGCGTCCATCATCTTATTGTTCAGGTTTGTAGCTTTATCTGTAATGATTCTTTCAGGTAAACCATACTGACATATGATCTCCTTTTTCAAGTACTTGCAAATAGTAGATTGAGTGACATTGGCATATAACGCAACTTCCACCCATTTTGTGAAATAGTCTATTGCTGGGAGAATGAACCGATGACCATTTGAAGCCTTCGGATGGATTTGTCCGATAACATCCATGCCCCACATAGAGAAAGGCCATGGAGCTGTCATGACATGAAGAGGTTGAGTTGGAACATTTATTTTATCACCGTAGATTTGACATTTATGACATCTTCTAGCAGAGCTGATGCAGTCGCCTTCCAATGTGGACCAAAAATATATGCACCTCATAATTTTCCCTGACATCATATGTCCATTCGTATGTGTTCCACAAACTCCATCATATACCACTTCTAATATCATCTTTGCCTCTTCTGCATCTACAGATCTCAGCCAGAATTTGATCACGACTTTTCTAGTATAGGACTTACCCATCAAGAACGTATTTGGCCGCCATACTTCTGATGGTTCTTTTATCAGTTTCGGTGGTTTCCTCTGGATAACTTCAGTTTTTGATGTATTGCAGAATGTCATAGTACCAGGGCTTAGTGTCTTTTACTTCTTCGATTTGTTAATAATTAGTTGGGTACTCATACGACTGTATGTTAATTGGTATCATATCAGACTCCCCGCCAGCCTTGAATGCGGCTGCCAAGGTACTAAAGCATCAGCCATTTGATTTTATTCTCTAGGCACGTAGTGAAAGGTGACTTCATCAAACTCTTCGAGTAGATCCAGTATTAGCTTTCGGTACTCCACTAGCTTTACATCCTTTGTATCATATTCTCCACGGAGCTGATAGATCACTAAGGTCGAATCTCCATATACCTACAAGGTCTTTATATTTTGTCCAATAGCAGCTCGAATCCCCAAAACACAAGCCTCATACTCTATCATGTTGTTGGTGTAATTGAAATTCAGTCTGCTAGTGAATGGGTAATGATTTCCTTTTGGGAAGTCAAAGTTCAGCGGTTCGTAATTTTAGTAGTTCTGCTTGCCAAGAAATCAGATATGACACATCCCTTTATAGTTTTTTGGATCATGTACTCGATGTCAAATTCAAATAACAACATCTGCCATCGAGCTAACCTTTCAGAGAGAGCCAGCACACCTATCATATACTTTAGCGGATCTAACTTGGAAATCAACCAAGTGGTGTGGTACAACATGTATTGTCTGAGTTTATACGTAGCCCAGACTAAAGATCAGTAAACGTTTTTGATGGGCGGATATCTAACTATGCAATCAGTGAACTTCTTGCTCAGGTAGTAAATAACTCTCTCTTTTTTCCGGATTCATCATGTTAGCCTAGGACATATCCTATTGAATTCTTGAATATGGATAAATACAAGAATAGAGGTTTGCCCAGGATAGGGAACATTAAGATAGGAATGCGAGATAAGTACTCTTTTATTTTCTCGAATGTAGTCTAGCAATCCTCATTCCATGTTCCAGAGTTATTTTTTCGAAGAAGGCGGAAAATTAGGTCGCACTTGTCGGTCAGTTGAGATATGAACCGCTTTATATAATTTAACCTTCCCAGAAAACCTTGAACTTCTTTCTGTGTTTATAGGGATGTAAATTCTGAATGGCCTTAACTTTATCGATATCAACTTCAATGCCTTTCCTGCTGACCACAAAGTCCAACAACATTTCAGATGTTACTCCGAAGGTACACTTGTTGGGGTTCAGTCTCAACTAGAATTTTCTTAATCTTTGGAAGAGCTTTCTTAGATTATGACATGTTTTTTTCGGGTTGAGCCTTGAAAATCATGTCATCGACATAAACTTCAACTTTCTTGTGCATCATGTCGTGAAATAAGGTCACCATAGCTCTTTGGTACATTGCCCCAGCATTCTTTAAACTGAAAGACATCACCTTGTAGCAGAAAGTTCCCCACATTTTTACGAATATGGTCTTTTCCATGTCCTCGGGATATATCTTAATCTTATTATATCCTGATAATACATCCATGAACGAGAAGAAAGTGTTCCCTACTGTATTATCCACGAAAGTGTCTATGTGCGATAGAGAAAAGTTATCTTTAGGACTTGACTTGTTATGGTCTCGGTAGTCGACATACATGCATACTTTCTCGTCTTTCTTTGAAACTGGTACTATGTTGGCCACCGACTCCGGATACTTGGACATATGAAGGAAGCTAGCATCGAACTATTTCCTGACCTCTTCTTTGATTTTAAGGAGCATTTCAGGTCTCATTCTCCTTAACTTTTGTTGCACGGGTTTGCATTCTAGTTTGATAGGCAGTTTATGGGCTTCCATATATGTATCTAGTCCAGGCATGTCCTCATACGACCATGCAAACACATCATTGTATTCTCGAAGTAAGTCTATCAAGCTTTGTCTTACTTCAGCCGAAAGGGTTGTGCCAATTTTGACTTCCTTCCTTCCCTCTTCTGTACCCAGATTCAAGACTTCGATTTTCTCTTCATGTGGAAATATTTGTTTGTCTTCTCTTTCTACCATCCTTAACAATTTGGTAGGTAAGTTGCACTCTTCTTCATTGTCATATTCATCAATTTCCCCAAGATAATCGGACTGTTCAAAATCCACTTCCGGGTCAGGATCATCAGTGCTTGTATTATCATTATCTTGGGACCTGAAGGAGAAATGAAATGTGTATGTGTGAGGAAAATATCCCACACGGAATGACAAAAAATTAAATTCAAAAGAGAATGTAACAAAGTATATAATGAAAGAAAAATTAAATTCAAAAAAAGATGAAATGAAGTAAGAAAAATGTTTTCCATTAAAGCAACTGCATCTTTTATTGAATTTAAATAAAGCATTTATTCACCCTTACAAAATATCACCTATTGTGACACCCCAACCCATATCCGACCCGGATATGAATATGAGGTATCACATTAACTTTTCAAACCATTTACTTTTGCAAAATAACTAAAATTTAAGTTCACATTTAAAGAAAAACTAAATAATTTACATTAAATAAATACAATCGATTTTACAAAAATATATCAGAGCATATCTAATTCAAATCTTTAATTACATGCCCATTACATTCTTTATAACAAAATACATACGATTCAAATTATTTTATGATCTGATATTTGGAAATGAGATGCTAACTTGTCTTGTCTATCTTTGCTCCTCTTGCATCTTAGAACCTATTGTGAAATACTCACATGCTAAGTCATTGACTTAGTGAGGCACATAAAACATATAATGTAACTTTAATTACTTAACAATGCATGAACAAATCATACAATACCACGTAATAATTTATATAGCAAATACATGCATACAAATCTACTATCATTATCATTATCATCTTCTTATTATTATCAATATTATTTTCATAAATTCCTTTAATTATATAATCTTATACTTAACACTTATACACATCATATCATACATTTCACAAGCAAACACATAACATCACATACAATTTAGTTATGTTATATCTTTTAATAACCCATGTACACTTGTGAGAACTAAAGATATGTGAGTGCATTGAGGTTGTGCACAAATGTTGTCACCACAACTCGTATAAACTGCACTGAGTGCCATATAAAATTGTCCTAAAAGACCTTGTAGAATTGTCCCAAAGGACACCTATATGCCCCGAAAAACACATAGAATTGTCCATAAGGACCATATAGAATTGCCCCTAAGGACCACATATATGTTCCCGAAGGACCAAATATATATCCTGAATGACCGTTCCAAAGGATCACATATATGTCCCGAAGGACCACGTAGAACCCTCGACTTTTGGCATGCCAACTATACCCTAGCTTTCGTATCACATAACATAGGCATTGTCATTTATATTTGTCACATATTCACATAATCACACAAATCATCATATAACTTATAGCATTTCACATGTAGTCACATGGGTCATGTCTCATAGCATATATAACATGTGAATATAATTAATTATATCGTATCATATCGCTTATGTCACATTCTTATATTGTCACATAGATCATATCACATAACTGATATATTGTTCTCACAACTTCATATAAATCATATGTCATATAATTCCTCATCACATAGCTTATACCACAGTTTCATATCTACACATAACTTATTTTACTTTTTCACTTATTCATATAATTCCATTATACCAATTCATATAATTTATCACACAATCATGTACTCATTTTCATATAGTCAATATATAAATACCATATAGTTTATATCCTAGTTTTACATAATCCCTATATCGTATTTCTTATATACTAATTTCCTATATTCCCTTAGTTCAGTTTCACATAGCTTGTCAGATAGGCAAATATTCTCATAACTAAATTATCACCTAGTTCATATAACATTTTCATATATTCACCTAGTTCATTATCACACAATATAACATATGCCATATAGTTCACTTAAACTTAGAACATTTCATAGGATTCATATTCACCTGTCACATGTTCACATAATTCACTTAGATCGATAACACATAGCTACCTAGTTCATATCACATGGATTACATCTTTTTTTATATCTTCTCAAAGACATATAAACACATAGATCCTCATCACATAACTTATATTACATGTTCATATAATCATTTATATATATATCACATAGCTTATATCACTTTCTCTTGTTATTACATAAGTATTTGTTATTTACATAGTTCATGATCATATAACTTATATCACAGAGTCACATCATCACATAAATCATATCACATAACAAAGAACATAACAATACATATTCATATACTAACGGCTACCGACTACACTTATTTTCATGCAGTCATAAAATCAAATCATGGAAATAGACTCATCGCAAGTCTAATTTCCATATATTCATATACTATAATAATATGCACTCACTTTAGCCTCACTAGTCCAAGCAATATACTTATCTCTTTGTTGATCGATCTTATCTTGTTGAATCATCCAGTACTTGCGTTCGTTTGATGTCTACACGATACATATGATCGATATGAATATCTTGATTCTAATCACTTATAACCAATCATCATAAATTAAGCTAAAAGAAACACTTAATTTATCATTTCATGCTCAATAGTATCGGTACTCCCACTACAGTACCGATACTTTTCTTATGTGGTATCGATACCCCCTTCGTACCGATACCATTTTAACATTCTGGAGATTTATCTTGGAAATGGTATCGATACTATACCATTGGTATCAATACTCCCAATTCAGTATCGATACCTTACTCAACCAGTATCGATACTACCCTTTGAACTCAACTGATTTTGCCTTGAAGTATCGGTATTGTTCTTCCAGTACCGATACTTCATGCCCAGAATTGCCATTTTCGTTTCGAAAAATAACCAAAACTCACTTAATTCTTCTTCTATAACCTCTTTTTAACCCTATAAGCTTAACTATATTTATTCAAATCAACTTATATCATTTTAACACATCCTGATATCCAATATCCCACATACTCACTTAAATTCCATAATCATACCAATTATCAACATGATCCAAATTCATTTCTAACACTTTGAATTTCTTATTTCAGCTCATGACAATTCAAATTTAACCTCAAAATTCATTTACAACCTTTCTATTAACAATTCACTTAAAAACTTTTTATATTCAATCTTTCATAACTTATCCACCTTTGAGTTTTAAACCACTTTAATATTTCCTTAAGCATTCTTAACACTCCAAGAATCAAAACCAAATTTAAAACTCAAGAAATAAAGAACTTGCCAAGACTCACCTTTGAAATGGAACTCACAGCCACAAGGAAAAAGATAACAATGGTTCCATACTTTTCTTTTTCCTTCTCCCTTAATTCACGTTTTAAATCCCTTATAAAGGGAAAATAAAAATCTTTCCTTTGGAAAGACCAATTTTCCCTTACTTCCTTCAATATTTATTAAAAAATCCTTCACAAAATATTTCTAATAAATCCCTTAACTTATTATCAATTTTTGAAATTGATTTCAAAGTTTCCAAACTTATATTTTAGTCACTAGCCCTATTTTTGGGATGTTACACCTATTGCCTCATGTATAGATGAATAAGGATAGTTTGAGTATTAATCGTAAGAAATTTGAAACCCAAAGGTAATTCTTTAGACATCCAGTTGCTAAGCACTGACCCAGGTGGAAAAGGGTAGATTTCTTACATATCCGCATTTTCAGCATCCTCTGTGATAATAGAGTTAATACTCCAATCTTTCAAACCAACCTCCAAATATGGTAAGGTGGTCTTAAACTCATAACCACAAAATTTAAATGTTTCATAAAGAGGTGGAAAAACCATGGGTTCCCATTGCAAATCATTCACGTTCAATCTAGCCAACCTTTTATCTCGATTATTCTGGATTTTCTTCTTCTTCTGTTGTTGACTGGGCTGAAAACCAAGCCTGAACTGGTCTAGCTTTGTTATAGGAAAGACGGGGTTGATCTTCCTTGCAATAACTCACAAATCCTCTTCCTACCTTTGCACCTCTTACCAAGGTCTTCTTGATCTCCATTTTAGTGCATTCAGAGAGCCTGGGTTTGGAAATCTTTCCTCCTTCAACCATAAATGTGGCATTTACAAATTCTAAAGAGCGGAACGAACACTCTATCATTTCATTATTCACTTCTATGCAAGGGCTTCAGTGATCACGCTCGCCACAATATATTCTTTAGCATTAATTATTACAAAAGCCTCGTCAATGACAAACTTAACTTTCTGGTGCAGTGTAGATAGTACTGCTCTAGCCTGATGGATTCAAGGCCTTCCCAAAAGGCAGTTGTAGGAAGGCATGATGTCCATCACCAAGAATTCAATATTGTAAGTAGCAGGTCCAATGCTTAAAGGTACATCGATCTTGCCGATTACTTCCCTGTTGGTCCGTCGAACGCTCGGACCACACTCTGGCATGCTCTCATGTGGGAAGTATCAATTGGAAGCCTTTTCATTGTAACCAAAGGTATCACATTAAGGGCATAAACATTATCGATTAGCACACTAGATAAGGCTTACCCCTTACAATGAGTGGTCATGTGTAATGCCTTGGCTCGACCTCTTCCATCAGATGAAATCTTATCATCAGAAAACGAGATGAGATTATTAGCTTGAATGTTGTTAACCAGTCGATCCATATTACTGACTGGTATGTCTTGTGGTACATATGTCTGATTTAGGACTTTTAGGAGCATCTCCATGTGTACTTCTGAACTTAACAGTAGTGCCAACATTGAAACACGTGCTGGCAGACTATGTAATTGTTCCACGATGTTGTATTCAATATGCTTTAAAAATTACAGAAACTCTATAGCTTCTTCCTCCTTTATTGGCCCGTTTATTGCCAGCACGTCCCCTTTGAAGGGTTCAAGTGGTCTCTGGGGGGGACTTAGCCTCTTGAGAGTAGTGTTTCCTCATGGCATGCCCCACTTTGTTGGCATCTTCCTTCAGAGTTCTTACTTGGCATTCATACTTCCAAGACACTTGTTTGTTGTCCTTGTAAGAAAAAGGTTGGGTGATGTGATCACCACCTTTGCTTGCATTTTATCTATTATCCTTACTTTAGGGGTAATTACCGAAGGATGACCCCTTTCATATCCACTTCCGGATGATTATCCAATAGCACAAACATATACTTTTAGATAGTCTTGGACTTCTTTATAGAACTCCAGCTTCTTCCTGTTTATCATGAACTGGATCAAAGTTTTAAACTCTGAGAAATCCTGTACATCATGCCCTTCTTCATTGTGGTAACAACAATTGTTACCATCTTCACACCTTGATGCATCAGAATGTGGTGTAAAAAACCCTACTTTCACTATCTATCTCCATACCCAGGCTTGGGGAGACGTTACTTCGGCAACACTTATCTTGACTCTCCTGTTCATTTCCTCAATAATTGTATTGTCCCCACCTTCTTAGTGGTTAGGCAAAGGATTCTGTACAATATTCGGTGCCCCGAGTTGTTGAAGTGGATCCAATTCTTATTTCGCTTTTTCTGCACGATCCTTTTGAATGCGAGACAGTTTTTGATGGTATGCCCTGGGACACCACCATGATATTCACAATGTGCATTCTCATCATACCACCTGGAGTATGGGGGCTTCATAGGTTTCACCGGGTATGGTGACACTACATGAGTGTCAAAGAGTTGTTGATAAAGTTCTTTGTAGGTCATGGGAATAGGATCGAAATATTCATTTTCCCTTTCCTTCCTAGGTTCTCTTAAACCTTGTCTAGAAGTACCTGACGGTACAACAGCAGTTGATTTTGGATTGGAGATTGTAATAACTTTGTTATTGTAGGTGTTGATGTTGTTGACCTCTACATCCCTCTTCTTTATAGGAGGTTTCTTACTAACCTCCCCTCCTTCGATCTTACCTTGCTTTATGGTCATTTCTATTATCTCTCTGGCCATAACTATGTTAGTAAAATTTCCAGATGTGATTGCAACCAAGTACCCGAAATAAGGAGCCTTTAGTGTCTGCACAAAGAGCTTCTTGGTTTTCTTCTCATCCAATGGTGGATGAACTTGCACAGCTAAATCCATCCATTTCTGTGCATATTGTCTTAAACTTTCGTTATTATTCTTCTCCATGCTTTGCAGCATAGCTCGATCTGGCCTCGTATCATTGACATATTTGTATTGTTCCAGAAATAACTTGGATAAATCCTTCCAAGTCTTGATATGGGATCGGTTTAGCTGGTTGTACCACTGGATGGCTGAACCAAACAGACTCTCCTGGAAGCAATGAATCAGGAGTTGGCATTTCCTACATATCATGTCATCTTTCGACAGAACATGGTAATATAGGCTGATGGGTAACTATTTCCATCGAACTTCTCTAATTTAGGGGATTTGAATTTTGGAGGAAGAACCAAATCTGGGAATAAATTGAGTTATGCGGTATCGACTCCATAGTAGTCATGGTCTCCTTTAACCATCTTCATTTGGTCCTCTAATTGCTTGATTTTCTCTTTCATTTTCTTTTCCTTGTCCTCTTTATCAAAATCTGGTATATGGTAATCACTCGAATTATTCTTAGGGTTAGATACAAAAGTTTGTACTTTTATAGCAGACAACACTTTCGATTTTGCAGCGGATGAGTCCCCTCGTAGTCCTGGTGAGATTCCAGGTGAAATAACCACTTGAGGGGTAGGTGGCATAGTAACCCCTTCAGATGTCCCTGCCCCAGGTTCACTTTCCTGATTCAGGCCAGATAATTTTACAACTATTTTGTCAATCAAAGACTCATGGCTTTTGGTGATCGACTCTAGAGTGTTTTGATTATTCGGACTTATTTTCTCTTCTAACTCCTTTTTCAACCTTAACATGTTCTCCTCTAGTTGGGCTATCTTTGTTTTTGTTAGGATTTTTGGAAGATCGAATCGACAACCAGAACGGTTTGCAAAGAAGGGTCGGAACGATTTTGTGTTTAGGGAGTAAGGAGATTGAAAGATAGAGAATTGCACAGCGATTTATAGTGGTTCAACTTTCTCAACCAAAGTCTACGTCCACTACCTTAGCTCCTCACCAAGGATTTTCCAACAAATTCACTAATTTGTTCTTTCTTTTGAGGATAAAGAGTAACATTACAAACTCCCTAGTTTTTCTGGGCTAAACTAGAACCTTTCCCTAGCTTTTACACGGGATCAGCTAGAACCTTTCCCCTTTACAAAAGGATAAGAAATGTAAACAAGAAAACCTCTCTAAGGTAGGTGTTTACAAGATTGAGCTCACAATAACAAAATATTTACAAGAGAAAGATGAAACAAGAATGAAAAACTCTTCTCTTGTGTTTGATTGCTTGGATAATTGTTCTCTTTATTCTTCAAGTGTCCTTAGCTTGTATTTATAGCTTGGAATGTGTTTGATGTTGTATATAGCCGTTGGGGATGATTTTTCTACTCAAAAAGGAAGCCCATAACATGGTGCATCGGTGCACTATCATGGTGCATCGATACCCCTTCATTAAATTCAAATAAACTAGTCGTTGCAGCCTTCGTGCATGGATGCACAGCAGGATGCATCGATGCACAGCCTTGATGCATCGATGCACTAATTGCATTCGGTGTTTGATTGCATGGATGCACTGCATGGTGCATCCATGCACTAGTGCAGGTGCATGGATGCACTAGTGCAGGTGCATGGATGCACTGCAGGGATGCATAGATACACTGCAAGGGTACATGGATGCACTTTGACACCCTTTAGCATTTTGGCTCAAATCCGAATTTAATGGACTTTGAATTATTTTTGAAACCTTTTAAAACTTTGAATAAATTCAATTAAGTCCAAAAACATTTTGTAAATTCAATTCAAGTCCAAAAACCATTTTGCCTGAAATTGTTATATCAAAACATAGTTCAACAATCTCCCCCTTTTGATATAACAAAACATTTGAAAATTTTTTTTTGGCAAAACTCCCCTTTAATAAAATGTTTAATGAAAAAGATACCAATTGGTAACAAATACCAATTGTTTGAAAATATATGAAAATATTGTTCCCCCTTTTTCATTAAGAAATTGAATTTTTCAAACCAAAACTTCTCCCCCTTTTTGTTATATAAAAAATAATTCAATCTTTGAAGTTCAAAATAACTTTGGAGAGTAAGTAGTAAATTTGACATTTTAAAACTTATTTGAAAAATCAAAGCTCCCCCTCAATAAATGCATTCCAAATAAAATTTAGCTTTAAGAACTTGACACTTTAACAAAATTGAATTTCAACAAAGAATAACAAACATGCTAGTAGCTCATGAAATTCAATGTATCCAAGTCTAAAATACTTTATGCATACCAATTGTTGAATTTAAGATCATATGAATAAAGTTTTCCAAAAATGTTATGCATTTGAAAATTTTTGATATCAATTGTTAGAGAGATATCATTTTTATTTAAACCACATGCATAAACATTCAAATTTAGGTCAAAAATTTAAAATTTGTAAATTCAAAGTATTTGAAAAGTTGATATCAATTGTCAGAGAGATATCATTTGCATTTAAAACCAATTTTGACCAAAATTCATTATGATGAACTACAAATTCTAAAAAATTATTAAGACATTAAAATGTTCATCATAATTTCCTTTTAACATACATGAGATACATAATTATTTAGAATCAAAACTCATGCATGCTTAAAATTAAATGAGCAACCAAATAACCAAAATTAAAAGCATTAAGCTTAGAGGTTACCCATTCCTTTTTCATGTGTGGCTAGAGCATCTTGAATATCATCATCTTCATCACCATTGCTCCCACACAACTACAAGAGACATTCATTTCGATTTTGGTATCCAAATTGCTTTGGATCCTTGGATGTTAGTTTCAATGCCCCTTGTTCCCTTAGGAACCCATACTTGTCTAATTTTAAAATGTTTTCCTTTCTTTAAAGGACAAGTATGTTCCTTGTGACCATGATAATGACAATGTGAGCATATTGTCATTATTTAACTAAATGAATTATTTAAAATGATTTCTTTTTCTTTTGTTAAGCATTCAAGCTTAACTTTTAAATCAAAATTTTCTTTTTCAAAACTTTCAATTTTTATTTTTTAAAGCTCTAAATCCTTTTTCAAAATTTCATTTTGCCTTTCAAAATCTATTTTTGTTTTCAAAAGAAAATCATTTTCGATTTTAAATTTTGAAATCATTTTCTTATATTTGGAGTTCATGGTCTCAAACTCCGAATATAACCTATTAAAAGCATCTTGTAACTCATCAAATGTATATGAATTAAATTCAATTGAGTTAGAAGATACCTCGAGCTCTTCACAAGCCATTAGAGACACCACCTTTATTGGTTCTTCTTTATTGCTTCCATGGATTTCCTCGAGCTTATTCCAAAGCTCATTGGCACTTGAACATGAAGAAACTCCTTCATAGATTTCAGGACCAAATGCACACCAACACCATGTGCATGGCGTTGGCATTAAGTTGAGCTTTCTTTCGTTCTTTGTCACTCCGCTTCTTCTCCTTCTTCTTTGGAGAAGAGTATTCATTCTCGATTATCTCCCATGCATCAAGATCATTGGATTGGATGAATACCTTCATTAATTTCTTCCAATGACGATAGTTGACTCCATTGAAGTATGGAGGCTTGTCCGTTGGTAGGGAGTCTTCCATGTGGAACGAGTCGGAGGTGGAAGCCATCTTCTCGATTGTGTTGGGAATTGGTAGAGCTTCTTTGAGGATCATCTCAAGGTGGTTAAACCTTCTTAATGAGTTAGGCTCTGATGCCAATTATTGGGATTTTCGGAAGCTCAAATCGATAACCGGAACGATTTGCAAAGAGGGGTCGGAATGGTTTTGTGTTTAGGGAGTAAAGAGATTGAAAGATAGACAATTGCACAGCGATTTATAGTGGTTCGACTTTCTCAACCAAAGTCTATGTCCACTACCTTAGCTCTTCACCAAGGATTTTCCAACAAATTCGCTAATTTGTTCTTTCTTTTGAGGATAAAGAGTAACCTTACAAACTCCCTAGTTTTTCCGGGCTAAACTAGAACTTTTCCCTACCTTTTACACGGGATTAGCTAGAACCTTTCCCTTTTATAAAAGGATAAGAAATGTAAACAAGAAAACCTCTCTAAGGTAGGTGTTTACAAGATTGAGCTCACAAGAACAAAATATTTACAAGAGAAAGATGAAACAAGAATGAAAAATTCTTCTCTTGTGTTTGATTGCTTGGATAGTTGTTCTCTTTATTCTTCAAGTGTCCTTAGCTTGTATTTATAGCTTGGAATGTGTTTGATGTTGTATATAGCCGTTGGGGATGTTTTAGAGCCATTTGGGGATGATTTTTCTACTCAAAAAGATTGTCCATAACATGGTGCATCGGTGCACTATCATGGTGCATCGATACCCTTCATTAAATTCAAATAAACTAGTCGTTACTAGCCATTGTAGCCTTCGTGCATGGATGCACAGCAGGATGCATCGATGCACAGCCTTGATGCATCGATGCACAGAAGAATGCATCGATGCACTAATTGCATTCGGTGTTTGAGTGCATGGATGCACTGTATGGTGCATCGATGCACTAGTGCAGGTGCATGGATGCACTGCAGGGATGCATGGATGCACTTTAGGGGTGCATGGATGCACTTTGATACCCTTTAGCATTTTGGCTCAAATCCGAATTTAATGAACTTTGAATTAGTTTTGAAACCTTTTAAAACTTTAAATAAATTCAATTAAGTTCAAAAACATTTTGTAAATTCAATTTAAGTCCAAAAACCATTTTGCCTTAAATTATTATATCAAAACATAGTTCAACTGTTTCCATCTTCTTCTTTTGAACGAGTGTTATGTGGATGAGGTGTGTCCAATACTTGTGGTGGTACGTCCAATGTTTGTTCCTTTTTTTATGAGACATTTTTTCTTGGTTAATGTGAATGTAAAGAAAAGAAGAAAAAATAACAAATGCAAAATATGTATAAGTGCATGATGCATGAAATGTTCGAGGCATTGATACAAAAACACGTTTGTTATTATAAATAATCTTTATTGGGAAAAAAGTTTTATTTCTTAAAAGACAAAAACATCTTAAAGGTACATTTTGACTAAGTCTTTTAGACCCCAAATAGTTTCTTACAGGTTAACTAGTCTTCTGCCTTCTTCTATCAATAGTTGAATACCCTGTCGAACCACTCCGGTTTCTCTGGCTAAACTGTGCAAGTGACGAGCTATTTTTTGCACTTGTTCCAAGAAGTCTCGAATGTCTGCATCTCTAGCTTTCACTCTATGCTGAGCCTATCTGAAGCTCCATCAAAGGGGACTATCTGAAGCTCACTTGCTTGTTTCTTGAACCCGTCCACAATGACCTCTAACTCAGTTATAGTTTTGCTATCCCGTTCTTACTGTTTCTGAAGAGACTTCTCTAAATCAGCTCCCTTGGTCTGTAGACGTTTGTTCTGGTGCTGACTGTCTAACAAATGTCTCTGGGAGGTCTTTAGTTGTTCTTTCAAGGACTCTTTTTCATTTTGTCCTTCGAATTTCCTTTTTAGGCTAATGGCTTCAATTTTCTAGTATTCAGAAGATCTCTTCAGGATGGAACTATTTTGAACTTGTTCCTTATACCCCTTTCTTAAATCTTCGAATTCGAAACAAACTTTCTTTTGCTCTTTTTCCAACTTGATGCTCGATCTTTCTGAGTATCGGCATCTAACTTCCACAGGAATCTTTCAGCTTCGAGCTCCCTTAGCCTTTGTTTTAGTTCCTCCTTTTCAGATTTGAACTCTTTATTTGCTATCTCTAGTTCAGAGGGAAGTGGTTTAAGATGCTCTTTTATGGTCTGAGTATCTTCATACTCTGGTACATGAATAGTGGCATTCTTTCTCACTCTCTTCCACTCCAAATAATCTGAAGTAAGCATGTCTTTAGAAGCTACGACATCCATACGAAACATTTTCTTCCATAACTCAGCTATATTTTAACCCTCTTCTTGTAGTTATCATCATGGTATGCAAATTCCGCTCTATATATCCCATGTGTAATTGGGACAAACTAGCATGCCCTATACTGCCGAAGTGCCAAAAGTGGAGAATATCTGACTCCTCCCCATAATCCAAGCAATGTTATGGTCTCTGAGTCTCCACACCGATAAATAATGTCAATATGAGTCAACCAAGGGGGTCTCCAAATAATGTCTTTATCTTGGAGATATGTGAAAACCTTCAACCATTTCTCTTTTGGGATGCCTTCTGGCCATTTCAGTGTGAGGAATTCCCCCAAAAGAGAGTAAGTGGTGTTGAATCGGCGGTAGAAAACCTCGTTAGTCTTCTAGAAGTGACTATGGATCCATACCTGAAGAAGTTGTGTGCATCCTACAAATCTCCCTCCGCTGGTCTTTCTGCAATGACTGAGTGAACGAAAAGTTTCAGCTAATATTGTCGGTGCCGGGTTTACTTGCTTCGGAAGTTGTTCGAATAGTTCAACCACAGTCGCCTCAATATATCCCAAAGTCTTTGGGAAAATAACTAAGCCATAGATACTCAAAGTGAAGAGATCAATCACCTTCTATTCATTACGATGATTCTTCATCAATTGCTTGATGTGGGTCCAAGCAATTCCTTCTCCTTTACCTTTGTACTGAGTCCGGTCAATTACCCACTTTTCATATACACCTACAATCTTTGCTAGCCCGTTCTTGAAAGACTGACTCTTGATGAACTTGGTGTAGACCCTGTCCATTCTTGTTCATTCGCAATGCAGAAAAGTAGTATATTCTTCAATGGTGGGTACCATATCTTCTTGGTTGAACGTGAAACAATTGTACCTTGGATTCCAGAATTGCACTAAGGCTCGAATTAGGGGTCCGTCTATCTTGACATGGAGTAGAAGTGTGATATCACCATATCGCTAGCAAAATTTCTATTCTTGGTCGCTTTTCCAGCTGTCCCAGATGCTCCGGAATTCTTGAATATCATTTTGCTTAAGGTTAACAAAAGCATAACCAACCATTTCTTACACGTAATTGCCCTGCAAACTATCCCCCTTAACCTTCTAAGTCCTTTCTGACCATAATTAGACCTTTTCATTTTTCACCTCATGCATTACAACCCCTTTGTCCATTAATGCTTGAAAGTAAAAAAAAATTCTTACCTCGCATGATATCTAACCAGCATGCTTTAATTCTTACCCATACATGGTTTCCACCCCACATGCTAATTTTAAGCAAATTCTAACCGCATATTTTCTAGTTCGCATGCTTTGAACAAAAAGTAAAGCAAGAAATAATTCAAGCATCCTAGATTTTGAAATGGATTTTCAGGGTGGGCTCTAATTCCCTGTAGTCTCTCGGTTTAGGTTCTAAAGAATGTACCTGAGTTCTCCTTACTGGTGCCCCCTTGGGCTTGCTACTCCCTCAGTCGTAAGCCAATTACAAGCCTATTTCTACCAAGTTAAACTCGAGAGGATACATTCTCTTATGCCTATACAGAGAATAAATTCACACGAAGACACAATGTATAAGAATCCCGAAGGTTACTTGCTAGGCCTTTATGGAGAACAAATTCCCACGAAGTTGTCACTTTCACCTCCACTTAAAAAGGGTTTGGATCTCGAGTATAGAGCCAAAGATGAAAATTTTAAAAATATGAAATCATTGAAAAAATGTTAGTACAATTATTTATTTGAAAAATAATCAAAGATAAATAATAAGAATCGAATAGATAAATTAAAATTTAAAACTTGTTATTTTTGCTTAAAATGGCAACCGAAAATTAATTCTGGCCTATCTCACTTACCTTTCCCCAGCGGAGTCGCTAAACTGTCGTAACCGTTTTTTGGGTGGGCCCGGAACTGGGTTTGACTTAAATAAAAAACGTTAAAGCTACCACCGATCATTTGTTTTTTAGTGAAACTTTTGGTTGATCGAACATCATCTTACTTGATCTGCGTTTTACTAGAAATGTGTCGGATTCGGGAGTCGGTTACAATCAAGGAATAATTAGAACCCTTGAACTGCCCTTTCGGTAGCATTTTAATTTCTCGGTTATCTTAATTGCAAAAATTAAAGTTTAAATTAAAATTTAAAGACTCAATTAGAATTGCTTACCATTGATCGATTAGAAGTACCCCTAAAAAATTCAAAATTTATTAGACTGTGATATAAATATATAGATAATTCAAAAAAAGTTCTTTTAAAAAGAAATATATAAAAATGAAAGGAGGAAATTGAAACAAATTAAAGTTGAGGGACTTAATTAATGTTAAAGATGTGCTTCAATTAAAAAATAAGAGTTAGAGGGGTTAAATCATAAAAAAATTATAAATAAGGACTGAATCAAATTAATTGAAAATTTATAGGAAAAATTAATGTAAGTGACCAAAATGAATTACACATCAAACTTTTAGGGACTACGAAAATAATTTAAGAATCTTGTAATTACATAAAGGTCCCCCTATAAATTCCCCTCAAAACACAAAAAATAACATTCTCTCATTTGTCATCTTCCCCTAAACTGAGCTCTCCCCTTTTCTCTCAACTCTCTCTCCCCCTATTCCCAATCGGTCTATAGCCGACTACCATTCTGGCGAAGCCCCTCCCCTCTGCGCTGACCGCCGCTTCAGCCACCACCATCGGTGGCCGAAAAACCCACATCACCCTCACACTTCCTCTCAACCCCCGATCCCAAATCTAGCATCATAACAAAAAAATAATTTCTAGATCAGAGTATATCTAGCCTAAAAGCCACGGGTTATTACCTTTTTTGGAGAAAAACCTCTCGTTTTTCAGAGACCCTTCCTCTTCCAACGCTAACCGAATGCTATTAATGATTATCGGGGCTTATTAGTTGTCTCGAATACTATTTTTTTTGATAAATCTGCTTTGGTTCTTGCTTTGTGTGTTTCGGCTTTTGTCTACTTCACTGATATTGCTTTTTTTTAATTTGATGCTTGGTTGATGTTTCGATGATGTATCTTTGTATCTTGTTCCCCTTTTGTTTGGCCTCGTCGAAGGCTTTTTATAGCCACGATTTTTTCTTGTTTTTGAGTCCCAATCGGGAGGGGATTCTTGGGTTACTTGCTCCGATTTTTTTGTTTGTTGTTGGTCGGGGTTTTAGGGATGGTTAAATCCCTATCTTCGGCCTGTTACTAATTTGATTACCTGTTCAAGGGCCGAGAAATTCGGTCGTTGCTCGATATTCTCAGGCGAGTAACTTCACGCACGCTCCCTTACGACGCCATTGGCTTGATATGAAACCCTAATTTTGGGATTCTAGGCTGGGTCAAGCCCACCAAATCCGGGTCTGATGGGTCAAGCTTACCCGATTGAGCTTCCTGTTAGACTTTAATTGGACCTAAAAATGAAAATAAAAATAAAAATAAAAAAAATAAAAATAGAAATAGAAATAGAAATAGAAATAAATAAATAAATAAATAAAAATGTATATATTTCGAAAAAAAACATTTTCAAAACCCAAACACGTTCTCTAAAATATATTTTATATATATTTTCCAAAAACATCTTAAAACTATATACTATATATATTTTCAAAAATGTTTTTTTAAACCATATATTTTTAAAACGTTTTCAAAACTATATATTATATACTTTAAAAATATTTTCAAAATTATATATTATATATATTTTCAAAAATGTTTTCAAAATTATATATTATATATATTTTCGAACAATATTTTCAAAACTATATACTATATATATTTTTCAAAAACGTATTCAAAACTATATTATATATATATATATATATATCAAATAGAACCCCGGACGAAAATGGGTGACTACACTGATGTTAATGTTCATAGTAGCCGATCCCATGGCTTGGAGGCAATTGCAGAGGACAGATCATTGTCGGCAAGGGAAGCGGCGGAAGCTGCAGTGATGGAGGAGGAGCCGACGAAGATGTCATTGATGGAGTTGTTGGGGGAGACGGTGTCATCATTGAATGGAATGATGGAATATACATGTTGTGTTTGCATGGTTAAGCACAAAGGTTGGGTGTTTCTTCCATGTTCGCATACGTTTTGTAGGCTTTGTTTGAGAGAGCTCATGGTTCTGTAGACACTCGTTTTTGTCATGGTCTTGAAAAAACATTATTAATTATATTATTATTATAATTAATTAAATTATTATTATTATTATTATTATTATTATTATTATTGTTATTATTTAATACATATTGTAAATTTATTTTGCATGCCTGAAGTCCAGACTCAACTACAATCATTCAAGCCCACCATCAGCCCAACAGAGCAGACTTCAGACCAGAACCGGCCCAGGATTCAACCCGACTTTAGTCAACCCGACCCTTTTAAACTAGGGTTTCATAACCCTAAATTAAAGGAAGTCATCCAACAGTCGCCATCAACCCAGAATCTGGACCGTCCGATGGCGCGTGAGATGCACGCTCTCATCCAGACCGGCGCGCGAGCCGCCGCTGATTACTTTCGAGCTGATGCCATCATCCACAGTACACCAAGAACCAAATCAACAGAAATGTCAGTCACATTGAACCTAATCAAAATACCAAAATAAAAAATGCCTAAATCACTAAATATTCAAGATTTATACTAACCCATATCAGAGTAAATCATACCCTATATTTAGATGTAATTATCATCTACGTGCAAGAAATAAAAGGAAAAACAGAGAGAAGGGAAAGGAGAATTTTTTTTGGGTGAGAAAGAAAAAAAAAGAGAAAAACCCGAACCAAAAAAAAGATTTTTAAACCGATACAACCAAAAACAGAAACAAAAAAATGAAAGAACTCACCTTTATGACCCTTGATTCGTTCACTGAAGCCAAAAAAAACTTGTTTTAAGCAACCAATGTAACCTCTTTATCCTTTAGGGTTTTGTTTTAGGATGAGATATTATGGGGTTTGGGTTTTGGAGGGCAAAAGAGTGGTCTGTGGGTGGTATTTTAAGCGTCGACCACCGAGCGCGACACTGGAAGCACCGTAGATAGGTGGCTGCTCAGGGGTTTGGGGGAGAGAGTTTTAAATTCTCTCTTTTTGTTTTTCGATCGAGAGAGGCAAGGGACATTAGGGTTCTTAAAACCTTATAAAGATGGTTAAATACCATCTGTTGCACGGCACCGTTTTGCCTAAGGGAAGGATCGCATTTTTCTAGAAAATGGGGCAATTAACGTTTAAGTCCTTCCATATTTGTAATGTTGTGTTATCGGTTATCAATAAAATTTTATTTCTTTTTATTTTGAGCTTCTATTTTATAATTTTTGTAATTTTGTCCTTTATTGAAATTATTGTTTAATGGACTTTGAATTATTTTTAAAAGCTTTGAATAAATTCAATTAAGTCAAAAAATATTTACTTTAATTTGTTATATCAAAATATGTTCAACATAAACTATTCTTGTTAACAAGGATTTTAGCAAATGGATTGATCCGAAGTAAAGCAGTGAACAATTAACATGTAATTGGCATATAGAATCATTCTATCAAACCATCCACAGGACCACATCGAATTGAAATGAAAATAAAAAACTGAGGATCCTATACTAAAACAAATCATAATCCCTATAACAAACCCTAAAACACCAAAAATCGCATTAATTTACTTCGATCTAGAAGCAACAAATTCTCATTCCCATAACCCTCAGAGCTACCTAAATACTAGAAAAGCAACAAACAAAAAATGCCCACAAAGGAAAAAATAAAGGAGTTGTGGTAATCATTGAAGAAAAGTCTGGTTTGAAGATGACTCTTGTCAAGTTTCAACCTGCAGATCTGGGCATTGTTTTCATCGAACTCGAACTTCTTGTCTTTAGATTTGTTCTTCTCTTTGACCTCTACATTGGTCCTCGACAACAGGGATTGGTAACCATCAATTTTGAGAACAAAATCTGAGCCAGAAAGTCTACGAATGACGACTTTAACGCCGAAAGATGAACCGTTGTTTCCTTTGTCGACGTTTTCAGTATAGATGTGAAGAGACCGTAGAGAAACAAAACAGTGATTTTGAGGAAAATGAGGATTAAGGTAAAGGGAAATTAAAATGTTTTTTTATAATTTTTTTAATAATTACCACGTTGATAATATTACCTGAAGTTGAAGCAATTAACGTCCACATCAATAGAAACTAATAGTTATATACTGCAAAGACAACATTAAACCTTAAGCCTTGTAAAAAAATATAAACCACTACATTTTAGTTATAAAATCTTGAAATATGTTATATATATAAAAAAAACTTTGTTTCATCCCCAGCCTAAGAAACCTAAATTTACTAATCTCCTATGATCGACTAGGAAAAGGGGGGAAATATAATACCCCAATTTAGGGGCTAAAATTAAGAAATTATAAAGTAGTGGAATTAATTGGTATTTTAAAAGAAACAGTGGGTTAAATTGTAAAATTTTAAAGTTGACAGACCGTTTTATGAAGTACAGGAAGTTCAGTGGCTAAACCCTTGGTTTAACCATTTTTAAATATGAGATGTTATAAACCCCAATCCCCGTATGTTTTCTGGAAAATTTTCCAGTTTCCCTCTCCCGTCAACCCCTCTTTGAACTCCGATCTACTCGCCGTCCGACCTCCAAACGATGAGCTGAAACCACCATCGTGTTCGTTGTCAATCCAGGAAAAAAACCCCTCAAACCATTTGTCGTGAATCATCACCGTTCGTCGTGAATTTCAGTCGGAAGTATCGTCGGTAATAACTCGATTTTAGTTGGTTTTTCATCGATTCACGACGATCGGGTCATCCGTTTACGACACCTCCCGCACCATCATGTTCGTTGCATCATTCTGAGTTTGCCGGTGTCATCCTTGGTCTCCGTCGACGGCGGCGCGTGAGGAGGTGAAGCGGTCAAAGTTTCCGATTTGTTAAAATCGAGCTCTCCGTCGTTCAAAATTGTGAACCAAGCTTTGTAAGTATCTCGAAATCGATCAAAATACTTTTTAGAAATTTTTTCGGGATTTTAGCACTGTTCACGCGCCGCCACTGCGCGTGGGGAAGAAAAAAATGATCGGTTTTGGTGCATAGTTGACCGGTTTGACCGGTCACAACCCGACCCGTTGACCCAACCGTTAACCCGACCCGATCCGTTGACTCGACCCGTTGACCCATTGACCGTTGACCGGTGTTGACCACTGTTGACCAAAACTTTGATTGGCTTTGACTGAGTATTAAACGACCTTTGACTTTGACCGAGTATACCTATCCTGACATTTTTCGACGTTCCAAATCCGATTCCGCTGTCCGTTTTTCAAAATTCGAACCCGAAGACCTCGAAATTACCGGTCAAACCCATTGACTTTGATTTTGACCGAAAATTCCAAATTTTCGAAAAGTCATATTTTATGCTTTTGACGTCCTGAATCCGAAGTCCGTTTTGCCAAATTTGAACCCGGTAAGCAGTCTTTCACTGATTTATTACCCGATTCGATCCATTTATCGTAATTAAGCTTGTTTCTGATATAATTTATGTTGATATGTATCTGAGGAATTATTGGAAGTTGAATTGAAGATCAAAGGCATTCGAATGGAATTTTTATGGTCGATCAGTATTGCACAAAAATCGAGGTAATACTTTACTACCTCTTTATGCTTTATGGAACATGTGAATATTGGTAAATGCTTGATTAAGATAATGTTGGTCTCATTTGTGTAGTTAATTAGTTTTTACACTCGATCTGAATACGGTAAAAGGGTTCAGTAATTGATTATGGTTCAGATGATTTTTATAATAAATTGAGGGATTGTTAGAATTAAATTACAAGTTTTGTGCTTAGTGATAAAGAAATCAACATGGGTTTGTAACTTATAGTTTATTTCATCAAAGGTTAAATGTTAAAGGTACTTGGATGGGAAATTATGATAATACTCCGGTAAGGTAAAATTACGAAAATACCCTTAAGTTGGAAAATGACAAAAATTGTCTCTGGAAGTGGATTAATAAATCTGAAAAGAATTATTGATCTACTAAAACTATTGATGTACATAAGAAATGTTAGTTTTACTTGGAAATTATGGATAACCGGTTTTTAACCCCAAGAAAGTTTATGCTAGATACTAGAAGTCTTTTAAGGAATCATTTCAAGATCAAAGAATGTTCGAGGAAGCAATTAATCATATGATCTCTATATTATATTATTTTCGTTAAGAGCTAATATCGAAATTATCTGGTTAAGAAATTACGAAAATGCCCTTGAGAGATAAAATAGTCTGAATTGACCCTGAATGAGAAAGTACTTTGAGGATTTATACTTAACTCGATTAAGTACGAATTTAATTGTTAAGATCTTGTCTTTGTACAGAAAATTTTATGATATTTCGTTTGTAAAATCTGAGAAGACACTTGACCCGAAAATATTAGAATAATGAGTAAATACTTGAAGAATAATTTATCGGGGGTATTCTGCTGTTAGAATTGTTCGAAAGGACTAAAGTAAATGATAAGATTGAATTAAATAATAAGATCGGATGGCAGGAAAAGATTGAAATACCGTAGATCTGTAAAATGACCAAAATACCCCTGTAATGGAAATGACCCAAGAATATCACCAAGCTCAGGAATGATTGGATATCCTCGAGCTCTGAAATGAATGGAATAAAACTGAACACCAAAATTACCAAAATACCCTCATGACCTATACCAAGTAAATGCCTTGGATTAATTAAGGAATCCAAATAAGCATAGGTATTGGCCTACCTTTAAAAGTAATCGAACATAATTTAAGTGAGTAGATCAACCCTAAAGCTATGTCAATACCTGAATGGCATAGATATTACTGGAATGCGTGTTCGTCTTCTTAAGTTTGACTCGATGATAAATTTTGGAAGTATTCAACTTAGTTCAACTCTGGATCGCATTCAGTACTAAGAATTGGACGTTTGCTCGACAAATCAACCACAAAGACCAAATTGAATGGAATGGAAGTGCAGCATGTGTCTGAAAATCAGGAACGCTTGAATTACTCTGGAAAATCCCGAAGTATCTAGAATGGACTTGAATGCTAAATAAATTAAGTAACCACAAGGACTGAGGATTGAATAAGTGAGTTGGATGAATCTGGAAATGTTAATGAACATATATGATGTAATGTTCTTATGGATTATGAATTACAAAATCAAGTACGTTAGTATTTCATGATATGGTGAAAGCGTGAACATGAAATAAAGACATTGGAAGATTTATTCAACGTTAATTTCGAAAATGATATATGAACAAGAATTTGTGGTATTAAAGAGTAAATACCCTGGAAGGAAAATGAATTGACCAGTCGACATAGATTATTAAGGTTCTGAATCTTCGTTCTCAAGTTGTTCGATTATCCGATCAATTGACATGGATGCAAAGGATTCTGAATACCCTTCTGATTACGTACAGCTTCTGAAAACTGTCCGAATAAGATATGATCCTGATAATTCACATTCTGAATAACTGATGATTCAGTCAGTTAATGAACTCTTCCAATAGTGATTCTAAATTCCGATATCCTATCGGTATACTGAAGATTCATGTTTCTCTACCTGTTAAGATTATCCAATACCTCTGAATAATATCTGTAAACTCTGGTGTGTTCCCTAATCATATAAATATTTTATCTGATTTCCGACTTGAGTTCTGTTCTGATACAGTACCTGAATTCTGTTATGATTTCTGATCTGGATTCTGTTCTGATATCTGATCTGAATTCTGTTTTGATTTCTGATATCTCCGTTTACCGACGGAGAAATGTTTTATCTGGGGGGGTTTATTGTTGGAGGAAGATTATCTGCAGACTCCTCGGCTTTATGCTCAGGGTCTAAATGGCATGTGCGGTTGGGTGTATGGTTCTGGGGAATCTACACATTTATGATGTGAACGGATGGGGATATATATATATATATATATGTTTTAAAAAAAAGATCTGAAAAGTTACATGGTTTTTGGGAACACACTAGAAAACCTATTCTGATCTCCTGAACCTAGACATCCGAAATATTTTCATCTGAAATGAATACTATTTGTTTTACATGCGATATCAATGGACCTCAGCTCAACATAAAGATCTGTAAATATTTGAACCAATAAGGAAAATATGTTTATCTGTATCTGCACGTTTTTCAGCATCATCTGGTAGTTTTGTATTACTAAGCTTTTCGAAGCTCACTCTATTACTCACCTTTTCAGGTTAAAAGAATTGTACCAGTGCATCTATCAACTTCAGTAAGGGAGTTCTTCCGGCGTTGTTGTAGAGTATGGTACATGTGATTAGGGGGCATGTAATTGTATTTTGATTTATATACGTGTTTGGAAATCTGTTTTATTTTTAAATAGTGAAAACTGATTTTATAAGTTTACATGTTTGATAAAAAGTTTTAAATTTTCTGTTATTTTTACAGTGGGTCGCTCCGGTGGCCCTAATGTGACTTCCCGGATCGGATCGGACTACCCTTATCGATCTGTGGGGTTACAGGAAATGAAAATGCTCTACGCTCGTCAGGTTTTTTTTTTAAAAAAAATCTCCGTGGACTGATGCTTGCATGGCGGATTCTCTGTGCCTCCTAGTAGCGTAGTTCCAGTTTGTTAAAAATAAAACCCAGTAATGGCCCTTCTTCGAAGACCACTTCTCCTGCTCCTTATAGTAACTCATCAATTCTTGCAATTATGGATTGCTTTCGGGTCGGTCAATGAATAAGGCCAAAAACAAGAAGAATTCTACGAGGAACTGCTCTTAAATCCATTGCCAGATCGCAAAGTGTTAACCCATTTCTATTTTCAAAGCTCTGCCCCTCGTACCTCGAATGGCCGCCATCACCACTTATTTCCGAAAGCCATTTCTCAGTTGGTAATTTCCGATTTGTTCTTCTTTTTTTTTTCTTTTGGGTGCTAGGAAATCTTTTTTTTAGAACGCATACATTTTTTCCGGGTATTGGTTTTTTCGCTTCTTGTTGCTTTTGTTTGAATGGGATTTGGGAAGTTAGCTTAGCTTAGTTAAGTGGATTTCTTTAGCTTGGTGACGTTTGGTTAGATGGAATCCTCTGGAATTGGTGGGAATTAGAATTTAATTCCACCACTTTCCCATTTTTGGTTCAAGTTTTTCAAGAGAATTGAAATTCCTGATGGAATTCAATTCCATCAAATGAGGGAAAGTGAATTCTATCCAAAAATTGATAGAATTCAATTCCTTGTTGGAGGGAATTGAAATTTGACCATACTACCCTCATCAATCATTTGATAACTTATTCATATATTGAATAAAAATATTTTTTATTATTTCGGGTCGGGTTTCTAATTCATATATTCGGGTCGTGACAGGTGAAACTTTATTTTGGTCGGATCGGGTTTTTTGTAAGTGTGATATTCGGATCGGGTTCGGGTTTAGGGTGAAAAAAACCGTACCGAGACGAAAATATATATAATTCAGGTCGGATCGGATTAAGTCACTATTTTTATTAAATAAAATATTTTTTTATTATTTCGGGTCGGGTCGGATTTTTTAAGTGTGATATTCGGGTCGAGTTCGGGTTTAAGGTGAAAAAAACCGGACCGACCCGAAAATATATATAATTCGGGTCGGGTCGGATTAAGTCACTGTTTTTATTAAATAAAAATACTTTTTTATTATTTCGGGTCGGGTCGGATTTCTAATTCATATATTTGGGTTGGGTCGGATGAAATTTTATTTTGTTCGGTCGGGTCGGGTTTTTTAAGTGTGATATTCGGGTCGGGTTTTTTTAAGTGTGATATTCGGGTCGAGTCGGGTTCGGGTTTAGGGTGAAAAAAACCGGACCGACCCGAAAATATATATAATTCGGGTCGGGTCGGGTCGGATTTCTAATTCATATATTCAGGTCGGATGAAACTTTATTTTATTCGGGTCGGGTTTTTTAAGTGTGATATTCGGGTCGGGTTTTTTTAAGTGTGATATTCGGGTCAGGTCGGGTCGGGTTCGGGTTTAGGGTGAAAAAACCCGGACCGACCCGAAAAAAATATATAATTTTACCTTATATATTTAGGAATAATTACAATAATACCCCTCTATATATAATTTTTTTCAATTAAGTCAATATTTTTATTGAATAATAATAATTTTTTTATTCTAATTCATATATTGAATAAAAATAGTTTTTGGTATATTTTTTGGTAACTAATTAACATACTCCGATTGAAATGTATCGAAATATTGCTCTATCTTTTGGTAACTTATTAACATATTTTGATTGCGATGATTTTAACTTATAATGTTTATTAGCATGATTTTTATAATTTATTGAAATGAATAATCAATCAATAAAATGAAAATTTAATATTTTTTAATTTTTTATAATATATTACTACATGTAAGTTGTAAAATAAACTAAAATAAAACAAAAAAATAAGAAGGGCAATTCTGTCATTTTACATTACTGAAATCAAATTCATCTGACATGTCTACGAACCAAATATAATATGCCTGTCAACCAAACAGAATATGGAATTGGATTTCAATTCCTACAGATTCAAATTCCTTCACAGATTTCAATTCTCTCATAAACATTTCAGCGAACCAAACGCCACCTAAGAATTGAATATTGTACCACTGTGTGCTGTAAGGTTTTGGCTTTGCTTGCTTTTGCTCTACTTTTACTTGGATCTTGAATTTGCATTTAGGGTTCGGAATCAGATGAAAAAAGTGCTATGCTGTTGAAAGCTCAGGCTGAGTCAGTTCATAGTTATTAGACTTCATTAATACCAGACAAAGCAGGATTTAAAAGTTTGATTTATTAGCTTTTGTTTGGTGATGAAAAATGGATATAATTTATTTTTTGGTTTAAATCTAACCGTTATGTCAGGAGCATTCAGCGTGGTCTAGTTAAGAAGATTCATAAGGGTTTTTTTGTTTTTGTTTTAGTCCGATTAGCTTCTACTGTAAAAATATCATTCGAGCTGTCTGGTATATTCCGCTGCAAGATATTGTTACTTCATTATTCTTAGGGTTCATGAGGATGAAATGTTCTCACACAATGTTGTCAGCAATGTTATGTCTAACATGAAGTATAAACTTGGCTACAAATTATGCACTAATTGTATATGTGTTGCTATAAACTTTATTTCTGTGTTAGGAAAAGACAATAGTTTTGATAAATAGTTTTTTGTAAATTTTAAGTAACTAGTGATTAAGATAAGTGGCTATGTTGTATATGTTATAAGTTTAGGTATACTCTAGTTTTTTTTTATAGGACTACTTCCCTTCCCTTGCACCAAAAGAAAAATATGGATGAATAGTTGTCTCTGCAGAATTTGAAAACAGTGGATAATTATGAACATCTTTGAGCAGGTTCAGAAATTCCGAGTTAAGGAAATGGAGCTGTCTTTCACGCAAGGGCGCTGGAACTATGAAAGCTGGGGCAGATTTTAAATGCAAAGCCCCCTGGAGTTGAGCTATGGGCTGTCTTTGATGCTCCACAACATCTGATTAATGCTTTGTGGAAGAATTTAACACACTCTTTCTGGTCTTTTCTGTGCCTCAATCAGTTTCCTAGAGTCTAGTACATCTTATTATGCCCCAGAGTGGAGTTTTCCACCCGCTTCGGGCAATCTGAGATATGGTACTTTGCCCCGTGAAGCTGTTTGCACTGAGAATATAACTCCATGGCTGAAACTGCTTCCTTGTCAGGACAAAGCCGGGATTTCCACGTTACTAGATAGGCCATCAATTTACAGAGGATTTTATCTTTCTCAGAGGTTGCATCTTACCTTAACCGGATCTGGTTATGAGGGGATGGATCTAAGTATCATATTAGAAAAAACACTTACAGTTGTCCTTCAGCCTAATAGTCAAAGGGCCAGTCTGGTCCGTGATAGTGAAAAACATATTCAACCAAGCTGGTCTCTTAGTTCAATTTTTGGGAATCAAGTTGGGGGAAAATGTGTTCTTGCGGAGACTAGCAATGTGTACCTTCTACTTGACAGGGGTTTAATTGCTGAACTAAAACAACTACATAAAGAAAATGTGAAGTCAGCAGAAAATTTTTTGACATCTGAGAGTTTTTTTTACTAATCCAAGCTTTGTGTTGTCTGCTAAACCAGACAGGATATTTATAGAAGAAAGCAGTTTGCTTAGCAAGAATTCTTCTGTTTTGTACAAGTTCGAAGTTGAAAAATACAGTGAATCTGAGCCATTTGATCTTGGCCTAACTTGGAAGATTCTGGTAGTTTGGCTGTGTCAACAAGCACCATTACATGCTAGCAGGTTCTTGATGGGAAGTGGAAATGAGAGGGGCGCCATTGCTATTTCCTTGAAATCTACACAAACGACTGAGGGTTTCATGGGTGCTCATTCCAATGATGAAAGGTGTGAATTGCGAGTTGATGTTTTTCAAGTTGTGCCTTGGTATGTTAAGGTATATTTCCATTCTCTGCAAGTGTTTGTTGATCAACAACCTAAGGCTGTTTCAGATATTATTGAGAAGATTCACGTTTCACCTTCCAAAGACAAAGTGTCTCCTGGTGTGATGGAGTTGGTTCTGAAACTTCCTTGTAGCGTGAGCTCAACTGCGTTAACAATAGAGTTTGATAAGGTGTGTTTTCCATTATCTTTATTTCACCATTAGTTGATGTAGTTCTATAAATTCTGAACTGAATGAAAAATAGCATGCTTCTTGCATGATGGGCCAAACTCTAGTATGATTTCTGCTTCTTGTTTTGTTGTTGATTAGTTGATCCTCTATTGACATGTCTGAATAGGGTTTTTTGCATATTGACGAATATCCCCCTGATGCTAATCAAGTATTTGACATACCGTCAACTATTGTAAGCTTTCCCAACTTCCATGCTAGCATGGTTTTCCTTGAAAATCACTCTTTGAACAAGTCACCCTTGTTGTCAAAGTTTCAGGTATTAGCCTCTTGAGATTTCTGGTCTTAAACCTGAACAAATTGTGTTATTCTCATTTGGCATTTGTTTGATCTGTCATGCAGGAAAAGAGTCATGTCATGTCTTACACAGAAGTATTACTGGTACCTTTGACAACTCCTGATTTTAGCATGCCTTACAATGTTATCACAATCACATGCACAGTGTTTGCATTGTATTTTGGATCATTGCTCAATGCACTACGAACGCGAGTTACTGAGGAGGAGAGCTTTCTTAAAGACAAAGGTAAGTTTAGTTCATTGAATAGGTCATGTCTGTGTTCGTGAAAATGTGATTTTCTTATTTATTGTTTTAAATCATAACATTGATCTCCTACTATATCATGGAAATAGCCCTTTAAGTGTAGTTGGTCAATGTTCCAAAGTCCAATTTGAAAAGTTCAATGCAACTTTGGTAACATCTTGTAAAGGTCATGTATATCCACCTATTTAGTACTTGCCACATGGTCAGATGAGTAGGTTTGGAGATGAACTTGACATGAGAGGTGTAGACTGCACTCATAGCAATGATTCTTCAATTTTGTGGTGCTTTAAAGTTGTTTGAAAGATTGCATTCATGGTGGTTTTCAAGGATCGAACTTAGTAAAACATAATGAAATAAAAAAAGAGAAGAGAAAACAACAGTTTTTTAATCGCTGTAGCTGAGTTCATCTGTACACTGCATGCCATTGCTTTACTTTGATGGTCCTATCCCAAGGATCCATCATCTTCATCATTTTCATCCATCACCCCACCATATCTGAAGAGTTTTGGTTTGAAAGGAAATTAAAGGGAGATCACAATCAGCCACCTCAAACCAAATTTGTTATGGTTTGGTAAACCAGTATTCATGTTGTGATTGCAGCTTTCGATTTTTCGACTACCTCATCTTCCTCTTACTGATGTTTGCCTTTTATTTCTCGGCTTGCAGCTGCCAAGAAAACTGGTCAGCTACCTCTGCTGCTGTCAAAGTTGTCGGCAAAGATAATAGGTAGGAGTTCGTAACCTCCTCATTTGTCCCCAGTTTCGTCATCCTTCATTAACTCTAAATTAGTACTCAAGGTCATACTCGTAGCTGGACTTGCCGTACGTGGGTAATACTACTTTTTATGAAGATATAGAAGTTTCAGTGTACAATATGAGCAAAATGAAAAAAATAGTGTACCTTTGATTTAATGAAAAAAGGGATTTTGTAACATTTTGATCTATTGATTATTTTGTTTTAGTTTTTGAAACTTCGAATATGTGAAGAAATTAACTAAACTTTGTTCTGCGAAATTATGCTCATTTGCATCAAGTCATTGAATGTAAGGGCTTGAGCAATGATATATAGGGTTGGATAAAGAAAATTGATAAGATTTTGGAATCTGTCATGTTTTGCCATTATTGTTTCTTGATTATGTTACTGAAGTATGATGAACCCATGTTGCTTGGATTCGAGATGAGAATCAGATATGAATATGTATTCGATACAAGTAGGGATAAACAAAATTTGATTCAATTATTTATTCGAGCGAACTTAGATTAGTCGGCGTTTTTCTTTTCAAATTCGAGTTGAATTCAGATTTTATCAATTGGAAAAATTGAATCTGACGGTTTTGTGATTTAATTTCTGATTTCTTTTATTTCTTTAATTCTTCATTCACTTTTAAGTACATATTTCTTTTATCAAATCTAAATGATATGCTACTAAATCATTGTATAATCCCCATGTTGTTACCATTTCTCTTTTCGAATTTGGCATGATTTTCTCCTTTCTTTCGTTGCTCATTCGTTCTAAGTTTACATCTTTACCAAGTTCGAATAATATGTTCAATTACCACTATAGAATATCTATGTAAGTTTAATTTTTATTTTTAACAATAGATTTCTTATTTTTATTATTTAAGATCTCATTTTACATTTTCTTCAATTTGATCTTTCGACTATGATTTAAATCCTTTCTATTTATTAATTTTTTTTGACTTATATACTCTCATCTATATTTATTCCTAAAATATTTTCTGTAAAAATAACACTATAAATAATTTTATAATTTTAAATAATATTTAATTTATTCAATAATATTATAAATCTTAATCATACATATAAAAAAGAAAGGGAGAATACATATAAATATAAGGTTTAATTATAAAATAAATGGCTAAACTATATCAATTTTTTTAAATGGGTGCCCAATTTTTTTTTTGAATCATCCATGTGCCTAACATTACAAATGCTACCATTGTAGGTGTCCAAGACGTAACGACCATTAAAAAATTATGTTACGTGACACATGTTATGTTTTGATAATTTTAAAAATTTTAAGTATAATTTTATTTTAAAAAAACCAATACTTTTGAAAATCTTAAACCCCAAAACTTTACAAACCTTTATTTCAATCCCTATACCCATACCAATTACCCCGTTTGTCATCATTGCCATTGAAAACCTCCACCCATCTGAACTGTCACCGTTGACACAACCACTTGACGATACAACCACATGAAGAACCCCTAATCGATGATTTAAATCCGAGAAAAATAATATGCAAAATTGAAACTATTTGACGACTTTGATGGCAACCACGATGGCATGGTAAAGGGCGAGTAACAATAGAGATAGAAAGGACAACAACAACATCGATGGTCATGGCTGGAAAGAGAGAAATTATGGTTAGGGTTAGGGATTTAAGGATGCTTTTAGGGATTTGGGTTTTTTTTGTAATTTTAGAAAAAGTAGAGTTTATTTATAAATATAATAATATTTTTAAGTTTTTAAATTTGAATAAAATTTTCAAAATTTTATATAGGTAACACTTATCCTTTAAAGATAAAATTTAACGACCGTTACATTCCGGACACTTAAAATGGTAACATTTGTAATGTTAGGTATTTAGATGATTCAAAAAAATTAGGCTCCTATTTGAGAAAAGTAGTATAATTTGGACACTTATTTTATTAAACCTAAATATAAATATATATATATATATAATTCATTTAAATTGAAATCACTTTTTATCGTACATAATATTAAAAATTGGTTGATTTTTTCACATCGTCTTCGTATCCAATTAAACTGTGCATCCTCCATTTTCTCGATCCTTCTTATAGTGTCTTTGTAGCATGAGTAATGATAACGAACGTGATTTTGGTGCATTTCATGTTAGAATATTAAACAATAATGAAACGAATTAGAAAAGATGGTATGAATTAGTGAAATTTGAATGGAAAAACTGGAAAAATGAGGGAATTTGGGCTCATGGGTTGCGAGTAAAGCGGCCTGTTTTATCTCTACATAGTCGCTGATGTAATAGTGAAGGATCCCCGAGCGTTGCTCCTCTTTTCATTCTTCAAAATTCGAAAGCCCAAAGGAAAGAAAAACCTTGAAATTCCTCGTAAGCATTTACCCGATTCACTTAAGGGCTTGTTTTCTTTTCCTCTTCCCCTGTTAGCTAGAATTTCAACTTTAGAAAACCATCTTTCTTCTTCTTCCTGTATTATTTTCGTTTGTCGCGATTTATAAAGGTTAGGGTTAGGGTTCTTCTTCTATATAGCGGATAGAGATGTATGCCGATCAACTGGAGGGTGCTGGAAAGAGGTCGGTAAAGGATAGACTCAATGGCAACTCCTTCAACAACTCTATTCCCCGGCGTCAAACCACTGGCAAGAGGTTGGGTTTTCTCTTCTTTTTATGTTTGTTTCTTCAGGGGTGATTGGGAATGAAAACTGGGTTTATGATAAATTTCCTTTTCATTTATTTGATTTATTGTGAAAATTGTTTTGCTCTATGATGAAACTTTGGATGTTGAACCAGTTTTGCTGCTGAATTTATTCATGCTATTTTATTCTAGTTTTTTTATGAAGAATTTGAGATAGTTTTCTCAATTGCATTGGAGTTAAAGATCATTTGAATGATAAAAACACAGTTATTATTATTATTATTTAAATTCATTAAGTTGAGGATTTAATTTGTCTTGTCCCTTTGCTGGATCGGCAGAATCAAGTATGATGCGTTGAGAAAGGGGTTGGGCCTGGGAGCAGAGATTCATTAGCTTTTAAAATATGTTTCTGTTGCTTGCATTGAGGAAGAAGTCAAATTTGACTTATATGCCCTTTTTAGCTTCATTTCCGAATATTTGAACATCTTTCATGCCATATCTTTTGTAGGCAGAGGCAGGATGAGAAGTGGGAACATGATCTTTACCATGATGATGTCCCTCAAGTTTCAAGTATTGAGTGCTTTACACAATCACAATCAGCTAAAATATTGCTTGCTATAGATGTATGCAAGTAAATTATCTATATTTGTTTTTGACTGTGTGTTAATGGTTAGTGAAGATCGCAAGGTCAATGCTCAAGATCTTCGACTGAAGCTCCAAAGGAAAAGTCTCCAACAGGTTTCTCAAAGTGGAAGGGCTGCTTTCTCAGGTGTGCGTGATCTTCGTGACAAATTATCTGGAACAATGAACCTGCAGCCAGTAAATGTTGATCCACCAAAATTAAAATCAGATGTTAACAAACCAGCCAGGAGAAGTGTAGCAGTTGAAACATCTGAACCAGAGCCCAAAAAGGCTGCAACTATGGCAACAAAGAAGAAGGCTCAGCAAAAGGTATAGAACTTCCTCACTTAATATTATCTTTTCTTACCATCTTTATGCTCTTAGGGATCGCCTCCTCCCCATCCTGTCAGTTCCCTCTATTATAGCCTTATAGGGATTCGTTCAAGTTAGTCTCTCTGTTGTTAAATGGACCAATTTAGTCCTTGTACTAGTAAAAAGGATCAAAGAAGGCTGATCTTTAACATAGTTAACCTTTACTGCTAAAAATATTACATGAAAATTATTTTTTCCATTTGCAGTTCAACTCCAAACAGAAGATTTTATTTGTAGAACCATAAATAAAAGCTTTGAAATATCAACTCTGTTAAACAATGATTGACATTTTTTAAATAGTAAATTATAATTTATAACTCTGTAAAAAATTGGCCTTGATTATTTTTACTAGTATATGGAGTAAATTGATCCCTTTAATAGTAGCAGCCCTAATTTGAACCAGCCCCAATAATAGAGGGTCCTTCCGAGAGTTTTCCATAAGGCGAAGGAATGGTTAGCTTTTAATTGCTGTATAGGATGATATCATACACAATATTTTTTTTACCTTGACAATCCATTTTTTTGAGCATTTTATGTTTATCGTTTTGTTAACTGATGAGCATGATAAATTTGAGGCAAAGCTTTGTTTTGTCTCCCTTGTTTTCCTACTGTCAGAGGTGGATGGGGAACTGGGGATCAAAAACTTGCCCTGTATGGTATACATATTTCTAGGGCTCATTTACATTGGTTTGCAATTTAATGATGAACTGCACTACATTGACCTTCATATGTTAGTTGTTTAAGCTGCAACTCAAGAGCCATTTTAGTTATATTTTCGTGTCTAAGCTGTGTAATTTCTTCTGCAGGTTGATGCATCAGTGGAGGGCTTCCTCCAGTCTTTGAGTCTTGAAAAATATGCGATTACTTTTCAAGTCGAGGAAGTATGTTGTTTTATGCTTTATTTTGTATTCTGTATCACTTGCCCCTTTTCATATTTTAAATCATTGCCTGAATTAAAGGCCTCCTTCTGCAGGTTGATATGACAGCTCTTGTACAAATGACTGATGATGATCTGAAAGCATTAGGCATACCAATGGTAATTTCAAGTGAACCTCAATTAAGCTGTACTTAATGCTTGTCTTGGTTGATGAGGGATTTGAACAGGGATGATTCGTGTATTCTGGGTTCCGAACCATGAAGTTATTATGTTACTGTACCTCTTGTTTTCTCCAGTTTTCCAATTTGAGATGCTCCAAATGTTTGCGTCTTTAGAATAAGTAAAGGCTTGCTCTGCTGAACTTATGAAAATATACTTTTTGCTGACGGAGAAAATGCCTGATTTTTTCTTTGCTTTCTTCCTGATTTGACGGTATTGTTGGATTCTTTTTTGGGGGAGGGGGTTTTAGGCATAAATTGGAATTTTTGGCATGCACAGACGGAGTCTTAGAAAATCTTTAATTTGTGTCAAGTTAATCTGAAAATATATGCTACTCCATTTCCTTCACTATGCAACCCATGTTCTCTTTTTTTGTTTTGTTTTATGCATGTATAAGTATTCTATTTTCCCATTCTCCTTGTTTTTTCTTCCCTTCCCTGCACATCCTTTTGAGTAAGACTTTTTTTTGGTATACTTGCAGGGCCCAAGAAAGAAGATAATTCTGGCATTGGAATCAAGAGGCTGACATTCAGAGTAGCAAATGGATTGTTGCTTGTCTGGACATCACTACTAGATTAGCAGGGATGTGATTTGGCTTCATTGACAAAAGCATGGCTTCATGAGCTTGTTATTGAAATCAAAGGATGGAGTAACGTTAGATTGCATTTAAGGGCTTCAGTTAGAAACTTTAAGCTAATCTTATGTTAAAGTTAATTGTTTTAGGTGAATGTTAAAAACCCAGATCAAGTGTAAAGCGATGATTTTGTGTTCAAATCATGTGTGATGCAAAGCCATCTTCTTTATGCTGCCAATGGTTATGATGAGACAAGGGAATGCAATTGCTTTTGTTTTTTCCCCCTAAAGAGGAAGATTAAATTGTCATCTCCAAGTCTCATTAGCTTTGTCTGTTCCTTAGATGTATTTTATTTTTGAGAAAAAAAATCCAAAAGCCAACTCTTCTTTAGATGTATTGATTTTATGTAATGAAGATATTTTTAGATTTTTTTTATTAATCTGGGGTAAGTATAAAGTAGTATTTGTTCAAAAATAACTCTCAACTATTTAACATTAAGCGTTTAATGTAATACCCAAAATTTTGCTTAGTGACCAAAATGAATAAATTCAAAGTTTGGTGACCAAATTATAAATTTAGGAAAGTTTAGGGACCAAAATGGTAGATTTCCCAAAATACATATTTTTATCTCGTGAATGAATAGTTTATCCTAAGAATGACATTTTCGTGTTACTCGGATTTTTGGTAGTTTGTGTTAAAGGCTATATAATGTTAAATTCGAGAAAAATTTGGATAATCGGATCGAATCGAAAATATGAGATATTTTGTTTGATGATAGAACAAGGATAGAAATGTCATTTATGTGCCTTTTAAAGCATAATATTCAATATGAACAATTGGATTTAAGTTGAACTTTCATGTTAAATTTAAGTCGTTGGATAAAAAGTAGTAAGATTATAATTATGGATTTTACAAGGGCAAAGTTGATAACTACTAACTTCATGGATTAATCTTAGCCTTTGGATGAAGATATTAACATGTAACATATTTGTGAGAATTGAATTTTAAGAGTAAAATGGTCATTTGAATTAAAATGAATTTTAAATTCATTTTAAACTTTATAAGTAAAAAAAACTAAAATAAAAGAAAAAAAATTAAACTTTCTTGAATTTCTTTGCTGCTTTCGTGGGACTCCGAAAACAATCAAGGTATGTTTCAAATTGATTTCAAGGTTTTTGATTTAGATATAAGAACTAGATATGAATTACAATTTGTTCTTTTTTGAATTCTCTTCAATTATTATCATTAATGATTTAATCTTAGTCATGCACTTAATGATGTTCATCATTCTTTCAAGTTATGTTACAAGAATGAAGGACAATAGAGTTTTACTTATCTCTCACATCTTTACATTTACTTTACATTATGTGAAGGTTGATGATTCCATATCATACTCATTATGTATGCATTTCATGCATTATCATATCATGTGTACATCATATATATGCATCTTATGCTAGGCTTAGTAAGTATACACTATATTCTTTGTATTATGCATATCATATGTTACATAGTATATTATATGACCTACATCTTTACTTAACTCAATTCATGCATATGTCATGTTACATATTCTTTTAATTAAGTTTTATATCATTTGCGTTCATATGTTAGGCGTACATCGTGTATTTAATGCATTCCTAGCTCATTTCCTATCTAATTGATTATTTCATGATTCACATAGGTGTAAGAGATGATAAAGCAAGCTATGACAATTCGAGAACAAAGAATGCAAGCTATGGCAACTTATACTAGCTCAAAGATAAGAAATGCTAACTCACTTAGTTTAAAGGAGCTCAAAGGGTAACTAAAGGAGTTGAAGGGGAGCTAAACCTAGCTGGAGAGTAGGTAAGGACCTAGTAGCTGAGTTGAGGACTAAAGTCAGCTCGAGGGTAACTTAGGTAGTAGCTGAATAACTGGAGTGTCACTAGCTAGCTAGCTTAAGTCTACCTTGCTACAACTTACCTAGCTAGCTACCTAAGCACTTACCTTGGTACCAATCACATGCCATGCACTTATCATACATCCTTTGGCTGAACCAAATACTTCCTTTTCGGCCAAAGCATTCAGAAAGGTTCTTATGCATTGATGAAGAGTTAGCTGAACCATCACCAAACTTTAAAGACATTCATTCATCTTAATCATGTATCTTCATTAAAGACATAAGCATGGTCGAACTATTATATACCATTTCAACCATTCCCTTTTATTTTCTATAAATTGCCAATGCCTTGTCATTTGTATGGAATCTCCCATTGAATCAAAGTTATACTTTTGTGAGATTTTTCTCAACTTCTTTTAGAACTTTATCGACTTATCAAGCCTAAGTGCTTGTGGCGTCCATTCTTTCCATTGATACTTGTGTTTCTTGATTCTTATGATCAAAGGAGCCAAGTCCTTTTCTACCACCCAAACTATTGAATACATAAGGCTAGGGGTTTTGCTCCATTGAATCTACATTCCTCTATAGTTCATACTATATTCAATTTCACCATGACCGTCACCATCACTATTTCTTTCTTACAACCATCACTACGCCCATCCATACGAAACAACCACTATCTTCCTTAATCATATTTCTTACTTTGTTTATTTCTAATCCACCAATTTAACCATTACATCTACTTACCTAACCATCTCTTTTGAAGCCTATCTTGCTGCAAGTCTTACTTGCTTCCTTCCTAGATCCACAACCAAGGCTGTCATTCATCATTCAAGGCATGTGGCATTCTTATCTTCCCCATTGTAACCCCCACAGACCGATAAGGGTAACCAGATCCGATCCGGGGTGTCACATTTCGGCCACCGGAGCGACCCCACTGTAAAAATAGCGAAAAATTTAAAACTTTTTAAATTACATGTAAACTAATAAAATCAGTTGTCACTATTTAAAAATAAAACAGATTTCCAGACTCGTATATAAATCAAAATACAATTACATGCCCCCTAATCACATGTACCATACTCTGCAACAACGCCGGAAGAACTCCTTTATTGAAGTCGATAGATGCACTGGTACAATTATTTTAACCTGAAAAGATGAGTAATAGAGTGAGCTTCGAAAAGCCCAGTAATACAGAACTACCAGATGATGCTGAAGAACGTGCATATACAGATAAACATACATATCCTTATTATTTCCAAACATTTACAGATTTTTATGCTGAGCAGAGATCCTACTGATATTTCAGATGGTAGCAGACAATGAGCTTTCAGTTCAGACAAATATTTCGGATGACTGAGTTCGGGAGATCAGAATAGATTATCTAGTGTGTTCCCATAAAACCAGTAAAAAGATACATATTTTTTAAAGCATATATATACACCCCATCCTTTCACAATCTGTTTGTGTAGGTTCCCGGAACATACACCCCGCACAACCAGTAACAGTAAGGCCTGAGCACACAGCTGAGGAGCCTGCAGTAATCTTCCTCCAACAATAAACCCCCCAGATAAAACATTTCTCCGTCGGTAAACGGAGATATCAGAAATCAAAACAGAATTCATATCAGATATCAGAACAGAATCCAGATCAGAATCAAAACAGAATTCAGGTAACGTATCAGAACATAATTCAATTCGGAAATCAGATAAAATATTTATATAATCAGGGAACACACCAGAGTTTACAGGTATTATTTAGAGGTATTGTATCAGGCAGAGCAATACAGTTATTCAGTATGCCGATAGAATATCGGAATTCATAATCACTATTGGAAGAGTTCAATAACTGACAAAATCATCAATTAATCAGAATATGACTTGAGCTGTAAGGAAGAAATGAATATTCAGGACATTTACAATCTATGTCGATTGATCGGATTATTAAACAACTCTTAAATGAATAGCTCCCAAAATTAATGCTTGTCGATTGATCAATTCATTGTTCTTCATTGTATTTACTCTTTAATACCACAAACTCTTGTCCATAGATCATTTTCGGAATCATCACTGAATAGATCTTCCAATTCTTTATTTTATTTTTACACTTCCAATATATCATGAAATACTGACGTGCTTGATTTGTAGTTCATGATCCAGAAGAACAGTACATTGTATATGTTCATTAATGTTTCCAGACTCATTCGCATAACTTACTTAATCTTTAGTGCTTGAGGTTGCTTAGTTCATTTAGCATTCAAGTCTATTCGAGTTACTTCGGGATTTTCCAGAGTAATTCATTACGTTTCTGAATTTCAGATACATATTGTACTTCCGTTCAGTTCAGTTTGGTCTTCGTGGTTGATTTTTCGAACAAATATCCAATTCTTAGTACCGAATGCAATCTAGAGTTGAGCTGAGCTGAATACTTCCAAAATTATCATTGAGCTAAACTTGAGTAGACGAACATGCATTCAAGTAATATCTATGTCATTCAGGTACTGACATATTATTAAGGTTGATCGGCTCACTTAAGTTATGTTCCATAACTTTTAAAGGTAGTCCAATACCTATGCTTATTTGGATTGCTTAATTAATCTAAGGTATTTACTTAGTTTAGGCCATAAGGTTATTTTGGTAATTTGATGTTCAGTTTTATTCCATTTATTTCAGATCTCGAGGATATCCAATCATTTCTGAGCTTGGTGATATTCTTGGTTCATTTCCATTACATGGGTATTTTGGTCATTTTAAGATATCTACGGTATTTCAATCTTTTCCTGCCATCCGGTCTTATTATTTAATTCAATCTTATATTTACTTCAGTCCTTTTGAAAATTCTGACATCAGAATACCCCCGATAAATTATTTTCAAGTATTTACTCATTATTGAATATTTACGGGTCAAGTGTCTTCTCAGATTTACAAACGGAATATCAGGAATTTTCCTGCACTAAGTCAGGATCTTAACAATTAAATCCGTAGTTAATCGAGTTAAGTATGAATCCCCTAAGTATTTTCTCATAGAGTCAACTCAGACTATTCTACCTCTTAAGGGCATTTCCGTAATTTCTTAACCAAATAATTTCGATATTAGCTCTTAACGAAAATAATATAATTTAGAGATCCTATGATTAATTACTTTCTTGAATACTCTTGATCTTGAAACGGTTCTCTTAACAAACTTCTAGTATTCTTCACAAACTCTCACAGGATTAAAAACCGGTTATCCATAATTTCCAAATAAAACTAACATTTCTTATGCACATCAATATTTTATCAGATAATATGTCTGTAAAATTCTATTATCTAACTTCCATATTCAAATCTTGTCTTTTTAACATAAGGGTATTTCGTAATTTTACCCTACCAGAGTATTCTATAATATCTCATCCAAGTACCTTTAACATTTAACCTTTGATGAAATAAATTATAAGTTGCAGATACAGGGCTGATTTCTTTATCACTAATCACAAACTTGTAATTTAATCTAACAATTCCTCAATCTCTTATATTAGTCATTCGATCCGTAATCAGTTACAGAATTTCTACCACATCATATCAAGTGTATAAATTATTCAACTCCACCAAAGTGACCAACATTATCTTGTTCATGCATTTATCAATATAAACATGTTCCATAAAGCATAAAGAGGTAGTAAAGTATTACCTTGATTTCCGTGCAATACTGATCGACCATAAAAATTCCATTCGAACGCCTTTGATCTTCAATTCAACTTCTAATAATTCCTTAGATACATATCAACATAAATTATATCAGAAACGGAGCTTATTTGTGATAAACGGATTGAATCGGGTGATAAATCAGTGAAAGACAGCTTACCGGGTTCGAATTTGGCGAAACGAACTTCGGATTCGGATTCAGGACGTCGAAAGCATAAAATATGACTTTTCGAAAATTTAGAATTTTCGTCAAATCAAAGTCAACGGGTTTGACCGGCAATTTCGAGGCCTTCGGGTTCGAATTTCAAAAAATGGATAGCGGAATCGGATTTGGAACGTCGAAAAATGTCAGGATAGGTATACTCGGTCGAAGTCAAAGGTCGTTTAATGCCCGTTCAAAGCCGGTCAAAGTTTTGGTCAACAGTGGTCAACGTCGGTCAATGGTCAACGGGTCGGGTCAACGGTTCGGGTCAACAGGTCGGGTCGGGTCGGGTTATGACCGGTCAAACCAGTCAACTATGCACCAAAACCGGTCAAATCGGTCATTTGGACCATCCCCACGCGTAGTGGCGGCACGTAGGACCCCTTCCGGCTGCCTAAAATCATGAAAAAATTCTTAAAAATTATTTGAGCGATTTCAAGATACTTACAAAGCTCGGTTCACAATTTTGAACGGCGGAGAGCTCGATTTCAACAAATCGAAACTTTGACCGCTTCACCTCCTCACGCGCCGCCTACGGAGACCAAGGATGACACCGCGAACTCGTAACGATGCAACGAACACGATGGTGCGGGAGGTGTAGTAAACGGATGACCCGATCGTGTGAATCGATGAAAAAAACTAAAACGAGTTATTACCGACGATACTTCCGACCGAAATTCACGATGAACGGCGATGATTCACGACAAAAGATTTGAGGGGTTTTGTTCCTCGTTGACAACGAACACGATGGTGGTTTCGGCTCGTCGATCGGAGGTCGGACGGCGAGTAGATCGGAGTTGAAAGTTGGGTTGAGGGAGAGGGAAACTGGAAAAATTTCTAGAAAACATACGGGGGATTAGGGTTTATAACATCTCATATTTAAAAATGGTTAAACCAAGAGTTTAGCCACTGACCTTCCTACACTTCATAAAACAGTCTGCCAACTTTAAAATTTTACAATTTAACCCACTGTTTCTTTCAAAATACCAATTAAATCCACCACTTTATAATTTCTATTTTAGCCCTAATTGGGGTGTTACAATTCTCCCCTCCTTAAAAGAATTTCGTCCTCGAAATTCATTCATGTCACATAATTATAGAAATGAAACTTTCATCAACTCTTTCATATATTCGAGTAGATTTATAGAAATGGATTCTCCACTAATCCTTAACCAGTTCAGTATACATTCTTATCGGAACTTTTCATTATTTTAATAAAAGAATCCGAAAAAATGTCCTTAAGTAATCAATTCAATCTTTTCATAAGAATAGGCTCATAAGCAGTAGCATATCCCAATTTCATTTCTGGAGTCGAGTCAAAATTTCTCAGATGAGTAACTCTCATATGCCTCGTGTGGTACTTTACAGCGTTTAGACAGATGTTACTGGTTTTCCTTTTTGTACAAGTATAGCCTTAACAGATAGAAATTCCGGTTTACGCTACAGATAGGGACTCAGCCCTGTAGTTTCGGCTCAGAGAGGTACGATTGTAGTCTAGGGGCATGTACTGATCAGACATATTTGACATTCGACCGACCGGTCTAACTTGAAAATTTTGACCAAAGCTCTGATACCACCAAAGCTCCCACCCGAAAGGATAAGGGTAACCAGATCTGATCCGGGGTGTCACATTGGGCCACCAGCGACCCACTGTAAAAATAGCGAAAAATTTAAAACTTTTTAAATTACATGTAAACTAATAAAATCAGTTGTCACTATTTAAAAATAAACAGATTTACAGACTCGTATATAAATCAAAATACAATTACATGCCCCCTAATCACATGTACCATACTCTGCAACAACGCCGGAAGAACTCCCTTATTGAAGTCGATAGATGCACTGGTACAATTATTTTAACCTGAAAAGATGAGTAATAGAGTGAGCTTCGAAAAGCTCAGTAATCAGAACTACCAGATGGTGCTGAAGAACGTGCATATACAAATAAACATACATATCCTTATTATTTCCAAACATTTACAGATTTTATGCTGAGCAGAGATCCAACTGATATTTCAGATGGTAACGGACAATGAGCTTTCAATTCAGACAAATATTTCGGATGACTGAGTTCGGGAGATCATAATAGATTATCTAGTGTGTTCCCATAAAACCAGTAAAAAGATACATATTTTTTAAAGCATATATATATCTACACCCCCATCCTTTCACAATCTGTTGTGTAGGTTCCCCGGAACCCTACACCCCCACAACCAGTAACAGTAAGGCCCTGAGCACACAGCCGAGGAGCCTGCATAATCTTCCTCCAACAATAACCCCCAGATAAAACATTTCTCCGTCGGTAAACGGGATATCAGAATCAAAACAGAATTCATATCAGATATCAGAACAGAATCCAGATCAGAATCAGAACAGAATTCAGGTAACGTATCAGAACATAATTCATTCGGAATCAGATAAAATATTTATATCAGGGAACACACCAGAGTTTACAGGTATTATTTGAGAGGTACTGTATCAGGCAGAGCAATACAGTTATTCAGTATGCCGATAGAATATCGGAATTCAATCACTATTGGAAGAGTTCAATAACTGACAAATCATCAATAATCAGAATATGACTTGAGCTGTAAGGAAGAAATGAAGATCAGGACATTTACAATCTATGTCGATTGATCGGATTATTAAACAACTCTTAAATGAATAGCTCCCAAAATTAATTGCTTTCTTGAATACTCTCTGATCTTGAAACGATCTCTTAACAAACTTCTAGTATTCTTCACAAACTCTCATAGGATTAAAAACCAGTTATCCATATATCCAATAAAACTAACTTTTCTTATGCACATCAATATTTTATCAGATCAATATGTCTGTAAAATCCTCTTATCTATTTTTCATATTCAATCTTGTCTTTTTATAACATAAGGGTATTCGTAATTTACCCTACCAGAGTATCTCATAATTTCTCATCCAAGTACCTTTAACATTTAACTTTTGATGAAATAAATTATAAGTGCAGATACAGGGCTGATTTCTTTATCATTAATCACAAACTTGTAATTTAATCTAACATCCTCAATCTCTTATATTAGTCATTCGATCCGTAATCATTACAGAATTTCTACCACATCATATCAAGTGTATAAATTATTCAACTCCACCAAAGTGACCAACATTATCTTGTTCATGCATTTATCAATATAACATGTTCCATAAAGCATAAAGAGGTAGTAAAGTATTACCTCGATTTTCGTGCAATACTGATCGACCATAAAAATTCCATTCGAACGCCTTTGATCTTCAATTCAACTTCCAATATTCTTCAGATACATATAACTAAATTATATCAGAAACGGAGCTTATTTGCGATAAACAGATTGAATCGGGTGATAAATCAGTGAAAGACAGCTTACCGGGTTCGAATTTGGCAAAACGAACTTCGGATTCGGATTCAGGACTTCGAAAGCATAAATATGACTTTTTGAAAATTTAGAATTTTTTGGTCAAAATCAAAGTTAACGGGTTTGACCGGTAATTTCGAGGCCTTCGGGTTTGAATTTCGAAAACAGACCGCGGAATCAGATTTGGAACGTCGAAAAATGTTAGGATAGGTATAGATATCCAATCATTCTGAGCTGGTGATATTCTTGGGTCATTTCCATTACATGGGTATTTTGGTCATTTTATAGATCTACGGTATTTCAATCTTTTCATGCCATCCGATCTTATTATTTAATTCAATCTTATCATTTACTTCAGTTTTTGAATAATTCTGACAGAATACCCCCCGATAAAATTATTCTTCAAGTATTTACTCATTATTCGAATATTTACGGGTCAAGTGTCTTCTCAGATTTTACAAAGGAATATCAGGAATTTTCCTGCACTAAGTCAGGATCTTAACAGTTAAATCGTACTTAATCGAGTTAAGTATGAATCCCCTAAGTATTTCTCATTCAGAGTCATCTCAGACTATTCTACCTCTTAAGGCATTTCCGTAATTTCTTAAAGATAATTTCGATATTAGCTCTTAACGAATAAATAATAGAGATCCTAGATTAATTGCATTCTTGAATACTCTCTGATCTTGAAACGGTTCTCTTAACAACTTCTAGTATTCTTCACAAACTCTCATAGGATTAAAAATTGGTATCCATAATTTCCAATAAAAACTAACATTTCTTATGCACATCGATATTTATCAGATCAATATGTCTGTAAAATCCTCTTATCTACTTCCACATTCAAATCTTGTCTTTTATAACATAAGGGTTTTCGTATTTTACCCTACCAGAGTTTCATAATTTCTCATCCAAGTACCTTTAACATTTAACCTTTGATGAAATAAATTATAAGTTGCAGATACAGGGTTTCTTTATCACTATCACAAACTTGTAATTTAATCTAACAATTCCATAATCTCTTATATTAGTCATTCGATCCGTAATCAGTTACAAAATTTCTACCACATCATATCAAGTGTATAAATTATTCAACTCCACCAAAGTGACCAACATTATCTTGTTCATGCATTTATCAATATAAACATGTTCCATAAAGCATAAAGAGGTAGTAAAGTATTACCTCGATTTCCGTGTAATACTGACCGACCATAAAAATTCCATTCGAAACGCCTTTGATCTTCAATTCAACTTCCAATATTCCTCAGATACATATCAACATAAATTTATAGATAAACGGATCGAATCGGTGATAAATCAGTGAATGACAGCTACCCGGGTTGAATTGGCGAAAACGGACTTCGGATTCGGATTCAGGACGTCGAAAGCATAAAATATGACTTTTCATAAATTTAGAATTTTCGGTCAAAATCAAAGTCAACGGGTTTGACCGGCAATTTCGAGACCTTCGGGTTCGAATTTCGAAAAACGAACAGCGGAATCGGATTTGGAACGTCGAAAAATGTTAGGATAGGTATACTCGGTCGAAGTCAAAAGTCGTTTAATTCCCGGTCAAAGCCGGTCAAAGTTTTGGTCAACAGTGGTCAACGCCGGTCAACGGTTCGGGTCAACAGGTCGGGTTGGGTCAACGGGTCGGGTTAACGGGTCAGGTCGGGTTGGGTTATGACCGGTCAACTATGCACCAAAACCGGTCAAACCGGTCATTTGGACCATCCCCACGCGCAGTGGTGGCGCGTGGGGGCACGTGGGACCCCTTCCAGCTGCCTAACAATCACGGAAAAATTTTTAAAAATTATTTTGAGTGATTTCAAGATACTTACAAAGCTCGGTTCACAATTTTGAACGGCGCAGAGCTAGATTTCAACAAATCGAAAACTTTGACCGCTTCACCTCCTCACGCGCCGCCGTCTACGAAGAGCAAGGATGACACCGGCGAACTCCTAACGATGCAAAGAACACGATGGTGCGGGAGGTGTCATAAACGGATGACCCGATCGTCGTGAATCGATGATAAACCAACTAAAACCGAGTTATTACCGACGATACTTCCGGCTGAAATTCACGATGAACGGCGATGATTCACGACAAAAGGTTTGAGGGGTTTTGTTCCTCGGTTGACAACAAACACGATGGTGGTTTCGGCTCGTCGATCGGAGGTCAGACGGTGAGTAGATCGAAGTTGAAAGTTGGGTTGAGGGAGAGGGAAAATTGGAAAAATTTCCAGAAAACATACGCGGGATTGGGGTTTATAACATCTCATATTTAAAAATGGTTAAACCAAGAGTTTAGCCACTGAACTTCCTACAATTCATAAAACGGTCTGCCAACTTTAAAATTTTACAATTTAACCCACTGTTTCTTTCAAAATACCAATTAAATCCACAACTTTATAATTTCTTAATTTTAGCCCCTAAATTGGGGTGTTACACCCATACATCAATTAATTTATAGTTTTGGTTGGTATGAGCTATGGAATTTGAAGAAAGAAAGATTATGGTATATGGATTAAATTGGATTAAGGCTTGGACTTGAAGGATTAATTGTTTATATATCTTTTCCATGCCTAATTCAAGATGGATTTCAAAGATAAGTTGATATACAAGGTTAGGCTATGAAGAAGAAAATTAGAGAAAAATTATTCAAACTTGTTTTGATGTGGATTATCGCTTAAAGTGATTAATTTTGAAAAAAATTATAGAGGTTAAAAAATTATAGTAGTTAGTGAGAGATAAAATTATTTGTTTAATGCGATCTCGATAATAACTGCTAAGAAGTTACTGATCCAACAATATCAAACTTATTTAGACTGCGTAGTGGATATTCAAGTCTCAAAGTGTAAAGTTGGAAAATATTCCAACAGTTTGTGAGTATCTTGATGTATTTCTAGATGAATCATTTATTTTAGTAACAAAGTTATGAAAGATTGAAGAAGATATTGACAGAAGCCCTCGTGTTAGTTCAACCCGAATCAGTAAAAGATTATACAATTTATAGTGATGCGCCCCATAATGGTTTTGGATATATATATATATATTAATATAAGAAGGAAAAGATGTGGCATATGTTTCAAGGAAACTGGAGACTTTGAAGTTAATATTGATGGATGCTTATTTTATGAAGAGAGAGTTGTATACTAAATAAAGATGAATTGAAGTGAAAGCTTCATTATAACACCCAAATCTGCTTTGATCTGAAACCCGAAGGATTTGGACATTACACAGGACCACCAGAGTGGCCAACCCAAAAATTTCATTTTAAGACATTCTGATTTCATATTAAAAATCATCCATTAACATTTTAAAGTAAATAAAAATTATCAAGTTTACAAACGGGGAGCTCTCAAAATAAAATCTCAAATACAATCAATTTGTTTAAAGATTTACGACTCAAATTATTCAAAAAGAGTTTATCAAATACATGCCCACTAAAATAACCAATATGTACTTTATAACTTGCTGATATATGTAATCCAAAATCTGGCGATGTGCTCCTTGACTAACACCTACTAATCTGCGAATGGAAACAAATTTTGAATGATGAGCTATGAGCTTAGTGCGACATAGATAACTTTATTGTACTACATGCATCAATTAGATGAAAATGCCAACATGTTCAGTCATGCGACATCAAAATACAACAATCATATAACACGACAATAATTGAGCACAACACAAGGCATAAGTATTTCACCACACACACACACACATATATATATATATTGGCCTTGACATCGAATAAAGAAAGTTCCTTACCACTGGCACTAAAGTGCCTTGGCATTGGTACGGAGTGAGTTTGCACTGATACTAAAGTGCCTTAGCATTGGTAGGAGAAAATCCAGATATCTCTACTTACAATTACTCTATGAATGTTCATACATTCAAGTAGTTCGGGTGTCCTCATTATTTCCCCGAGCATCAAGCAAGGCATAAGTCTTATGTAATCTTACCTCATAAAGTTATTATGTTATTACAAAATTATTAAAGTTTCACTTGTAAGATTATTGTAAGGTTTTCCTCAACCCAAAACTCTTTTTTAATCCATCTAATTCAAACTAACCTTACAGCCCTAGGATTCACAAGGGTACTGATACTCCTCATTGGGTATCGATACTTTATCTCTTACGGTATCAATTCTTCCCCGAGTATCAATACCAAATTTACCTTTGTTGTTTTTGAAAAATACCTAGGTATCAATACCCCTATATGAGATTATCGACACTCTACCCTAGGTATCAATACTCCCAAGATTACTTATACAAAAATAGGTTATTGGAAACTGAATTGTGATCATAGAATCGATACTCTACCCAAAGTATATAAACCCGCTACTCAGTATCGATATTTATCGGATGAGTATCAATATTTGTAGTCTATAACCCTTTTTATTTTAAGCCATTTAAAGAACAATATCAATGTTGTTCATCTAGTAACGATACTTCTACCAAGAAATATCATGTTTGGGCACATAAATGTCCCCCTAAAACCCCTCACAAGTACCCCAAAGACTCTTGAACGTTTATTAAGTTTTATGAGAGTTTAAGATAGCTTTATGGGTCATTCCAAATCAAGATAAACATCCATATTTCATTTTCCATCAAAATTGTCATAACCTATGTTTGTACCCATAAACACAACAAGCAAGCATATCATAACCTAATGATCTAGATGCAATATATGTGAGTTAGGAATGTGTTACCTTAATACTAGCTGATGAAAAAGGCTCCCAAGATCACCTACACACTAGGTTCTCTTTGTTATTGGCCTTTGAGCTCTCACCCACTCCTATCACTAACCACAAGCAAATAAGAGGATTACTAATTAGTTCAAGGACTCTAAATGAGTAGAAATGTGATTCTAAACATTTAGGGATGAATTAGGAACAATTAAAAGCCTTATAACCAAAACCACTTTACACCCCCCCCATTTTGACCCCTATGACCAAACCTTGAGATTTTGAGCTAGAAATGATGCTCTAGGATAGAATATTAACTTTCTTACCTTTGCAAATTCAAACAAGAAATGTGGAATAACAAAGCTATCACCTTTGGGGTATTATGAAAAATAAGATGAGAGAAAAGATAAAGAAGAAGAAGACAATGAAGAGTTATTCTGTTACCAAAGTATGACATAGGCACAATTAAGGGGGATCAACTTTTGTTTCAAACTATGGGAAAATTGTCCCATTCGTCCTCCAAGTTTTGTCCCAAAATTAAAATACCCATTTTTTCACTTTGTGGGCTTCACTTCATGCCCAACTCATTCATACTTAATCCAATTATTTAATTTAAGCTTTCCTAAGCATTATATGTTCATCTATTATACTTGAAACTACTAACCCATGTTTCTATAACACCCATCTACCGTATACTTTTCTGTACATGAGATACGGATGTCACATCACTTTTAAAACATTTTGGCATTTGAAAACCAGTAAAATTTTGTTTTAATTTTTAGCAACCACATAGTATTATATTCATATAAGCAAAATACTAAAACTATCATTTTAAATACATTGAAAAATATTTACTTTAGTTCCATTACATGGCAACTAAATTTTCAAAATGAATAAGATTGTCCCAATGTTACTGACGAGTCAACCTTTAATTGATGAAAGTTGTTACTGCTATACTCCTTACTCGGTAAAACCTTGATTGTTCCCTACGCGTGAAATCAACACAAGTTAAGTATTTACTTAGTGAGACATAATACTGTAAAGATATCATAACTTATACATAAGTATTTTATGACTATTGAATGACAAATTAACTTTCATAATCCATAAGGATCAGATAAGCCTTCCTCAATTAAACCATAATTATTTCATACAATTAACGGAATTATTCTTAGTAGGCCCAACATACCTATCATTCTGTATATTTTCCCCCATTATTCTTTATTTTCCTTGTGTACATTAAATGAGAAAAATACTATACATGTATTGCACCAAAGTTCCAATTGATCATGTATCTTTTATAATCATCATGGGTGACACCTTAAATATGGTTAACACACCATTTTGTATTTTCATTTGGGGTATATTTTCATGCCCATTATGTTCTTTTTACGTTTTTTATGACATCCATTCATAGTAATCATGCATTATTGTACATTATATATATATGGCATCCTTTCATACCACTTGTGCACCGTTTATATCAAAATGCATTATAATTCCTTTAGTCTTTTACCCAAAAGCATTTAGCCTTTCATCTAACTTGCATGATTGACACTTTTCTGCCAAATGCACAGCTAGGCCATTAATCTTTTACTTAAAGGTATTTAACCTTTCATCTAACTGTCATAATTGATACATTTCTGCCAAATGCACAACTAGGCCATTAATCTTTTATTTAGAACAAATCAAACTCTAATAATTATTCATATTATCAATTAACTATTTAATTTCATTATAAATTCTATATTTTACACATGTAGTGCCAAAATAGTCATTTCCCAAACATTACTATAATTTACATGGGTTGCACACCCACTACCAATACGAAAATTCATAAATTTATTATGATTTTTTTTAGTTTTTGAACTAATTCGTATCGTCCTTAAGGATTAAATAAGTCCCTATTATTGAAACCAAACTTCTTTCATATTATTATCATAAACATCCTTAGTATGTCCAACATATCTTTCTTTCTTATACATTTTTTTCTTTTCATTTTTCTTTAGTAATTATTCGTTAATTTCATTTATGGCATCTTTTCATGCCTTAATGCATCATTTCATGCATTTCATTTATGGCTTTCTTTCATGCCTTAATGTATCATTTCATGAATTTTATTTATGACATCCTTTCATGCCTTAATGCATCCTTTCATGCATTTCATTTATGGATTCATTTTAGAGCAATTCATATTAAAAAATTCATTCATAATATCCTTTCCATACATATAATGATAATATATTAAATACTATAAAACATACATTAACTTTTAACATTTTAATTTGAATCATGGCGAATCTTGTTCATCTCAAATAATTACAATAAATGTTCTCACGTGGCTTGCCTCGTGATTATATCCAAAACGCAAATATGATTACTCATCTACTTCGCTTTTGCCTTTCATTTTATTTGACTCGGGAGTTGATTTCGATCTTCTCAGTATCCATTAAAGAAACGTACAATATCAAATGTTAGTATATTTCCTAACATTTATACTTTAATAATATTCACAAGTACTATTATTTACATTTCTATAACAATTTCAACTTATCTTATAGTTCCAGGCTCAATAATATCGGTACCACTACCCTGATATCGATAATTCTATACTATGGTGCCGATACCCCTTTCAGTATCGATACAATTTCTATATTTTGTGTTTCATGGTATCGATACCTTTCTCTCAGTATCGATACCATTCAAACATTCTGTATTGATACTGTTCGTCATATTTATACCTATTTACACATATAATATTGGTATTGTTATATCAGTACCGATAACCATACCCATATTTACCATTTTTAGCCCGATTTTTACTTAATTTTCTCCTCTAATTTCTTACTTTTACCTCCAATAATGCTATTAAACTTTCTTTACTTAACCCCACTAACATTCCTTCATTTAACCTCTTGTAACCTTTAGAATCTTCATAGAACACTTCAACTCAAGAATCATATCATTTTTCTAAACATGATTTTAATCATATCTCAATCATTTGACAAGTCAATTCTACTAATAAACCTCAATAAAAACTCATATATCAAAATATCATTCAAAAACCCATTTCCTTAAATATCATATAAAACATACTCCACTTAGTTTTAACCTTATTTAATCCTTCCTTAAGCTTACATATCACTTAATGTTACAAGAGCAACCCAAAAATTAAAGGACGAACTAACTAATCGAAGTTTACTTTATACTATGGAGGAGAGCACTACCCACGTGAATAAAGAAGAAGAATAGGAATGGCCTAACTTTCCTCTTTTCTCCTTTAAAATCCCTAATAAGGGATATATTTTAAATTCATTTTCCCTTTTAAAAGACCAAAGTGCCCTCTTAGTTTATCTATTGTTACAAATTAGTCTAAACACTATTCCATATCATTTCCTCATCTTTTACCACTTATTCAAATAAATCTCAAAATTTCTAATCTTTTCAATAAAGTCCCTGACCTGATATTTAGGGTATTACAATTTTCCCTCTTTAAGAAAATTCATCCTCGAATTTAAAGACTTTATGCTTTTACCACCACAATTCAACTAGATTAATTGTTTAGTTACATGGTTTTTGGATTTTCTTGAGTCCAGATCTGCATTGATTCTTTTTCTTAATTCAACTCCGATCAAACTCTATTTTCCCTAATTCAAGAACATGCAATGGATCTGATCGGTAATGAACAAGTAATGACGCATGAAAAACATTATAGGTCTTGTCCATTTCGGAAGGCAAAAACTAACTGATAAACTCTCATAAGGTTCAATAACTCTCAGACTCAGTTCACACCGCAATACTTCCTCCCAATGCGATACTTTCAGAAAAAATATATCACATTCTTGCTATTCAATCTCTTTTCTCTTTAGATCAGTATAAGACTTTTGTCAATCGGAAGCGATCTTAACAAATTATCTTGTGTAACTTTCATTTTATAATCAATTTATTTCATTAACTTAGGGCCAACTAGATTATAATCTAATAAATACATCGGCTTCATCTTTAATTCAGCTTACAGTGCCCTTTTCATTTATAACTCGCAAAATTGCCAAAGGTTTCTGACCAAGTACCTCTGCAATAACCTTGGCCTTTCCTGGAAGATAATCAATGATCACATCATAATCCTTTACCCTACTCAAGCTGTATAAACATTGGTGTCTCTATTACAATCTTCTTTAACATTTCAACACTCTCTTGACCTCTTTTCCTTTCTACAAAAGACATATCTTTCTTTAACAACCTGGTTAGCACCAAAGCTAGCATCGAAAAGTTTTTCACTAACTTTCGATAGTAACCAGTAAGTCCTCAAAGAAATCCAAACTTCAGGATCATTCTTTGGGAGTTTCCAATTACTACAACATAGTTTTCCTTAGGATCTATTCTTATACCGTATGCTAAAACAACCTGGCCAAAGAAAAGCATCTCTGCTAACCACAATTTCACAATGATATAGTTTGGCATTCAAGTTCTTCTCTTGAAGAGTCTTATTTAACTACCAAAATCTATGCATAACAACATACGTTTATCTTCCTTTTTGCTAATCACACAAATACTTCCCAAGATGAAATACTTGGGCTGATAAAACTTTGATCAATTAACTCTTATTATTGAGCCCTAATTCTCTTGACTCACTTAAATCATTTGATACTAAATCATAGAAATATTTTCAATACCTTAATAACCATCATCTTTGAATTCAACTTCTCAATCTGGAGATACTCAATAAATTTACCTGAAAAGACATCTATAAACTCCCAATTTTGTGAAATCATGAAACAATGATACTTTAATTATTTGAGTATATATCACATTAGCTATAAAAGCTATATATATTTTTCTGACATTATTTTCTTCACAATCATTATCGATGTTACCTTGAACAATGATTTTTCTTTCTCTCCAAAAACTATAACTACCATACCCTCTGCATTTTTCTAAATTAATCGTCTTTAGAGACAAACAACCTATACCCAATATAATCTTAACTCATCATATGATAATTCCATCAGGTTCACCGGGAACATAGCCCTTGGAATCTTTATCAATTGTTTACTACCTGAACAACTCACCTTTGCATTATGACCCACTAAGGTTTACCACTATCATCTCACTCGAGATTAAGTTAAATAGAATACTTTTATTTTTAATATCTTTCATTTCCTTATTGAGGAAATCCATATAACTTTTCCAGATCCATTTAACATAATCTCGAGCAATTGAAACATTTTCTCTCTCAACTATGAAAGTATAGTTATGCACATCATTTAATAAGAGGACTTGACAACTATGTAGCAATAACTTCATAGCAATTAATGCTAAAAATTACACTATTAAAGAAATTTACTCTTTTTCCTATCATTACAAACTTGACAATTTTCCAAGTTCTAGAGAATTAATCTCGATTTTAAATAATAATTTATTGAAGTATGGAATGGGTAGAAAATCCATTTTCACCAATTACCTTCTAAAAGTAACTCTATTAGGTCCATTAAACTTAACATTTATTCTTAAACAACTCATAATCAATTGATCTACTAATAATTCATCTTTCTATAAGCTTTTAGCGGTCAATGTATTTATCGCTTACTCATTTCCTCAAATATAGAAACATTATTAAACGCCGGGGCACTCCTTCTACAGAATGAAGGAAAATCCCTAGTTACTTCTACCCTTCTACGACATGATATTGAAATCATGTCGGATTCTCTTAGGTCGATTTTGATCTCGACCTTATTTTCAATATCATCTACTTTCTTACATTTGTCCTTAGTTTCCGACATCTATTAGGACATACATAAGAATAACACTCAAGTTAATAATGAGTGACATCTCTAATTGACACCTTATTAGTAACTTTGACAATCTTAATGGCATGTAATCCATTTTCTCAATTCAATTAAACTTGGTTTTGGCTGAGAATTGGCTAAACCCGTAGCTCTGATACCAATAAATGTAACACCCATATCCCGTATACCTTTCCGTACACGAGATACGGATGTCACATCACTTTTAAAATATTTTGGAATTTGAAAACCCGTAAAATTTTATTTCAATTTTTAGCAACCACAAAGTATGATATTCATATAAGCAAAATACTAAAACTATCATTTTAAATACATTGAAAAATATTTACTTTAGTTCCATTACATGCCAACTAAAATTTCAAAATGAATAAGATTGTCCCAATGTTACTGACAAGTCAACCTTTAATTGATGAAAGTTGTTACTGTTGCACTCCTTACTCGGCAAAACCTTGATTGTTCCTTACACATGAAATCAACACACGTTAAGTATTTACTTAGTGAAACATAATACTATAAAGATATCACAACTTATACATACGTATTTTATGACTATTGAATGACGAATTAACTTGCATAATCCATAAGGATCAGATAAGCCTTCCTCAGTTAAACCATAATTATTTCATACAATTAACGGAATTATTCTTAGTAGGCCTAGCAAACCTATCTTTCTGTGTATTTTTCCCCATTATTCTTTATTTGCCCTGTGTACATTAAATGAGAAAATACTATATATGTATTGCACCAAAGTTCCAATTGATCATGTATATTTTATAATCATCATGGGCGACACCTTAAATATTGTTAACACACCATTTTGTATTTTCATTTGGGGCATCTTTTCATGCCCATTATGTACTTTTTACGTTTTTTATGACATCCATTCATAGCAATCATGCATTGTTATACATTATATATATATGACATCATTTCATACCACTTGTGCACCGTTTATATCAAAATGCATTATAATTCCTTTAGTCTTTTACCCAAAAGGCATTTAGCCTTTCATCTAACTTGCATGATTGACACTTTTAAGCCAAATGCACAGCTAGGCCATTAATATTTACTCAAATGTATTTAACATTTCATCTAACTGGCATAATTGACATATTTCTGCCAAATAAACAGCTAGACCATTAATCTCTATTTTAGAACATATCCTAATCTAATAATTATTCATATTATCAATTAACTATTTAATTTCATTATAAATTCTATAGTTTACACATGTAGTGCCAAAACAGTCATTTCCCAAACATTACTATAATTTACATGGGTTGCACACCCACTACCAATACGAAAATTCATAAATTTATTATTTATTTCTTAATTTTTGAACTAATTCGTATTGTCCATAAGGATTATATAAGTCCCTATTATTGAAACCAAACTTCTTTCATATTATTATCATAAACATCCTTAGTATGTCCAACATATATTTCTTTCTTATACATTTTTTTCCTTTCATTTTTCTTTAGTAATTATTCGTCAATTTCATTTATGGCATCCTTTCATGCCTTAATGCATCCTTTCATGTATTTCATTTATGTCATATTTTCATGCCTTAAAGCATCATTTCATGCATTTTATTTATGGTATCATTTCATGCCTTAATGCATCCTTTCATGCATTTCATTTATGGATTCGTTATAGAGCAGTTCATACTCAAAAACTCATTTATAATATCCTTTCCATACATATATTGATAACATATTAAATACTATAAAACATACATTTACTTATAACGTTCTAATTTGAATCATGGCGAATCTTGTTCATCTCAAATAATTACAATAAATGTACTCACCTGGCTTACCTCGTGATTATATCGAAAATGCAAATCTAATTACTCAGCAACTTCGTTTTTGCCTTTCATTTTATTTGATTAGGGAGTTGATTTCGATATTCTCAGTATCCATTAAAGAAACGTATAATATCAAATGTTAGTATATTTCCTAACATTTATACTTTAATAATATTCACAAGTACTAATATTTACATTTCTATAACAATTTCAACTTATCTTATAGTTCTAGGCTCAATAATATCAGTACTACTACCCTGATATCTATACTTCTATACTATGGTACCCATACTCCTTTCAGTATAGATACTACAATACTATGGTACCATTTCTATACTTTGTGTTGCATGGTATCAATACGTTTCTCTCCGCATCGATACTACTATACTATGGTATCGATACTCTCTTTCAGTATCGATACCATTTTGACATTCTAGATCCATGGTATCGATACTTCCCCTTATGAGTATCGATAGCCCATCAGTATCGATACCACTTATATTGGTACTGATACTATTCATCACATTTCTACTTATTTACACCTATAATATCGGTATTGTTCTATCAGTACCGATACCCATACCCGGATTTACCATTTTTCAGCCCGGTTTTACCATTTTTTAGCCCAGTTTTTACTATATTTTCTCCTCTAATCTCTTACTTTTACCTCTAATAATACTATTAAACTTTTCTTTACTTAACCCCATTAACATTCCTTCATTTAACTTCTTGTAACCTTTAGAATCTTCATAGAACACTTCAACTCAAGAATCATATAAATTTTCTAAGCATGTTTTTAATCATATCTCATGCTTCTAATCTTTTATTCAATCTTTTGAGTTTGACAAGTCAATTCTACTAATAAACCTCTATAAAAACTCATATATCAAAATATCATTCAAAAACCCATTTCCTTAAATGTTATATAAAACATACACCACTTAGTTTTAACCTTCTTTAATCATTCCTTAAGCTTACGTATCACTTAATGTTACAAGAGCAACCCAAAATTTAAAGGAAGAACTAACTAATTGAAGTTTACTTTATACTATGGAGGAGAGCACTATCCACGTGAATGAAGAAGAAGAACAGAAATGACCTAACTTTCCTCCTTTAAAATCCCTAATAAGGGCTATATTTTAAACTCATTTTCCCTCTTAAAAGACCAAAGTGCCCTCTTAATTTATCTATTGTTACAAATTAGTCTAAACACTATTCTACATCGTTTCCTCATCTTTTACCACTTATTCAAATAAATCTCACATTTTCAAATCTTTTCAATAAAGTCCCTGACCTGATATTTTGAGGTATTACAGTTTCGGAGTGTTACAACTCTCCCATACCATAAAGAATTTCATACTTGAAATTTTTACTTGAACCGAATAAGTGGAAGTACTACAATTGCATCGCCTCTTCAGTCTCACGTGTCACTTCCTAGACGCCATGATTCCTCTATCGAACCTTGACCAACGGGATTCTCTTGTTCTATAATTTTTTGACCTCTTGAGCCAAAATCCTCAATGGTTCTTCTACATATGACATATCTTGACTTACTTTAATTTTTTCGAATGGGATAACATGGGAGGGATAAAAGTGATGTCTTCGAAGCATAGACATATGGAATACATTGTGTATGATTTTCATCTTTGGAAGTAAGGTAGGCGGTAGGCCACAAGGCTAACCCTATCGAGGATTTTATAAGGTCCGATAAAAATAGGGGTCAACTTTCCTTTTTGTCCAAAACGAAGAACCTTCATCCAAGGTGATACCTTAAGAAATACCTTGTACATAGAAAACTCTGTAATACCCCAAAAATTTAGACACTGACCAAAATGAAAATTTGGAAAGTTTGATGTTCAAAGTAGAAAATTTGGAAAAAGTTTAGGGAATTAAGTGATAATTTCCTAAAAAGAATTTTATTCCATAAATAGATGTTTTACTCTTGAGAATGGAGTTTATATAGAAATCATATTTTTGGATTTGGAATTTTGGTAAAGAAAAATTAAAAGGGTCAAAGCCGTTAAGAAAATCGGTATTTCAGATCGAGTTGGAATTTTAAAAAAATTTGAAGGATGATATAATATGGTTGGAAATATTATTTTAATATTTTGGATCAGAGAAATTTGGTTTGGAAATATGCAATTTTTCAGATTTAATCGAAATAGTGGAATTTAGTGACTAAAACACAAATTTTGAAAATTTAAGGTGAATTTCGGAAATAAAAGTCAAAATAATTCATGTTTGACTTTGTAATATGATAATGATCAGATGACTTGGTTTTATGGTGATTATTGAGATTCATTAAGGGCAAAAATGGAAATTCTTGTGGAATGGAATAAAAAATTCCTTTAGGATATTATATTAGCATGTGATATATATAATTAATATTAGAATAACAATATTGGGGGAGCATTTCAGCTTCTTCTTCCTCCAAGGGCCGACACTTTCAAGCTAGAAAGGTAAGCATTTTTAGTTTGAATTTTGAAGCGATTTCTTGAGAATTTGAGTCGGTGTGGTTAGGAAAAATGTTCTACGTTCAATTCTCTACATTTTGACATGAATATTACTAGGGTTTCATGTTCAAGTTCATCTTGAGTTGATGAAGGGGATTTTGATTCTTGTGTTTTATGGGTTTTGATGAGTTAAGTGATTTTAAAGAATTGGTTGTAAGAATTGATGAAGAACCTAAGAATGAAGTTAAAGAAAACAGTTTGGATTTTGAATCTGACAGTAGGTTCAAAAATTCACCATAAAATATATAAAAATAATTTGGAGATTATTTTATATATTATTTTCATATATCGATCTAGTTTTGTTTAAAACAAACGGGGATCAATTTCAAGTTGTATACAAAAAGATATGATTTTTTAACCAAGGAAAGGTCAGAAAAATTGGAAAGCAGATTCTGCAAAACAGATTCTGTTGGTCAACTTTGAAAATTCACCATAAATTGTACAAAATGAATTAGAAGGATTTTTTATATGGATAGATTCGTATTCAAGTATAGTTTTCAATGAAAGAAACGGAATTGAATTCAAGTGTGTATATCAATACAGAGTATTGATTCTTTGAAGGCAGTACAAATTGTATGAATATGGAAAATTGATGGGTTGTTGTATAAGTGTTGTATAATTGATACACTATGCTGGAAAATGTTGTTTTGGAATTAAAATGAGAGTTATATGTGATATATGACTGTTTTGGAAGTTTAAAAAGATTTGTGGTTAATATTTTAGAGTTGGGGTACTTAAAGATAATTATGCCTTTGTAAAGCATTTGAATGATAGTAATTTCAATGATGGAATTTTTTATATTAAGAATCTAAGTGATAAAATGGTAAAGGACCATTTTGTGTAAATTGGAAAAATTGATTCCAATGTTAAAGGAATTATTAAGAGATAAATATTTTGATAGATAATGAGTTTCAAATATATTATGGAGTTATTATGGGATATGTTTATGTTAGTACAATACTAACATATGTATCATTATGAATTGATGATTTATACTGATTGTGATTGATTTGTAATCGAAGCAAATTAAATATAAAAGGGCTTATGGTGGACAATAGTGAGGCTTATATATTTTGAAAGACATAAAGTGTCAAGGTGAGTGCAATACATGCATGAAATTATACGTGGATGTTTTATACATCATAAGGAAGACTTGTGATAAGTCCACCTTATTTATATCGGCATGATTTTATATTATTTTTTATAAATTGACATTGATATGTCAGAGTATGAAATTAAAATGCATTGATCATGAAAAATGTGATATTTTACCATGAATGTTTTCGGGTATGAACTGCCCAATGTTAAATTTGATAATATACTTTGCCATGGATGGATCGAATAAAGTAGACTATATGCCCAAATAAGTCATTGAGGGACAGGGTATAGTTGGCATGCCATAGAGTATAGCAGCTGCAGGTTTATAATACACTTCGGTGTATATGGTGGGCACGACCTTATGTGTAATACACTTCGGTGTATATGGTGGGCACGACCTTATGTGTAATACACTTCGGTGTATATGCTGGGCACGACCTTATGTGTAGCACTACAGGGATATGATATGATATTTTTATAATATCATTTACTATTTTAAGAAAATAAATTTTAAATCGCTTTTGAATCGTAAAATGGTTTTAGAAATTCGGATAATATCTATAATCTGTATAGGTATAATTATACGGGTTATGGGTGTTACAATTATTGGCATCAGAGCTACAGGTTTAGCCGATTCTAGGACTAAACCGAGTTTATTTTTGTTAAAATGTGTATACATGCCACTAGGATGTCAAATATTACTGATAGTTGTATATATATTGTGATGATGCTTATTGAGTGTAAAGTTACTCCTTACTAAAGTATGATGATTCGGAATATGTTCAGATGTTGGAATTAAAGATAAAGGTAAGAAAGTCAAAATTGTTTAAAAGAATGTCGAGATTGAAATCGACAAAAAGGGACATGACATGACTTATGTAAAAAAATACCATAGAAGGGTGGATGTTGTTAGTGATTTTACTCCATTTAGTGGAAGAAATGCAACGATTATAAGAAAAAGTCAAATTGGATGAGGATACAAAGGAGATATCTGAATCTAGTGAATGATTTTGAGGTTCTCCAGGTAAGCTTAAATAAGTAAGAAATATTTAAGCTAAGCATTAAATTGTTTAAATCATTGTTGATTGAGTAAGAGGAAAAGAATAAGTGGTAATAAGTTGTCCGCTAAAAGTTTAAAGAAAGTTGAGTTATTTGTGAATCAAATGGTTATGAGTTGGATTGAGAATATCAAGTTAAAAAAAATTGATAGAGTTACCTTGTGAAGGTAAATATGAGAAAATGGATTGACTAACCTTCCATGCTGCAATGAATTATTGTATAGATTGAGATGGATTCTCAAGAACTGGAAAATTTTCAAGTCCGTAATGATAAGAAAAATGGTAAATTTGTTTACTAGTATGATTTTAGCATTAACTGTTAAGAAGTTATTGCAACAAAATTTTCGAGTTTTCTTATTGAACATTGTGAACATTGAAGCTTTCATTGGAGATTGAAAATGTTTCAATTATTCAAAAATATTATTTTTAGATCTGGAAAAGTCATACAGATTTCCTTAAGAATGAAATAAGGAATTTCAAAGTAGAAATATTCAATTCTACTTGATATCGAGTGATATTATAGCGGAAGACCTATAGATCACGGTCATGATACAAGTGTTAGACGGATAAATAGTAAAGGTTCGATAAAGATTCAGGAGCTTATGTTTCTGATGAATCCGATGGGATTATCATTAACAAGTTTTAAGATCATTTTGATTATGAGTTGGTTGTTTCTGCATTAAGGTTGAGTTAATGGTCGCAAGAAGCGATTAATTTATAAAAATGCAGAGAAGTTAATAATTTTAATGATTGATGAAAAAGAGAAATTATCACTAACGTGATATAAGAAATGGTTGCGATTTAGATGATATAAAAAAGAAGAATAGCTTTTGTAGCTAAGGTGAGAGATACTTAAGTATCTGAAGTAAGATCAAATGATATTTCCATAACTTGGGAATTTCCATATGTCTTTTTAGATTTATTATTATGGGTTACCTCCAGATTGAGAGGTGGAATTCAATATTAATGATTATCAAGGCATTAATCATGTATCTATGGGTTCGTATCGAATGGATGCAATTGAGATAAGAGAATAAAGAACCAATTGCAAGAATTGAAAGATTGAGGATGCATTAGATCGACTAGTTCACATTGGGGTAAACTGGTATTATTTAAAAAAATTGGATATGTGTGATTATGCATAAATTATCGATGGTTAAATAGAGTAACTATCAAGAACAAATATCCTATTTTGAGGATTTATGACTTGTTTGATCAACTTAAAAAGGAGCAGCAATGTTCTCTAAAATTGATATTCGAATGGGATATCATCAATTAAAGATTAAAGTGGAAGATGTTCCAAGGATAGTTTTTAGAACACTGTATAAACGCTACGAGTTCGTATTAATGTTGTTTGGTTTGAATAATGCTCAGGTAGCATTCATGGATTTTGATGAATCGAGTATTTCAACCTTACTTAGATCAGTTTGAGGTGGTTTGTATTGATGACATTCGAGTATACTCGAATACAAAGATAGAGCATGATGGCATATTCGTATTGTGCTCTAGATAATTATGGGTAAAAAGTTATATGCCAAAATGTCAAAGTGTGAGTTTTGGCTATCAGAAGTTGCTTTTCTTGGTTATGTTGTCTCGACAGAAGGTATAAAAAGAAATATTGGAGTGGAAACCTCCAAAGAATGTACAGAGGTCCGAAGCTTTTGGGACTTGTTGGTTATTATCGAAGGTTTGTGAAAAAAAAACTTTTCGATGGTTGCTTCTCCTTTGACCAAGCTCTTGCGAAAGAATGTTTCATTTACTTGGACTGAGAAATGTCAAGAGAATTTTGGAACTTTAAAGAAGTTTTTAATGGAAGCACCAGTGTTGGTATAATCGGAATCGGACAAAAAGTATGTGGTGTATAATGATACATCTCATAATGGTTTGGGTTGTGTACTTTTGCAAAAAGGTAAGGTGGTAGCATATGTTTTTTTTAACAATTAAAGATGCATGAGAGTAATTATCCTACTCATGATCTTGAGTTTGCATCGGTTGTTTTTGCTCTAAAGATTTGGCGGCATTATTTGTATGGTGAGAGATGCCACATCTACATGGATCATAAGAGTTTGAAATATTTGTTGAATCAAAAAGAGCTCAATTTGAGACAACGAAGATGCATAGAACTTTTAAAGGACTTTGATTTGATCATTGATTATCATTCAGGTAAGACAAATGTTGTAGCAAATGCACTTAGTCGGAAAACTTTTGTAGCTTTGTGAGACTATAGACTTTGAAGTCAAGTCTGATGAATGTCTATTTTATTAGGAAGAGTGTGTATTCCTCATAATGAGGAGCTGAAGAGAGATATTCTTTCTTAGACACATTATTGTCCACTGACTATGCATACAAGTGGGAATAAAATGTATCAGGATGTAAAGAGTCATTTTGTTGGTCAGGAATGAAAAGAAATATTACTGAGTTGTTGCTACATGTTTGACATGTCAACAAGTAAAAGCTGAGCATAAAGTGGTTTCGTAATTATTGTAATTGATTTCTATTCTAGAGTGGAAAAGAAAAGTATTTGATTTTAGTAGAATTTTTCTACAATGACAGTTATCAATTGAGTAATAAGATGGCTCAGTATGAAGCTTTATATGGGAGAAAATGTCGAACACCATTGAGTGGGTTCGAGATAAAAGATCAAAATTTTTGTTGACCTAGATTTTTATGGAAAGAGGTTGAGAATGAAGTAAAGATAATCTCAAGATGATATTGGATCGACAAAAGTCTTATGTAGACTTGAATTGAAAAAAAAGATTGAATTTCCATGAAGGTGATAAAGTTTTTCTTAAGGTATCGCCTTAGAAAAATATTTTGCGCCCAAAACGCAAAGGAAAATTAAGTCTAAGATTTATTGGATCTTATGAGATATTAAAAAGATTTGGACTGATAGATTATCAGTTAACATTAACTCTGGAGGTAATTGGGAACCAGAGTTGGACAAAGTATACAATATTTTTCATGTGTTGATGCTTAGAAAGTATCGATTGGATATTTCATATGTCATTTCATCAGAGGAAATTAAGATACAAACGGATTTGACTTATAAAGAAGAACCAGTTCGGATATTAGCTCGAGAAATCAAAGAAATACGTAATAAGATGATTCTTCTAGTCAAAGTACTTTGTCAAAATCATAATGTCGAGGACTTTAATTGTGAAAGAGAGAATGATATGAAGATGTGTGGATATTCATGTCAAGTTGAAGATTTGGATTAAATAGTTTCCAAATCTAATTATTTGCATGATCTTCACAAAATTCTCAAATGAAAGAGGAAAATCAGAATTCAAGAAGTTGGCAAGACTAGAAGAGGTTTTCGCATAAGGTGATGGCATGTCTTACTAGTTCGTACAATCCTAAATTAGGGTTACGAATTAAAAATAGAAAGTGCAATCATTATAAAAAAGGGAGTTATGGTTTTCATAGAAATTTTTAAAATTTGAGGACGAATTTTCTTAAGGAGGGGAGAATTATAATACCCCAAAAATTTAGACAATGACCAAAATGAAAATTTGGAAAGTTTGATGGTCAAAGTAGAAAATTTGGAAAAAGTTTAGGGAATTAAGTGATAATTTCCTAAAAAGAATTTTATTCCATAAATAGATGGTTTACTCTTGAGAATGGAGTTTTTATAGAAATCATATTTTTGGATTTGGAATTTTGGTAAAGAAAAATTAAAAGGGTCAAAGCCGTTAAGAAAATCAGTATTTCAGATCGAGTTGAAATTTTACAAAAATTTTGAAGGATGTTATAATATGGTTGGAAATATTATTTTAATATTTTGGATCAGAGAAATTTGGTTTGGAAATATGCAATTTTTCAGATTTAATCGAAATAGTGGAATTTAGTGACTAAAACGCAAATTTTGAAAATTCAAGGTGAATTTCGGAAATAAAAGTTTAAATAATTCATGTTTGACTTTGTAATATGATAATAATCAGATGGCTTGGTTTTATGGTGATTATGGAGATCCATTAAGGGCAAAAATGAAAATTCTTGTGGAATGGAATAAAAAATTCCATTAGGATATTATATTAGCATGTGATAGATATAATTAATATTAGAATAACAATATTGGGGGAACATTTCAGCTTCTTCTTCCGACAAGGGCCGACACTTTCAAGCAAGAAAGGTAAGCATTTTTTGTTTGAATTTTAAAGCGATTTCTTGAGAATTTGAGTCGGTGTGGTTAGGAAAAATGTTCTACGTTCAATTCTCTACATTTTGACATGAATATTACTAAGGTTTCATGTTCAAGTTCATCTTGAGTTGATGAAGGGGATTTTGATTCTTGTGTTTTATGGGTTTTGATGAGTTAAGTGATTTTAAAGAATTGATTGTAAGAATTGATGAAGAACCTAAGAATGAAGTTAAAGAAAACAGTTTGGATTTTGAATCTGGCAGTAGGTTCGAAAATTCACCATAAATTATATAAAAATAATTTTCAGATTATGTTTATATATTATGTTCATATATCGATCTAGTTTCTTTTAAAATAAACGGGGATCAATTTCAAGTTGTATACAAAAAGATATGAATTTTTAACCAAGGAAAGGTCAGAAAAATCGGACAGCAGATTCTGCAAAACAGATTCTGTTGGTCAACTTTGAAAATTCACCATAAATTGTACAGAATGAATTAGAAGGAGTTATTTATATGGATAGATTCGTATTCGAGTATAGTTTTCAATGGAAGAAACAAAATTGAATTCAAGTGTGTATATAAATACAGAGTATTGATTCTTTGAAGGCAGTATGAATTGTCTTAATATGGAAAATTGATGGGTTGTTGTATAAGTGTTGTATAATTGATATACTATGCTGGAAAATGTTTTTTTTGGAATTAAAATGAGAGTTATATGTGATATATGACTGTTTTGGAAGTTTGAAAAGATTTGTGGTTTATTTACAACATTTGTAGAGTTGGGGTACTTAAAGATAATTATGCCTTTGTAAAGCATTTGAATGATAGTAATTTCAATGCTGGAATTTTTTATATTAAGAATCTAAGTGATAAAATGGTGAAGGACCATTTTGTGTATATTGGAAAAATTGATTCCAATGTTAAAGGAATTATTAAGAGATAAATATTTTGATAGATAATGAGTTTCAAATATATTATGGAGTTATTATGGGATATGTTTATATTAGTACAATACTAACATATGTATTGTTATGAATGATGATTTATACAGATTGTGATTGATTTGTAATAGAAGCAAATCATATATAAAAGGGCTTATGGTGGACAATAGTGAGGCTTATATATTTTGAAAGACATAAAGTGTCAAGGTGAGTGCAATACATGCATGAAATTATACGTGGATGTTTTATACATCATAAGGAAGACTTGCGATAAGTCGACCTTGTTTATATCAGCATGATTTTATATCATTTTTTATAAATTGACATTGACATGTCAGAGTATGAAATTAAAATGCATTGATCATGAAAAATGTGATATTTTAACATGAATGTTTTTGGGTATAAACTGCCCAATGTTAAATTTGATAATATACTTTGCCATGGATTGATCGAATAAAGTAGACTATATGCCCAAATAAGTCATTGTGGGACAGGGTATAGTTGGCATGCCATAGAGTATAGCAGCTGCAGGTTTATAATACACTTCGGTGTATATGGTGGGCACGGCATTATGTGTAATACACTTCGGTGTATATGGTGGGCACGACCTTATGTGTAATACACTTCGGTGTATATGGTGGGCACGACCTTTTGTGTAGCACTACGGTGCAAAATTACTCGATTACCCAGGGTCCTCAAGGTTTAATATTGGGCTATTGGCTATGGATTATGTTTTATTGGTTAATAAATGGTAACCATGCAAATAAGCTTATGAGCTTACGGAATAATGGCAAGTATATAGGAAAAATAAGCTTACGAGATTATGGAATTTAAATGGTAAGTATTTTGGTAAAATAAGCTTACGAGCTTATGGGATAAATGGTAAGAGATTTTATATTATTTTGATCATGGTAAAATATTGGATATGTTAGTAAAATGATTTTGTGGAAATTTGATTTTTTATATTGAAAATCATGCATTAATTGTATTGCACTGTTAAATTTTTTAATTCCTCACTAAGTTTATACTTAGCGTGGGATGATTTTCACTCGTAGGTAAAAATCCTGTAATGGAATAAAGAGTTCAAAGTGACATCGAGCATCGGGGAGTATATTTCAATATCAGTAAGACATCCTATTGTGAAATTTTGAAATAGATAGTGGCATGTAATTAATAATATTCAATTTATTTTGTTGAATATAGTTGGAAACAAAAATAGAATTTTTATAGTGAGGAAATGTTAAGTTTTTATAAGTTAATATGTAATTTTCGGAAATTACTGTAGTAGATACTGTAGCATGAACAGTAACCACGTTTTAAACAAAATTTCCAGATTGTTAAAGGGGTACCGATTCCCCTGCTACAGGGAATCGATTCTGCCACTGTTCACTGTTCGGTACTATTCACTATTCATAAATAAAAATATTTTGAATTAAATTGTTATAACGAAACGTAATTTTATATGATATGATATTTTTATAATATCATTTACTATTTTAAGAAAATAAATTTTAAATCGCTTTTGAATCGTAAAATGGTTTTAGAAATTCGGATAACATCTATAATCTGTATAGGTATAATTATACGGGTTATGGGTGTTACAAACTCTATGTCTTTTCTTTTTAAATTACTATAAGACCTCTGTCCATTTAACGTTTCCTTCAATCAACCCTGAATTAACCTGACCTTTTATTCAGCTTCTAGGATCAAATCTGATCCAACACGTTTCTTCTGGCTAAGTTTTGTCAAACATAAAGGAGTCTTGCATTTTTGTCCATACAACACCATACATGAAGCCATCTGAATACTGGTCTGGTATTTATTTTTATAGGTAAATTCGACAATGGGAATATGATCCTCTTAATTACCCATTAAATCAATTACACAACATCGCAACATATCCTCAAGAATTTGAATCACCCTATTAGACTGAACATCCATTTGAGGATAGAACGTGGTACTGAAATGCATCCCAGTCCCCAAAGATTCATGTAATTCCTTCTAAAATCTTGAAGTGAACCGATGATCTCTGTCAGAGATGATCGATGAAGGTACCCCATGAAGTATTACAATCTCTTTAATGTAAAATTGCGCTAGTCTTTCTAAGGTAAAATCCATTCGTTTATGTATAAAATGGGTTGTCTTGGTTAGCCGATCTACTATAACCCAAACCACATAATGTCTTTGGCGTATCGTTGGTAACCCATTCACGAAGTCCATGGTCACCTTATCCAATTTCTAATGCGGTATTTGAATCAACTGTAGCAAACCCAATGGTACCTGATGTTTTGTCTTCAATTATTGGCACACTAAACACTTAGATAAAAATTTAAAGATCTCATTCTTCATGTCTGACCACTAATATTGTACATTGTAATTCCTTAACTAAACCTCGGTAGTTCCCCTTGACAGACTCGCTCGACCCTAGCCATCAAGCGTTTTTCAGTCCCGTGTAACTCTTTTATATCCTTGATTAACTTCATTTCAACTCGTAACTCTTCTACTAGTCCTATATATGAAGTCATACTCATCCTAGTAAATAACTCCCTAATATCTTACACTGATTTACGACTCAGGGCGTCAGCCACCACATTAGCTTTACTTGGATGATAGTCTATAACAAAGTTATAATCCTTTAATAACTCAACCCAACGAATCTATTTTAGATTAAATTCTTTCTAGGTAAGTAGATACTTAAGGCTTTGTGGTTGGTGAAAATGTAATATTTCCCATGAAATGGTAATGCCTCCAAATCTTTAAGGAAAAGACAACAACACTAGTTCTAATTCGTAGGTGGGATAGTTACACTCATAAGGTTTAAGCTATCAGGAAACATATGCCACTACCTTCCAATATTGCATAAGGAAACACCCTAATCCTTTAAATGAGGTGTTACTAAATATGGTGTAGTCCTTACAAGGCTCGGGTTGAGTCAAAATGAGTGTCTGGGTCAGGATCTCCTTCAACTTCTCAAAGCTTTACTAATGCTTTTCATTTCAAATATAAGACTCATATATTTTAAGGAGCTTTTTCATAGGGGTGGTAAATGGAGAACCCCTTGAAAAAAATGATGATAGTATCTAGTAAGTCCGAGAAAATTATGCACCTCAGATACATTTCGCTACAGTTCCCACTCCTATATCACTTGTACCATTTTCGGATCAACTTGAATTGTTTTAAAGGTTACTACATGCCCTAGAAAAGATACCTCAGATAACCAAAACTCGCACTTATTGAATTTCACACACAACTGGTGCTCTTTGAGCATTCGGATTACAATCTGGAGGTGGTGATCAAGGTCTTTGTTTAACCTATTTTGATATAACAAATTAAGGGGAAAATGTTTTTGGACTTAATTGAATTTATTCAAAGTTTTCAAAAACAATTCAAAGTCCATTAAACAAGAATTTGAACATAAGAACAATTTTTTGGTAAAGTAGTACCGATATTGTGCTTACAGTATCGATACCGCATGAACAGTACCGATACTATTCTTGTAGTATTGATACCAAAGGCAAGTGAAGTATCGATACTCAAATGGTAGTACCAATAATGTCTATTATTTTCAAAGATCAGATTTCAATAAGTAATTTTGGTAACGATACTCAAAGGAGTATCAACACTACTTTATATAGTAGTATACCATGACCCCAGTACCGATACTGTTGCAGCCCAACGGTCATAAACAACTATTTTATTTAAAATTTATTAGGGCAGTACTGATACTTCCATCCCAAGAATCGATATTCACTGATCTAGGAAGTTTTATTTTGCAGCAATTAAGTCCCCAACGGGTCCAAAACATCCCCAACGTCTAGAAACAGTAATAAACACATTCCAATATATAAAAAATAAGTTGAGAACACTTGAAGAAGGTCACAACACCTACCCCAACAATCCGCATCAAGAGAAAAACTCTTTATATCTTATTTTTTTTTCATTTTCTCTTGTAAACAACCTTTTTATCCTTTGTAAAATGGGTTTTGGTTCTATCTTAGCCTTTGAAAAGATAGAGAAATTGTAAAGGCTACTCTTGAATCTAGAAAAAAAAAAGAACAAATTAGTCAATTTGTTAGAAATTCTAAGTGAGGAGCTAAAGTAGTGGATGTAGACTTCATTGAGGAAGTTAAACCACTATAAATATTTGTACAAATATTTCCTATCATTTCTTCTTAATACCCAATTTTTCAAAAATCTAATTGACCTCATCTTGGCCAGTTTTTTTGGTTGATCTATATAGTCTCGATTCCTAACAATTGTTATCATAGTGGGTCAAAATCGAAAGTTTAACAAACTTGTGAAGATCCTTGAATCACTCTTTCAATTCTCATCTCAACTGAGAAGGTGACTGACTTCCAAGTCATATTACCTCGAGCATTCTAACTCTATATCGAAGCCTCCATACTTTAATGATACCAACTACTCCTATTGAAAGAATATAATGTAATCATCGATGGTTCTCCTAACCCTCCATGGTTCTCCTAACCCTCCAAGAAACCAGTCGGAGTGGACCAATAAAGACAAGAAGCTCGCCTAACTCAATTATAAATCCATGCACATTCTCTTTTGTGCAACTGGATTGGACGAATATAGTAAAGTATCTTCATGTTCTAATGTTAAGCAGATACGAGACAAGTTGCAATTGACCTATGAAGGAAATAGCCAAGTCAAGAGTCCAAGATTGCCATTCTCACTCCCAACTATGAGAACTTCAAGATGAAGCCCGATGAAGATATAAAGACGATGTCTGATTGGTTCACTTTAATTATCAACGAATTGAAGAATTGTGGAAATGTCTATCCTAATGAAAGAGTAGTGAGAAAGATACTTACCTTATTGTCTACATCTTGGGAAGGCAAAGTAACTACCATTGAAGAAGCCAAGTAATTGGAGTTGTACACTCTCGATGAGCTCATCAAATCATTACTCATTCATGAGGTGAGACTCCAAAAGAAGAAAGAAGAAAAAGAGAAGAACGAGAAAAAGGAGAAGGTGAGAATCAACTTCAAATCCACCAATGAGAGTAATCAAGACTCATGTGAAGAAAATGGTGGATGAAGATAAAGATATGGACAAACTCTTCAAAAGATTCAAACGATTCATGACTTCAAAAGAAGCATGAATCGAGTAAGAAAAAAGGTCCCCCGGTGTGCTTTGAGTGCCAAAGAACGAGACATGTCAAATATGAATGTCCCCTCGTAAAGAAGAATGAATCAAGCACAATGAAAACATTTATGGTAGATTGGAGTGATGAAGAAAACTCTAATGATAAAGATGAAGTAGTCAACCTATGTCTCATGACCATAAAAGAAGATTCAAGAGAAACTTCTAACTCTAGTGATTTAAATTCTTATTTATTTAAAGAGTTACAAGATGTCTATGATGAATTGTAATTGAAATTTGAGACCACAAATTCCAACTATATAAATTTATTTCTAAATTTAAAATTGAAAATAATTTGGTTTTGAATGCAAAATTGGATTTTGAAAAATGATTTTGAGCTTTCAAAAATAAAAATTGAAGATTTAGAAAAAAAAAATTCAATTTAAAAGTTAAGCTTGAATGCTTAACAAAGGAAAATGAAATTATTTCTCAAAACAATTCATTTATTTTAAAAATGGAAAAAATGCTCAAATTGTCATTTTCATGGTCACATGGAACATACTTGTCCTCTAAAACTTAGAAAGAATTTTAAAATTAGACAAGCATGGGTTTCTAAAGGAACTAGAGACATTATAACTAATACTCAATGATCCAAAGCAATTCGGATACCAAAATTTAAATAAATATATCTTGTATGTGTGTGGGAGCAATGGTGACAAAACTGAAGAAATTCAAATACTCCAGCCACACAAGGAAAAGAATGGGTAACCTTTAAATTAATGTTTTTTCCCACATATTGATTGCCTATTTTTTTTATGCATACACGATCTTTGAGCATAAAAGGCTATTTCTTTCATGTATATTAAAATGTGTTATTGTGAACTTTTTTAAGTTTCAATGATTTTTATTAATTTCTTTAGTTCATCATAACATTTTTTGATCAAATTTTCTTTTAATGTTTTTTACACACTTTAATTTTTGACCTTAAATTTAAATGTTTATGCATTTGCTTTTTATTCTAAATGATATCTCTCTAATAATTGATATCAAAATTTTCAAATGCATAACATTTTTAGAAAACTTTATGCATATAAACGTTAGTGTCTCATGTTAATATTGTATAAAGTATAATAGACTTGGATTCATTGAATTTCATGTGTTACTAATATGTTTGTTTATCTTTGTTGAAATTCAATAGTTTTTATAGTTAATTTTTTTTGGAATGCTTTTATTGAGGGGGAGCTTTGATTTTTCAAAAAGATTTTATGTTAAGATTTATACTTACCCTCCATTGTTATTTTGAACCTAAAAAGTTTGAATTATTTTTTATATAACAAAAAATTGGAGAAGTATAGGTTTGAAAAATTCTATTTCAAGAATGAAAAATATGGAGCTTAAATATTTTCGAAAATATTTCTCCTTTTCATTAAATATTTTATTAAGGGAGATTTCTGTCAATGTCTTTTTTCAAATGTTTTGTTATATAAAAAAGGGTGAGATTGTTGAACCTATTTTGATATAACAAATTAAGGGCAAAATATTTTTAGACTTAATTGAATTTATTCAAAGTTTTCAAAAATAATTCAAAGTCCATTAAACAAGAATTTGAACATCAGAACAATTTTTTAACAAAAAAATACATATATTGTTCTTATAGTATCGATACCGCATAAACAATACTGATATTATTATAGTAGTATTGATACGAAAGGCAAGCGAAGTATCGATACTCATATGTTAGTACCTATACTGCATGTTATTTTCAAGGTGCTCATATTCCAGTAGGCAAGTTTAGTATCGATACTCAAAAGAGTATCAATACTACTTTACATAGTAGTATTGATATCATGACCCAATACCCGTACTATTGTAGCCCAATGATCATAAACAACTATTTTATTTAAAATTTATTAGGACAGTACCGATACTCCCTAGTCTGTGCAATTTTATTTCGCAACAATTAAGTCCCTAATGAATCCAAAACATCACCAACGGATAGAAACAATCCCAAACATATTCTAACATATAAAAACAAGTTGAAAAAGGTTACAACACCTATCCAAGCAATCCACATCAAAAGAAAATTTCATTGAATCTTATTTTTATTTTCTCTTGTAAATAGAGTGTTTTTAGTGAGCTTAAATTGTAAACACCTGACTTGTAGAGGTTTTATTGTATACAACCTTTTTATCCTTTATAAAAGGGCTTTTGGTTCTATCTTAACCTTTGAAAAAATAGGGAAATTGTAAAGGTTACTCTTGAACCTAGAAAAAAAAAGAAAAAATTAGTGAATTTGTCAGAAATCCATGGTGAGGAGCTAAGGTAGTGGATATAGACTTCATTGAGGAAGTTAAATCACTATAAATATTTGTGGAAATCTTTTCTATCTTTTCTCTTTAATTCCCAATGTTTCAAAAAGCCAATTCATCCCCTTTTGGCCACTTTTTCGATTGATCTATAGAGCCTTAATACCTAACAGTCTTACACTGACTGAAAGTAAACTAAGATGTCATCGATGAACATAACAATAAACTAATTCATGTAAGGGTTGAAAACTCGGTTCATTAGGTCCATAAAGGTTGTCAGTTCATTAGTGAGTCTAAAAGGCATCATTAAGAACTCGTAGTGACCATACCTAGTCCTAAATGTCGTATTGACTACATCGACCTCCTTAACTTTTAACTCGTAGTACCTTGACCTCAAGTATAGCTTAGAAAACACCCTTTCCCCTCTAACCTAGTCAAATAGATTGTTGATTCTTAGAAGTGGATATCAGTTATTATTTATTAGCTTGTTCAATTACCGGTAATAAAAAAATAGCCTCATAAACCCTTCTTTCTTCAGTGTTCTCCATGGGGATATACTTGGACGAATAAACCCTTGATCTAATAGTTCCTAAATCTGGGCCTTGAGTTCTTTTAATTCGGTTGGTGTTATACGATAAGGGGCAATGGACACCAGAGTTGATCACGGCAAGACTTCGATGCCAAATTATAACTCGCGATCTGGCGGTAACCCTTACAACTCCTTTGGAAATACCTCAACAAAGTCTCTCATAGTGCAAATGTCTTCAAGCATCGGGCTCAAAATGCTGGTGTCTACCATGTTGGCTAGGAATGCTTCACAACCTCGACTAATCAATCTCTGAGCAGCTAAGGTTGAAATAATCCTAGACATGCCATGTATCTCTTCACTAGCCATTACAATATTGATACTATCTTCGTGCTTAATCTTGAGTTGCCTAGCCTTACGTTTTAAGCTCACATCATGCTATGTCAACCAATCCATCCCTAAGATCAAGTCAAACTCTCAAAAAGGTAATACTATAAGGTCGGCAGAAAAGACTTGACCCTAAACCTCTATCGAATATTTGTAATGGGTTTTTTCTACAAGAGCATCTAGTCCTAGAGGACTTGAGACTCTAACCTTAACTTAAGGTCTTCAACCGGAATACTCCACTCTTGGATAAGCTCATGACACGTATATGAATAATTAGAACCATGATCAATTAAAGTAGTAACTGGTGTAACATAAATAGTAAAGATACTTGAGATGACATCATTTAGCTTACACTCCTCTTGGGCTTTAACTGCGTACTATCTCGAGGTAACCCTGACATTAGGTTCGACCATATATCTGGCGATGCATCTACTATACTATTATGATACCGAGCTACCACCCCTTCAAATGAATCCTTGACCTCTTTGAACTGTCTGAGTCGATCTTTGAGTAGCTAATGGCACTACACTTTCTGTATTAGGGAAGAGTCGGACATAGTGCTCTAGTGAACCACAACTAAAGTACGCCTTCGAGAGTCAGTAACACTCTCCAATATGCCACTTGTCATAATTCCTACATTAGGGAGGCTGCGACCCTCTACCAAAACCTCTTGTGCTTGCCATCAAGGTGGAATTCAAAGGCCTCCAACAAAGCTCTAACCCCTAACAATGTCTTGAACTCTGTCTCATCCACTGAAACTATTATAGTGGGGAGCTCTTCACTCTTCGGGAGTTCTTGGCCCTTTTAACTGAAGACTGAGATGGTTTAGCAGAATCTGGTGCCCTCCGACTTTGGCCTCCTGGAATACTCATCATGAGGGACTTCATCGACTGTACTCTCTCGATCGTCTTAGCCTAACGAGTCAATTCTATAAAGATCCTAGGAGTATCGACAGCTAGATAGGTAAGGATGTCAATGTGGAGCCCCTCTCTAAACCTTTGGCAGTGAAGGACCTCAGTCGCCAGCAACTCAGGTGCGTAACGGCTCAGGCGAAGGAAGTCGCGCTCATACTCCATCACAGATCGGTCTCCTTAAACCAAATGAGTGAACTGATCTCTCAGGTTGTCAAGGTGTGCCACTAATGTACTTATCTCTGAACTTCTCCAAAAATCTCCCAAGCCAGTCTCGTAGGCTCTAAAGCTAGTTTGATTGTCTCCCACCAATAAATAGCATCACCTTTTATCAATGCGGTGATGCACTCAAGCTTACCCTCTAGGTGAGGACAAAATGTCTAAGATTGTGGAGAGTCTGTCGAAGCCACTGGTCAAAAAAAGTGGATTATCATCAATGGTATCATAGGGTGATATGGGTGGTGAAATAGGTAGGGTAGGTGCAACGGGTGCTCTTGGAATGATAGTTGTGAGGTCTCTGAAGAAGGTATCCTCATCTATCCTTGTATCCTGCAAGATGCCCATCTTCTTAGAGTCCGAAATGAACTCATCGTTGGTATCTCTGGCGAGTGAGATGTTACTATCGCTGCGACCTTCCTGACTGTTTGCTGGGTTGTCGGCCATATTCTACAAAATTAAAAGAAGGGTGTTATTATCGCCTTTCCAGATAATCAAGTACTATGACACTCTAGGGGCATGTACATCATTGACTCTTACTGACCCTAATCCACGTGTCCTAGGAACGACTAAACCTGACACTTTGATACCACTAAGTGTTACACCCAAATTCGCTTTAACCCAAAGCTTGAAGGATTTGGACATTGGACGGGACCACCATAGTAGCTAATCATAAAATTTCCTTTTAAGATATTTTGATTTCATATTAAAAATCATTCATTAAAATTTTAAAGTAAAGTAAAATGATCAAGTTTACAAATGGGGAGCTCCTAAAATAAAATCTCAAATACATTCAATTTTTTAAAGAGTTATGACTAAAATTATACATAAAGGGTTTATGAATTACATGTCCACTAAAATAACCAAGATGTACTCTGTAGCTTGTTAATATCTGGAATATAAAATCCGGTGATAAGCTCTTTGACCGACACCTACTAACCTACGAAGGGAAACAAATTTTGAATGTTAAGCTACTAGCTCAGTGCCATATAGATAACTTTATTGTACTAAATGCATCCATTATATGTAAATGCCAATAGGTTCAGTCATGTGACATCAAAATGCAACAAGCATATAAAATGGAAGTAATTGAGCACAACACAAGGCATAAGTATTTCACCACACACACACATATATATATCATGTCATTACCTTTGAATAATGGAAGTGCCTTAGCAATGATACTAAAGTGCCTTGGCATCATTACGGAAGTGCATTTGCATTGTTACTAAAGTATCTTAGCACTAGTAGGAGAAAATCTAGATATTTCTACTTATAATTACTATACCAATGTTCATACATTCAAGTAGTTCAGGTCCCCTCATTTTTTCCCAAGCATTAAGAAAGAAATAAGTCTTGCGGGATCTTACCTCATAAAGATCTTATGTTATCACACAATTATTAAGGTTTCACTTGTAAGCTTATTGTAAGGTTTTCCTCAACCCAATACTCCATTTTCATCCCTCCAATTCAAACTAGCCCCAATATTTATGAGGGTACCGATACTCCCTTTAGGTATCAATACTTTATCTCTTAGGGTTCAATACTTCCCCTAGTGTAGATACCAAATTTCCTTCGATGTTTTGAAAAATACCTCGGTATAGATACCCCATATAAGAGTATCGATACTTCACCCCAGGTATCGATACTCCCATGAGTACTGATACTAAAATTAGTAACTAGAATATAAATTGTGATCCTAGTATTGATTGTTAGAGTATGCCCAAAGACCAATCATGAGATGATTGTAATGATATATTTTATTTGCCAGTTTTATTGAATAAAGTCATTTCAATTATTGATTTTAGTTATACTTATGTGTCTCAAATAAACTGAAAGATAATAAAGTCCATATAATAATATGATTATTATTAAACATCCTTAGTCGAGTATTATTATGGGCATGGACATTAATAATACGTTTAAGGTTAACGTGGAGTAGATTGATGATAACGTTCCATCATTGACATGGATATGTCAAAATCAATACATGAGTATATTATTAGAGAATAATATATTGGATTGACACACTATGAGCATATGTATTGGATTATTATGCGATGGTCACAACATTGCTTATGGCGATGACTATATGTATGATCCTCATACTTGAGATCATTACTATCTTGACATATATTATTGTATGTTTTGATACAGTTAAACATGCTCAATAACTAGTTGAGCTATAAAGACTGATATTGAACATATCACATTATATGTAGTGGGGTGGTGTGAATGGTCAAGATAGGATTTGTATTCCGACATAGTAGGGAATATATCACAGGCCACTTGATTGAGTGAGACTAGAAAGACATGGCCATGCTTGACTAAGTTGATTTGAGATATCACAAATTATTTGTTCATTATCGTCTACTCTAGATATTAAGAAACAATAAATGGGTTATACAAGTGTGACTATTCCAAGACTTGTGATTATTCTAGATATAAAGGACAAAAGGATAGAATACACAAAAAGAGTTAGTCACGAAGATGTTATGACAAATCACGACTTCTTGTAACTTAGGTGACAATAATATATTGCCAGATGTCACTCATTGTTTGTAATATTAGAATTTGTTTGTAATATTAGAATGGTTATAATAATTACTACTAATGTTACAGGAACCTACAATGTCACACCCTAGGGTTGAAATGAGCAAATATTAAACGAGTTTTAATTATACAATTTATTATACATGATCGAAGAATATAATGTTAATATATATTGATATATATATATATATATATATATATAATTTTTAATTATCCCGAATATAATAAGCAAATATTAAAATAGTGTAATTATGATTGCAATTTTTTTAATGGTTATTAATTTTGGAATAATTAAATTTGGATTTAATTAATTCAAAATTAAAAAACCCTAAAGGTTAGGGTAACTCATATAAAAAGATAAGAAATGTCTAGCAACTGCACTTAATTTTTTAGACAAGATTTCTTAAAATAGTTTTTGAGAAAAGAAAAATATTTACTCTTATCCGGGTGTTCTGAGTAGAGGTCGAGATGTTAGTGTGGAGGCTTATGATTTGAACCGTTCGTAAATATACTACAGAATTGTTGTTTTTCCAAGAACCCAAGGTAAATCGCGCATCCGTTCCTCCTGATTTCGATTTTTATACATAGATTAATGGTAAGATCGCTGGATTTTTTTCACTACATCATGGGGTGTACATGTGATCCTAATCGTGGTATCAGAGCTTAGTGTAAAGGGTTACACGAATGCAAGCTTCCAAACTAACATGGATGACTTACGATCGCAATTAGGTTTTATGTTTTGTCTTAACTGAGGTGTTGTGAGCTGGAAGAGTTCGAAACAAGACACGGTAGCTGATTCTACAATAGAGGTTGAATAAATTGCAACTAGTGAAGCAACAAAAGAAGTTTTTTGGATCAAAGTTCATATATGAACTAAGGGTTGTTCCCAACATATTAGATGCTATAGCACTCTGTTGCGGAAACAATGGAGCCATTGCACAAGCAAAGAAACCAATATCTCATCAATGATCCAAACATATTCTTAGGCGCATTCATCTCATTAAAGCGATCATAGATAAAGGAGATGTGGAAATATATAGAGTACACACAGATGACAACATTGTTGATCCACTGATGAAGCCTCTGGCACAGTAGAAGCATGATCGTCACACTTAGTCACTCCCTAGAGTATCAAAACCACTACTCTATCTCGATACTTCACGGATGAGTATCGAATTGTGATCCAATATTGATACTTCTACCTAGAAATGCCCTATTTGGACACAAAAAAATGTCCCCCAAAAAAACCCTCACAAGTCCCCCAAAGACTCTTGAATGTTTATTAACTCATAACCTATGTTTTGTAACCATGAACACAACAAGAAAGCAAATCACAACCTAATGATCTACATGCAGTATAAGTGAGTTAGGAATGTGTTACCTTAACACTAACTGATGAAAAATGTTCCTAATATCACCCAAGCACTAGCTTCTCCTTGTTCTTGGCCTCTCACTCACTTCTCTCACTAATCAAAAGCAAATAAGAGCATTTTTAATGCGTTCAAGAACTCTTGATACATGCATCATAAGATCCACATCAAAGGAAGATGTACTAACGCTTCCAATGGACTCACATGACCAAGACTTGGAAAACAATAGTAGAACAACAAACTTGCGATTGCTTTTTGAATGGGATACTGATGTTATTTGGTTAACATGTCTTCTGAATTTATGACTTTCTATCTCTTAGCTTTTTAATGGATATTGAATCGCCTTAATCCGATATCGGTAACTCAAGATATGTTCATTTTAGTGAAGACAGAGCATGCATAAATCTTATACGAGATTTTGTAAATATTAGAATTTTCAATATTTTTTTATTATTCAATACAACGAGATATCGTTTTTGCAAGAGCTGATAGTCTTGTGCATTTGAAGCTTCTTTTAAGTGATATGTCTACAGGGGTAAATTTTCAAATAACTTTTTGTGAAGATCCGACCGTCAGAATTACAATCCGTCTTCTTCGTTGTAATCCTTATCTCGTTATCTTTCCAACAAGTATTCATCCATCAAAAATCCATCAACAACATACTTTTTACACCCATTATAAGGGAGATAAGCTTAATTTCTTTATTACATATTTTGTCTTTAGTTTATTTCATTACCCTCTTTTTTCCTTTGTCCTAATTTCATTAGATTTTTATTACCCTTTTTTTATTATCTTAACCTTCGATTCTTTGTCTTAAATTTAGCAAGCCAAAACCCTAATCTAAGTACCATTTTTGCCGCCCACATCTCCCTTTCATCATATTGTTCTTTGATCGAGTTTAGAGCTTTCTAGGTTTGATTCTTCAACGTAGAGCAACGTTCATCATCCATTGCCATTTCTCTATCAACTCTAAATAAGTAGAAACATGATTATAAACTTTTAGGGACAAATTAGGAACAATTCTAAGCCCTGTAACCAAAACCTCTCTAAAACCCCTATTTTGGCCACCATAAGCAAACGTTGAGATTTTGAGCTAGAAATAAAGCTCTAAGATAGGAGATTAACATTCTTACCTTTGCGAATCCGAACTAGAAATGTGGAATAAAAGAGCTATCACCTTTGGGGGTATTATGACAAGGAAGATGAGAGAAAAGATAATGAAGAAGAAGAAGACAAGGAAGAGCTCTTCTCTTCCCAATGTGTGACATAGGCACAATTAAGGGATCAACTTCTATTTCAAAATATGGGCAAATTGTCCCCTTAGTCCTCCAAGTTTTGCCCCAAATTAAAATTACCCTTTTTACACTTTGTGGGCTTCACTTCAAGCTCAACTCATTCATACTTAACCCAATTACTTAATTTAAGCTTTCCTAAGCATTATATGTTCATATATTATACTCGAAACTACTAACTTGAGTTTTGGGGTGTTATATTCATACAGAGGCACATTTTAATCCTTTGACTATACATCTGAGAGGAAATAAGATGTATAAAGATTTAAAGAGTTGATACTGGTATATTACATATTTAGTCATTCTATTATTTATGTGATTCTGTTTTGGTCACCCAACTATTTTTCTTCAAAATTATTACGGAATTTAAGTTTTTTTTTTTCAAAATATCATTGAACTATCTTCTTAATCGGTTTCATCTCACTTAATAGATGGGTTTCTGAGCAACCTCTTTGACATGGTAATAATATTACTCAAAACCAATACATAGTACTTCTAGTCGCAAAACTAACAATCACATCCAAAGCAAAAGCAGGAAGGTCCAAAAATATAATAATGAAAAAATGAACCAACTTTTACTCGATGATGCTTCTAGTGTAAGTACATTATTCGTTTGCAGCAATATATTCTCGATTCACTTATAAACCAGAAAGGATGAACGGAGTCCAGCCTCGAATGTTGCAGAATTCATGCCTTGGTTCACTGCATCTATTCTCTTCTCTGCTTAAAGGACTTCATGCCTTGGTTCACTGCATCTATTCTCTTCTCTGCTTAAAGGACTTTTACATGGTAAAGACTAAAAAGTTAAAAGCAAACAAGCACTTTTACGTGGTAATAAAATAATGAGAAGCCATACCTTTTGATGTTCAACTATGTTTTACCATGTACCTTCATCAGCGGGATAATTAAAGAGGACTTCAGTGACAGTGGAGGAATCAAGTAGATCCAAGTGCATGAACCCAAACTTGCGCCACACCTGATTATCAACAAAGCTCAAAGCTTTGACCATCCCTTTCCAACAAGACTTGCCGACGTACATCCGATTATGGTCGCCGCTACAAGTCTGACAACCAGTGAAATGAGTGACTAACGGTCTTCTCCAAGTCCCTCTCCCGTTCTCAACTTCCGTCAAGAACTCTTCTCTAAACGTGTACTGCTTGTCGTAACCGTTTTCGAATACCTAAAAATTATCTTTTAAAGAGCTTTCAAGAAAACACCAGTCAAAAGATAAACTAGTATGCGTTTTAACCAAAGATTCGTTCTTTTTAATAATAAAAAGGGATTCGTAGTCGGTTACGTTTAGGGAAGGATTAGCACCCCTACAACGCCCAAAATTGGTACTTTATTAATTATAAATTGTCTCTATTATTGGAAATTTTAAAAGTTCAAAAATATATTTAATTCATAATCCTGTTATTTCAATTTTATTAATGTAATTTTAAGAAAATATATTAATATATACATATCTTTATTTTTATAAATAAGATATTTATTTACTTAGAAATATCAGAAAATGACTTCTAGGTGCCTTAAGATAGCTCTTTTCTTCGATATTAAAAAATAAATAAATAACTAAAAAACATTTTTCTAAAAATAATTAATATATAATTTATAAAAACAGGATATTTATTTAGTTAAGAATATCAGAAAATGACTTCTAGGTGCTTTAAGGCAGCTCTTTTCTTCGATATTAATAAATAAAATAAATATTAAACATGTAATAATTTTTCATAAAAATGATTTATATAAAATAAATTAAATTTTTATAATATTTAATTTAAAAAATATATAAATATTTATAAGACTAAGATAATAATAAAATAATAATTAAAGCCATAATTAAAATATAAAAGTAATAACAAAATAATATTATAATTAAATAATGATCAATATAAAAGAAATTAAAATTATAAAATTAAATATAAAGTATTAAAAATAAAGATAATAATTTGAAATATTATGAAAGATAATGATTAATAGTGTAATTTAACCTAATTAATTAATCAGTGATTCAAATAATAATTATTAAAATTTAAGGGACTAAATTTATTATTTACCCTAAAGATATAAACACTAATGACTAAATTATATATAAATAAAATTCGGAAACAAAATCAAAATGCATAAAACATTCAATTCCAGTGACTAAAATAGAACTTTATAAAACCTGGAGTACTGCGGGTATGGTTTTTCCGTAGGAAAATTACACACTGACCCCTCCCCAAAACGACGCCGTATGGGGGAGGGTTTATAAACCCATTAACCGGCCTAGAAGGGCTCTAAGCCCTTCATTTCTTTTTTTTTTCTTTCTCTCTAAAAAGAGAGAGAACAATTCTCTCTGTCTTCTTAGACGAGGGAAACCGACTGGTCGCCTTATTCCGGCGTCAGTACCACCGCCGGCCACCGTGGGTGGTGGCCGGAAACTTACAAATTACCCTAGGATATAGATCTTGTTGTTCTAAGGACGAATCCAGCATCCATTTTTCCTAAAAATCCCCGAAATTTCCTAGATCTAAGAAAATACCTTCGGTATTTTCACAGTTCGATGGCGGTTTGGAGGGATCTGATGGTCGTGGCTTCCTCGATAAGTTTCTCTCCTCTCTTTTCTTTAATATTTGGCTGTTGTGGGTGGTTGCTTGTTGTTGGTCTCTGGCTTCAGTTCTTGTTCTCTATGTTTTTGTCTATTCTTCTTCTTTTCTGGTTTTTTTCTTCTCCTTTCGGGTTCTTGCCCTCTGTCGTAGCTCTCTGTCTCCCCTCTTTTTCTTTGCAGGTGTGGTGGCCATATTTATAGCCATCACGGTGTTGCTCTTGGACCAGTTTAAAGGAGTGACCCTAGGTGAGTCACCGAATTATGGTGGTGACTCACCATAGGGTAGCAACGTGGATGGCTTAGTGGCGCTTCTGGAGGCTTCTTTCAGGCGGCGGTGTCGTGGCTACAGTGGGGTGAACACCTGGTAGAGGCGTCGGCTGCTGCTGGAGACTATTGGAATCATCAGAGGCGGCTGGAAGTTGAACCGTTGGCTGGGGCGGCTGGAATTTTCAGAAAACCCTAAAAGGGTTAGGGTTTCTCAAGCCTTAGGTTTTGAATGTAATTGGGCTATGTAAATTTTTATTTAATAATAATAATAATAATAAAATAATATAATAATAATAATAATATAATAATATAATAATAATAATAATAATAATGAAAAAAATTGATGTCTACAGCTGCCCCTCTTTGCTCATTCTTGTGTTAACAAGAATAGAGCAAAGGCGAAAAAGACAATAATTTTTTCATTTGGCCTCTTTTGAGTAGGATGGAAATGTTTGAAAACATTATGCATTGAAGGGCTTATACATGACCCGAAGGTTTTGAAAATATCATGTGAAGGGCCGGTTTTGTCATGTAGAAGGGCTTATAGATGACCCGAAGGTTTTTGAAAACATCATGCACTGAAGGACTTACAGATGACCCGAAGGTTTTGAAAACATCATGCACTGAAGGGCTTACAGATGACCGAAGGTTTTGAAAACATCATGCACTGAAGGACTTACTTATGACCTGAAGGTTTTGAGAACATCAAGCACTGAAGGACTTACAGATGACCCAAAGGTTTTGAGAACATCAAGCACTGAAGGGCTTACAGATGACCCGAAGGTTTTGAAAACATCAAGCACTGAAGGGCTTACAGGTGACCCGAAGGTTTTGAAGACATCAAGAACTGAAGGGCTTACAGATGACCTGAAGGTTTTGAAGACATCATGCAATGAAGGGCTTACAGATGACCCGAAGGTTTTGAAGACATCAAGCACTGAAGGCTTACATATGACCCGAAGGTTTTGAAGACATCATGCACTGAAGACTTACAGATGACCCAAAGGTTTTGAAGACATCAGCACTGAAGGACTTACAGATGTGGGAAATAGTTTACTAAGTAAAAAAAACTAAGGAAATCGTTTTCTTACTTTTCAACAATTTTATTTTAGAAAAGATAAAATGAGAAACTATGGAAATCGTTTTCTCATTATTTTTCAAAATAACATGTTGATTGGGTAACATGACCCAATCTCAAGATAATGTTCATTCTTGTGGATTGCGTCCATCTATTCTTCAGATGTTGGCGTGATTCCTGCATTCGAGGTTTTGAATTATACCTTCTTCTTGTAAGGTATTGTTCATCATAAATCTTCTTTTTCATATGAAGATCTACAAAACCTTATGTTTGAATGCAATCATATGTATCAATGTAATGCATTGTCTATTGTGTAAATGATATTCTTATGAATGCATGAATGTTGACTTCAAAGTGTTGAACTAGGTCTTCCTTCACTTCATCATTTATTTCCAGGGTCACCTCTGGATATTAGTGTAGCAACTTATGCTCTCAAGCTTGCATTTCTGTAGAATCATCTGATCAATCTGTATCTTTGTGTCTTCTTTGATTCATTTAAGTCTCAGAAGAAATGTTTCATTTGTGGAACTCTTGCCGTAGTCAGAACTATGACTTTGATGCCCCATTTTGTCTTTGGTAACACCGGATTTCTTTGTTTGGACTTGTGTAGAAATCCAATAAAGCTTTCATCTTTGAAAATAGAATCTATCATCTTTAAAAAGAGAATATATCATCTTTGAAGAGAGAATCTATCATCTTTGAAAAATGTAGATGTAAATATGCCAAATTTAGCAGGGAAACGTCTGTTCTCATTTGACTCTTGAAACACATTATAAGGAGAATTTATGCTAATTCCTTTCATGTCTCCACATCTAATCAAATATCGAATAAGGCAACTTGGACCATATCATGTCGAGATGTTTAACAACATCCTGTCGTTCAACATTAATTGGCTCCACTAGTTTCTCGTTGTTAAAATTTCAGCTCTCCTTCTATGGAAAGAAATCTTCATATATCTCACTTATAATCTTGAAGTTGAAGAAGACAAACTTCATCTTGGATCAAAAATGGAAACCATATGATCATAACATTGGTTCACATCAGAATAACTGGTTCGTAAAACATTTGACAACACATGCATCATCTCATGTGGTTTCTGCTCAGATGTAAAACACTTGACAACACATTCATCCTTTTCTATGGCTTCTGCTCAGATGTTCGTAAAGTATTTGACAACACATTCATCCTTTTCTGTGGCTTCTGCTCAGATTTCTCAATCATTGAAGCTCTTTGCCTAGTGTTCAAAGTTTTTGTATGATGTCACAAGATCACTTGAGAACAAAACTCAATGGGAATACAAGTGAAATACTGGTATGGCCAAAAAGTTGGCCAAATTCACAAAATATGCTGGTGTCGAATTGAATAGGAGACACTAATTGCTCTTGATATCATCTCGGGCAAAGGCAAGTGTTATACTGATCACGTTTTCTTCTGTAATGAGCATTGTAGAAAGTAGAAACACTTCAGCTATAGGATCCATGTACAGAAAGATATCCGTGGAATTCTTGCTGCTGGGGATGAAACGTACATGATAAACCCAAAATAGATAAAAATTCAGTTCATCCTGGCGGGCAATGATAACCCCAGTAACAGCGGGAATAATAGTAATGTAAGTGAGTCGAGTCTCCCTTTCCAATGTCATCGATTAAGCGAAAGCTATTGTGAAAAACAGCTTCGTAATCCCAACAGTATGGTTGTAACTAACTGCCAGGAATCTCAAAGAAATATTTCCAATTATCACCGACACATAAAAGGCCAAATTCAGAGTTCGAGGTCTTGAGGAACTAATCCTTGGATCGAATGGTATACAAGGGGACCATCTTTATTCATGCAACCGTGATGTAGCTTAACAAATAACACATTGTCATGTGATACACGGTTTAAGAAGATTGGGTATTTGAAACCATACTTGCTGAATAAATATTTGTTCAACAACAAGACCCTAATACAACTGCCTGATGAACGAAGCAATTATGTGTAGTCAGATTGACTGTTATTGTTTCACCATTTTCATTCTTCATATTTTTCTGTCTCATTGGAAATATCTGCTCAAGTCAATGATTTTTAACACATGATGATGTGGGCCTTCAGCATGCCCCAGCATTTGCTAATACAAATATTCAAAAATGCATCAACAGTCCTGATTCTGATTGAAAGGGGCTTTCAACATGCCCCAGCATTTTACTAATATAAATATTCAGAATACTTCAATATTCCTGATTCTGATTAAAAATGGTTTTTAGCATACCCCAACATTTGCTTCTTGTTAATTTGAGCCTTCAAAATGCCCCACCATTTGCTGATACAGATTTTAAAAGTGTATTCACATTATTTCTTGTTGATATGAGCCTCCAAGAATGCCCCACATGGATCTGTCTGAAGGAACCTTTAAAATGCCCCAACATTTGCTGATACAGATGTTAAAAGTGTGCTCAACATTACTTCTTGTTGAGATGAGTCTCCAAGAATGCCCAAATATTCATATTGTTGTGAGCCTTCAAAATGCCCCAATATTCTATTTCTGGTTGAAATAGGCCCTCAAAATGTCCCTCTAGATCTATCTGATTCACTCTCAATGTCTGTTTGACTGAAATGTCATGATCCCCACGATGTCCAATTTTGACAATGAACTGTTGTAGGTACTTGTAGCTTTATTCGTGCCCCAAATCTGTTTATCTTGAATACTCTCATTCTGGTGTCACTAAACAGTAGTATTGTCAAGTAACTAGAGAAATTCTCTTCATGTTGTCACAAACTTAAGAAGTACTCAATCATTCTGACAAAAACGTCTGAGATATTTGTCTTCTGAATGAGGTGACCATTTTCTGTATCTGGAGGGATTTAGTCAGACAGAGCAATATAAATAGCTTGGTAATCCGTTCCAGGCTGATACAGTGGCTTATCACCTTTCAATGAAGGCCATATCTGAAATATACTTTTCTGTGGGAGAGAAACTAATTTATGCGAACAGTAATCTGATGCAATAGCAAGACTACATATACAGTGGTACAGGCTCATCAAAAATCCACACCCATGCAACATGTTGATTCTGATAACAACTCATTTGATTATGAAGCGGTCTTTCAGGATAATTTCACAGATATTGATAGTTCTTTTTGATACCGAGGAAATTCTGAATTCTGATTCTGATGAGGAGAATAAACTGTTATACTTGACAAAAATAGGATATTCAGAGGTTGAGGCTTCAATATCCATGGATAGATGTGGTCTGAATTCATCAATTACAGAGTTGACAAATTTTATATGTGCTGCTCAAATGGCTAAGGCTGCTGACGCACTTCTTTCAGTAGAAGATAGGAAGCAATTATGCAATGACCCCAATTACAAGCAAAGACGAAACTCTGGCTATGATTTTTAGAAAAGGAAGAAATAGAGGAAGCTTGAAAAGAAGCTTCTTAATAAAGACAATCATGCAGTTCATCTTCCTAATCCAATGATTGGTTTTGGGGTTCTTACCGAACCAGATCAGATAACTCAAAGAACACTTCCAGATGATGCTATTGGGCCTCTTTATTTCTACTACGAGAAAGTGGCACTTGCTCCAGTTGGTACTTGGACTGAAATGTCACAGTACTGATGTAGAGCCAGAATTTATAGATTCGAAGTATTTTCATGCTGCTACACTGAAAGTGGTTATGTTCATAATCTACCAATTGAGAACAGATTTCTTTTTATTCCGCTTCCTCCATGCACCATGCATGATGCTTTTTCATTGACAACAAAATGATTACTTTCCTTCAAGTGTCCAGATGTATGTTCTTGATGAGTACCGAAAATTGAATCTGGTATATGTTGGAAGGAATAGAGTTGCTCCACTTGAACCTGATAAGGTGGAAATGCTTCTAGGTTTCCCTAAAAACCATACACGAGGAGGAGGATCTGCTAGAGACATGTTCCTCGGTGGTATCAATGTCCTGTCTCTTTTTTCTGGGATCAGTGATGTAGAGATTGCCTTCTATTGTCTTGGCATAGCTTTGAGATGTGCAAGAACTGAATGGTAATCGGTTGGAGCAATTGATGAGTATATTTGGCGGATTTGACCTTGTTGTCGGTGGCATCCTGTGTAACAACCTTTCCGGAAGAAATAAACATCATCAAGATGAACTAGAAGATTTTTGTTAGTGCATTTTCTTGCAATAACTGCTACATCGAATATCTCTTCTGCTGTTCCAAAATACGCACTACCATATCCCACTCTTCCCGAACCATGGAAAGGTTTGGCTGATAGTAAAACTGGTTATCTCAACTTTTGAAATCCTGTAACCAATGTTACCCAATATGAAAGGCATACAAGTGTAGAATCTGTTCCAATGTCTTATTATGTGTCATAAGTTCTCAATTTCAAATTCAGCAATCTTCTGAATGACATAATGGATATAATCTGACTATGAAAATGATCGACATGGAAGAGGCAACAATGATGTATCAAGACTTGAGCCAGCATCCTAGTATAACCAAAGTGCAAGTAGTGACTTGTTCATTCCCATAGTACACCTTAATGGGACTTATGACTCTGTGATTGGAGAATATGATAGAGACGTGGATTGATGGCTGGGGAAAATAATTTGTTTGGTGATGTTTATCGTCATCAGCATGAGATAATTGATAACCTTTCTTGATAGATTGCTAACGATGTCACTTGAGAGCATCTCAAGTTCAATTCTCCAGACTTTCTGGACTCTTAGACCACTTGCCTTCAAAAATGTGAAGTGCTTCATTATTCTGGCCTCGTTCATTCTTTTTCTACAACAGAGGTAGAATAAGCAACGATTGCTTCAAGGACTTTCCTCATTTGAGACTGTCTTGTTTGAAAATGTTTTTTCTCCTTTCTTTATTGAAGAATGAAAGAATTTTGCAAAGTAATTCCCTTCTCAGGTTCACAATATAATCAAATCATAAACAATGAGTTTAATGAATATCAAATAAATCAACTACACTTTTAAATCATTCAAAAATCATAGTCCTATGGAAAGTGTCAAAATTATTGATTGATTTTAGGTGTAGGTTGATTTTGGTAAAGTAGGTTCTTTCAAGTTGGTTCAGTATGTCGCTTCGGGCTTCCACTAACTTGAAGAAATGGTTGTTATGCTCATCTTGTAGAGATACTTCTTGATTCTAGAAACTCAGGAACGTCTTTTTGGATGTGTGGTGCTTCATTTAAGAGCTTAAGATCATCTCTTATGTCGTTTGTTGCACCATTCAATATTCGAACCGCCTTTTTAGGTTTTCAACTCGAATCCTCCTTTGATTTCAAGATGTTATTTAAAAATTTACATCTTGAACCCCTTTTAATATTTTTCATATCATGCATTAAAGATTTTAAAAACCAATTTTTGCAAATAAAAATCAATCTTGAGAGGCGGATTGAATTCTGAAGATATTCTCTTTAGATGCCTTCAATCTTGCTTTGCTTGACTTGGATCTGCCTTGTTGGGGATTTTTCCATCATCTGGATCCCTCTAGATTGCCAAATTTTGGGTTTATTTCATTTTCTCATATCTTCATCATTTCTTGCTCTTCTTGTTGAATATGAATATCTGAATTAATTGTACTTGATCCATATTGTAACTTGAGGCTCCTTGGAGTCACCCATCTTGATTTCAATTTCTCCTCTTTTTCTTTTTTCCTTTTTTTCTTTTTTTTTTTTTTTTGTCTTTTTTTTTTGCTGGATGAGTATAAGACTTCAATTGTTTTGAACACCTCCTTTTTCTTTTTGTCCTTTTTTCTTCTTCAATTATAATATTTCTTGACAGAAACTGAGTTTATTTGGTTTCTCAGAGCTTTTCCATCCGTTTTTGCCAAGATCAACGCTTCTCGGGAAAAGGCCTTTTTTACAACATAGGTCCCTTCTCAATTGGACATTCATTTCCTACAGAAATCTTTATGTATAGGCAATATTAGATCACACTCTTAGAACTCTCTCGGATGTACTTTCTGTTTGTGACCTTTCATCATCCATTTTGATACATCTGCCCATGGCAAATAGCTTTCAATTGGTTCTCATCAATAAGGTTTAATTGATCAAATCGAAATTGGATACATTCAGTCTTCTCTAATTTTTCCTCCTTTAGGATACAAAATAATGGGATCTCAACTTCAATTGGTAATACTGCTTCCCTCCCATAGACTAAACAATAAGGTGTTGCCCCAGTAAATGTTCGCACAGTAATTCAATATGCATATAAGGCAAAAGGTAGCTTCTCGTGACAATCTTTGTAAACTTCAGTGGTCTTTGTAATGATCCTCTTAAGGTTCTTATTTGCTCCTGCAAATGCCCCATTTATCTTTGGGCGATATGTTACTGAATTTGCATGCTTGATCTGTGTGCGAAGTTCAGTCATCTCATACATAGAAGTCCTTGTAAAAAGAGGTATCTCCAGGGGGATGAATATTCAAGATTAACTTTATTTACATGAAAAATATGTAATTAATGCATGATATATTTATTTCAATCAATCACTTTTTCCTTCTTCTTTGAGTATGCCCCAATCACTCGAAATCATCTTCAATAAGTTGATTCATGATGCCTCATATCGTCTCTTCTTGCAGGAAGATTCCCGGATTATTGAAAGTTTGGTTCTTTTGAGGTGTTTTGGTTTATGATGTTTTTTTTTGAAGTATAAATGTGTGACTTTTAAAGTCATGTATATGGTGGAAGGTAACATAATGAATCGATCAACTCTACCCAAAAAGGTAAACATCTGGAGTATGTGTCTCAAAAACCGGTAGAGACACTTCTTCAGAGTCTTTGTAGTGTCAGGATTTGGTTTTGGTGAGGGTTGAATAATTGGCATTGGATATGGAAGATATAATTTTACCACTTGCCAAAGGTCTATAACTCTTGAAAAATTAAAAGAATATTTAATCTACTTGATACTCGATAATCTCAAGGTTAAAACTTGATTCCTTGCTCATAACCATAAAAGCAACACACATTTATTTATTACACAAAAGGTGTAGAAAGGAACAAAAAACAAGTTCAAACAAGATGCTGAAAATAGAAAGTACTACAGTGGTAGATAACACTTCCACTTATTTATCTTATCTTGCCTCATTACTCCGATAAGGTTAAGTGTGCAATTGGACTAGAGTTCTTGTCCTCATTTGCCCCCCATTTTTGATAATCTTTTGTGTCGAATGCTTTGGATAAACCCTCAAATGCACAAATCTTTGCTTCTTCCTGATCAGTCTCTATCATCATCTTCTTCTTCCCCGAGTGGAAATTGGGCTCAATTTTATATTTAGAACAGCTTCCTTTGGTGATGAAAGTTTTGTTCTGATTCTGAATGCATCTTGCAGCTGTGATTGGAGTAGTATTCACTAGACTCTTTATATTACCCATTGATTCACTTATCCTCAGAATATCTGATACAAATGTTTGAGGTTTCTTCAGAGTTACATTTTTCCCATTCATTCTTAAACTGGTGGGCCAAACTCGAATTACCTCTCTTTTCATTTCTTTCTCATTCTTTAGTATCAGAGAAGTATCAGGAGTTGAATCTGTCATACATACTTATTCCTTAATTTTGCCTTTTTCTTTTCAATATCTTATGCTGTATGATCTTCATTTGCCTTGACCGTGTTAACTTCATTTTGGGGTTTGAATCCCAGTTATTTGATCAAAATGGATTTACTGTTAACATCCACTCTTATGATTTTATGAACCAAAAGGTCTTGAACTTGTCTTTTGAAGTTACCGCAATTCTCGATGGAGTGTCCTCGGATTCCAGCATGATATTCACAAAAGACTTTCTCATTATACCATCTCGGGTAAGGAGGCAACAAAAGCTTAGCCTGACATGGGCCAATAAGATGGGCTTTGAGTAACTCGTGATATAACTTGCTGCATAAAACTGAAGAAAACTTGGGTAGAATTTCCCCTGACATCACTGTCACATTATAATTATTTTCTTTGCTTTCTTGAAGACCTTGTGACTTACGATCTATATGTTTTCTTTGTTTAGCTTTCTTCAATGGTACTGAAATTTCTTCTATGCTTCTCTTCAACTTGATCTTTGTCTCATCTTCTGGGGTCATACCCGATTTTTAGAGATTTATCGAATTTCCACATTCCCTGGCAAAGTTCTGGTCATTTGTTTCCATTGTATCATCTACATTATTCATAATCCCATTCAAATCTTTCACAACAGGATCTCTAAGGGTTTCTCTCCATGGATTACAATATTCACCAGGTCCATCAATTTGGTCAGTTGTTCTTTTGAATCCTCCTGGAACTTTTTACTTGATCAGTCATTTTGTTGAGTCTTGATAAGTTGCTCTTGTAGTTTCTCAATTCTACCAACCCTTGCTAAAATCTCATTCATGGTTCTTATCCTTGTTTAGGAAGACCAAGTTAGCTCCACTTTGATTTCAGAAATTCTGTCATGGAATCTTCCACGAATTACTCTCATGTTTTTATGTTTAAATGTATGTAAAATAGTTTAAAACCAAATGTAATTATGTAAAAATGAAAATGTAAATACAAACGTAAAAAATGCAAATGTAAATATGTGAATGTAACAATAAAAATGCAAATTGTATAGTACAAAAGCAAATATAAAAGTATAAATGCATAATGAAAAATGCAAAGATGGAAAATGCAAATGCATGTATGAAAAGGTGTTTACTCAAGAGTGATCATCTTAGAACAGATTTCATTGAACACAAAAGTTTCGGTACATCAAACAAAACTTTACATATAAGGATATCTTTGACTCCTAACTTCTCCAAAGCCCAGTTAGTTTCCATTCATGCTCAAAAGTTGAGTTTTCAGCCTGCTTCATCTCCTTGTAAAATCAGCTAAATCTATCACTTAATAACCATATTATTTGTCTGGACTGCAACTTCTTCCATGACATTCTCTTTCATCTTCTGTGTCATTTCTCGGAGTTGCTCATTTTCCCTTGTAAGAGAACCTATTTGTCCAAGAAGTTCTTGAACAAGATCTTCATATATGTTGCAGTTCTTTTTCAGCTTGGTGACCCCTGTGATCCACTCTTCTGGGGTGTTTCCTATGCCAGCATTTCGAAAGGCTTGACTGATCTTCTGGAAATCTTCATGCATGGCTTCTATTTTTGTGCTCAATTTCTTGTTTTGATCCTTTAAACAACATGCTTGAGCTTCATAAAAACCTCCTCTATTCTGCGTGTCCCGACTGATACTCTTACTGTAGACTGCTTTTGGTATCAATCTGGCAGGATCTTTGTGGAGTAGTTTTGGTATTAATATAACAGGATCTCTGTGTGCATTGCTTGCTTCTATCCTCAGAGTTTCCTCAGGATGTCTTTCCTTGGCCGCATCATATTTTGTTTGATCATAAACCTTTTTGTCCATTTACGATTTCTTTCCAATTTGATGAACAGTCTTTCAAGTAAACACCTTTTGGTTATGTCATGATCATGCAATTCAAACAAAACAAATTAATGCAAACAGGTTAGAGTAATAAAAATGAGAAAGGAAAAAAATAAACTGGTTAGTACCAATTAATAAAAAGAGGAAAAAATCCTATCTATCATGGTATATAAATCCTAACCTCATGTTTTCTAGTTCCATGCTTTGTTTTGAAAAATTAACCTAACCACGTGACTACCAATTCACATGCATTTATTCAGAAAAAAAATCAATACAAAACAAAAGTTAGAACTTATTTCTCCTTTGTGTACGCCTATTTTGGACAAAATTTCGGCATGGTTTTAGATCGGGAGAGTTTCTAGGGTTTATTATATGCAGAGTTTCAGTTCTAGGAGTAAAGGTACTCGAATTGTCCTTGTTGATGCCCCTTGGGCTGCCAACCCTCAATCCTAGTCCACTACAGACTTAAGCGGACTGATTTCAATTCGAGGGGACACATTTCTCTATGCCTGACACGGAGAATAAATTCTCACGAAGACATAGAGCATATGAACCCCGAAAGTTACTTGCTAAGTCTGACACAGAGAATAAATTCTCACGAAGACGTCGCTTTCATTCCCACTTAAAAGGGACAAGCTTGATTAGAAAGCTTATGTTATGCAATGCAAGTGTTGTGTGTGAAGAGAAATATTCAAACCTTTGACAAATAATTAAATGAAAAATTTAATATCTGAAAATAAAGTAAAAATAAAAAATATAAAAAATATTATGAAAATCATAAGTAATAAAAATTTGAAAGAAAATAATTAAAAATTAAATAAATGAATTTTTAATTTCTAATTAATAGACACAATTTATAATTAATTTTAAAGTTTGACAGGTCCCCAGCGGAGTCGCCAAGCTGTCGTAACCGGCTTTCGCCCGGGCACGAAATTTTTACTCGGAGGGAAAAGTGATGTGAATAAATTGTTTTTAAAATGATTTGGGAGTCGCCATCGGCCTTTTGGGTCAGGTAGGTCGAATACCTAAAAATTATCTTTTAAAAGAGCTTTTAAGAAAACATCAGTCAAAAGATAAACTGGTCTGCATTTTAACCAAAGATTCGTTCTTTTTAATAATAAAAAGGGATTCGTGGTCGGTTACGTTTAGGGAAAGATTAGCACCCCTACAACGCCCAAAATTGGTACTTTGTTAATTATAAATTGTCTCTATTATTGAAAATTTTAAAAGTTCAAAATATTTTAATTCATAATTCTGTTATTTCAATTTTATTAATGTAATTTTAAGAAAATATATTAATATATACATATCTTTATTTTTATAAATAAGATATTTATTTACTTAGAAATATCAGAAAATGACTTCGCCTTAAGACAACTCTTTTCTTCGATATTAAAAAATAAATAAATAACTAAAAAAACATTTTTATGAAAAATATTACATGTTTATTTATTTATTTATTAATATCGAAGAAAAGAGCTGTCTTAAAGCACCTAGAAGTCATTTTCTGATATCTTAAATAAATAAATATCTTGTTTTATAAATTATATATTAATTATTTTTAGAAAATGTTTTTTTAGTTATTTATTTATTTTTTAATATCGAAGAAAAGAGCTGTCTTAAGGCATCTAGAAGTCTTTCTGATATTTCTAAGTAAATAAATATCTTATTTATAAAAATAAAGATATATATATATATTAATATATTTTCTTAAAATTACATTAATAAAATTGAAATAACAGGATTATGAATTAAATATATTTTTGAACTTTTAAAATTTCCAATAATAGAGACAATTTATAATTAATAAAGTACCAATTTTAGGCGTTGTAGGGGTGTTAATCCTTCCCTAAACGTAACCGACCACGAATCCCTTTTTATTATTAAAAAGAACGAATCTTTGGTTAAAACGCAGACCGGTTTATCTTTTGACTGATGTTTTCTTAAAAGCTCTTTTAAAAGATAATTTTTATGTATTCGACCTACCTGACCCAAAAGGTCGATGGTGACTCCCAAATCATTTTAAAAACAATTTATTCACATCACTTTCCCCTCCGAATAAAAATTTCGTGCCCGGGCGAAAACCGGTTACGACACTGCTCATTCGCTTTCTCAGCATGTCTCCTCCTTAACTTTAGTTCCCCTCTCTCGATTTCCAAATACATTATTGTTGTGTTTTTCATACCCTCCAATATTCTCAACCCAATACCCTTCCAAATAAAATTCTCCTAAATAAATATGGTCATAATGTTTCTTTTTCTACGTAAAGCGAATACATCAGATACGATTGATCATACGAGTCCAGGAAAAGCTTATCTTTGTCATATCCTCTCCATGCTTCTGTTTCATTGCTTTTCAGTAATGGCACCGTCTTTAACTTAACTTTAAACGAAATGGGTATTACTATTTATGATATCTTCCCACTTTATACAACCCTACGATGCATTTTCTCCCTTGGGAACGGTCAATGACGGAACTAGGATGAAATGTTAAGGTGGTAAAATATTTATGTCAAAAGAATAATAATCTATTAAGTATTTAAATCTAAAATTGGGAGGGACAAAAGCTTTATTTAACTAATATTTAAACCAAAAAGGACCTAAAATACTATTATATCAAAAGGTTTGGGAGGGGCAACAATGGGGGTTTCAAATCACGGTCTAAAAATGTGATTTCGTCTGCGAAATAGCGGTTTCGCTGTCGCCCGAGTTACCCATTACACCCGTAATAGCGCCCAATAGTGCCCGCGACGGCCACAATCACGGAAAACTCAAAATGACCGAAAACACGACCACGACCGTGATTTGAAACCCTGGCACCAACCCCTCCTAAACACCATGTAGATTTGTCCCTGGAAACAATGTTGGGTAAGGTTGTTTTGCGAACCACGGGATGAAAGTTGATTATGTTGCACTTGGACGGATGAAGGTTAATGTTAATGGTTAAAAAAAAAGGTGGTGATTTGGGTAGAGGAGCCATTGTGGAAACTGTTGCATAGAGGTAGGGGTGTTCATTCAGTTAAAACGGTGGCCGACTGAATTGAAATACCCTTAACCGAATTAATCGAATTTTTTTTTCTTTAACCGTTAACCGAACTGAATTTTTTTTAAAGTATAAACCGAACCGAATAAATTTCGGTTAATTTTCGAATTAACCGAAATTTTTTAGAATTTTAGAATTTAATATTTTTTAATTTAAAAAAACAAATTACAATTAATTTAAATAATATCTAATTATAAATAATATTTAATTAATTTGATTCAAACATTTTGCATTTAGTTTTGAGATCATTTTAATTAATTAATATTGATTTGGGTTTTATGGATTAAGCCGACTAAGTCTCTTAATATAATTATATTTAAAGGTTAATTCGGTTAATTAATCGATTTAGAACCGAATTAACTGTTAACCGAATTCCAAAAAAAAATCTTTAACCGTTCCCCAAACGAACTAATTCGTTCGCCAGCCAAATTAACCAAATTAATTCAGTTCGGTCGGTTAATTCGGTTAAAACCGAATTTTGAACACCCCAACATAGAGGAGGTTTATTGTTTTAGTGATGATTTTGAAAAAAAAATTGGGCGATTAAAATGAAATTGTATGAATAGTTGAATTGTTAAATATGCAATTTACTCTTGATCTTTTTAATATGACAAATTAGATAACGATTTAAATCTTATATTTTAGGCAATGATACATTTAATCCTTTCAAAATATTATTCTATATTTTGTAATTGAGCAATTACGTGTTGATTGTTTTTTGTTAATGATAAACTTTTTTTAAATAAATATTAGGGTAAAGTATAGTAATGGTCACTGAACTTTTCTAAAGCTTTCATTTAGGTACCCCAACTTTTAAAACTTATAATACAGTCCCCCAACATTTAGTTCATTTGCAATATGGTCCCCCAACATTTAGTCTGTTTGCAATATGGTCCCCGATCATTTGACGCCGTTACACTGCTGTTAATACGTTTGCAATATGGTCATTGAACTTTTCAGGCACTTGCATTTAGGTCCCCCAACTTTTTAAACTTGCAACACAGTCTTAAATTTCATACTAAACCCTAAATTCCTTTTCAACCTCAAATTTCCTTTTTCACTTCTCTCTTCTCATTTCCAGCGTAACTTTTCAGTCGATGATGCATGGAAAATTCTAATCTAACTTTGAATTATGTGGAGGTGTTGACTTGAATAAGGGTCCATTGAGAGAAGACCCGATCAAGGGACTATCGGGACCATCAACGATTCAAGGTATAATGTTAGATACATGTCATCTCAGGTGAAGCATGGATGTTCAATGAAATGCTTGTGAGAAAAAATGGGGTTAGAAATGCAGAGTTGACAAATACTACAAAGATGAAGTAAGTATCATTGTTGAAAGTCACCAACAAAGCTGGAATTATTTTGTATAAATGTCATATAATAATTTTTTCATTTAATCCTTGTACTTAAAGATTTTCCAATAGATGATCAAATATAATGAAATCCCAAACAGCGCATTCACCTCTCAGTCTCTTTCACAACTCGAAAGGCATCATGACAGGTTCAAGTAGCTGCTCCAAATATACACGTTGTCATGATGTCTTTCGAGTTGCGTGCATGCAGAATTGTCTTCTAAAGCTATAATTCAATACAATTCAACTGTAAAATTTCCAAAACATATAAAAAAATTTAATTCGTTCACGATATATCAGTCTCATAATCAACATGAACTTATTAAAAAGAATACGAGCTCACATGACGCCGAAAACCACAAGTCGAATCAATACAATTCCCAATAAACTAGTACCAACAGTCTCTCGAATTGAGCCTGGCGATTTCACTATGTCGATACTCACAACCAATTCCCCGATTTAAAGAAAAACCAAACAAGAAGATCAAAAAAATTTAGCCTAGGACCCTATTTCACTTATTTTCTGATAGACTGAATATCTTTCATAAGAAGTACTAAAAGTTTTGATTAAGAAGAAAGAAAGAAAATTAGATGGTTTTGGTTTAAAACTAACACTGAATATCCAAATCATTGACATGCAGTTCCAGAAACATAAAAATTTCAACAAAACACACACAATGTCAGCTAAAAATGGGAAAATGCGAAAAAGGAAAAGCTTACTTCCGAATAGCCCAAAAGAGAAAATAAATACCTTCTTGCAAGTGAGGAGAAAGGCTAAGAAATAAACGCAATCGGTGTTGCGTTCAAGCAATTCTTCCTTCATTTTTTCTTTGTAAATAAAAAGCTGAAAGATAGAGCATTGTTTGGGTTTACAATTTTACATGGCGGAAAATTGAAGAACAAAAACCAAACGAGAGGTGAATGCGCTGTTTGGGATTTCATTATATTTGATCATCTGTTGGAAAATCTTTAAGTATAAGGATTAAACGAAGAAATTATTATATGTCATTTATACAAAATAATTTCAGCTTTGTTGGTGACTTTCAACAATGATACTTAGTTCATCTTAGTAGTATTTGTCAACTCTGCGTTTCTAACCCCATTTTTTTCTCGCAAGCATTTCATCGAACATCTATGCTTCACCTGAGATGACCTGTATCTAACATTACACCTTGAATCGTTGATGGTCCCAATAGTCCCTTGGTCGGGTCTTCTCTCAATGGACCCTTATTCAAGTCAACACCTCCACATAATTCAAAGTTAGATTAGAATTTCCCATGCATCATTGAATGAAAAGTTACGCTGGAAATGAGAAGAGATAAGCGAAAAAGGAAATTTGAGATCGAAAAGGAATTTGGGGTTTAGAATGAAATTTAGGACTGTGTTGCAAGTTTTAAAAGTTGGGGATCTAAATGCAAGCGCCTAAAAAGTTCAGTGACCATATTGCAAACGTATAACGGCAGTGTAACAGCGTCAAACGGTCGGGAACCATATTGCAAACAGACTAAATGTTGGGGGACCATATTGCAAACGGACTAAATGTAGGGGGTCTGTATTGCAAGTTTTAAAAGTTAGGGATCTAAATAAAAATTTAGAAAAGTTCAGTGATCATTACTATACTTTACCCTAAATATTATTTTATAGAGGTTGGATTTTACGACGATGATTAATTTTTCTCATAAAACAAATTTCTCATGGTGGTTAAACACATAACACATGTAGTCATCAGAGAAATCGAGCCACGTTGAGACAAACGATTTCAGCTTGAAAATCTTTGTCCTGTTTATAAACCCTAGATACAGAAGATTTTCACGAGGTTTCTTACCTTCGCTCGCTTCTTTCTTCGAATTTCCCTTTTCTTATTTTTTCCAGGGGAAAATGGAATTCTAAAAAACCTCTCGATTTGGGCATGATTTCAAGGTACTGCTCTTATCTCTCATAAGCTCTCTTGTCAATTTCATTAATTTTTCTTGTCCCGTTTGTTTTATTCATTGTATTAGTGTGCTAATTGATGTTCATTTGCTGAAATTTGGGGATTTTTTGGCTACATTTGTCTGATTGTTTGATGTGTGTTCTTAAACCATTTGAGTTCTAATTCACGAGTTTTCCATTTGGTGTTATTGTTGAGATTAAACTTAGTGATTAGTGAGTTCCTTGTCAAGTGCTATTTTTCTCGTACTTCAATAAAGTGAAAGAATTTATTGCTTGTAGTGACAACTCGATGTTGAAATTTATGGTGAACACAAATCAGGAAGGTATGTTTTTTCAGTTTTGGTTATATTAAGGTTGCTGTATTTGGATACTGCACAGATAAATTTATATTCATAGGTTGAACATGAGCACTCTAGAAGCAAGGGGTCCATCTCTTAGAAGGTATCGACAAAGGAAGGCAGTGCTGGATCTAAATGTGCCTCCCAGTGAAATCAGGGAACATGAGGGTACTTCCCAGCAGGCTGGATCTGAGGAACTGATTGATCGGCCTGCGCCACCTGCAACTATTGATGTTGAAACTATCGATGATGATGTAATTGAATCTTCTGCTATAGCATTCGCGGAGGTATGGTCTCTTGTTAATTGTATTTTGTTTTTACATAACAGTACATGAAATCTGTCTTTACGTATTCAATTGTATCATGATGTTATTAACTTCCTGGGGTTTTATGTCAGGCTAAAACCAATTCAAGGAGAAGCCGTGGGAGGACTGTCGTCGATGTAGATTCAGGTAGTTAAATTATGAAGGGTGGATGTGCATAATATTTTCCTTTTTATAATGTGCTCCCTGCATTGTAGAAGCATGTTGCATTAAAGAAGCTTATCTAAATGCACTGCCTTGCTCTATTTATCTGCATGAAGTCCAAAGATTCCTTTTCATTATTGATGTCCTGATTAATGTTAGAGTCTGAGGTACTTGTCCTGCAGATTTTGATTCCTATCTTGATTGGGGCGTTTTATAATTTTTATGAGATATGGGTCTTTAGGAAAAATTAAGCCCGCCATCCCTTGTTGAATCATAAGGGACTTAGTTCTCTTTATTTATTTATATTTATATGTGATAAAATTACCAAATGGAAAAAAAAAAAAAGATTAACAAAGAAGTGAAAGGAACCTGGATGTATTCTCTTCAGGTGACTTCTGTGAAATGGCAATTAGAAGCATTACAATCACAATCAGTTTGCCGAACACATTTTAATCCAAGTGGAAATCTAGGTGACATTATGCGCACCATAATTCACTAGAAGAAGCCCATTAATAAAATATTTCTTCATGTACTTTTGATGATTGCACTAAAACAGATATAAAACCGGAGGTAATCTTACTTTGATTTATATGCCCTTGAGTTCTTAGCAGGGATTCAAATAGCGGAACGCAACTGCAATAGTGGCCGCTATTTCACGGTAGCGCCGCCGTCCAAAACCGATATTCGGGAAAAACACGGTGTGTAAAGGAATCACGTCAATAGCAGCCAGTTGCGCCCGCAATTTAACGAGTAACAGTGTATAGTGCTGATAACGGGACACTATTATTGTTATCTACCGCTACTGTGAAAAAAAAGGCAAAACTGAAACCTTACATGCGCCGTCGAGCTTCTCCGCCGGTGAAGAAGTTGAGCAGTAACGACGGGCTTCCACTTTGTAAAAGATGAAACTTGAAACTTTTGTTTTTCTGTTTAAAAAAATGAAAGGTGGGGGAGGAGGAAGGGGGTGTTCAGAGTGATAGCAGAATTTTTTTTTGTTTCACACAATGAAAGGTCGGGGAAGAGGGAGGGGGAGTTGGCACATTTGTTTTATTTTTTAAATATAATTTTAAATGATATATTAATTTGACACCCCTCCTACCTTTTAGAATTTATAATTTAATCCATAGTTTAAAATGTAAACTTTAATTTTTATTTAATTTAGTCCTAATTTCGGTAATCTAATTTCTTCAATTTAAATTTTAAATTTTTATTTTAATTATATTTAATTAGTCATTTTAGGGTAAGTTGTGCGACATTTAAAAAAATTTACGATCGCGACATTCGCAATGACTTCCGTTATGTTCGCAAATGTGAAAAACACGACGCGACCAAAAACGTGACAACGAATACTATTTAAATCTCTGGTTATTAGAAGTTAGAACATCGTTTGTGTGCAGCTGCTTTTACATTTAGAAGTGGGCATTGAATGGTACTGTAATATTATATTAATATTTAATAACACTGTAGTCTATATTAGTTTATTGAGGGGATTGTAGTATATACACGCATTTCTCTGGTTTTTGAAGCTAGCTGTTTGCCCTTATTCAGAAGTTGCAGCTTGTGAGGTTAGTTTATTGTTTATTGATGGCTCAAGTACTAGGTAAAACAAATATTTACTTCAAGTGAGGTAATTGTTATTTTGTGGTAAACTGGTCTAGTTCAATCTTATATTTCTTGTGTGACTGGGTAGGTCAATCAACTTGGAGTGTGGTGGTTCTTTATTTATTTCATTTATTCTTTTCTAGTTGAAGTGCTGTACCGTAGTTACTAGGTTTTTGAAGTTGTTGTATCTTACATCTCCTTCTTCCAGGGTGGCCTGCTCGTCAACGAATAATAACCAGAACAGATGCAGGGGATTTATCAAGCCCAACTGTTATCGATTGTGATCATTATATCAATTTGGAGAGTTCACCGCGGTCTATGGTAAGAACTCATTTCTTGGTGCTTTTGAAAGATGACAGGTAGATATTTTCGAATGCAGAATGTACATATTTGGCTGGCAATCAAATCTAAGACATTGTGAATGGACATCTCTGTTTCTTTCCATTCACATGCTCTCGTGCAGTTGACCTTCTGGATTTATTAAAGTTATGAATGCTTATGGCTTACTAATTAAATAATTGGCAGGTGGAGGAAATTACTAGGCCACAACCTTCTCCCAAGGAGCCAACCTTCAACTGTCCGATTTGCATGTGTTCATTAAACGAGGAGATGTCAACAAGATGTGGACACATTTTCTGCAAGGCATGCATCAAAGCTGCTATAGCAGCACGGCCAAAATACCCAACGTGAAGGAAAAAAGTGACTCTGAAGGAACTAATTAGGGTCTTCCTTTCATCAACCAGCTGAAAGTGAGCTTCATGCTCGAATAGTGACGTAAATCTGCTGTTCTATGTGCATGTGTGTGTGTCTTTTTGGTTTGATAATATCTATTACCGAAAGAAAGTGAATTCAAATGCTGTCAAAGTGAATATTTTATATACTGTTACTCTGCAATTTTTTAAAACATTTTATTATTGCCATGGTACAGGGCTTTAAAAAATTCAATTCTGTGGCACTTTTTTTAATGATATTATTCATTCTTTCAAATTACGTTCTGATTATGATTACTTTTTATTTCAGGGATAATACAAACTGCCATTGCAAAAGAGAAACAATGCAGTTGGCGCATCATGGAGCTGTTTTTGAACTTCAGAGTTTCCAAGATGTGCAGCTTTAACTTATGTTATAGCAGATCTTCCTGTTGATAACTTGTTCACCCAACTTCATTGTTACTTGAACTAAAACCTAGACAAACAATATTATGTACAGTAAAATAAAACAAAATCAATGAATGTTGCTTGTGGTTCTAGACTCCCTTATATTATGCCTCACGCCAAGGTTCATGAACTGATCAGTCTCGGTTGTTGGCCTGTTTTGCTGGAAATGGTGAACTGCGTTTGGCAAGCTTGAAAGGTGGTACCCTAAATTACCTATGTTGAACTTAAACGACCACATGGAACATATAGTAGCTTTTACTTAAGGGTAAAGTGTATAAATGGTCATTGAACTTTTTAGATGCTTGCATTTAGGTCCCCCAACTTTTAAAACTTGTAATACAGTCACCAAACATTTAGTTTGATTGCAATATGGTCCTTGATGTAACGGCAGTTTCACTGCCGTTAGGGTAAAATATATAAATGGTCACTGAACTTTTCAGGTGATTGTATTTAGGTCTTCCCAACTTTTAAAACTTGCAACACAGTCATCAATTACATTCTAAACCTCAACTTTCAAAATGTTTCAATTACACTCAAAACCTCAAATTCCAAAAAATACTTCAATTACATGATCAACCCCAAATTCATAATTTATTTTCAAAATCTACCATAACAAATTAAATTGAAGAATCAACCCTAAACCCTTAAAAACATAACCCTAATACTAAATTTCCCCACCAATTAACCCAACATCAACAATATTTAGTTCATTTTGGGTCCATAACAATAAGTGATTATGTTGGTTTTAGGATTTAAAAGTTAGATTTAATCAACTATAGTGAACAATACTCAATTTGATTCTAAAAACTTATTTTTCGACTTGAATTGATTCAAAAAATTGATACAAATTGACTTTGAGTTGTAATTCATAAACTCAACTTAAAAATTTAAGTTAAAATCGAGTTGTAAAATAAAACTTGAATATCTTAAAATTTTTAGTAATTAGTGGATTAATTTTTAAGTTTGAGTTAAGTCTCTTGACTCTGCATGATATATGTATATCACATATGGAAAAAAATATGAAGAAATATATGTATTGTATATAGTTAAAAAAACTATTTAAATTAGAATCAAAAATAATATATATAGTATAAATATTATAATTAAATTTAAACAGAACTCGAAAAATTCAATTCAATTCGATTGATTTAAATTTTATAAACTCAAATTGAAAAATTTCGAGTCAACTATTTTATAAATTGAACTGAATTAGAATAAAATAATATTATATATGATAAATATTTATAATTAAATTTAAATAGAAACTAGAAAATTCAATTCAATTCGACTTGATTTAAATTTCATAAACTCAAATAAAAAAAATCGAGTCAACTATTTTTAAACTGAATTGAGTATTTAGGTCCAAACATAACCCTAAGCCAACAAAATCACTTGTTGTTCACTTATAGTTGGTTAAATGTTTTGAATTTAAATAGAAACTAGAAAATTCAATTCAATTCGACTTGATTTAAATTTCATAAACTCAAATAAAAAAAATCGAGTCAACTATTTTATAAACTGAATTGAGTATTTAGGTCCAACATAACCCTAAGCCCAACAAAATCACTTGTTGTTCACTTATAGTTGGTTAAATGTTTTGAAACGATTATGTTTTGAGGGTTTAGGGTTGCTATTTCAAGTTCAATTTGTTATGGCAGATTTTGAGAATGGATTGTGAATTTGGGGTTGGGCATATAATTAAAGTATTTTAGAATTTGAGGTTTAGGATGTAATTGAAGCATTTTGGATTTTGGGGTTTAGAATGTAGTTGATGATTGTGTTGCAAGTTTTAAAAATTGGGGGACCTAAATGCAAGCGCCTAAAAAGTTCAGTGACTATTTATATAATTTACCCTAACACAGTGAAACGACCGTTACGTCGGGGACCATATTGCAAACGAACTAAATGTTTGGTGACTGTATTGCAAGTTTTAAAATTTGGGGACCTAAATGCAAGCATCTAAAAAGTTCAGTGACCATTTATATACTCTACCCTTTTCTTAATTGTTTGTTATCAGATGATGTCATGAAGGAAAGAGCACCAGAAGCTTGTGAGCTTTCCATTGATTCAAGTACTAAGGTACAAGACATAGCTCCTACTCAAACTAGATGGTACAATTACATTAAACCATAAGGCATCGAGTCTTGGATTACGGCACTTTTTATTAATAGCGACGGTGTAACTGGTAGCTGTGAACACTGTGACTACTGACTCAACCGGTAGGTCATGGCGATGGGTCAATGACGTTTCCATTGCCATAGACATCAGCTTTAGTGGCCTTATTCATGGGTGCACCAGCTTTAGGTATTCCAAGGAAGGGAAACAGGCCTCCGCATCATCCTCCAAGTCCAAGCCATGGTGGCTTAAGGCCCCAAGGACCAAGGAGACCTTGGGGCTGTAAACTTCATTTTTCACCGTCGTATCCCTTGCTGTTTCACTCAGGATAATGGCCATGAGAAATACAAGGAATATTGTAGCCTCAACCATTTTCATCTTCATATTACTCGCTCTATATCTTGGGAAACTTCTTTCATTTCGACTTCGTTTTAGTGGGATTGTGGTGTTTTGGTTGCTCTATTTGAGAGGTATAATTACTGCATATTTCAAAGGAAAGCTTTCTTCTTTTAGAAACCCTCAAATATCTTATGGTCATCCGTTGGTCATTTCTGGTAGTGTTTTTTTGTTAAATACCAGATTTTAGACTAATTGTTTTGTTAGATTTGACTTCGGTGCTAAAAGAAAGTGTTGCTCTTCTTAAAAGTTTTTTATTGAATAGTTACGTCTACAGAGTGTGTAACACAATAGCTGCAGAAGATTCAAACTATATTATAATTATCTTACATTATTCAAAAGAAAAAAATATAATTGATCTTCTAAATTTTAATATGATATTTTATTTTGATTTTCAATATGTTGTATTAAGAGTGTCTATTGAGTTTAGATTCAACCGGTTATCATATTTTAATTGAATGTTGGTGTGTTGAAGTTAGGATTTTAGTTGTTTTACTGATTTGTTAATAATCCCTATTTGATAGGGTCATTAGTTTGATTTGATTTAGTCTTCCAACCACTTACCATGTTTGTTACCACGTTTGTAGGATCTGAAAACGTGGCTACATATTTATCTTTCAGTTGTTTTGTAAAGGCTTATAAATAGTCAAGCCTGATCTTAAATCGAATAAGAAGTTATTCTCCCAAAAGATTGTGTATTTCTGATTTACAGTCTAAAACTCTACATCTGGTATCAGAGGGAAGAGTGAGCAAGTGTGAGAAACTGTAATTTTCTTGAGTAAGTGAGAGATCAGAAAAAAAGAGAAGAATAGAGAAGCGTAAAGAGAGGTCCAGTTATGACTACGGAGGGAAGTTATGTTCAACCTGGAATTCCCAAGTTCGATGGTCACTATGACCATTAGGCCATGCTCATGGAGAAATTATTCGATCAAAGGAGTACTGGACCTTGGTGGAGAATGGTATTCCAACAATACCAGAGGGAGCAGAACCTACAGAGGCACAACGCAAAGCTGTTGATGATCAAGGTTAAAGGATTTGAAGTTAAAAACTATCTATTTCAAGCTATAGATAGAACAATTATGGAGACCATCCTGAATAAAGAGATTGCGAAAGGAATTTGGGACTCAATGAAGCAAAAATACCAAGGTTATACCAAGGTTAAGCGAGCCCAATTATAGGCTCTTCGAAAGGAGTATGAAATTTTACAGATTAAAGAGGGAAAAACTGTTATGAATACTTTGCTAGAATACTCACCATTGTCACAAGATGAAGACGCATGGTGAAATGATGGACCAAAGACTATTGTTGAGAAAATTCTCAGATCGATGACCTCCAAATTTGATTATTTTGTTTGCTCAATCGAATAGTCCAATAATCTTGAAACCATGACCATAGATGAACTGCAAAGCCTGCTTTTGCATGAGCAGAGAATGCGAGGCCACAAAGAAGAGGAACATGTTCTAAAAGTCACCAATACAGAGAAGGCTAAAGGAAAATAAGGGTACAAGTTGCAGGAACGGGAAGACCTCGTGGAGGCTCTAAAGGAAGAGGTCGAGGCCGAGGAAGACAAATGTTCAACAAAGCTTTAGTTGAATGCTACAATGTCATAAGCTGGGGCATTTTCAATATGAATGCCCTAGCTGGGAGAAAAGAGCTAACTATGCAGAGCTTGATGAGGAAGAAGAAATGCTACTAAGACGTATGTAGAAACTCACTGTGCAAAACAAAGAATTATGGTTTTTTCGACTCAGGGTGCAACAACCACATGAGCGGCAATAAAGACTGGTTTTCGGATCTTGATGAGCAATACATGCATACAGTCAAGTTGGGGAACAACTCCAGGATGGAAGTCGTGGGAAAGGGAAATGTAAGGTTGTAGATTTAAAATTTATCATTCAAGAAGGGGGTTTATCATGCACACTGAAATGACCGCAAATCGAATGTTTGTTCTACTTGCTAGAATGATGCCTGAGCTGTCCACGTGTTTTCAAACTATCACAGAAGACAAATCTCACTTGTGGTATTGTAGATATGGACATTTAAGCTTTAAGGGTTTGAAAACCCTTCTTTACAAAAAAATGGTAGATGGTTTACCTCAGCTAAGAGCACCTTCGAAGCTGTGCACTGATTTCCTAAAAGGAAAACAACATATAGATGCAATTCCCAGAAGGGTTTATGGAGGGCCTAAAAAAGGTTGCAGTTGGCGCATGCTGATATATGTTATCCAATCATTCCTACTTCAAACAACAAAATGAGGTATGTGTTATGTTTTATTGATGACTTTAATCGAAAAACTTGGGTGTATTTCTTACGTGAGAAATCAGAGGCATTTGGTTGTTTTAAAAAATTTAAGAATTGTGTTGAGAGAGAGATTGGGGAACATATTTGTTGTTTACGAACTGATAGAGGTGGAGAGTTCACATTTCATGATTTTAATGAGTTTTGCAAAATGAATGGGATCAAGAGACAATTAACAGCAACCTACACTCCTCAGCAAAATTGTTGAAAACATTTTGATATTTCGATATAACAAATTAAGTTAAATGAATTTTAAGATTTTCCAAATGATTTTCTAAGTATATTTGATATAATTATTCGAATATCAAAACATTACTCCAAATATTTCAAAAATCATTTTTAATCCTTACTTAAGTGTAAAATTAAGTTTTAATCTTAAAACAATTTCAAAATAATATTTCAAAGTATTTCGAACCATTTCAAAGCCAAATATTCCAGATTGCTCAGAGGGAACCGATTCCCCCCCAAGGGGGTACCAATTCCCCCCTGAATGGTTTGGCTTCGAGATTTCCAGAATGCTCGGAGGGAATCGATTCCCCCCTGTTCAACGGTCGAAATATTTGAATTTTACACTTAGGGAACCAATCCCCTATGAGGGGGAACCGATTCCCCCCACGCTCCAAGCTATTTTATTAATTGTTTTCACACTAAAACGGCTATATGATCTTCACTAATCATCCCCAACGTTCAGAAGTGATTCAAGGTGTATTTAAACAAGTTCTGAAGCCCTTGATCAACAAGAAATCATAGAGAAACAAGAGAGAAAGCATCAAACACCAAGTTTGTGCAAATCAAGCCAATTTTCCTTTCAATATTCATTTTGCTTTCAAGAACACCATTTGTGCTCATTTGTAATTATCTTTGAGTGTTCTTTTCTTGTTCTAGAATTGTGCAAACATCTTACCTTGTGAGGTTTTCCTTGTAAGTTTATAAATTTGTAATCTTCTCTTTGGGAAAGAGTGTTCAGAATTGGGATATATTCTTGAGGGTGTTGTAAGGTTATCTCTTTGGCCTCAAAAGAAAGAAAAAATTAGTGAATTTGTTGGAAAATCCTTAGTGTGGATAGCTAAGGTAGTGGACGTAGACTTTGATTAAGAAAGTCGAACCACTCTAAATCGCTGTGCAATTACTTTCAATTTTCTGCAAAAACTTCCACCAAATTTTTAATTGCCAATTCACCCCCTCTTGGCTAAATCCGTCAATCGATTAACTCAACAATTGGTATCAGAGCCTAACTCATTTGAAGGTTTAATCGCCTCTTGAGTCGATTCGGGAAGAGTTATATCGATTATCAAAGTCATCAATGGCCTCCGCTTCAAACTTCGACTCCGGTCTCGATTCGATGCCCTGTCAACAAGCCTCCTTTCTTCAATGGAGCTAAATGCCTATTGGAAGAATAGAATGATGTACTTCATTCAAGCAGTGACATGGGAGCATGGAATGCTGTAGAAGAAGGATACATCAAACCTATCACTCATCCAAGGTTGTGGAGTGAAGGAGAGACAAGAATGTTCCAGCTCAACTCCAAAGCCATCCATATCATTTTTTGTGCTCTTGGACCAGATGAATACGGAAGAGTTTCATCGTGTACAACCGCCAAAGAATATGGGACAAACTTCAAGTCACTCATGAAGGTACCGATGAGGTAAAGAAATCTAAAATTAGTATTCTAACGCATAGCTATGAAAATTTCAGGATGAAACCAAATGAAGATATCAAAGCTATGACCGATTTTCAACGATTGTCAATGGTCTCAAATCATATGGAGAGATCATTTCAAATGAAAAGCTTGTGAGGAAGTTACTCTACTCTCTCCCAAAATCGTGGGAATCAAAGAAGACGGCAATCATCGAGTCTAAGGACTTAACGTCCTTAACTCTTGAAGAGCTAATTGGGTCACTCCTCACTCATGAAATGATGCTCGAAGATGAGGTGGACCTCGACAAAATTGACGAGACACCAAAGGAGAAGAGAAAAACATTGGAGTTTCTCTCAAATCCACAAAAGATGAGAGTGATTTGAATAACGACGATGACGAGGAAATGGCATTGTTTGCCAAACGGTTCAGAAAAATGATGAGACCTTATCAAGGAAGAAAATTCAAACGAAATGAAGGCCTCAAAAATGAACCGAAGAGAAGGACCCAATCATTTGCTACGAATGCAAAAGCCAGGGCAGTTAAATATGATTGCCCACAATTGAAGAAAAAGGGTCAATCAAAGAATAATCAAGGCTCATGTGGCTACATGGAGCGATGAAGAAAGTTCCGATGAAGAGGAACAAGAAGTAGCTAACTTGTGCTTGATGGTAATTGGGGAAGATTCTAAGGTAACCTCTAACTCATCCGATTTTGATGATTTATCCTATGATGAGTTATTAGAGGAATATAATGGGTTGGCTTCGGATTATGAGAAATTATTTTTAAATATAAAAACGATGTTTCAAAATTGAAAAAATGAAAAAACTCATATCCAAAACCAACAACGATCTTGAAAGTAAAATCAAAGATTTGCAAATCAAACTAGAAGAGTTTGAAAAGAAAAATTTAGATTTGCAAAATTTACTTTCAAAGATCAATGATGATCATCAAAAGAAAATTGATGATTAAAACTTCTTTTGATAAAGTTGGAACAAAACATTTTGAAAAAGGTGGAAATTCAAAATCCAACTTTGTTAGAAAAAGTTTTAGAAACTACAATCATAGAGGTCCCCAAAGAACCTCTAATGGAAAAAATCATTAGAAGTATGTGGGTTCCTAAAACTCATTACTACTAAGAAAAAATTCCTACACAAATGGATACCTAAGGGGACTAGGATTTTGGAAACTAATGAATATGGACCCAAAAGAATTTAGGTACCAAAAATCAAAAATTAATCTATGTTGTAGGGAAAGGAGCATTGCTACAAGGCACGGGAAACAAATTTAAATTCATGGTACCTTGATAGTGGATGCTCAAGACACATGACCGGAGACAAAATCTGGTTCATTGAGCTTAACGCCAAAAATGGAGGAGAAGTGCTTTTGGAGACAATTCAAAGGTCACATTGAAGGCATTGGTACAATAGGTAATACCTCTTCCATACAAATTAAAAATTTTATATGTGAATGGATTAAAGCATAATCTATTGAGTATTAGTCAATTATGGATAAAGGATTCAATGTCTTATTTGAAATTAATGGTTGTAAAGTCAGACATTGCATCTAATCGGATTATGCTTGTTGGTCATAGAATAGGGAACATTTACATGGTGCATTTAGATTCTTTTGATATGACTAATTTATGCCTAGTTGCTAAAGATGAACATGATAGTTGGTTATGGCATAGGAGACTAGACATGCTAGTATGAGTGTTTTGCAACGGCTAATTCAAGGTGATTTAGTTCGAGGGTTTCCTAAGCTTAAATTTGATAATGATAAATCTGTGATGCTTGTGCTAAGGAAAACAAAAGCGTGTTTCTTTTAAATCCATTAATGACGTATCAACTAGTAGAGTATTACAATTGATCCATGTAGATCTTTTTGGGCCAACTAGGACTACTAGCTTGGGTGGAAAACAATATGCATTGTCTTGGTAGATGCTATTCTAGATATACTTGGGTTCTATTTTTAAGTACTAAAGATGAAGTATTAGAACAATTCATCACATTTTCAAAAATAATCCAAAATGAAAAGGGTTACTCTATAACTAGTGTTAGGAGTGATCATGGCACTGAATTTGAAAATCTTGGATTTATTGAATTTTGTAATTCTAATGGTATTAGTCATAATTTTTCAGCACCTAGAACCCCTCAACAAAATGGAGTTGTTGAGAGGAAAAATCGAACTTTAGAATGGCTAGAACCATGCTTTGTGAAAATAATTTGCCAAAATATTTTTGGGCGGAAGCCACACTCTGTTGTTTGTTGTTAATGAGTAGGCCAATTTTAAAGAAAACTCTATATGAAATTTTCAAAAATAAAAAGCCTAATTAGCTATTTTCATCCTTTTGGATGTAAATGTTTGTTTTAAACAACGGTAAAGAAAACCTTGGCAAATTTGATGCTAAAGTAATGAAGGAATTTTTCTGGGTTACTCCTTAAATCTAAGCTTTCGAGTATTTAATAAAAGAACTTTAGTTGTAGAAGAGTCTATACATGTTGTTTCGATGATTATTTTCATCCTTTTGGATGTAAATGTTTTTTTTAAACAACGGTAAAGAAAACCTTGGCAAATTTGATGCTAAAAGTAATGAAGGAATTTTTCTGGGTTACTCCTTAAATTCTAAAGCTTATCGAGTATTTAATAAAAGAACTTAGTTGTAGAAGAGTCTATACATGTTGTTTTCGATGATAATCCCTTACAAGGAAGGATTCTTGTGTGAATGATGATATAGGTGTTATAATACAAATGATGTTAGACATGAAGTTGGAGAACCATCATCAAAGGAAGAAACAAAAAAATGAGGAAACTCATGACTCTTGAGAATCCAACCATTGAGAAAGGGAAGTATCTTATCCAAGAGAGTACAACTATGTCAGGATGGTTGAAATTATAAGTGATCCATCAAAAGGGGTAACAACTCAATCTTCTCTTAGAAATATTTGTAATTATGTTGCATTTATCTCATGCATATAGCCTAAGAATATTAAAGAAGCATTAAATGATGAACATTGGATTATGGCTATGCAAGAAGAGTTAAATCATTTGAGAGAAGTAAAGTATGGATTAGTTGAAAGGCCTAGTAATAAATCTACTGTAGGTACTAGATGGGTATTTAGGAATAAGCTTGATGAGAGTGGTAATATAGTGAGAAACAAGGCTAGACTTGTTGCTCAAGGGTATACTCAGAAGAGGCATAGACTAGATGAAACATACGCTCCCGTAGCTAGGATGGAAGCAATTAGAATGTTATTAGCATTTGCATGTTTTCATGAATTTAAATTATATCAAATGGATGTTTAAAAGTGCATTTTTAAATGGTTTTATAAAAGAAGAAGTGTATGTGGAACAACCTCCAGGTTTTGAAGATTCAAAATTTCCAGATCATGTTCTTAAATTGACAAAAGCTCTTTATGGTTTAAAAAAGCTCCTAGAGCTTGGTATGAAAGATTTTCAAATTTTTTAATTGAAAAAAGGTTTTTCAAAAGGAAAGGTTGACACTACATTGTTTTTTAAAGCATAAAGGTAAAGATTTATTATAGTTCAAATTTATGTTGATGATATAATATTTGGTTCTACTAATGATGTTCTTTGCCAAGAATTTCTAAGCTAATGCAAAGTGAGTTTGAGATGAGCATGATGGGGGAGCTCTCATTTTTCTTGGGACTCCAAATCAAGCAAAGAAAAGATGGCATCTTCATTAATCAAGCTAAGTACGTCAAAGTATGCTCAAGAAGTTTGGACTGGAAAATGGGAAACCTCATGACACTCCAATGAGCTCTTCAACAAAGCTTGACTTAGATGAAGGAGGTAATGTGTAGATGTTAAACTATATAGGTCAATGATTGGATATCTACTTTATCTAACTGCAAGTAGACCGACATTATGTTTAGTGTTTGCTTATGTGCTAGATTTCAATCATGCCTAAGGAATCACATTTACTAGCTGTTAAGAGAAATCTTTAGATACCTTAAGGACACTCCTAGTTTAGGACTTGGTATCCTAGAGACTCTAGCTTAGCTTGCATGCTTTTCTGATGCGGATTATGGAGGATGTAAATTAGATAGATATGCTGATTTCTTGATTTTCAAAGAAACAAAATTGTGTTGCATTATCTACCACTGAAGCGGAATATATTTCACCGGTAGTTATTGTGCACAAGTTTTATGGATGAAACAACAACTTTTTGATTATGGAATTGAAGTAGGTATTATTCCTATCAAGTGTGACAATACTAGTGCTATTTGTCTCACTAAAAATCCCATCCAACACTTTAGAACTAAACACATTGAAATTAGACATCACTTCATTAGAGACCATGTCACTAAGGAAGATGTAGTTCTAGAATTTGTTGATACTTTGCATCAATTAGCGGATATTTTTTACAAAACCCTTAGATAAGGAAAGGTTTTGGACACTTAGGAGAGAATTAGGTTTAACTGACCTATCTTCACTTAGTGTTTAAAATAATTCAGCACTTTAATAATACTGAAAAATGCTCATAATAGTAATTTTTGATTGCATTCATTGCTATTAGTTAGGGGAGTATTTTTCAATATATGAGTTGCCTACCACTAGAGAAGCTTAATTTAGCATTTTGTGTGCTTAAAAGTTAGATTAGCATTTTGGTGCAGAGGGAATCGATCCCCATGAGGGAACGATTCTCCTTTGAATGGGAACCGATTCCCCCCACAGGGGAATCGATACCCCCCTGGGGTTCTGTTAAAATCGGGCAGAACACCCCAAAACCCTTCCGCCGTTCTCTCTCTCAATTTCTCAAATCTCCATTTTTGCCTCAAATCAAAGATATTAATCGAAATTCGAATCAAATATCATCCTCTAAACCTGTTGGAATCATTAAAATCGTGCAAACAACATCTAAATCCCCTCAATCTTCATCTTTCAAGGTAAATTTTTCTAAACTCTCTATTCCATTGATTTTGAACATAGGATTAGTTTTAATTAGTTCTAGGTTGAAATAGTGATCGGGCATTGATTGATTAGTGATTAGAAACTAGATGTTTCAACTAATTTCATCAAAAACACAAGAATTTTCCAAATTTTTTTAAATTTTCGAAATAAAAAAAATGTTATTTTTCAAATTATTGTGTTTTGATTAAATTATGTTGTTGTTATGAAAACTATACATATATTGTTTCTCAAAACCATATTTTCAAAAGTTTTTCAAAAACTTTGCCCATTAGGATTGATTTAGAGAACCTTGAAATATTGAGGACTCAATTGAGTTTTGGGATTAATTGAATTGCATACATTTGTTTTTAAAATTGCAGGTTATCCAATCTATTCCGATTTCCTTCACCATGTCTAATCCTAAACGTGCTAGGTCTTCATCTAGTCGTTCTAGTTGTCAACCAAATCCACATCCAAATCCTCCTCCTATTCCTCAAAATCATATTCCAAATCTTGATCCTAACTTGACTATCCAAAATTCTTGTTGGTCCTAAAGATTATCGTTTATTGGTTTTACCAATATTTTGACTCATATAAGATTAGGGAAGAACATATCCCATCTCTTCAAGCTATGGTTGCTATTAACTTTAAATATCTCTCTATCTTGCACGAATGGAAATTTGATAAACTTTTCGAACTTGAACCCGTTGTCTATCATCAACTTGTTCGTATCTTCTACTGTAATGTCGTTTGTATCAAAAATCGTGACAAAACCAAAACCATAGGAGTACGTTCCTACCTCCTAGGTCAATATTTCCATCTTGATCCGGCTTACATAGTCAATGCCTTAGGCTTGGATAATGAAGGTTTATCAAATGAAAAACAAGTTTTAGGCTCACGATATAAACGAAATGATAGTGCAAGTGTTCTAGATCTTCATGAGTGTTTTCTTCATCTCATGATCACTTGGTGGTTTCGACCATCTGGGGTCATTATTCTACTCTCAGATCTTTAGATCTTTGGTGGTTGCATTGTTTTGAACACAACATAAAAATAAACCTTTCCGAGATTATCTTTGCTGAGATCGTTGAAACCGTTAACCTAGTGCCAAATAAGAAACTCTGTTCTTCACTAGTTTACGGTTGTATCCTTAGTAATCTATTTTCTAAAGCCGAGCTTCGAGTTGGTCTAGATACCGCTTTTCCTCTTAAGAAACAAATCAATCTTCTTTCTTTAACAAGAGCGGGATGGGTCAAAAATAAAGAAACCGGTGAATGGGTTCGATCTTCTGCAAGTACTCCGGGAGCTAGTTCTTCACAAGCTCCACTTGAAGCTGACGAAGATCCAGAATTTGAACAATTAATGAGGGATATCGATGAAGGCGAAGATTGAGCCTGAGCAACCTGAGGAGCACGCACAACAATCGACTCAAATGCCTCCATATTTTCAATCCTTTATGGAGACATTTGATTTCCGATATGTGACCATGGATTCGCGCTTTACTTCTATAGAGTCCCATTTATCCACAATGGGAGCTCAAAAATTAGAGATTCTCCCGAGAGATGCGCACAAACAACGCTTCAATGAATGAACGTATTGATGCACTCTCACACGAGATGACCGCTATATGAGCTTGTTTTCCTCCTCCTGATCCGGATATGTGATTAAATGTTTTACTTTGAACTCCAAACTTATTGTTTTAACATTTTGAATATTCTGGAATGTTTGAATTTGTGAATTGATTGATTGTGAATTTGTTTGGATTTATGGATGGTATGAACTTATATGTTTTGTGTGATTTATTCATTATTGCATCATTTACATCATTATATGACCAATTTTGCCATATCACATTGTTTATGAATATTGATTATGGAACTAATGGCTAATGTTTCTCTTGATTGTGATCTTAGTAGCTTATGCATACATATACCTAATCAATTGGCTAAATGATTTTCACGTTTCTTTGAATCTTTTTGATTTAACAAAAAGGGGGAGAAGTGTGTGTTTTTAAAATGATAAATGGGAGAAGTGTTAAAGTAAGGGGAGTAATTTCAAAACTTGATTTCAAAATCTTAAAATTACTAAAATGTTTTGTTATATCAAAAAGGGGGAGATTGTTGAAAACATTTTGATATTTCGATATAACAAATTAAGTTAAATGAATTTTAAGATTTTCCAAATGATTTTCTAAGTATATTCGATATAATTATTCGAATATCAAAACATTACTCCAAATATTTCAAAAATCATTTTTAATCCTTACTTAAGTGTAAAATTAAGTTTTAATCTTAAAACAATTTCAAAATAATCTTTCAAAGTATTTTCGAACCATTTCAAAGCCAAAAATTCCAGATTGCTCAGAGGGAACCGATTCCCCCCCAAGGGGGTATCGATTCCCCCTGAATGGTTTGGCTCCGAGATTTCCAGAATGCTCTGAGGGAACCAATTCCCCCATAGGGGGTACCGATTCCCCCCTGTTCAACAGTCGAAATATTTGAATTTTACACTTAGGGAACCGATCCCCTATGAGGGGGAACTGATTCCCCCCACGCTCCAAGCTGTTTTATTAATTGTTTTCACACTAAAATGGCTATATGATCTTCACTAATCATCCCCAACGTTCAGAAGTGATTCAAGGTGTATTTAAACAAGTTCTGAAGCCTTTGATCAACAAGAAATCATAGAGAAACAAGAGAGAAAGCATAAAACACCAAGTTTTTGCAAATCAAGCCAATTTTCCTTTCAATATTCATTTTGCTTTCAAGAACACCATTTGTGCTCATTTGTAATTATCTTTGAGTGTTCTTTTCTTGTTCTAGAATTGTGCAAACATCTTACCTTGTGAGGTTTTCCTTGTAAGTTTGCAAATTTGTAATCTTCTCTTTGGGAAAGAGTGTTCTCAAGAATTGGGATATATTCTTGAGGGTGTTGTAAGGTTATCTCTTTGGCCTCAAAAGAAAGAACAAATTAGTGAATTTGTTAGAAAATCCTTAGTGTGGATAGCTAAGGTAGTAGACGTAGACTTTGATTGAGAAAGTCGAACCACTCTAAATCGTTGTGCAATTACTTTCAATTTTCTGCAAAAGCTTCCACCAAATTTTTAATTGCCAATTCACCCCCCCTCTTGGCCAAATCCGTCAATCGATTAACTCAACAAAAATGGAGTTGCTGAGAGGAAGAACAGAACGGTGATGAATATGGTACGCAACATGCTTTCTGAAAAGCATATTCCTAAGACCTTTTGGCCCGAGGCAGTCAATTGGACATTGCATGAACTCAATCGTTTTCCAACACTTGCAGTGAAAGATATGACTCCCCAAGAGGCATGGAGTGGGGAAAAGCCTAAAGTTGATTACTTTAGAGTCTTTGGATGCCTGGAACATGTTCACATTCCTGATAGTAAAAGAACGAAGCTGGATAATAAAAGCTTCGAGTGCATTCTATTGGGGATAAGTGAAGAGTCGAAGGCCTACAGGTTATACGATCCCATTTCCAAGAAAGTTGTGATCAGTCGTGACGTGATATTTGATTAAAACAAGAGATGGACTTGGGTCGAGGCTAGTGGAGGTGCAAGTTTGGAAAATCTCGAATAGGGTGATGATGATAAGAGTGCTCAAAGTGAAGAAGAATGACGAGAAGAAGCTGCTGCAGATAATGGAGGTATGAAAAGTTTATCTTTTGCGGAAACACTAGAATCTCCACCAACATCAGAATCTGCAGAAACACCAGCATATAGTTCACCGAGTTCGGATGAAGAGAGAGCAAGAAGACGTCCTTCCTGGATGGAGGATTATACAAGTGGAGAGGGGTTGTCTAGAGATGAAGGTGGAAATAATTTGGCTATGTTTACATGTAGTGATCCAACCACATTTGAGGAAGCTTCTAAGGTTACGAAATGGAGGGCTGCAATGGATCTGGAAATGGAATCAATTTCAAAGAAAAATACTTGGGAGCTGACATATTTTCCTGGTGGGGCTAAGAAGATTGGAGTCAAATTGATTTTCAAAACAAAGTTCAATTCAAATGGTAAAGTTGATAAGTGTAAGGCTCGACTAGTGGCCAAGGGATACGCTCAACAACATGGAATTGATTATACTGAAGTTTTTTACTCCAGTTGCTAGATTAGACACAGTTCTTATGGTTGTTGCCATAGCTGCCCAAAATGGATTGAGCATATTTCAACTAGATGTGAAGAGCACTTTCTTGCACGGTGAACTGAGTGAGGATGTGTTTGTTGAGCAGTCTCAAGGGTATGAAAAGAATGGACAAGAGCACAAGGTGTATAAGCTAAAAAAGGCACTGCACGAGCTGAAGCAAGCCCCTCGAGCTTGGTATAACAAGACTGAAGCATACTTTGTCAGAGAAGGTTTTGAAAAGTGTGAATATGAACACACCTTGTTCATTAAATCAAATGAGGGAGGTAGATTTTTAATTTTCAGTATGTATGTTGATGATCTAATTTATACGGGCAACAATAAGAGCATGTTCGATGATTTCAAAACTTCTATGATGCACGAGTTTGATATGTCTGATTTGGGGAAGATGAGATAATTTTCTAGGAATGGAAGTACAACAGAATATTGATGGTGTGTATCTAAGTCAGAAGAAATATGCTCTAGAAGTGCTAGAAAAGTTTGGGATTGATAAGAGCAATCCTGTAAAAAATCCTATAGTCCCTGGTTCTAAGTTGACATGAGATGAAGGAGGAGTGAGAGTTGATGCCACTCTGTTCAAACAAGTTGTTGGCAGCCTGATGTACTTGACTTCAACCAAACCTTATCTCATGTATTCAGTGAGTTTAATTAGCAGGTACATGGAGAGTCCCACTGAAATGCATTGGCAAACAACAAAAAGGATACTTCGATACGTGAGAGGGACTGTGGATCTTGGAATTTTGTACAAGAAATAAGGGAACAAGGAGCTAATGGCCTACACGGATAGTGATTATGCAGGGGATACTGACGACAGGAAAAGTTCATCAGGGTATGTCTTTAAGCTTAGCTCTGGTGCTGTGGCGTGGTCCTCAAAGAAACAACCAGTTGTCACCCTTTCAACAACTGAACTGAGTTCATAGCAGCAGCTAGTTGTGCATGTCAAAGTATTTGGATGAAAAGAGTACTAGAAAAATTGGGGCAGGTTCAAAACAAGTGCACAACATTATTCTGTGACAATAGCTCGACGATTAATCTCTCCAAAAATCTAGTGATGCATGGGAGGAGTAAACACATTGATGTTCGATTTCACTTCCTTTGTGATCTCTCAAAGGATGGAATGGTGAAGCTGGTGTACTGCAGTTCACAAGAGCAAGTGGCAGATATCATGACCAAACCTCTCAAGCTCGATGTCTTCTTAAAGCTGCGAAATTTGCTTGGAGTCTCTAGTGTTCCTACTGTAAACTGAATGCAAAATGCAATCAGTTTAAGGGAGAGTGTTGAAGTTAGGCTTTTAGTTGTTTTACTGGTTTGTTAATAATCACTATTTGATAGGGTCATTAGCTTGATTTGATTTAATCTTCCAACCACTTACCACGTTTGTTACCACGTTTGTAGGATCTGAAAACGTGGCTACATATTTATCTTTCAGTTGTTTGTAAAGGCTTATAAATAGTCAAGCCTGATCTTAAATCGAATAAGAAGTTATTCTCCCAAAAGCTTGTGTATTTTTTATTTATAGTCTAAAATTCTACAGGATGTATCTGATTTTGAAACTATATAAAAAAGTTAAAAATTATAGATATTCATATTTACTGATAGTGCAAGATATCAAAGTATTAAATGTTTCGTCTTAGGTTCTGAAAAATGGTAGATGAAAAATTTAAGCACCTTTTTTGTTGTATATTGATGGAAAGGGCCAGTGGTCTAAATAAATATTTAATACGAATAAGCTTTAAGATTAAGCATTTCCATTTCAATATCTCCGAAGCCTTCTGGTGTCTAAAATTCGTGTAGTAATTTACTCTTGGTATTAAACAGAGTTGGTAGAATGTCTACCTCATCGCATTCGCCACTGACTGCCACTACAAGCTGCCATTGCAGTCCAATTTATTTGTTCGAATTTAATGTTTATTTTATATAAATATTTAAATGTTTTTATAATTAAATAAAAATGATTTCAATTAATAAATTACGAGTTTTAATATAAAAAAAAGAAAAGTTTGAAATATATGAATGTAACAATTTTTTGATTTTTAATAATTAGAGACCTTAACAAAACAACGACCTATAATCAAAAAATGAATTTATAACTTTTAATAATAATAATATCTTAAAATCGAAAGATCATTTGTGTATTTTACGCTGTACATGATTAGCTTACGTAAATATAAGACTGCTCGGGTATAATAATGGCGTGATAACATATTTCAGATATGATATACATCATATTTAATGAAATTGATGAAGGAAATTATAGTCTTCACGAAGTCATATTGAAGATTGGTGGTCTATTGTAAGTATTAATGGATCCGAATGGGCAATATATAATTATTTATATAAATTATTTTTAAGTCCATTTCAATTTTCATTCTATCTTATTTTAATTATTAAACTTAAAAAATATATTTTAATAATTTATATTATCAATTTATTATAATTTACGATTTAATAATTAATTTTTTTTTATTTTAGTAACGCGACATATTAGTCGAAAGATATAGATTTTAATTTGAAATCTGAATTTTAAACACAATATCAATATAACCCTAAATTTTATTTCATTCATTTTCATTTTCTTTAAAGAAAAAAAAACTTGAAAAAATTCTCCGCCCAAGATCCAAACAAAATCTCCTATCGCCGTCCACCCCATCACTAAATATGAATTGTTATTGTTGATAAACTCTTAAACTTTCTAATTTATCAAATTTTGGCATAATATTTATTAAAAAAATAGCCTCATATAATCTTATAATGATATAAAATACTAATAAATAATTTCTTTGGATACTTCTATTAATAAATTTTTTTTTTGATAGAAGTTGGAGGTCTCATTAAAAACTCCCTTCGTATTCTTCCACATACTTAGAAGTATGTTGAAGAACAAGGAAGGGAGAAAAGAGTGCCTCATATTTTATTAAATATAATACTAAGTACATGAGGTAACACCAAACCCACATACGGGAATAAACACCAATACAACCCATATCACCTAGAAATCTTACATCGTCAACCAAAAAGCCCCTAAATCACCTCAAGATGTAAGATAACATAACAACAACAAAAAACCAACAATTACAACCACAAACTTAAAAACGCCTCTGAATACAGCAGCCGAACAATCACAACCCAATTGGAGGATCAAGATCTAAAGAAATATCGCAATCTTCAGGAACCCAAGAATTAGGTTTGAAGGAAGGATCAACTTCATGCACCAAGATTTGAATAAATGATCCCCCCTTCAACTCCAACAACTCATTAATTCTCACTTGAGCGTTTGTGAGTATTTGGATTTTAGCCCGATCAAAAGACGAAGGGAACTCACAACTGTTATCGATTGCTATTAACTTGCCCCACTTAGTAGCTATGTTTTTGAAAGTATCCCAATTCCAAGCGTGAAAAGGAATACCTTCGCAAACTAGCCAACGCGCCGGCTCTCCACCACAAGGCTCTCAGACCAAGTTTCCACTCTGGAAAACCATTCTGCAAGAGTTTCTAACTTTCATCCTTCACGCATCTCAACGAATTAGAATCTTCAAAAACCATTAGAACTACATTTCCAGCAGCTCTCATAAGCGTGAAACCCGCTAGTCCTTTGGCTTGTATTTGGTTAGCAAGATTACCAATCTTGATAAAGTTCTTGCACCACCCCACAAGACAGTTAGACAACACATGAAGTTTATCTGCGTCCACAACACCCTCAACTTCACAGTGTTAATTGTCGGAAAAACTTCCAGCCCCGACTTACTATGAACAACTTTCGAGGACTTTCGCCAGTAAGACTGTCGGGGTTTATGTTTAGCCAAAGAGACTCTAATTTTGTTGCCGTAAATATGATAACCATTCATCTTAGAAATCGATGTCCTTGCTTCTTCAATTGTAGCAAAGCGAATAAACCCAAAACGAACCCATTCGAGTTTCTTTTTTTGGGAATGAAGGCATCAATAACTTGACCATGTGAGCCAAATATGGATCCAAGTTTCTTCCAATGGATCTTCTCTGGAAGGTTTTCGATAAAAATCGTGTAACAATCCTTTATGGACCCATTGCGAAAATCTGGTTGGCCTTCTTTCGACCGATTATAAAACCCATTTCTTCTTCTTCCCACCACTTCGGAAAATTTGCATCGGAATACCCTTTCGAATAGATCTCCTTGGCTCCACCATGATCAACATTAGCGACTGGAAGCGTTGGTGTTGCATGAACAAAAGACAGCTTTCCGTTCCTATGTTTCCCTTCTTGTGAGCATTTCTTCAAAGGACTGGATGATAGTGGATTTTCACCCGACCTCGCCGAAAATGATCCCGAATTTTGTTGATTTTGGGTTGAAGGAGAGTGTCTGTAAGTGGTGCCGTCGGACTCAACTATCCAACCCGCCTCACGTGCCAAGGCTGCCAAACATCGTTCTTAGCAGCATTCGGTGGAATAGAGAAGTTACCAAACTGTCTCAATCCGGCCAACAAGCGTCTGGTAAAAACTCTTCTTTGCGGTTTCCGTAACCTTGTCCTCTCCTTTTCATTCTCAATTTTACGATTGTCCTTACGGAGTAAGATGAAGAGGCTGCACCAGCGGATCCAGATTTCTTGAGAAGACTGCCTCGTGGAACTGCATTTTCCTTCATTTTTAAATCGTTAACCCGCTTATTCAACTCTGCCACTAATGCTTTAAGAGCCTTCACTTTCGCTTCTAATTCCTTGGCAGACTCCAGGGGGATATCACCAACTGCAACACGGCAGTCTGGTTCAAGCGGGAGATGAGAACTCCTAGACGATGAAGGAGGAACAATAGGAGGCCTCACGGAGGAAGCAGCCACCGCACCAGCTGAGTCAAACCCTCGAAGTTGGCTGGGTTGAGACGTTGGATGGGGTTCCATGGTGAATACTCAGCTGTACACCACTGCTCGACACAAGAGAAGACGGGATTAGGTCACGTTTAGGCACTGCGCTGGGTTGAGTGGCGGAGGCGAACTCGGACGGCTGGAGGCTTCGAAAATGATTATGTCCACTTCACTTCCCTTAACAAAAACAAATAATCAATAAAAAATCAAATAACAATGTCAAAGGGATTGTTAATTCTGCAATATCCTAAACTTGATTTAAAATATTTGATGGGTCCAAGATATTATATTAGATCATTGAGGCGATTAATAAAATTAAAACAAAACAAATATATCAAATTACTTTTAAAACCATCCATAATGTATAGAAACACTAGAGTATAAAAATGTTTATATCTAAGTTCAAAATATGACCAAGTATAAATCAAAATGTTAATTGAGTTTACACAAGCTAAAATAGGAGTGATGTGCTATGAATGCATATGTTCACCACAGTAAACCAAATACAAATACAAATCAATATTTGGATTTGATTTTTGTGTCTTTCTTTTAATTTGATAGATTAAAAGAGTGTCAATAAATACTAGAAATTATATTAAATCTTTGGAGATCAAAATACAAATCATAATTGAGGACTCGTATGAGTAATTAGGGACTTATTTAACTAAAAGTAAAGTATAAGAGTTTATTTAAATAAAGTATGATACTTTAAGGGCTTGTTTAACATATTAGAGAAAAGCCCCCATGTACTTGATCCTATAGTAGCTCAAACTAGTAATTTGATATGGACAAACTATATCTTCTTCCTACACCAAATCAATTGATAAAACATATATGCAGTCTCATGCAACTCATCATGTTTAAAAATAAATTGACCTCTGAACCAGATATTAGTCTATACTAAAGCCAGTTCAATAATCATTTATAAACTACGAAGAATCAAGTTTTATGTAAAAATAGAATATTTCTTTCTAGTTACATGGAACCCTTGGATGAATTAGTTTTGACAAATATGTACAAGGTTAATTGTTATGACAATAACTGTACAATTTCAACGGATGGCATGCCATGGCATTTTACACACTCAAGCCTACGTAATAATAGCTTAAACCAAAAATCAATGATTTATACCAAACACAGATAATGCAGACTAACCTATTACTTCGGAATATTTCACTCTGCAGCTAAATCATTGGCATGTCCAGCAAAACTACAACAATATTCCACCGTTTAGTCCATTTTGTAAGCCCAACCGTGCTTATCTAAATATGCTTGGACTGCTTCCTTTATTGCCAAGTTCGGAAAAAGCTGGGATTGATCGAGCGGTTCACGTGTGATTGGATCAAATTTACCAACCTGGTATCCATCAGGAAAACCATTAATTTTTAGCGTGAAAATAATGACAGAAGATAATTCAAACAACAGCCCATAATTCCAAAGCAAGTCACCTTCTGAAGATGCTCAAGGATCACTGCTCTCTCATACGTAACTCCACTCGGAGTAATAACAGGATCACGGAAAATATCAAATGTGATTTTACAACACAAGTGATCCGGCACCTGAAATTTTCCATCATATCTCCAACAGAATGCAAAATAGCATGTATAATTGAAAACAAAAACAATATGCATAGAGTGATAAGAAAACCACATTCTTACCTCCCCAGGGATGTCAGCTTCACCAACTTTCCTAAACACACGTCTCAGAGCATCCAATTGTTTTATATGAGAAACACCAGCCTCGTCTAAGAAACCTTCTGGTTGATCATCAAGGAAATATTTTTCTCTAAGAGCAGTTTCACAAGCCTCCCTGCAAAACATAGGAAAAAACAGCATGAAGCAAAAAGAAAAAAAATTATGAACAACTCTCCATCAAAAACTTGAACAGAGGTAATCATTCCCCTCGAATCAAATGTCTAAACTCACAAGGATGACATACATCAAACTTTGCAATTCCCATGAACGCTTGGAAGATGCATGCTCCCACAGCAAGTATTTCGCTTTTGCAAGCTCCTGCCAAATCTCATCTACCATATAACCCTTTGGATTTGCACCCCTTCCAAGATCCAATGCCTACACAAGCAAATTAGTTTTTAAGTGAATATGATGCTTGTATAAACAAATGTTACACTCAATTAAGTTCATTTATATAATTTTTCGTATGTAAGGCATAAAAACTGCAGGTCCACAGTACGGATTCCGAAAAAAAAAATTATTAAAAACTTCCACATTCAGCATCAAACATTATAGTTCATAACCCTAAAATATTAGAAACACAAAGGAAAACCATACATCAGATGCCAATGCATGGTTCATTAGCTTAAACTTTATAGGAAAATCATCAAAATTGACAAAAATAAATCCCACAACAACCAAGCCATGCATTATGAAGCAACTGCTTAAATCCTCAATAGTTGAGTCTACTGATAGTATTCATCCTCTCCTAAACCAACATCCATGCATCAGCAAAAACTAATAGCGCAGGCTAATAAGACCTGGTCATTATACTATTCACAAAACTGACTGCATTGAAAGCAAAATATGAACTAATACTAGAACTATTTTCCACACTCATAACATAGATCCAACTATGGTTGACATAGTAGACCTCAAATTCATCCACACAACTTCCAAGCTCAGTGACATAGAAAAGACCAAGCTTGACAAATGCAAAAGCTAATAAAGAATCTGCAAAATATCTGGCAAGACAATGTTTCCTGTGCAAAAAAGAATGGTACAAAAAGGAAAACTCTCAGATTCATCCCAAATTAAAATATACTTTTAGTTATATTTTTCTTGCTCATCAACACCCCCTTTCCCAACCAAATCTCATATCTTTTCGTCAAGGATCCAAGTTTATATGATAAACTATACCAAATAAAGCCATCATAGCAGACAAAAGTTAAACAAAAACTTCTATTTCTCACATGACTTGGAGTTCCTATATCCATTATAAGCACCACAGAAAAAGAAGAAACAAAACATGAAGATGCATAAACACTACACTGAAGATAAAGATCCAGCAATTTCCATGCACTGTAAGAGAAAATAATAACATGGACATACATGCACATTATATGAGAGGGTGAACAAGCCACAAAAAAGAGTTGCATGTATTGACTTCAAAAATCTCAAGTAAAAGAGATAAAAAAAATCCAAAATGCAACCTAACAAATTAAAGCGTTTCATGGATATCATTCCTGATTCTATATAAACAGAGATTCATCATGGCATCTATACCTTTTGTAGTTCCTTGACACCTTCATCTAATTCTTTCTTCTTAAGAAAGGCAAGTCCCAACATGTAGTGTGCCTATCAAGTAACCAGATGTAAGTGTCCTCAGACAGTAGCAATAGTAAAAGATAAGGTACACCGTACACATAAAGCATAAACTACGCCAAACCACAGTTTTATGTTACCAAGCAAGGAACACATGAAAATGAACATAACTACGATTCTACGAAGTTAAAACCATCAGCAAAAAGTTTAGCAAGTTTGAACAAAAGAGGTTACATGTGAACATTTATGTAATAAAATGAAAAATTTTATCCTAGTTGACAATTTCCTTCAAGCCACTAATGAATGATGCCCCACATTGCTAAATCAAATATCACTGTCACCTTGGAAAAGAAGAAAAATGCTAGAAAAAAATATCTCCATTTAGATTCTGCATTGGATATTAAGTTAAACAACCAAAGACAATTGATAATCTGAAGAGTTCCAAAACAGCTTAGGATTGGCTTATAACGTAAGACTAACATACTGCAGCGTCCTTAATTTTGTTTCAACCCATCCCGATCCCCAGCTGTATTCGGATTTAAAATTGCTGCTTGAAAGTGTAGTAAATAATTAAACTTTACTCATTCTCTTAAATCCTTACAAAATAATTAGAGAATGAATTATAACTCAATATCAGGCTGGCATGAAGCTTCAATCACCTTAATACTAGCCTGATACATATGCATATTGTTCCACTAAAACATGATTTCGACAAAAAACAACAACGGCCCCAAGGCAACAAAGAAGTCAAATTTCAAGACATGGATGGGTCATGGGTGCGTGAAATTTCATGATAACTAGACGCGCATCATATTCCAAGAATCACCATAAGGGAACAAGAAATGAAAGGAGATTACCTTGAAGGAACTGTGGTCAAGCTGAATAGCTCGCCGGCAATCCTCTTCCAATCTCGACCAATCACTGCGTGATACCAATATTCAAATGAAACTAAGAAAAGAGAAACATTTCAAAAACCTAATTTTCCCTAGAAAAAGCAGTTATATATATATATATATAATTACTTATAAAAGGATTGAATACATACTTCCTCTTGCGATGGCAAAGAGCGCGATTCGTCCAATATACAGGAACATTAGGGCATAAAGTAATCGCCTTTAAACCCAGAAAAATACACCATTTAATAAAGACAACAGAAATTCAAGAAAATTATATTACAAATAAAAGAAGGAAAAGGTTTTAAACCTCAGTATAAGCATCGATGGCAGCCGCAAAACGATCTTTCTTAAAATAAATGTTGCCATCTTTCCTCAATTGCTCGGCTTGTTTGGCTGCTGCGCTCAATGCCGAATTCGAAACCATTCTCTTTCTTTCCTTCTGTTCACCGTAAAGCGTAAACCGATGATCTCTTCGTTTTCCTTATTCCCCCCTCTAGAAGCTTCTCTTTACAAAGAAAAGAATTTTCTTTCGTGTTATATATGCGGAAAATGAAAAGACGGAAGCAGAAAGCGGCTTCGAAGAGGATTCAATATCGTTCCAGGTGAAAGCAACCTCTAAACGCCCAACCCTCCTCTCTTTTATCCATTTTAAATTGGGTAAACGACAAGTTTGGTTTCCTTTGTTTCAATTTTGTTTCAGTTTTGATCCTTGAATTTGAAGAAGTTACTTTTTTTTATCAATTTGTTAAATTTTAATCATTAAGTCATTAATTCCAATAACATTAATGATTCGATATATTAGTAAAACTATTAATTTTTTACTTGATTGCGTATAATTTATAAACACTTGTGTATATGTGTAATTGCGTATGATAATAAATTATCTTATTACACATATACATAAGTATTCATAGGTCACATATCAATAATTTGTTCATTCCAATTACATTGATTCGCGAGTATGATTGAGTCTTTGCTTCATACCCTCTCTTAATTTAATTAGTTTTTTACTATTAAATTTTATTTTAATACATCATCATTAACTATTATAATATAATTAAAGACTGGAATGTCATATATCATATTCAATCAAACCCCAACCAATAATCGAATAAAAATAAATAGACAGTCGATATTTGTGTGAAGAAATAAAATGCATTAACAAATGATCAAATAGTAGTATGGAATAGACTTATTGATATTGTGATATATTGATATGGTTTAAAATCTGATCTAATGAAATGATACATTTGTAGATTTTTTTTAATCTTGTTTATCATTAAAATCGACCTGATATTTTTATTTGGGAGCAAATTCATTGTGATAAGGTGTTGTAAAATAAAGAAAATAAAATAAGAAGAATAACAAGATATTTGAAAATATAGATTAAATTTATAAGATTTTCTTGTTGAGTTGAAAGGCTAAAGAAAAAGATCAAATTTTATGTTTTATAAGTGTCGTAACCGTCATTCAGGTGGGTCCGAAATTAGGCTTCGACTTAAATAAAACATTTTAGAGCCGCCACCGATCATTTTTATAAAAAAAATTAGGTTGACCGGACACCTTAAATTAGCATCTTACATGATCTATTTTTTACCAGAAAAATGTCGGATTCAGGAGTCAGTTACAGTCAAGGAAGGATTATTACCCTTATACTGTCCTTTTGGTACCAGTTTAATTTTCTGGTTGTCTTAATTGCGAGAATTAAAAGTTAAACATAAATTTAAATATTCGATTCAAATTACTTACCCTTGATCGATTAAAATTGACCTAAAACATCAAATCCGTGTTAAATATTAAAGCAAAACAAAATTAAATAATAAAGAACAATTTAAAATTAAAATTTAACTGTAAAAAATTTAAAATTAGGGGTCAAATTGGCATTATTCGAGAGCTACAAGAAAGAATCAAAGTTAAGAGGGGTCAATTTGTAAAATATAGGAAATTAAAACGGGGACTAAATTGAACAAATTTGAAATTTAAAGGTAAATTTATAACAAGTAACTAAGATTAATTACACTTTAAACTAAGGGTACTGCGGAAATAATTAAAGTATTTTTTATTTACACCCAAGCCCCCTTATAAATACCCCAAAATAACAAAAAAATCATTTTCATCTCATAACTCCAAAAAACAATTTTTCTTTCCTAAAAATGCTCTCCCCTTCTCCTCAACCGACCCCGATGATCGACCACCGCCCGGTGGCCATCCGTCATTGCTTCGTCGCTCCTGTCATCGCCGCTAGTGGCCGGAAAAACTAAACTACCCCCAAAAGATTCCCCTGGAGCCCGTAAACCTAAAGCCGAAGCGAAAATAACCTAAAACTGCCCCCACCGACGTAGATCTAAAATGAAAGGTATCGGGTTTTACCTTTCTGTCGTGTAACACCCATCTCCCGTATACCGTTATATATATGAGATACAGATGTCACATCACTTTTAAACCAGTTTCCCATTTGAAAATCCGTACAATTTTGTTTCATTTTATAAACTATTATAATGTACTTATAACGAAAACATGCATTAAACTTGCATATACAATAAAAACAAATGATTTACATTTCACCGTTATAAATTAGTTTAATTCAATTTTTCAAAGCGTTTTTACTAAACCTATTACATGCCAACCAAAATATATCAAAAGTAGACAAGTATGTCATATTGTTACTGATGAGGTGACTCTAACTTGATGTCTGACGATTTCCTTACTCAGCTAGTATTCCACCTACGCGTGAAATAAACACACGTTAAGCATTACTTAGTGAGGCATAATTAATCACATGTAAAGTTCTAAACAAAAATTAATTCCCATATGGAAATTCATACACTTAGTATGAATTTCTTATCATTTTGGCACACAAGGTACCCAATACGAAAATTCAAACACTTAGTATGAATTTCTTATCATTTTAGAACACGAAGCGCCCTATACAGAAATTCCTACACTTAATATGAATTTCTTATCATTTTAGCACACGAAGCGCCCTATACGGAAATTCATACGCTTAATATGAATTTCTTCTCATGTTAGCAAACGAAGTGCCCTATATGGAAATTCATACACTAGTATGAATTCCTTCTCATGTTAGCACACGAAGTGCTCTATATGGGAATTCATACACTTAGTATGAATTCCTTCTCATGTCAACACACGAAGTTCCCTATATGGAAATTCATACACTTGTATGAATTCCTTCTCATGTTAGCACACGAAGTGCCCTATATGGTAATTCATACACTTAGTATGAATTCCTTCTCATGTTAGCACACGAAGTGCCCTATATGGAAATTCATACACTTAGTATGAATTCCTTCTCATGTTAGCACACGAGGTGCCCTATATGGAAATTCATACACTTAGTATGAATTCCTTCTCATGCTAGCACACGAAGAGCCCTATATGGAAATTCATACACTTAGTATGAATTCCTTCTCATGTTAGCACACGAAGTGCCCTTCTGGTAATCACCATACATACATCAATATTTCATACCATTATGACTATTATAGCATATACGTACATAATTAAAGGCACTCACCTGGTTTGCCTTGCTTATATATCTAAACTGGGAAGATGATTACTTCGGAACTTGACCCTTGCCTTACTTAACTCGGGAACTTGATTTTGATCTATCCCATATTCATTAAATACATGTATAATATCAATTTTTAGTGTATTTCCTAATAATCATAACTTAAACATTAATCAAAAGTACTTATTATTAACCTTTTTACAATAATATCAGCATAACTTAAAATTTATGGTTCCTCAGTATCGATACTCCCATAATAGTATTGATACTACCCTACTATGGTACCGATACCCCCTTCCATTATCAATACCAAAATTAGATTCGATGTGGCTCAATATCGATTCCCATACCATGGTATCAATACTACTATAATATGGTATCGATACCCTATATGGTGTCGATACTAAAATCAGGTTCGATGTTACCTGGTATCGATACCCTTACCATGGTATCGATACTACCTCGTTCGGTATCGATACTACCTCGTTCGGTATCGATACTACCTCATTCAGTATCGATACTTCTCATCTAATTCAGCCTAATTTTTGCCTATAGTATCGGTACTACTCTATCAGAACTGATACCCATTCCCAGATTTTCCAGTTTTTAACCCGATACATACCTAATTTTGGCTAATTTTCCTCTCATTTACATCTAACAATACTATGTAACTCTTCTCTACTTAACCATACTAACTATCCTTCATTTAGACACTTAAAACATCTAATATTCCTCAATAACATTTGATTCTAAGAATCACACCAAAATTTCTAACTTGTTTTTACGCTTATCCAATGCTTTTAATCTTTCATTTACCTCTTTGACAAGTCAAAACTACTAATAATCATCTATAAATACCAATATACTAACATATCATAATAAAACTCATTTTCTAAAATCTCATTTGTTTCCCTTATCTCATTGTTTTAATCCCATTTAAACCTTCCTTAAGCTTCCATTATATACAAGGATTTAATAACCAACAAAAATTGAAGGAATAAACCATTAAATTGAAAACTTACCTTTAGCTATGGGAGAACTCTTCTACGGGGGAAAGAGGAAAAAGAAGAAAGAGAACTTTTTGCAACCTAATTCTCTTTTCCCCTATTTTAAATACCAATATAAAAATACACTTTAATTTCTCTTTCATTTAAAAGACTATATTGCCCTCTTAATAATCCATTATCACAATTTAGTCTAAACTAATAATCCTAATCATTATCATCCTATATGATTTAATCAAATAAATCCTCCTATTTTTGAAACATTTCAATATAGTCCCTAAATTGATATTTAGGGGCATTACAATTCTCCCCTTAATAAAATTCATCCTCGAATTTTTAAAGAAGTACCTGAAGCAAAAAGATTTGGAAATTATTTTTTCATATCCTCCTCTCTCCCCCAGGTAGCCTCTTCTACCTTATGATTCTGCCAAAGCACTTTGACCAACGGAATCCTTTTGCTACGCAATTCTTTGGTTTCCTTAGCCAAGATCCGTACTGGTTCTTCCTCATAAGTCAAATCTGGTCGGATTTCTATCTCTTCAGGAGTGATAACATACGAGGGATCTGATCTATACCTCCTAAGCATCGATACATGGAAAACATTGTGGATCTTGTCCATATCCGGAGGAAAGCTAATTGATAAGACACAGGTCCAACCCTTTTTAATATCTCATACGGTCTAATAAATCTCAGACTCATCTTTCCTTTACGCCCAAAAAGTAATACCTTATTCCAAGGTGATACTTTCAAAAATACTTTGTCTCCCACTTGATATTCTATTTATTTCCTTTTCAAATCTGCATATGACTTATGGCGATCTGAGGCTATCTTTAAATTGCTTTGGATAATTTTCACTTTATCATCCATATCTTTCATCAAATCTAGCCCGACTAGATCTCGATCCTTTAGTTCAAACTAATTTAAAGGTGTTCGGCATTTTCTCCCATACAGAGCTTCATACGGGGCCATCCTAATACTCGATTGATAATTATTATTATACGTGAATTCTGCTAACAACACGTACTTATCCCATGATCCCTTAAATTTCATCACACATGCCCTCAACATATCTTTTAATATTTGAATAGTTCGTTCTGATTGCCCATCTTTTTGTGGATGAAAAGTTGTATTAAAGTTCAATAGAGTACCCAATGACTCATGTAAGGACCTCCAGAATCTTGAAGGAACCTTGGGTCTCGATCAGACACTATCAATAGCGGTACTCCATGCAATCTCACTATTTCTTTTATATACAACTCCGTAAACTTATTCATCGAGTAGTCTACTCGCACCAGAATAAAAGGAGTTGTCTTGGTCGGTCAGTCCACTATTACCCTTATCGAGTCCTTTTTATCTGGTGACAACGGTAGCCCCAAAACAAAATCCATCCTTACTTGTTCCCACTTCCACTCAAGAATAGATATAGGCTGCAGTAACCCGGATGATACCTGATGTTAAGCTTTCACTTGCTGACATGTTAAACATTTAGCAACAAATTATGTTACTGCTCTTTTCATGCCAGGCCACCAATAACGACTCTTCAAGTCTTAATACATCTTATTCCCGCCTGGGTGCATAGTCAAAGGGCTATAATGGGCTTCACAAAGAATATCTCTCCTCAAATCGTCATCATCGGGAATGCAAAGCCTTCCCCAGTAATATAAGTATCCATCATCTCTTATCTCAAAATCTTTGTTCTCTTCTTTTTCAACCTGAGCCAATTTTATCAAACATTTCTTATCTCGCCCTTACATCTTATTTACTCGATCCAACAACATCAGTTTTAACTTTAATTTGGCAATCAAAGCACCATCTTCATTCACAGACATACGTGCGTCTAAAGCCCTTAAAGCTACAAAAGTCTTTTGACTGAGTGCATCCACTACCGCATTAGCTTTTCCCGGATGATAATCGATAATCAAATCATAATCTTTCAAGAGCTCAATCCATCTTCTCTACCTTAAGTTTAGCTCTTTTTGAGTTAACATATACTTTAAACTTTTATGATCCGTAAAAACATGGCAAAGCTCACCGTACAAATAATGGCGCCAAATTTTCAAAGCGAATACTACTGCGGCCAATTCTAAATCATGTGTCTGGTAATTTCTCTCATGATTCTTCAACTGTCTTGAGGCATAAGCCACAACCTTACCTTCTTGCATCAACACACAACCTAACCCATTATGGGATGCATCACTATAAATGAGATATTCTTTACCCGGCTTAGGTTGCACAAGCACTGGAGCCTCAGTTACAATTCTCTTTAGCTTCTCAAAACTATCTTGGCACTTTTTTGTCCAAATAAAAGGCACATCCTTTCGCAATAATTTAGTTGGAAACAGAGTTAGCATTGAAAAGTTCTTCACAAATCGCCTATAATAACCAGCAAGTCCCAAGAAACTCCAAACTTTCGTGATATTCTTTGGGGATTGCCGATCTACTATGGCTTGAATCTTCTTGGGATCCACTCTAATGCCTTCTGTCGACACTACATGACCAAGAAAAGAAATCTCAGATAACCAAAATTCACATTTGGAAAATTTAGCGTATAACTTCTTATCACTCAGTATTTGAAGTATCACTCGAAGATGAGCATTGTGATCCTCTTTTGAGTTGGAATAAACCAGGATATCATCTATAAACAATACCACAAATTAATCCAAATACGGTTGAAATAATATGTTCATTAAATCCATAAATGCTACAGGAGCTTTCGTTAATCCAAACGGCATTACCACAAATTCATAATGTCCGTACCGAGTTCGAAAAGTGTTATTGGAGATATCATCTCTTTTGATCTTTAACTGATGGTACCCCGACCTCAGATCTATCTTAGATAACACTGTTGCACCTTTCAATTGATCAAACAAATCAATCCTCAGAAGAGGATATTTGTTCTTTATTGTTACCTTATTCAGTTGATAATAGTCAATACATAACCACATAGACTCATCCTTCTGTTTCACAAATAATACAGGTGCTCCCCACAGAGAAATATTGGGTCGGATAAATCCTTTATCCAGTAATTCTTACAACTGAGCCTTTAATTCCCTTAACTCCATTGAAGCCATCTGATACAGAGCCATAAAAACAGGTTCAGTACCCAGATAAACCTCAATTCTAAATTCAACTTCGCGATCCGGATGTAAACCCAATAACTCTTCAGGAAAAACTTTTGGAAATTCCCTAACTGTAGGAATATCATGTAATCGCACTCCCGATAATCTAGTCCCTAACACGTTAGAAAGAAAAGCAATGCATCCTTTTGACATCATTTTCTTTGCGATCATAGCTGATATCACATTTGACATGGATTTTGCCTTCTCCCCTATCACCACAATTTCGGAGCCTTCTGCATCCTTTAAGAATAATCGTTTCTGAAGATAATCTACCTATCCATATTGTGGAGACAACCAATCCATGCCCAAAATGATTTCAAACTCATCAAAGGGAAACTCCATCAAGTTTTCCAATAATACTACCCATTGGATCTTAATTGGACATTTTCTACACACATTAGTCACCCTTGCACTTTGACCCATAGGATTTATCACTATCATTTCACTAGCGATTGATACTAAAGGAATTCCTCTATTTCTAATCAATTTGGTACTAATATATGAATGTGAAGAACCTGGGTCAACTAGAACAAAAACAGGCTCATAAAAAATGTGAAATGTCTCCTCAGATTGACCGCCAAATCTTCCTCTTCCTCTGCTTCTATTAGGTGCTGCTACTGATCTCTCAGATTGTACTGATCTATCCCCATATTTCTTCGGGCAATTTCGAGTGAAGTGACCAGATTCACCACAATTGAAATAAACACCGGAAAGCAACCTACATACTCCTCCATGAGACTTGTCGCACGTCTGACATAGAGGTTTCTCTTCCTGAGCTCTACCCGAGCTAGCAGCATTGGAATGAGATTGCTTAGTTTTCCACGAAGTTGCAGAATGATCAGTTTTATCTGTGTATCGAGAACTTGAGCGCTTGCCCCTCTTTGCATAATGTGCAGATGAAGACGTTCCAATTCATTTTCTCATCTGAAAACTCTGTTATGCTATTAATGTCTCCTCTTGAGCTCTTTCAATAGCCTTCGCTCTGTTTATAATCTCTTGTAGACTGGACAAATTTAAGGCCAACATTATTTCTTTCAGCTTAGGCCTTAAACCTTCAATAAACCAATCCCGACGAGCTTTTTCATTAGGGACTACCTTGGTAGCATATCGACTAAGTTTATTATATTTAGCCTCATACTCGTGCACTGCTCGATCATCTTATTTCAAGTTCAGAAACTTCAACAACATCGATCTCATAAACTGCTCCCCGATATACTTGTTCTTGAACTCCTCTTGAAAGAACTGCCAGTTCATTTGCTCGGGCAACGCATACATCATCGTTCTTGTCCACCATACCTGAGCCAATCCTCTGAGTAATAATACAGCTCCACCCAGTTTCTCATGATTAGAGCACTGACAGTTTCTCATGATCAGAGCACTGCAAACTTTTCAACATTGTCTTTACATCATTTAACCATAAGTCCTCGTCCATCGGGCCTTTACTTTTTTCCCCCTAAACTCAAGAGCTCCCAAACTTCTTAACTCCTTTGGAATTAGCATTCGTGGTACTGGAGGAGCAGGGGGAGGCGAAGGAGGTTGAAATCGTGTCAAGATAGCATCTCACTACCCGATTCGTCTCTACTCTCTTGACCAGCCACTCTTCTTGAATTAGTAGAATGCGACATCTATCACAACTTTCATAAGAATCATACTTAAGTTAGTAAGGAGAGATATATTTCATATTTATTCTATACCCTATCAGTAACCTTGACATCTTAGTGGCATGTAAACTATTTTATATCAAAATACACTTATTTTATACCGAGAATCGATTAAACCTTTAGCTCTTATACCAATAAATGTAACACCCATCTCCTGTGTACCGTTATGTATATGAGATACAGATGTCACATCACTTTTAAACCAGTTTCCCATTTGAAAATACATACAATTTTGTTTCATTTTATAAACTATTATAATTTACTTATAACGAAAACATGCATTAAACATACATATACAATAAAAACAAATGATTTACATTTCACCGTTATACATTAGTTTAATTCAAAAGCTTTTAAAAGCGTTTTTACTAAACCTATTACATGCCAACCAAAATATATCAAAAGTAGACAAGTATGTCATATTGTTACTGATGAAGCAACTCTGACTTGATGTCTGACGATCTACTCACTAATCTAGTATTCCACCTACGTGTGAAATAAACACACATTAAGTATTACTTAGTGAGGCATAATTAATCACAAGTAAAGTTCTAAACAAAAATTAATTCCCATATAATCATACACTTAGTATGAATTTATTATCATTTTGGCACACAAGGTACCCAATACGGAAATTCATACACTTAGTATGAATTTCTTATCATTTTAGCAAATGAAGCACCCTCTACAGAAATTCCTACACTTAGTATGAATTTCTTATTATTTTAGCACACGAAGCGCCCTATATGGAAATCCATACACTTTGTATGAATTTCTTCTCAAGTTAGCACACGAAATGCCCTATATGGAAATTCATACACATAGTATGAATTCCTTCTTATGTTAGCACACGAAGTGCTCTATATGGAAATTCATACACTTAGTATGAATTCCTTCTCATGTTAGCACACGAAGTGCCCTATATGGAAATTCATACACTTAGTATGAATTCCTTCTCATGTTAGCACACGAAGTGCCCTATATGGAAATTCATACACCTTGTTTGAATTCCTTCTCATGTTAGCATACGAAGTTGCCTATATGGAAATTCATACATTTAGCATGAATTCATTCTCATGTTAGCACACGAAGTGCCCTTCTAGTAATCACCATACATACATCAATATTTCATACCATTATGACTATTATAACGTATACGTACATAATTAAATGCACTCACCTGGTTCGTCTTTCTTATATATCTAAACTGAAAAGATGATTACTCCAGAACTTGACCCTTGCCTTTTACCTTACTCGACTCGGGAGCTTGATTTCGATCTATCCCATATTCATTAAATACATGTATAATATCAATTGTTAGTGTATTTCCTAACAATCATAACTTAAACATTAATCAAAAGTACTTATTATTAACCTTTCTACAACAATATCAGCATAACTTAAAATTTCTGGTTTCTCAGTATTGATACTCCAACAATAGTATCGATACTAACCTACTATGGTATCGGTACCCCCTTACAGTACCGATACCAAAATTAGATTCGATGTGGTCCAGTATCGATACCCTTACCATGGTATCGATACTATTACACTATGGTACTAAAACCTCTATATGGTATCGATACCAAAATTAGGTTCGATGTTACTTGATATCGATACCCTTACCATGGTATCGATACCCTTACCATGATATCGATACTACCTCATTCGGTATTGATACTGATTGAATCAATATCGATACTTCTCATCTGATTTAGCTCAATTTTGCCTATTGTATCGGTACTGTTCTATCAGCACTGATACCCATGGTCAGATTTTCCAGTTTTCAACCCGATACATACCCAATTTTGGCCAATTTTCCTCTAATTTTCCTCTAAGAATACTATGTAACTCTTCTCTACTTAACCATACTAAATATCCTTCATTTAGACACTTAAAACATCTAGTATTCCTCAATAACATTTGATTCTAAGAATCACACCAAAATTTCTAACTTGTTTTCACACTTATCCCATACTTCTAATCTTTCATTTACCTCTTTGACAAGTCAAAACTACGAATAATCATCTATAAATACCAATATACTAACATATCATAATAAAACCCATTTTCTAAAATCTTCTTTATTTCCCTTATCTCATTGTTTTAATCCCATCTAAATATTCCTTAAGCTTCCATTATATACAAGGATTCAATAACCAACAAAAATTGAAGGAATAAACCATTAAATTGAAAACTTACCTTTGAGCTATGGGAGAACTCTTCTACTGGGGAAAGAGGAAGAAGAAGAAAGAGAACTTTTTGCAACCTAATTCCCTTTTCCCCTATCTTAAATACCAATTTAAAAATAAACTTTAATTTTTATTTCATTTAAAAGACTAAATTGCCCTTTTAATAATCCATTGTCACAATTTAGTCTAAACCAATAATCCTAATCATTCTCATCTTATATCATGTAATCGAATAAATCCTCCTATTTTTGAATCATTTCAATATAGTCCCTAACTCAATATTTAAGGGCATTACACGACGACCTTTTATCTTCAGATGAAGCTCCTCTGCGTCCCCGGTGTTCTTCCCCGAAACAAAGTTTTTCTTCACTTTCGGTTTAAAAGTCTTCGTCTTTGGGTTTCAAATGTTCACCGAATTCTATTTTTGTCGTTGATGGCTTTTTGTTGTTCGAATGTTGCTTGTTAGTGTTTACTATTGGTATTTGGATGCTTGATTTTCCTTGTGTGTTTTTTTGTGGGCACTTTGCCTTTGTGGTTGCTCGTATTTATATAGCTCCCGGTTAGGGCTATTTTTCGGCTATTTCTGGGGTCGTTCACTCGTCCCCGTTTTACCCAGGCTTAAGGAAGTTATTGTTGACTGACTAAACGGGATAGTGCAGTCCCAATTTAGTCAAGGTTCCTTTACATGCCGATTTTGGACGCTTTTCTCGTCTTTGGTTATTTTGTTGGTGCGTGGTTGTTGTTCGGCTGATGGGTACCTTTTGGGTTTCTCGATCTGTTGTTGGATCATTTTGAGCAGATCCAACGGCTGTTACTTCTGTTCGGCGCTGGTGTTAGGGTTAAAACCCTAGTTGTCTTGAAACTGGCCCGTTGATCTATCCTCGATCTAACTATTGTAAACCGTGCGATGCCTTTTGCTAATTACTTGAACCCTAGCTTGATAGGGGGCTCACCAGGTCGCTGGGTCAGGCTTGCCTAACCGGTTGGGTTCCTTGTTGGGCCTCTTGGACTGTTGGACCTGAACCCTGCCTTTGATTTGGACCTGAAATGGTTAAATAAATAAATAAATAAAATAAATACATACATAATAAATAAATAATATAAATAATCGTAACAATAATAATGAAAAAATATTTTTTAAAAACTATATATTATACGTTTTTAAAAATATATTTTTTAAAAACTATATATTATATGTTTTCAAAAATATTTAAAAAAAACTATATATTATACGTTTTCAAAAATATTTTTAAAAAATTATATATTATACTTTTTCAAAAAAAAAATTAAAAACTATATATTATACGTTTTCAAAAATATTTTTTTAAAAAAAACTATATATTATACATCTTCAAAACTATTTTAAAAAATTATATATTATACATTTTCAAAAATATTTTTTTAATAAAGGCTATATATTATACGTTTTCAAAATTATTTTAAAAACTATACATTATATAGTTATATATATTATGCTATATAATATAATAAAGACTCCGGACGGAAACAAGTGTCTACAGCTGCCGCTCTTTGCCAATTTATTGTGAAATAAGAAATTGGGCAAAGATAAAAAGATACAAAATTTTGACTCAATGTTACTGTTGATTCTTTTATCGAATATCCTCCGTCCCGGAGTTGAAATTCGACTTAACAATAATAGATGGAGTCGTATGATTAATTCATTGTAAAGTTGAGTGTATCTTGGGATGTTTTTTAATATAATATCCTTCGTTATGAAGTTGAAATCGTGGTTAACCCCTTTGTCCTGAAGTTGAGTCAGTCGAGGATGACATCCTTCGCTGTGAAGTTGAAATCTAGCTCGATGTATGGTGTAGGCGGAGAAATCCTCGTCGTCTCCTTAAAGCATAATGCCCTTCGTCGTGAAGTTGGAATTTAACTAGATGACCTTAGTTGAGAGATAGTTCCTTATTATTGAAGATGACTCATTCATTGTGAAGTTAAGTCGATCTGTTGGGAACGATATCCTTCGTTGTGAAGTTAAAGTCATGGGTGATTCTTTTGTCGTGGAGTTGAGTCCAAATTGAATATATTTGGCTTGAACTGGATATCCTTCATCGTGAAATTGACATCCAACTTGGATAGGCCGCATTGTTTTTAATATTGAGTTTTCTTTGAGCTCAATATTCCTCGTCGTGAAGTTGAAATTGATTCCGAAAAAAACTCTGCAAAATTATGCATATGTAATGCTATGGATGCAATGTTCTTATGTATGCCTAAACTGTATATGCAATATATGTTATTTTAGGGTTTAGAGAGAAATCTCAATCCATTGTTGTCATTCTGGATGACTCTTGATTCGTTCCAATCTTGAATTTTTTACCCTTGATTTTGGACTCTTCAACGGGTTTTGATATATACACTCTGGGAACTGGCCAAAAAGAAGATTTACTTCAAGTCTTGATTTAATCAATGCCTTTTTATTTCTCGATGAACTATCATTTAGGTCATTTTTTCGAGTATGGTAGAAGAACTTTTATTAGCTTTCGAACACCTGTATTTTCAGGAAATCTTTGTGCAGTAATACGCAATGATTATTGCCAAAAGTGAATGAATTATTCTTATTTAAATTAATGTAACATTCTTAAAAAGAATTAATTTTCATTTCAAGAAACGACCATATTTACTTCTGAGGGTGAAAAATAATACATGGCAAACATTCCGAAAAGTTAAGATATACAGGAATACAAGTACGTGCCCTAGATCTTGATAATGTAGATGTTTTTGAACTGGGGCACCGTCAAGTGACTTTTGAGTGTAGATTTTGTCAAGGGGACTTTGAAGATGTGACAATGTTTGGAAGAGCGCATAGTTCCTCCCAAATTACTAAATTTCCTGTAAACTTTGATCATGCGATGTTTTATTGCCTTGATCTGGGACCTTCCCATGCGTGAAACCTGGATCGTTATCCAGGTTCCCTTTCGGATTTTCAACTTGGATCGTCCCTTGGTATCAAGATTCCTTTTGCGGGTTTTCATCTTGGACCTACCTTATTTTTGTTTATTTTTTCAAATTTAGAACGTCCTTTCGGGTTTTCACTTTAAACGTTTTTTTTCTTTTTTTAACTTCAACTTAGGGCGCCCTTCCGGGTTTTCACCTTAAGCGTAATATTTCTTGACTGCGTTAGAGTTTACAGGATTAGGTAGTTCCGTCCTGTCCATTTTGGTTAAGATCAGTGCTCCTCCGGAGAAGGACTTTTTCATGGAATAAAGCTCTTCGCAATTTGGCATCCACTTCTCACTGAAGTCCTTTTGGATTGGTTAGACTTTTTAGTACAAGATCTCCTTCATGGAATACTCTTGGATGCACATTCTTGTTGTGTGCTTGGATCATTTGTTTTTTTGGTAGAGTTGACCATGGTGAATGGCTTTCAACCCCTTTTCTTCTATTAGGTTCAGTTGATTATATTGAGTTTGCACTCATTCTGTATCATCCAGTTTAACTTTTGATAAAACCCAGAGTGTTGGGATTCCCACCTCAATGGGTAACACTGCCTCCATCCCATATGCTAATGAAAATGGGGTTGCCCCAGTCAAAGTTCGTAACGAAGTTCGGTAAGCAAACAAGGCAAAAGGTAATTTCTCGTTCCAATCCTTGTATGTCTCAATTATTTTCTCCATTATTTTCTTGATATTTTTGTTTGATGCTTCTACCGCTCCGTTCATCTTTGGTCGATAAGAAGTAGAGTTGTGATGCTTTATGTTAAATTATTCACAAGAAGCATCCATCATCTTGTTGTTCAAGTTTGTCGCATTATCGATAATGATTATTTCTAGTAAACCATACCGACATATGATCTCCTTTTTTAAGAACTTACAAATAGTAGACTAAGTTACACTGGCGTAAGATGCAGCTTCCACCCATTTCGTAAAATAGTCAATTGCTACAAGAATGAACCGATGACCGTTTGAAGCTTTTGGATGGATTTGTCCAATGACATCCATGCCCCACATAGAAAAGGCTCACGGTGTCGTCATCACATAAAGAGAGCGAGACAAAACATTTATTTTATCCTCATAGATTTGGCACTTATGACATCTTCTAGCATAGTTGATGCAGTCCTCTCCAATGTGGACCAGAAGTATCTGTATCTCATAAGTTTTTATGAGTTCTACAAACTCCGTCATGTACTTCTTCTAATATCATTTTTGCTTCTTCTGTATCTACACATCTTAATAAGACTTAATCATGACTTTTCTTGTATAAGATTTCTCCGTCAAGAACATATCTGGCCGCCATCCTTCTGATTGTTCTTTTGTTAGTTTTGGTGGCTTTTTCTGGATAGCTTTGATTCTTAATGTATTGCTGAATGTCGTGGTACCAAGGTTTTTTTGTCTTTTATCTGTTCGATTTGGTAACAATGAGCCAAGTGCTCATATGACTGTATGTCAATTAGCATAATGTCAGATTCCCCGCCAACTTTGAATGCTGCTGCCAAGGTAGCTAAGGCATCGACAATTTGGTTTTCTTCCCTAGGCATATAGTGGAAAGTGACTTCGTCAAACTTTTCAAGTAAATCCAATATGAGCTTTTTGTATTCCACCAACTTGACATCTTTTATTTCCCATTCTCTTCGAAGTTGATAGATCACTAGGGCAGAATCTTTATAAACCCGTAAAATATTTATATTCTATCCAATAATAGCTTGAATCCCTAAAACACAAGCTTCATACTCTTTCATGTTGTTAGTGCAATCAAAGTTTAATATGCTAGTGAAGGTGAAACCAATATAGCCCCAATGATGTGTCCTAATGTATTTGATGCCACATCAAAATGAATTTTCTAGGAATCATATGTGGACGTACTTGTTTCTTCTAGAGATATGGCCATCATGTCTTCATCTGAGAAATCAAAGTCCAATGGCTTGTAATTTTCAAAAGTTCTGCAGGTTAAGAAGTTCGATATGGTGCTTCCCTTTATAACCTTTTGGCTTACATATTCAATGTCAAATTCTGATAATAGCATATGCCATCGGGCTAACCTCCCAGAGAGAGCAGGCACACCCATCATGTATTTTAGCAGATCTAACTTGGAAATCAACCAAGTGGTGTGGTACAACATGTATTGTCCGAGCCTTCGTATAGCCCAGACTAAAGCGCAACAAACTTTTTCAAAAGGTGGATATCTAACCTCGTAATCGGTGAACTTCTTGCTTAGGTAGTAAATGGCTCGTTCTTTTCTTTCATACTCATCATGTTGGCCCATGACATATCCTATTGAATTCTCAAAGATGGATAAATAAAGAGATAGAGGTTTGCCCGGGATAGAATATATTAAGGTAAGAGTGCAAGACAAATATTCTTTTATTTTCTCAAATGCAATCTGACAGTCTTTATCCCATGTTCCAGAATTGTTCTTTCGAAGAAGACAGAATATTGGGTCATTTTTATCTGTCAACTGTGATATGAACTGGGGGATGTAGTTTAGTCTACCCAGAAAACCTCTAATTTCTTTCTGTGTTCGTGGGGAAGGTAGGTTCTAAATGATCTTGATTTTGTCTGGATCAACCTCAATACATTTCCTGCTAACAATAAAGCTTAACAGTTTTCCAGATGTTACTCCGGATGTACACTTATTGGGATTCAGTCTCAACTGGATCTTTCTCAATGTTTGAAAGGGTTTTATCAGATTATCGATATGTTCATCTTCAGTTTGTGCCTTGAAAATCATGTCATCGACATAAACTTCAATCTCCTTATGTATCTTGTCATGAAATAAGGTCACCATAACTCTTTGGTATGTTGCCCCGGCATTGTTTTATCCGAAGGGGATCACCTTGTAATAAAATGTTCCCTACATTGTGATAAACGTGGTTTTCTCTATGTCATTTGGATGCATTTTAATTTGGTTGTATCCTGAGAATCCGACCATAAATGAGAATAAATTATTTCCCGCCATATTATCCACTAGAGTATCTATATGCGGCAAGGGGAAGTTGTCTTTAGGACTTGCTTTATCGAGGTCTCGATAGTCGACGCACATGCACACTTTTCCATCCTTCTTTGGCACCGAAACTATATTACCCACCAATTCTGAATACTTGGCCACTTGAAGAAAGCCAATATCGAACTGTTTCTTGATTTCTTCTTTTATTTTAAGGAGCATTTTAGGTCTCATACGCCTTATTTTTTGTTGTACGGGTTTGCATTCTGGCTTGATGGGAAGTTTGTGGACTATCATATCCGTATCTAGCCTAGGCATATCTTGATACGACCATGCAAACACGTCTTTGTACTCAAGAAGCAAGCCTATCAAGCTTTGCCTCACTTTTGATAAAAGTGTTATGCCAATTTTAACTTCTTTTCCTCTTCTGTGCCCAAATTTAAAACCTTGATTTTCTCCTCATATGACAATATTTGTTTGTCTTCTTTCTCCACCATTCTTAATAATTCAGAAGGTAAGTTGCACTCTTCTTCATTGTCACATTCATCAATTTCCCCAAGACAACTGAGCTCCTCAAAATCCACCTCTGGGTCAGAATCATCATTGTCCGTATCATTGATATCTGAGGACCTGAAAGGGAAATGAGAAGAGAAATGTGTATATGTGAGATGAAGGTATCCCACATGGAAATGAAAATTTAAATACGAAAGAAAAGAAATGAAGAAAGAATGAATGTTTATAGGAAAAAAATGCATCTTTTATTGAAATATGAATAAAAACAATTTATTAACCCTTACAAAAGATTACATATTGCCCCAGGTATAGGCAAATAGGGAAAGCTTGAGTATTACTCTGAAAGAGATTTGAAAACCACAAGTAGTTTTTCAGCAGCCCAATTGTTAAGTACAAACCCCTGCGGTAGTGGACGAATCCCAATCTTTTCAATGTCATATGTTGTTATAGCATTGATGCTTAAGTCTTTCAGAGCTTTTTCTGTATCAGATAAGGCCATCATTGATTCTTTCTTAAAAGAATAACCACCAAACCTGAATGTGTTATGAAGATGATGAAAAAGACATCGACTCTCCTTTAATTTCTTCTCCAGTCAATCTTGCCCTTCTTCTGTCTTGGCACTTCTGAATCTCTTTTTTCCTATGCTGATGACTGAGTTAAAATCTGAGTCCGAACTAATATAGTTTTACAATAGGAAAGACAGGCCCGACTATTCATTGCAAAGAACTCCCAAAACCTCTTCTTATCTTCGCACATCTTCCTAAAGTTTGCTTGATTTCCATCTTGGTGCATTTCGAGAGTCTGGGTTTGGAAATTTTCCCCCCTTCAACCATAAATATGGCATTAACAAATTCCAAACAGTGAAAAGAACACTCTAAGGCCTCCTCATTTATATCTATGTAGGGGGCCTTAGTGGTCACACTCGCCACTATATCCTCTTCAGCATTAATGATTATCAGAGTTCCGTCGATGACAAACTTGACTTTCTGGTGCAGTGTTGATGGTACTACCCCATCTTGATGGATCCACGACCTTCCTAGAAGGCAGTTGTAAGATGACATATTGTCCATCACCAGGAACTCTATATTATAAGTGGCAGGTCCGATGGTCAACGGTACCTCAATTTTACAGAGTACTTCTCTTTTAGTCCCATCGAATGCTCGAACCATACTCTGGCCTATTTTCATATGGGAAGTATCAATTGGTAGCCTTTTCAGAGTAACCAAAGGCATCACATTAAGGGCAGAGCCATTGTTAACTAACACACTTGGCAAGGCGTACCCCTTGCATTGTGTCGTGATGTGTAATGCCTTAGCTCGACCTCTTCCTCTAGACGGAATCTCATCATCAAAAAATGAGATGAGATTATCAGCTTGGATGTTGTTAACCAATCAATCCATCTTATTGACTGGTATGTCTTTTGGCACAAATGTATGATTTAAGACCTTCAGAAGTGCCTCCATGTGTGCCTCCGAACTTAGTAATAGTACCAACATTGAAATACATGTTGACAAGCTATGTAATTATTCCACGATGTTGTATTCACTGTGTTTTAGAAATTTCAAGAACTCCACAACATCTTTTTCCTTTATTGGCTCATTTACTGCTAGCACGTCCTCTTTGAATGATTTAAGTGGTCTCTGGGGTAAGTTAGACCTTTGGAAGTAATACTTCCCAACAATATGCCCTACTTCATTGACATCTTCCTTCAAAGTGATTATTTGACATTCATGCTTCCAAGGCACCTGTTTGTTGTCTTTGTAGGGAAAATGTCTTGGTGCCATTATCACCATCTTTTCTAGTGCTTTATATGTTGCCTTTACCTTAGGGTTGATTACCAAACGATGACCCATACCATATCCTCTTTCGGATGAATCTCCAGTCGCACAAATATCAGCTTCTGGAGTGTCCTAGACTTCCTCGTAGAATTCCAGCTCCTTCCTATCCATCATGAGCTGGATCAAAGCTTTAAATTCATAATATTCCTCCACATCTTGTCCTTCTTCATTGTGGTAACAATAATTGTTACCATCTTCATATTCCGGCGTGTCAAAATGTGGTGCAAGAAATCCTGCTTTTACCATCTGCCTCCATACCCACACTAGGGGAGACTTTATTTCAGAAACACTTGTTTTGACCCTCGTACTTCTCTCCAGAGTGATTGCATTAACTCCGCTTTCTTGATGGTTAGACAGATGGTTTTGTGCAACGTTTGGTGAGTCTGAATTATTGAAATGAATTCAGTTCCTGTTGCGCATCCAATGCACAATTCTTTTGAAGGCAAGGTAGTTCCCGATAGCATGTCCCAAAACTCCACTATGATATTTACAATGTGTATTTTCATCATACCATTTGGGGTAAGGGGGCTTTAAAGGTTCTACTAGATAAGGTGACACCACGTGCGTGTCAAAAAGATGTTGATAGAGTTCCTTATAAGTCATGGGAATATGATTGAAATGTTCCCTCTCTATTTTTTTCCTTGGTTCCCTTGAGTCTTGTTTAGAAGTACCTGACGGTACAACTGCGGTTGGTTTTGTGTTAGAGATCGTAACACTTTTGCTAGTGTTGAAAGCATTGACATTATTGATCTCTCATTCTCTTTTCTTTACAGGATGTCTTCTGCTAGACTCACCTCCTTCAATTTTTCTTCCTTAATGGTTGTTTCCACTATCTCCCCGACCATAACCAAATCAGAGAAGTTTCCGGACATAATGGAAACCAAATGCCCGAAGTAAGGGGCCTTCAAGGTATGTAAGAAGAGATCCCTTGTCTCTTTTTTATCCAAGAGTGGATGAACTTGCACATCCAAATCCCTCAATCGTTGTGCATACTGTGGGAAACTTTCGTTATGCTTCTTTTCTATACCCGTAGCATAACACGATCTAGCCTCATATCATTTACGTGCTTGCACTATTCCAAGAATGACTTGGCTAGATCTTTCCATGTCTGAATGTGCAAGCGGTTCAACTTATTGTACAACCTGATAGCTGAACCGACCAAACTCTCCTCGAAGCGGTGATTCAGGAGTTTGTCATTTTCTACGTACCCTGCCATCTTTCGATAAAACATGGTAACGTGAGCTGAAGGGCAACTATTCCCATCGAACTTTTTGAAGTCTAGGACTTTAAATTTTGGAGGAATAATTAAATCTGGGACTAGGCTTAACTCTAAAGCATCAACTCCATAATAGTCGATGTCCCATTTAACCATCTTCATCTGGTCTTCCAACTACTTGATTTTTTATCCATTTTCTTTGCCTTGTCGTCTTCATCAAAATTCGGTACATGGTAGTCATCCAGATTATTCCGAGGATTAGATACAGAAGTATGTACTTTTACAGCAGATGAGGCTAGTGTTTTTGTTGTGGATGAGTACCCTTGAAGTGCTGGCAGGATTCTCGGTGAAATAACCACCTGTGGGGTAGGTGGCATAGTTACTCCTTCAGATGCCCCTGCCCCAGGAGTGCTTGCCTGAGTCAAGCCAGATAACTTTGTGACGATTTGATCAACCAAAGATTCTTGGCTTTTAGTGATTGATTCGAGAGTACTTTGATTATTCTGACTTATTTTTTCTTCAAGTTCCCTTTGTAACCTCAACATGTTCTCTTCAAGTTAAGTAATCTTAGCTTCCTCTACTTTGAACTGGTATTATGAGGATGAGATGTCTCCAATGCATGGGGTAGTATGTCCAGTGTTTGTTCCTTTTTTTGATGAGACATTTTCTGTTAATTAATGTAAATGTAAAGAAATGAAAAGAAAAATAACAATGCAAAATATGTAAAAATGCATTATGCGTGAAATTTTTGAGGCACTGATCCAAAAATGCGTCTGGTATTATAAATAATCTTTATTGGGAAAAAAGTGTTATTTCTTAAGAGACTACAAACAACTCAAAAGTACATTATGACTAAGTTTTGTAGACCCCGAACGACTTCTAACATATTGACAAGACTTCTTCCTTCGTCTGTTATTGGCTGAATACTTTGTTGGACCACTCCAGCTTCTCTCGCCAAACCGAGCAAGTGATGTGCCAATTTCTGTACTTGCTTTAAGAAGTCTCGAATTACCATATCTCTGGATTTCACCCTTTGTTGAGCTTACTCCCAACAAAAACACCATTGAAATCCTCTATTAAAGGGAACAATCTAAAGCTCACTTGCTTGTTTCTTAAATTTTTCCATAATGGCCTCTAACTTAGCTATGATTTTTCTATCCAGTTCTTGTTATCTTTGAAGATTCCTCTCCTGATCAGCTACCTTAGTCTTCAACCGTTTGTTCTGGTGTTGGTTTTCTAACAAACGTATTTGGGAAGTCTTTAAATGTTCTTTCAGTGTCTCATTTTCATCTTGTCCTTCGAACTCCCTTTTCATGCTGTTGGCTTCACCTTTCCAGTATTCAGAAGATCTTTTTCAGACTGGAATTGTTCTGAACTTGCTCTTGATACCCCTTTCTCAAGTCTTCCATCTCAAAGCAGACTTTTTTATGTTCCTTTTCTAGCATGTCTGTTCGATCCTTTTGAGTATCGACATCTAACTTCCACTTGAATCTTTTGGCTTCGAGTTCCCTTAGCATTTATTTCAGCTCCTCTTTTTCAGTTTCGAATTCTTTCTTTACTATCTCAAATTAGGAGGGAACTGGTTTAAGATGCTCTTCCATTGTCTGAGTATCTTCATGATCTAGTACGGGAATGGTGTCATTCATCCTTAGCTTCCACCATTCCAAATAATCTGGAGTAAGCATGTCTTTAGCAGCCATGAAATCCATACGAAATATCTTCTTCCATGACTCAGCTACATCTTTGACCTTCTTTTATAGTTATCCTCATGGTATGTGAATTTTGATCCAAATATTCCAAGAGTAGTTGGGACAAACTGACGTGCCCCATACTGCTGAAGTGCCAAAAGTGGAGAATATCCGACTGCTCCCCATAATCAAAGCAACATTATGATTCCTGATTCTTCACATCGATAAAGGATATCACTATGGGTTAACTAAGGGGCCCTCCAGACAAAGTTCTTATCTTGAAGGTGCTTGAATACCTTTACCCATTTTTATTTGGGATATCTTCTTGCCACTTTAGTGTAAGGAATTCCCCTAAAGGAGATTAATTGGTGTTGAATCGACAATAAGAAATCCCACCAGTCTTTCAGAAGTGACTATAGATCTAGACATAAAGAAGCTATGTGCACCCTATAAATCTTCCTCCCCCAGTCTTTCTACAATGGTTTAGTGAACGAAAAGCTTCAGTTAATATTGCTGGCGCAGGGTTCACTCGCTTAGGTAGTTGTTTGAATAGTTCCACCACATCCGCCTCGATGTATCCCAAAGTTTTGGGGAAGATGACCAAGCCGTAGAGACCTATTGCAAAAAAGTCTATCACCTTCCATTCATCTGGGTGATTCTTCATTAATTGTTTGATATGAGTTCAAGCAATTCCATCTCCTTTACCTTTGTGTTGAATCCGATCAGTTACCCATTTTTCATCTACCCCTGCAACCTTTGCCAACCCATTCTTAAAAGGCTGACTTTTGATGTACTTAGTGTAGACCCGGTTCATTTTGATTCCTTTACAATGTAGTAAAGTGGTATACTCTTCAATTGTGGGTACCATGTCTTCTTGATTGAATGTAAAACAACTGTACCCCGAATTCTAAAATTAAACTAAGGCTCGAATTAGGGGCTCATCTTTCATGACATAGAGTAGGAGCGTGATATCACTATACCGCTGGTAGAATCTTTGTTTCTGGTCGTTTTTCTAGCTGTCTTAAATACTCCGTAACTCTTGAACATCGTTCTATTTAAGGCTGACAAAAGCATAACAACCCAGATATGACACATAGTTACCTTGCAGACTGTCTCCCTTTTCCTTCTGAGTCTTCTCTGATTATAGCCAGACCTCTGCGTTTTTTACCTCTTGCATTACAACCCCTTTATCCATTAATGCAAATTATTTGTGTTTAACGAACACTTTTTTGTAGATCAATACCTCTTTAAATGATGCAAATGGAGAAAAAAAATAAAAGAAAACACCAAATGAGAAGAAAACAAGTTAGTAAGATAATAATAATAATAATGAAAATAAATATTCCTACCCCACATGCTTTTATTCTTACCCGGACACGATTTCTATCCCGCATGTTAATTTTTGAGCAAGTCCTAACCGTATATATTTCTAGTTCGCATGCTTCGAATAGAAAATAAAACAGGAAATAACTCAAGCATCCTAAGTTTTGAAATGGAGTTTCGAGGTGGGCTCTAATTCCTTGTAGTCTCTCGGTTTAGGTTCTAAAAAAAGAACCCGAGTTCTCCTTACTGGTGACCCCTTGGGCTTGCTAGACCCTCAGTCCTAAGCCTATTACAAGCTTATGTGGACCAAGTTAAACTCGAGAGGATACATTCCCTCATGTTTGTACAGAGAATAAATTCACACGAAGACATAAGGTATATGCATCCCGAAAGTTACTTGTTAGGCCTATACGGAGAATAAATTCCTACGAAGGCGTCACTTTCACCTCTACTTATGAAAAGGTTTAGAGCTCGGGTATAAAGCCTGAGAGAAATTTTGGCCTGACCCAGTTACCTGTCCCCGGCAGAGTCGCCAAGATGTCGTAACCGTCCTTCGGGTGGGCCCGAAATTGGGCTTCGACTTAAATAAAACATGTTAGAGCCGTTAACAATCATTTATTTTTAAAAAATTTGGTTGACCGGACACCTTAATTTATCATCTTATCTGATCTGCATTTTACCAGAAATATGTCAGATTCGGGAGTCAGTTACAGTCAAGGAAGGATTAGCACCCTTGTACTATCATTTCGACACTAATTTAATTTTTTGGTTCTCTTAATTGCAAGAATTAAAAGTTAAACAAAAATTTAAAGATTCGATTCAAATTACTTACCCTTGATTGATTAAAATTGACCTAAAACAATAAATCAAATATGTGTTAATTATTAAAGTAAAACGAAATTATATAATAAAGAATGATTTAAAATTAAAAGGATTTAACTGTAAAAAATTTAAAATTAGGGGTCAAATTAGCATTATTCGAGAGCTGTAAGAAAGAATCAAAGTTAGGAGGGTCAATTTGTAAAATATAAGAAATTAAAACGAGGATTAAATTGAACAAATTTGAAATTCAAAAGTAAATTTATAATAGGTGACCAAAACAAATTACACTTCAAACTAAGGGGTACTGAGGAAATAATTAAAGTATTTGTTATTTACACCCAAAGCCCCTATAAATACCCCCAAAATAACAAAAAAATTCATTTTCATCTCAAAACCCAAAAAAACAAATTTCCTCTCCTAAAAATGCTCTCCCTTTCTCCTCAACCGGCCCCGATGGCCGGTCACCGCCCGGTGGCCATCCGCCATTGCTCCGTCGATCCGACCATCGCCACCGGTGGCAAAAAAACCCAAACTACCCCCAAAAGATTCCCCTTAAGCCCACGAACCTAAAGCCGAAGTGAAAACAACCTAAAATCACTCCCACCGACGCATATCTAAAATGAAAGGTCTCGGGTTTTACCTTTCCAACGAGACTTTTTTCTTTCTCGACAACCTTTTATCTTCCGACGAAGCTCCTCCGCGTCCCTAGTGTTCTTCCCTGAAACAAAGTTTTTCTTCACTTTTGGTTTCGAAAGTCTTCGCCTTTGGGTTTCGAATGTTGACCGAATGTTTTTTTTTTGATGGCTTTTAGTTTTTCGAATGTTGCTTATTTGTGTTTACTGTTGGTATTTGGCTGCTCGGTTTTCCTGTTATATTTTTTGTGGTCCCTTTGCCTCTGTGGTTGCTCGTATTTATATAGCCCCCGGTCGGGGCTATTTTTTGACTATTTCGGGGGTCGTTCTCTCGTCCCCATTTTACTTGGGCTTGAGGAAGTTATTGTTGACGGGCTAAACGGGTTGGTGCAGTTCCGATTTAGACGAGGTTCTTTTGCATAGCTGATTTTTGGTGCTTTTCTCAGCTTTGGTTGTTTTGTTGGTGCGTGGCCATTGTTCGGCCGGTGGGTACCTTTTGGGTTTCTCGATCTACCGTTGGATCATTTTGACCAGATCCAACGGCTGTTACTCCTGTGCGACGCTGGTGTTAGGGTTGAAATCGTAATTGTCTTCAATTTGGGCCGTTGATCTATCCTCGATCTAACAGTTGTAAACTGTGCGGCGCCCTTTGCTAATTACCCGAACCCTAGTTTGGTTGGGGCTCATCGGGTCGACTTGCTGGGTCAGGAAACAGGTTGCCCACTCGGTTGGGTTCCTTGATGGACAATTGGACTGTTGGACCCAGTTGGACTATTGGACCCAGTTGGACTATTGGACCTGGACCCTGCTTTTGATTTGGACCTGAAATGGTTAAATAAATAAATAAAATAAATACATAATAAATAATTAAATATAATAAATAATATAATAACAATAATAACGAAAAAATATTTTTTAAAAAACTATATATTATACGTTTTCAAAAATATTTTTAAAAAAACTATATATTATACGTTTTCAAAAATATTTTTAAAAAAACTATATATTATATGTTTTCAAAAATATTTTTTAAAAAAAACTATATATTATACTTTTTCAAAAATATTTTTAAAAAACTATATATTATACGTTTTCAATTTTTTTTAAAACTATATTATATGTTTCCAAAATAATTTTTTAAAAAACTATATATTATACTTTTGTAAAACTATTTTAAAAAACTATATATTATATATTTTCAAAAATATTTTTAAAAAAACTATATATTATACGTTTACAAAATTATTTTAAAAATATACATATTATATAGTTTTATATACTATGTTATATAATATAATAAAGACTTCGGATGGAAACAAATGTCTACAATAAGATTTAATAATTTTAGACGATGCAACCGACATCTTTTTGAAGGATGATAAAAAATATGATCAATTTTCTTAATTGGAGAACCTTTATAGATTATTGAGAAAATGAAGAGCATCTTTTTGATGTTCATGAATCAAGTAATGGACACTGAGTTTGAGTAGAATTCGTATGGATTTTTTTTTTTCTTTTTTAAATCCCTTGATTCTCTACTGCCTTACTTTCATCGGTACGAAAAAGAATTGGATATCTTTTCTCACATTAGTATAAACATTAACAAGGTTAAATGCAAAATTTTATGTTAATATTATATATTTAAGGAATTATATTAAAAATTATAACAGTAAAATTATAAGATTTTAATAAATAAAAATATTAAATTATCAGTAAAATTATAAATAAAACTACTTAAACTATATGTAAATTTGTATTTTCTAAGAAATGCGGTCGCGATCGCATCGTAACACTCCTATATCTATCTTGAACATTAGGAATTAGGGTTACAAGCTAAATTGATTAAGTTGTGAATAGTTACCATCCTCTTTTTATATTAATTATATTAATTATCTTTATATTATTAAAGAAAAAGATAGTTGAAAAGAAAAAAAAATATTGCCAAATATCATCCATGAATTAGATAATTTCTTTATCACGGAGCACTAAAAATGATGATAAACTTGTAACCAAGGGTTGAATTATGAAACCTGTAATACAAAATCAAGTTAAAACACATTTTGTGTGTGTGTGTGTGTTTTAAGAGATAGAGAGAGAAGAAGAAGAAGAAGAAGAAACAAAAGTCAAGAGACAAAGGCGAGTGCAAAGGGTGGAAGTGGTCAACCCGCAAGAGCCGATAAAAAGGTTTCGCTTGTGTTTACTCCAAACCAAACCACGAGATCCGCGCGAAATTTGTTGCTTCCACGAACCGACTGTACCTATATAAACTAACTATTCCTTCACTTATTCCTACTGTAATTCCTTTTCTCAAAAATCAAATCCCTTTTTCTTAAAAAAGAAAGTAGCTTGAATATCTTTATCATCAACCCCAATTTTTTTCAATTTCTAAAATTACTTTTAAACGATTCTCTATTATATCGGCAAAGGGGTGATGTTATTTTGCGGCATTATAATTCTAGAAAAAGAAAATTCATAAAAATAACGTATTGGTACTAGTTCTTTTGTTATCTTTTATTCACTGATTCAAAAATTTGGAACTTTATGGTTCTGCCTGCAACTTGTATCTGCCTGTTCCTTCTGAGTCTGGGGTTTTCGAATGAAAATATGTCAATGGGTGTACCATTTATAATTGCAGAATATTAACGTGTAAAGTGCTTAGAATATTGGGGTGTCATTAGATTTTTGGTTAACTTGAAAAGAACATGCTTAATGATAAGAAGAAGAATGTGTTGGTTGGGATACGAATAGATATCCAAAGTAGGGGATTTCTTAATTGGGCGATTGTAAAAGTTGCAGAACCTGGTGATCGTGTTGTTGCAGTTCATGTTTCTCGTTGTTCAGGTAAGTGCATTTTTTATTACTTTCCATATGATTTTGATGTTATACGGGGTTTCCTGATCAAACTTCTTTGTGCTCTAATTTGAAATTTCGTAGATCATTCTTTAGAACCTTATTTAGAAGCATATGAAGGCCTATGTTCCTTAAAGAAGGTCGCTTCATTTATACTCGTGGTCCCTGATCACTGGAAATAAGAGTACGGAACATGTTTGATTAATTGATTGGAACAAGGTTTTTGATGCTCAGGTTGAACTTAAAGGCCGGATTTGTAATGGAAGATCGACGCGAGAAGTTTTGATTCGAGAAGCAAAGAACTATGCTGCTGCAACTCTAGTTGTTGGTGTAGGCAAGCATGGTGCTCTTGGGTAAGGAGCAGTTGAAAGACTTAAATTTGTTGTTTTTTGGATAATTGTTGAACTCAAATCTGTTTTGGTTGTTCAAATTGGTTTGATTCTTTCTCTGATGAAAAGCAGATATCATTTTCAGGGGTTGGACTGCCATAGCTAGATATTGTGCAAAGCAGTTGCCAACAACTACCAATGTTTTGGCCATCAACAATGGGAAAATCATTTTCACAAGGTCCAACAATAATAAACTACCAGGTTTGATTTTAACAACAAGAGAGGGAATGGTTTCTAGATTTCTACCTCAGTCTTCAAAAGTAGTAATAGATGTACTTTTAATTATGTCAGGTATTGAAGGAGATCCAAGACCAAGTTTTCGTCCCAGTGAAAACCTTGGTACCAAAGAATGGCCATCAGAGTATGGTGATTCTGATTTAGGGTTCGAGATATCGAGTTTTGAAGGGATTCAGAGCTCCAAAGATGGACCGAGAACTAGTAGTGATGATTCTAAGAGTGAAGCATTTAGTGTTATTCATGAAGGCACAAAAGTCTCTTCAAGCTCCAATTCTCTTTTTACAGGAGATAGTATGGATTATAAGCCTGGTTGGCCCCTTCTGCTGAGGGGTAGCTCGGCAACACCGCAAGCGAAGCTGGTGAGGAGTATATCAGTTGTCCAATGGGTTATGAACTTACCTTGTCGTTCCCTGCATCATAGTCCTCAATCCTCAACCAACAACGAAATCGAGTGGAGTGGAAATGGAGATAAAAATGATACCAGCAATTTCTCTATGCCATATGAGTTGCAAAAACGCTTGGAGACACCCCTGAGAAGAAATTCATCCCATTGCCAATGGTTCAGTTATGAAGTTTTGAAAGCTGCAACGGCTCAGTTCTCATCAGGTTTTAATGGCTTGATGCATTCTGTCTTTATATTTTACAATATTTTTTTGTCTAACATTGCGTTTCATTGCAGCGAATCTGATCGGAAAAGGGGGGAACAACCGCGTTTACAAAGGGATCCTCCCAGATGGCAACGCAGTTGCTGTTAAGATTCTGAAGTCATCAGAAGATGCATGCAAGGATTTTGCCAATGAAATCGAGATAATCTCCTCACTGAAGCATAAAAATATAAGACCTCTAGTCGGTGTCTGCTTTAAAGATTATGATCTAATATCAGTCTATGAATACTCATCTAAAGGAAGCTTAGCAGAAATTCTGCATGGTAAAGCTTCCATTGTTTTCCTTTGCTTGGTAAAAGATGTTTTCAACCATACTAATGCAAGCTAACATGTTGTATGCATGTATATATAATAGGGAAGAACAAAGATAAACATCCCTTGCCATGGGAAGTGAGGTATAACGTGGCTGTTGCCATTGCGGAAGGCCTAAATTACCTACATAACGAGCATTTTCGACCTGTTATTCATAGAGATGTCAAGTCTTCAAATATTATTCTTTCAGATGATTTCGAAGCAAAGGTAATCGAAATGGTGTTTACTGAAATAATATTTGGTTGAAAATGAAATATGTCACAAAGTTGAATCACTATGACAGTTATCTGACTTTGGACTAGCAACATGGGGACCAACTGCATCATCGTTTCTGACTCGAGCTGATGTTGCTGGAACATTCGGGTATTTAGCTCCAGAGTACTTTATGTATGGCAAGCTTAGCGACAAGATTGATGTCTACGCTTTCGGTGTCGTTCTACTTGAATTGTTGTCGGGAAAAAGATCGATAAGCTTCGGGAATCATGAGGGCCAGCAGAGTTTGGTCATGTGGGTAAGAGTATTTCTCTGAAACAATGATTTTCAAGTTTTCGATCAGCGAATCGGTTAGGCTGAAAGCTGTTAAATTTCAGGCAAAGCCAAAGATTGAGAGTGGAGATGTGAAAGGCATACTGGACCCTGATTTGAATGAAAACATCAATGTGGCCCAGATTCATAGAATGGTGGTAGCAGCAACTCTCTGCATCAAACGATCAGCTCGACTCCGGCCGAAGATGAACGAGGTAATCAAACTTTTCTATAACTTTCCGAAACGCATTGGAACAGGCTTGAGCTTCATTTATAATTTTGCATTATTTGTATAGGTACTGGAGCTCTTAAGAGGGGAAAAAGCCATTGAAAAATGTTCCTTGACACAAGATGAGAACAAAGAAAACCAAGAATATGATATCGATGATGATGAAGTTTATCTAAATGCAAGGGCGGATTTTCATTTAAGCCTTGCAATGCTTGATGTTGAGGACGATTCGACATCGTGTAGTAGCATGGAGCAAAGGAGTAACATTTCATTGGAGGAATATTTAAAAGAGAGATGGAGTCCATCAAACTCAAATTAGATTCTTTTGCCTCAAAACTCAATTTTGGGATATGCTTGTATGGTGTATAGTCCAGAGAAAAACGAAAACAACTCCCAGGATTGAGGTGTAATTTGAAGGTTTAGATTCTTATCAAGAAATGATATAATTTATCTTAAATAACGTTTATTTTCGTCAATTCCGTACTTGATGTGTGATTGTTTTCAGACTTAGACAATTTATTCGATGATACATAAAAGTTAAGAAATTACACCTTCGAGTACAATCCGACAGGATTACAATAATAGCATTTAAACCCCTAACTAGTGATTCTTTTGTGACGTGTACAAGATTATTATCTGTATAGTTTAAATTGTTTTATGATGTTTCTTTTGAGTCATAAAGGGTAGAATCTACATAGAATTATAGAAATATAAGCACAAACATTTTGATCTTCAATTTTGTAAATGGTGTTATGTTTATAGAAATGGTTTAGCATGATATTAATGCCTTGTTATAGATCATGAACAATTATGAATTTCAGAGTTATAAGAAAGGGTAAAAATCATGTAATAAATATTATGACCTTCATAATTCAATCTCTCTCCTTTCCCTTTTCTTTTTCCCTATTTTTTTGGGCCGCCCAAAACTAGTTAAAATATCGCTCTCCTTTTCTTCATCTTTAATTTTTGTCTGTTTTATCGTCGTTCAAATCTTCGTTTGCATCATGATCGACGTCTTTTGATCTAGCTTGTTATCTTGTTTCAGCTGATATTCTTGCCTCCATCTTCGATGTTGTCGTCAAGTTTGGTAGGAGGAAAAATTACGTGTTTTGTAAAACCACCCCTCCACAAACAAACTCTGATAAGGTACTTTTCATCCCCTATTTTGCAGGTCTGGATATTTTTATAAAATTTTGGATTGTTGAGGGCACCCAATGCATTACATGAGTCGCCCGTTGAGAGTGAGAATGCATTTTCTAGTGAATCGATCAAACCAGATTTGACTTTTAACCTTGACTCAATTTTATCTATGATCAACTCGACCTTTGACTTTATCCGTTGATTGATATTTTAACATGAATTATTGACTAAATTGGTCTAATTTGTTGACCCGATTTGATTGATCGTTGTCTGTTGACCATAGACTTTATATTTTTTACGACAAAGTAAATTCATTTTTGCAGTCTCTATCACCAAATTCTAACCTAAAAAGCCTTATTTCTCATTGCTTTAAAATACAATTATGTTAGGTATCTTCCGGAATCAAAAGACTAATTTATTGATTTTATGTTATGTCTTCGCACCCTAGAAGATCAGGACAACTCTTATTCAGTCTATCTTGACTTTTTACGTTCGGCTTACTCGCACGTGATTATTATTAATCAAATTAATGGTTTTATTTTATTTAAGTATAATGTTTTGGGGATCCTGTAGTGATGTTATCGTAGGTTCTCACACCACATGACCTAGTACTACCAATTATGAAAAACACAAGGTTTAATCAGTAAGATATTAACGATGTGTTCTTCGACTAGTGCTATACTTTATGTTTTAATGTCAGATTATGTATCATTTATGTGTATACAATATCTATGTTGTATGATTTCTGATTGCAAGTATATTTTATTTTCTCATTTTACATTATTCAAGCATGATTAGTTCTTGTTTTTGACGTTATGTTATGATTATGTACGACTCAAATCTTATACATGTTCTTGGAGTTTGGGATGGTATAATGGAAGATTCTAATTGTGAAACTCTCGCTACAACAAGTTTCTTTACTTTTGACGTTGAAAACATCGTCATTGAAACTTACATTTATGTTACTATTTGTATTTTATGACATAAAATTCGACGTCACGACGATCGTCACTCTAGGTGTGTCACTAAATGTCTTGTGTGACATTGTATCTTTTCATCGTCATATATTGTTAGACACATAATAACATTTATGTATAACGTCACCTTATCATTTATGTTCAATGACATTTATTTGTGTCACTAAATAAAATAAAATTTTGTCATTAATTATTTATATCATCACTAATAATATTAAAATTTAATGTATAAATGACAGAAAACTATTGTCCCAATTTTTATTTAAAATTCTAAAAAAATATTAAAATAAAAAACATTGAATTAAAATAAAAGTAAATATTTATATAAATTAATATAAAAGTCTAATTTTTTAATATTATAATAAAGGCCAATTTTTTTTTAAAAAATTACAATAAATACCATAACTTTTTTATAAATTGCAATAAATACCATAACTTTTTATAAATTAAAATAAATATCAAAACTTTCTATAAATTACAATAAATACCATAACTTTTTATAAATTACAATAAATACCATAACATTTTATAAATTACAATAAATAACAAAACTATTTATAAATTAAAATCAAAGAAAAACTTACCATAAATTAATAATGGCCTGAAATTTTTATAAATTACATGAAAAAGTCTACATTTTGCAAATTACAATAATAACCCATATTTTTTACAGGTTAAAATAAAAAGTATCCGAAATTGTCTATGTATGGCTTCACAGCTTGCATGAGTTAAATCTTATCCCTCACCTTTGCCGCCTTGACCTATCTGCACTCTTAATCTTGTCTTCATTATTTATTTGAAAACCTAAAGAAGGTGAGAAATAAATAGGAAACCGTTCAGCGCTAACACAAAGGAAAAGCTCAATATGTGAACCTCCACCTCATTCGTTATTCATTAAAACCACCATTCCAATTTCTCATATTTTCATTTCAATGCGTTTATCCAATTTAGTGTAGCAATTAATAGTATCTTGTAAAACTATCAAAAACTAAATGTTCTATTGATAGAATATCTAAATTCTAGTTCCAGATATCAGAGATTAAGCTTCAATAACATCAAAATTACTTGTAATAGAGATGCATTCTTCTACCATTAAATTGTTTGGAATCATATCCCCTGAATGCCCATTCTTAAACCTGATGGTCTGTCATTATCAGTATGCGAATATATAGGAAAGACACAGAGAAATGAACATTTGAAACCATAACAGAATCATATACCTGTAAAAGAATGAGCAAACGAAATATTCCAGCATAGTTTAGTGTTTTGGTTCAAAACAGACTGGATTCCAACAGTAATTGGTTAGAAATAGGGCTTGATAGTGTTGATCTTTACAACATACTAATAAAAAAACAAGAAAAAGATGCACAATCTCAAACATAATCCTCGTGTTTGTACCATTTATTTGTTGTGAAATGTAATCTTACAAACCAAATATGATAATGTCGTACCATTGGTTTTGGATGAGATTATAATATAAGAACTCTTATCTTTTTAAAAAATATTTATGTCTAACAATGAAAAAATTTATTCCAAAGATTTTTAAAATATTTTGTGAAACTAAAAACAACTAATTATATTCAAACTAAATACATATCTATATTCGAAACTTACACCGAAATGCAAGTTACAGTGAAAAAACAGATCTAAAACACCCAAATGAAATTCAATTCACATCCAGGAGAAGGTGACAGACAAGAGGGGAAAGAGAGAATCTTGGGGACCAAGACATCAGACTCACCATTCCATGCTTGGCTTATTGTTAGTAGACATTGGTTCCACATTGTTGTTCTTCGTTCGAGTTGCGTAGTCTAACTAGGACGATGTAATACTCGTGAAGATAAATATTTCATCGATAGTGGCGTGAGCATGACAAATGGAGCTTCATTAGGAATTGTGGAAGAGGAAACGGCCGAAGAAAATTTAAGTGAAACAAGGGCTAAAAAATATAACATATACCTAATGTAATGGGTATATTGCAGAGTTTGACCCTATAATGATATAGGGTTTATGAAATGGAACCTAAATATTAGCCCACATTCAAAACAGTCCTTATATTCCTAATTCAGACACTAAGTTACAAAATCATTTAATTTTTCAATATAACATATAACTAAATGTTAGTCCACATTGTAATACCCCAAAGTTACACAACCAAAGTATAAAATTTGGAAAAGTTTAGAGACTAAAGTATAATTTTAAAAAGTTATGTAATCCAACTCCTTAAATGAATAGTTTACCTCTAAGAATGACATTTTCGTGGGAATCATATTTTTCGTACGGATTTTGTATTAAAAACTATAAAGTGATAAAGTTTGAGAAAATTCGGATAGTCGAATCGAGTCAAATTTCTCGGAAAATTTGAAGGATGATAAATTAGGCTTAAAAATATTATTTCCACATTTTAAAATAATAGAAAATAATATGGATCATTGGATTTGAAGATTTAATTCCATGTTTAATTTGGACCATTAGATCAAAGTGGGAAGATTGCAATTTTTGGAAAGTTACTTGGTAATATTGGAAAAGGGTAAAAAATTTTGTTCATCTTTGACTTTGGAAAGATGATAAGGTTATGTGGCTTGGTATTATTGTAAATATCAAGTTTCATTAATGGTAAAATGGGCATTTCTCATTAAATGAATATTTTATTCATTTAAGCTTAAATAAAGGTTAAATTACCATGAAATTAAAGGAAAATTTCATGAGGTTGGGCAATTTTCAGCCACCATTACCGTGAGCCTCCTCTTAAGGTAAGAAAATTTTTCTTTTCAATTTTTGAGTAATTTTCTTTGGATTTTGGATCATGTCGTGAAATAGAAAATTGTTATATTCGAAAAACGCTATCACTTGTACCATTATTGCTTGCTAATTTGGTTTGTGTTGAAAGATCTCAAATTTTAGGGTTTGTTTTCACATTAGGGTTTATGGAATTGATGAAGGATTTTGATGTTTTTGAGGTTGTAGAATCATATAAAAGCATGATTGATGATTAAAATCACTTGTACATGGCTACATAAGCACATGTTGAATTCAGCCAAACCCTAGATTTAGGGGAAAAAGTGTTTTGATGAAATTTGATCATAAATTTGATTCTAGAGGTCTTAAAATATTGAATCGAGGTTGATTTCATGTTTGAACCTAGCGAAAATCTTAAACCCTAAACTACATAGCATTCGACCTTGAGGAAATAGGTTGGGAAAAATTCCCACATATTAGAAATGATATTTAGAAGGTTCTGCAAGCCTTAGAAAATTTTTTGGGTTATTTTGTAATTTTTTAAAAGTTGAGGGACATATTTAGAAATTTTGAAAAGTTATGGGCTGAATGTGTAATTACTCAAATAATTGATATACATTGTTGTAAATTAATGTTTGAGGGCTGAAATTGAACTTAGAATGTGAAAGATAGCCATTTTGGATAGCCATTTTGGAAATTTGGCAAAGTTTAAGTACAAAATGACAAATATTGAAAAAGTTAGTGACTTATGTGGTAAATATGAAATATCTGAGGTATTGGGCTAGAAATTAAATGATGAGAAATTATTGGGCTTATTTGGGCTTGAATTGAAGAATTAATGACAAGTGCCCATTATAAATAAAAAGGAAAAGTTAAGATGAAAATTAAAAGAATTCAAAAATAACATTACTTTTGAGTATTATTATTTATTAAAAATGTAAGTAAGGATACTAACATTGTATTTTATCTTTGTATATGTGATTATGGATGCTTGTGTAAATAGTGATCAAATTCATGATACAAGTAAACCAAAAGGCAAAGAAAAAGTTCAAGAATAGTTGGACTTCGTCAGTAAGGCATAATAGTGAGGCATACTAGGTGAGTGCATTTATTATGTGCTTATATAATATGAGGACGACTTGCAATGAGTCAACCTCAAATGTTTTTATAAAAGCATATTTTACCGTATTTTGAAATATTTTCATAAAGTTTATGAAAATGATTTTACGAATGATTTTAGGGTATTAACTGCCCTAAAACGAATGGATGTGTTTCATACAAATTACTATTTATTGATGGTTTGGAATAAATGTTTAACCTGCGATATGGATTTTAAAGCCTATTGTATGCACATGGAGAGTCATAGGTGCAATAATAATACCTTAAATAAGGTGATAATGTAGCAGTACTTTGTGTACTGTAGCACTATGTATGTAATTGGCATACTTGGTGTGAGATGGATATCTATTGATTTTTTTAGAAAACGCATTATTACATTTTCGTAAGAGTACTTTGTGTACTTGGAGTAGTACTTTGTGTACTATGGAACTTTGTGTGCAAGGATGGTAATCGTACGAGATTACTATTACGAAAAGGGGTTAGAATTATGTTATTGTGTACCTTGCATTCTCATTTGTCATACATTGGGCTATGAATGGATATTTTGAAATATACTGATTTATAAGTATGTTAGGCATACGAAATACTGTTTCGCAGGTTCTTTGATGGAAATTTTACCTATCAAGTCGTTTTATGCGTTAATATATTTTATACGATTAAACTTATATTTTGATCTTTTATGAAATATTTTAATATGTATCATTTATTATATTATGCCTCACTAAGTGAATACTTAGCTTGTGATGCTTTTCACGCGTAGGTAATAGTGTATGGTCAGAATGAGGAGTACAATTGATATCGTAAATCAAGGTTGCCTCATTAGTAATTGTATGATATCTTTAGATGTTTACTTTTGATATTACTAGTTGACATGTATTAGTTATATGATGATGTTATGTATGTATTTGACATATGAGTTATAATATTATATTATATTCAAACTTAAACTATTGTTTGATGGATTTTAAATGTTATTATATATATATATATATATATATATATATATATATATATATGTATGTATGTATTTGAAGAACATTTTATAAACAATATTATTAAACCGTTTATTTAAGAAAAAAAATTTATTGGTTTTCAAGTACGAAAATGTTTTAAAAGTCATGTGATATCTATGACTCGTGTACAAGGACGTATACAGGAAATGAGTGCCACATTTATTGGTATCAGAACTATAGGTTTAGTCGATTCTAAGTCGAATCCGGGTTTATTTTATGTTAAAAGGGTATACATGCCACTAAAATATCAAAGTTACTGATATGGTGTCGATAGGATATGATTAATGTCACTCCTTATTAACCTAAGTTATTATTATTATGTGTGTCATATTATATGTTGAAATCTACGAATTCACAGGGAGCAACCGAACAAGAAGTTAGAGAAGAATCGGGTAGCCAAAGTAATGAAGTTAATAATGAGCTTCCGACCCATTCTGGACACGCTAGCGCATCGGTACATTAAGGAGTGCTAGTGCAAGATCATAGAGTATTTGTGCAGGCTCTTGATGTATCTTAGCCTCCCCCTACTCCTTCAGCACCATAGATGTTAATCCCGAAAGAGCTGAAAAGTTTGGGAGCACCCAAGTTCAGGGAAAAAGAAGATGAAGGTCCCATAAATGCTGACTTATGGTTAAACGACATCAATGTGATGCTTGAAAATCTTCACTGCTCAGATTCTGAGAAGCTAGATGGAGCTTTATCTTTACTTCGAGGATCAACTCGAGTGTGGTAGACGAACACCACGATGTATCCACCTCCTGAGCAAATGACTTGACAGTTCTTTCAGGACAAATTCAAGAACAAGTACATCGGTGAACAGTTTATGCATGCGATGCTGCTGAAAATTCTTAACCTGAAACAAGGTGATTGAGCCATACACGAGTACGAGGTTGAGTATAACAAGCTAATTCGATTCACTACTGAAGTAGTTCCTAATGACAAGGGTTGACGTGATTGGTTCATCGAGGGTTTAAGGCCTAAGATGAAAGAGACAATGTTGGATTTAAACTTGCCTACCCTACAAGAGGTGATAAACAAATCTAAGGCAATTGAAAGAGCTCAAGAGGAGACTTTAGCAGCAGAGTAGAGTATGCAGATAGGGACAAAGTGCTGGAATATCTTCAGGTTCCTATCATGCAAAGAGAGGCAAAAGTTCAGGTTACTGATACAATAATAGATCCAGTTCTGTTACAGCTTTGCATAAGAATAAACAATCTCAGTCTTTTGCTGCTTGCTCGGGCAGGGCACCTCGAGATCTATCTTTTCTATGTCAGACTTGTGGCAAATTACATGGTGGAGTATGCATAATTGACAGCGGTGCCTGTTTTCACTGTGATGACACTGGCCATTATGTTAGATATTATCCTAAAAGATATGAGGAAAGATCAGTGCAGGCTGAGAGATCAACAACATATCAGAGAGGAAGAGGAAAAAGTAGATCCAGAAGACAATCTGAGTCAATTTAATGATCAGAGATGTGTGGAGTAGCAAGAATTTATAACATCAAGACTAATGAGGATCGGGATCACCCTAAGATTATATCAGGTATATTCCATCTTTTTGATTAACATATATTTGTTTTTGTTGGACCTAGTTCTACGCACTCTTTTATTAGTACAAAGTTGAATAGAGCTATAAGAATTCTATTAGAACCAATCTCTAGTGAGATGATAGCAATAAACCCTATGGGTCATAGTCCAAGGGTGACTCGAATGTATAGAAAGTGCCCGATAAAGATTCAAGGGGATGTGTTCCCGGTGAATTTGATAAAATTACCTTTAGACGAATTTGAGATTATTTTGGGCATGGATTGGTTGTCTACGCACCATGGATGGGTTGATTTTCACAATAAGTGATTATTTTTGAAAGATGTGGAGTGTTCAGAAATTATAGTAATTGGGGAAAAAGAAAAATCTCCATCCAATGTGATATCAGCAATGACTGCAAAGAAAATGATGTCGGAAGGGTGTACAACTTTTTTGGCTAATGTGATAGACACTCAAATATCTAAAGTGAGGTTGGATGATATTCCAACAGTTCAAGAATTTCCAGATGTTTTTTCGAACGAATTATCAGGTTTACCTCCAGACTGTGAGGTGGAATTCAATTTTTTGGAGGTTAACTTGGACTTTTCTTTGGAAAGTAAATATCCGTAATGTTTTCTATTTTAGGTCCCTCTTTAGAAGATAAGGTCCTCATTATGTATGGTTGTAAATAGACACAATGTCATGGGAATATTATGTTATGGTGTTTCGTTGATGGATAGTTAGGTTTGTTAATTTGTTTGACTTTTATGTTTTACGTTATTGTAATGCCCTAAATTATGGGTTAGTAGTTTTGGGTTTATCCGAGAGATAAGTAGACCTCGTAGAATTTGTAATTCAATTCATTGGGCTTAATTGGGTTGAAATTGGATCCAATTAGTCTTAAGAGGATATTTTTGAATGGTAGAAAGTTGAGAAAGGACCAAAAGGACAATTACCCCATTTTAGAGGATGAGAGCTTTTATATATCTCATTTCACCTTCTCTATTCATTTTTCTTCCCTTATCCCTTCTTCTTTTCCTTCTCTCTAGCACCATATCTCAAAGGTAAATTCTTGAGCCCTTTTCATACTTCATTTTCGTTATTAATCCCTCCAGCAACATGGATTTTACCATTCAAGCAATGAGTTCCTTATTTGCAAGAGAAAGTTATGGGGTTTCATCCAAATCATAAAGAAAAAGGGTGTGGCTAAGCAATGAGCTTCATTTCAGGATCCTAGCATCAAGGTAGTGTATTTCTAATCCTTTGGAGTGTCAAGGCTTTCTTAAATATGAAGAATTGATAAGATTTGATTATTTAAGCTTTTAGGGTTTCAAACTTGATTTAAGCCATAGATGATGAATTTGATGTAAAACATGTGTTTTAAGACACTTAATGGCCCTAATTAGCTCCCTAAAACTTCAGTACATGATTAGAAACCAAACTATGGCATTAGGAATGATTTTATGTGTCTTCCCGAGCCTAAGTAAACCATTTTTGGGTTCGAGTACCGATACTGGGATGAACAGTATCAATATTGGATTAGTTGGGGCAAAAAATTATAGATTTCAGGTAGGGAGTATCAATACTGTTGGGAGAGTATTGATATTTCTCCTTCAGCCTCAATACCAAAGGTGATGGTCTTGAGATTGGGCCTCAATTCAGCGGTATAATGCATTTTTGGTACTGATGCTTATAGGGTATTGATACTTGAACCTAGGGTATTGATACTCCAATTTGAGTGTCGATACCACTCACCTTGGTTCATTAGTTTTGACCCGGTTAAGGTCCATAAGAGCTATGAATGGTCTAGAAAGGTAGAACATAGTCTGCGGGGGACATAAATGGCCAAAGGGGCCTAAAAACACTTGTGGGAGTGGGTTACAACCAGAGTAACAATAGTAGGCATAAAGTGTCCAAGAAATCTTCAGTTAGACATGTAGTGAGTGTATACGAATGGAGGACCATTGCATAGGGTGTACCAGCAAGCAATATGATCGAATAATCAGATTATAAAGCAGTAGGGTCGTGTACCACAAGAACGACAGAAAGTGATGGACGTATAATTGTCCCTTAATTCGAGAGCAAGTTGAGGGAAGCTTAGTAAGAGCGATAGAGTAATGCTACCTAGAAATAAACCAGAGTAAAGTATCGAGATAACTAGTATCACAGTTAGTAAACAATGAATCAATAGTCATTGTGAAGTCATGAAACGCGTAGCGACTTCTCTAAAGTTAGATAAGTAGATATAATGTCCTTAAGCAGAGAACTGCCATATTAGAGCAGACGATTAGTAATAACAGACTAATAAACCATTGCATAACATTCTAGATGATGGAACGAGGCAAGATAACAACTAGGGGACCAATAAATGTGATCAGTAATAACTCATAACAATTATAAATATTAACACATAGGATTTCATAAAACTTGCATTTGTGTGTGACCCTTAGGAAACAGTCAGGACACCTGAGTTACTTTAGTAGTAAGATGCTTGTCTTGTCTGCTAGGATGTCCATGTATATACCAATTAGTGCCAAGGCACTTCTCTTACCAGTTGGCCGCATATACCCCAAGACTCGACGGAGTAAGTTAGTTGGGTGTACGTTTTCGATGCAGAATTCTGGATCTCACCCCAAAGTACCTTCAGGTATTCAGGTAGGCTAGAGGGTACATGAGCTTCGAGATGCAAGATCCTTTAGCCTCATCATGACGCCCACCACAACTTATGTGTTTATTGTGATGTGTCATATAGTAGTGTCAATGGTAGGATAGAGGGATGAATGTTCCGAGATACAGACCCTCAGCCACATCATGATATATACCGTGGCTAGTATATGGAACATCAGGTTCAGTGTTGCATTCGGATAATGCACAGTAGAGTCAATATCACATTTAGATAATGCAAAATAGAGATAGTCATTAGGGTTTGTGACCTTTTAGAGGTGTACTTATGGCGAAGCCCTTAACATAGGATTAAGGGAAATGTGAGACATCCTACTTCAGTAATAAAACAATTAAGCCTTAGGTAGGTAGTATTTGATCTAGATCATTCATGTACATACGGCTTAGTACTGTCTCTTTAGCATGTATGTGTTTACGAAATCTTAATGCTGCTTTATATTAGCGATTATACTGATGGACTTTGTAAGCTCATTCTTCATATGTTTTCCGTTGGCAGGTCAGTAGATTGAATAGTTCGTGGAACACTGTCGTAGAAAGATTTCTAGCATATCCTTCATAGTACTATACCGTAACTTAGTGTGCATATGTATTCATAGAACCTTACTCATGTATTCATATATATGAGAAAGAGTTGTATTATTTGATTTAGTCTATGTGCCATAGAGCTCCAATTTATAAAATGTTTTATAATTGATATTTATGTTTATCATTTTTCCATATAGTATGTTTTAAAAGAAAATAAACATGTTTTGAAGTCAGAGGTTGCCTCAGTGGCCCAATGTGACACTTTAGGCCTATTCAGGTTTAAGGTGTTACTGTTATGCCATATTGATTGGAATATTTATAATTTTATGCTAATGCATGATTATACTTAAAAAGAACAAAATTAGTAAAGTTGTGATGGTTGAGTACAAAACAAAATTAAAAAGTGTGTTGAAAAAGAGAAAGTTAAGAGTTGAATTTGGTTATTGTAAGATTATACAATTGTAAAGTAGGCCAAAGTTTATAAACCTAAAGGAGTAGAATTTAAAAAATAGGTGTTACAGTTATGCCATGTTGATTGGAATATTTATAATTTTATAATAATGCATGATTATACTTAAAAAGAACAAAATTAGTAAAGTTGTGATGGTTGAGTACAAAACAAAATTAAAAAGTGTGATGAAAAAGAGAAAGTTAGGAGTTGAATTTGGTTATTGTAAGATTATACAATTGTCAAGTAGGCCAAAGTTTATAAACCTAAAGGAGTAAAATTTAAAAACATAGGAATGAGAGGACTTGTTGGGTAATTATCCCATTATTTATAAGTGGTTCGATTTTTTTTCATAAATTGGAAAAGAGGCTCATGGGTTAAGGAAAAAAAAGGGAAGAGACTTAAAATTTTCACTTATTTTTTTTCTTCATATCTTTCTTCCTCTCCTCTTTACTTCCCTATCATCAAGGCTTTTCATCTTTGAAAGTTGGAGCAAGGTAAGTGTTAGTTGATGATTTCACATTCTAATGTCTCTAGATTTTGAAGATAAAGGTTAACCATGAGTTGTAAAAGCTAAAAGGGGAGGTTAAAATTATATGGGATATGAATGGGTTACATGTTTGATAGCATGGTCCTCTTGATCTTTTGGTCTAATATATTTCAATTTTAGAGAAAGAAGTTTTAGAACCATCAAAATATAAGGGAAATAAGAAAGCTTAGGAGTTGAAGGAATAAGTTTTCATCCCCAAATTTTTGTTAAAGGTAATGAACTCTTGTTCTTATGTTTCATATGTTATAATTAGAAGAAATGTGTAATTACATGCCTCTCACTCATGAGATAGACCTAAATGGAAGGGGTTGTGAGACCCTAATCATGTTTCAAACCTTTGAAAAAGTGAAAATCTAGGTAGGAGTAGTGATACTTTTAGAACAATATTGGTACCCTGAAGAGTTTTAGATAATTTGAGTGAATATCAAGTCAATACCGATACTATGGGTTCAGGTACCGATACCATAGAGTGAGTATCGACATTCAAGCCATGAGTATCGATACTTATGAAAAAAAATTTAGAATGAAGGATTCCAGTAAGCTATTTTGGTTCTGGTACTCTTCTCAATGGGGATGCCATTGATTGGTGGGAGATGATTGAAATGGCCCTCCAACCGGAATAACCGACATGGTAACTTTTCTTGAGTGAGTTCCATCAGAAGTATACAGGGGAAGCCCATACGGATTCCTTAAGGCTCTAGTTATCACAGCTTGTGCAAGGCGAAAAGACTTTTCTTGAATATGAGAGATATTTCCTTCGTTAAGTCGATACGCCCCAAAGTTAGTATCTACAGAAGCTTTGAGGTGTCACAGATTCTTGGAAGGACTGCACTTGGACATCCAAACTCAATTGTCGGTTAATCCTCTAAGAATATTCTCAGAGTTGACTAGATAAGCTAAAGTTATAGAGAGAGTATTGAACATAAGGACCAGATCCGTGGAAAAGTATAGTAGAGGTAAGAAGAGGATGTCTGACCTAGTGAAAACCTCAAAGTCTTCATTAAAAAGAGCTAAGAACTTTCGAGAGTCAAGAAATTCAGCCCAGTGCCCTCTAAAAGATCAGGACAAGGTTCTACATTGGGACAGAGAATGAGGCCCCTTAACACTACCTCCCTAGAAAGTACTGAAGGATCATATAAGGCTTCTTCAATTACCAAATGTGAGTTCTATAAAATGAGACATTCGAGATAGTGATGGAAAAATAATCAGGGGTGCTACAAATGTGGATTCATTCATCAATTTATTAGGGACTGTTTGAGACTTAAGGAAACTATATCAGCTAGTTTGGGAAGATTAATAACTTTTGTGCACAGGGATAGAGGTTCAAATAGATGAGGAGCTGGTGCTACTTTAGGGTAATCCAATAAAGATGCTGTGTGGTTGACGGAATGACCTAATATCTGCGTGATTGCCCGTCAGTACATTGTAAAGGCTCGAGAGGACTACGAGCCTACTGATGTGATTTCAAGTATTTTTACATTATTTTCCACTCTTATAGTAGCATTGATTGATCCGAGATTGTCACATTCATATATTTGTGGATATGTTGTTACAGGGAAGGAGTTTTTGAGTGAGGGGATGAAAACATGAGTTAGAGTATCTAGTCTGCCAGGGTTGGATGTGTTAGAGAAGGTGTACCGTCATTGCCCAATATAAACTCAAAGACAAGTGTTTCCAGCTAACTTAATGGAATTATCTTTTAAGGAATTTAACATGATTTTTGGTGATGGATTGGTTTTCAAATCATGATCATAGAATACGATGTAAAGTTAAGCAATTAAAGCTACAAAAACCTTGTGGATCAAAAATAGTGGTATCTCATGACAAAGATAATGGTAATACCCCGATGATTTTGGCACTATCAACTCACAAGGTTTTGAGCCAGGGTCGTGAAGCATATTTGGTGTATGTTTTAAATTCTAATTTACCAAACCCGAATTAAAAAGTTTACAGACCGTGAAGGAATTGTCAGATGTGTTCCCTAAAGAATTCTTGGATTACCTCCCGATCATGGGGTTGAATTTGGGATCGAAGTATACCCAAGAACCTTGCCAGTATCCATAGCTCCATATCAAATGGCTTTAACTGAACTTCGAGAATTGAAAATCTAGCTTCAGGAACTTTTAGGCCAAGGGTTTATTCGACCCAGTGTATCACTTTGGGGAGCCCTTTTGTTATTTGTTAGGAAGAAAGACGGTTTGTTAAGATTATGTATTGACTATCTAAAACTGAACAAGGTGATGCTTAAAAACAAATATCCACTTTCTAGGATAGACGATCTTTCCGACCATCTCAAGGATGTACAAATATTTTTAAAGATTGACCTGAGGTCGAGTTATTATCAATTGAAGGTTAAGGAGGCAGACATTCCCAAGACTGCATTTCAGACAAGGTATGGACACTATGTTCCTGATGATGCCTTTTGGACTCACAAATAATATCAAAACTTTCATAGATTTAATGAATCACATTTTTCAACCTCACTTGGATCAGTTTGTAGTAGTCTTAATAGATGATATCCTAGTATATTCCAAATCATAGGAAGATCATGACAAACACCTTTGGATTGTACTCCAAACCCTTCAAGAAAAGAAACTTTATGTGAAGTTCAATAAATGTGAGTTTTGGCTTGTGAACATGTAGTTTCTAGAATAGGAGTCCGAGTAGATCTTCAGAAAATTAAAGCAATAATATAATAGGAACCACATAAGAACATTATCGAAGTCTGTAGTTTTCTAGGGTTAACAGGTTAGTACCACCATTTTGTTAAAAGAATTCTTCATGATTGCTGCCCCGATGATGTGACTACTTCATAAGGGATTACCCTTCAAGTGGGGAGTAAGAAAAAAAAATAATTTTTGATGAGTTGAAGAAAATTTTAACCGAGGCCCCAGTGTTAACTCAACCCATGACTGGAAAAGATTTTACACTCTACACATATACGTCCTTAAACGATTTGGGATGTGTTTTTATGCAAGAAGGTAAGATAGCAGCGTATGCATCCCGACGACTGAAGTCACACAAAAGGAACTATCCTACCCATGACTTGGAATTGGCTATAGTAGTTTTTGCACTTAAATTATGGAGACATTACTTGTTTAGAGAGAAATGATATATCTTTATGGATCATAAGAGTTTAAAGTACGCCCTCACCCAAAAGGAATTAAATTTATGGCAACAAATATGGATTGAGTTGTTTAAAGATTATGATTGTGTCATCGAATATCATTTGGGTAAATCAAATATAGTGGTCGACACCCTGAGTCGTAAAACTATAGTCGAGTTAAGAGTTATGTTTGTTAGGCTAAATATCCCGGAAGATGGGAGTTTAGTGGCTAAGTTATGAGTGGGGCCTCTGTTAATGCAGAAAGTGCCAGAAGCACAACAACTAAAAGGCAAACTGATAAACAAATTACAACAAGGAAAGAAAAAACTACACGGTACGAAGAGTGAAATGATGGAACATTGTACTTTGAAATAAAGTTGTGTTCCAGTTGATGAACAACTGAAGAGAAAAATCTTACAAGAGGCCCATAATAGTTCATTTTCCATTCATCCAAGAAACAACAAAATGTATCAAGAACTAAAGCAATTTTATTGGTGTCCGGGAATAAAAAGAGAAGTGTCTGAATTTCTAGCCAAATATCTAGTGTGCCAATAAGTTAAAGATGAGCATCAAGTGCCTTCTGGCCTTCTTCAATTGATTCGAATTCCACAATGGAATTGGGATAGAGTCATCATGGATTTCGTCACTAGGTTACCTATGACTCAGCGTAAACATGATTCGAAATGAGTGATCGTGGATCGATTAACTAAGTTTGCCCATTTTCTTCTTGTAATAATGAATTATTCTCTGAAAAGGCTGGCTCAACTTTATATTGAATAAATTGTGAGATTGTATGGAGTACCTAGCTCTATTATTTTAGCAGGTATCCTCATTTTAATTCAAGGTTTTAGAAGTAATTGTATGTGGCCCTAGGAACCAATCTACATTTTAGTACTACATTTCACCCCTAAAGTGATGAATAATATGAGTGGGTTATTCATACCTTGGAAGATATGCTCAGATGTTGTATACTAAATTTCGAGAAAAGTTGAGAGGAGTGATTACCATTGGTAGAGTTCACATAAAATAGTAGCTATCAAACGAGTATACAAATGGTCCCGTATGAAGCGCTATATAGATGGAAGTGCATAACACCGTTATGTTGGATGAAATTACATGAAAGGAAACTTGTAGGCCCAGAATTGATTCAGGAGACCAAGAAAAAATTATAATACTCCAAGACATATTCAAAGTGGCATTCGACTGAAAAATTCTTATGTGGATCTCAAGCGTAAAGATATTGAGTTTCAGGTTGGTGATAAGGTATTCTTGAAAGTGGCTCAATGGAACAAAATATTGAGATTTGGTCCAAAAGGAAAATTGAGCCCTATGTTTATCGAACCGTACAAGGTTCTAAAACGAGTCAGACTAGTGGCCTATCTTTGACTTTGCTAGTAAAATTAGATTGGATTCATAATGATTTTCATGTATCCATGCTAAGGAGATATCGATCAAATCCCACTCATGTTATACCTTTGTTAAAGATTGAGGTAGACACCTATCTAACTTATGAGGAAGAACTTATACAAATTATGGCTCGTGAAGTTAAAGAACTAAGAAATAGCGTATGCCACTTTAACTAAAGTAATGTGGAGGAATCATGGGGTAGAAGAGGCCACATAGGAACCAGAGGAGACGATGCAACTTCAGAACCCAAATCTATTTACCTTAAGTAAATTTTGGGGGCAAAATTTCAATTTAGTAGGGGAGAATTGTAATGGTTGAGTATAAATCAAAATTAAAAAAATAGGCTAAAAAAGAGAAAGTTAGGAGTTGGATTGGGTTATTAGAAGATTGGACGAAATATCAAGTTAGTACCTATACTATGGGTTCAAGTATAAATATCATAGGATATACTCAAGCCATGAGTATCGATACTCTATGAAAATTTTTGAGAATGAAGGATTATAGTAAGCCATTTTGGTACCGGTCTTCACCTTAGTACCGATAATCTTCCAGAGTCGTATCGATACTCTCATATCGATACTCCTCTAAGAGTACCGATACTGTTGGGCTGAATGTTGTGAAATATCGATTTTTTAATGAAAAGAAATAGAGAGAAATGTAAAAATAGTTGGATGATATATGTCTATATAAATGTATATAAATATCTATGATTGATCATAAATATTCTGGGTGACTTGCACGAGAGCTCTGAAGGGTTAGAGTGTCTCTCACAATAGCACCTAATCATTAATATTTCGGGTGACTCGCATGAGAGCCCCTAAGGATTAAAGTGTCTCACATTGGAGCATTTAATCATCAATATTTCGGGTGACTCAAACGGGAGCCCCAAAAGGTTAGAGTGTCTCACACGGGAGTACCTAATCATCAATATTTCAGGTGACTCGCACAGGAGCCCCGAAGAGTTAGTGTGTCTTGCAAGGGAGCACCTAATTATAATAAGCTGGAATAATACTGAGTTATATGCATATTTTCTTTTACTTCTTTACAGAAATTGTACCATGTGAACCTTATGGAACATTTGTTCACCACTGGGCATCTTTGCTCACTATTTCAAACGTTTCCCTCTCCAGTTAGTAGTTCTAGATATTAACCTAGGAGCGTCATTGCAGTAGAATCCTGATATTTGCTGTCTGAGTATATTTCTGGATTCTTTGCTAGGCTTGAAGTATCCATGTATGTAGTTTGTACGAGTCTAAGTTTACTCTAATGAGTATTGTATATTGTGTTTTAGAATTTAGGGTTTACTTTATTATTTTTACAAAATGCGTAATATATGGAGCTCCGTCTTTTATGATAACTATTTTTTACCTCGTTTTTATCTTTAAGTAAATATGCTCTTGTGATTAATAAAGTTTTGTTCATGGGAAGGTCTATACTGATTACCGTATAGTTGCACTTGAGTCGTAGTGGGTCAGGTATTACAAAAGTTCTTAATTAAAAAAAAACCCATTAAAATCTATAGAAATGTTGGCAGGAAAGAAAGACCTTATCCTAGTATTAGCATTATCATGTTTCACCCCTTTATATAATTCGAGTATCTCTTTCAATAATGTACTTTAAAATAAATTAATGTTAAAAATTTTGCTTATTATACGTGCAGTGATCTAGTGCTTTTAAAAAGAATTTAATCACCATTACATGCTATGAAAAATAGAAATAAAATAATATGGGTATACGGAAATGTACACTTTTGTTTGATTTTATAAACTTTTCCTCACTAAATTTAAAAACATTATAGATTTGATCACTTTCATTTCCTTTTAAATAAGACGTGGTCAATGAAGGTTAACAATTGTTAAACCTTTAACAATTTGATGATGTGATATGATAAATATATAAAATTAAAATTACATCATTTTCACGAGATAATACGTGGATTATGTCTTGGTCATTTTCCTTTTATATTTGCACACTTTTGCTCACTAAATTTTTTAAAAAAAGTTGGTCACTTACGTTATCGTTTTATTAAGTTTTGGTCACTTACATTATCATTTTATTAAGTTTTGGTCACTTGAGCATTGAATATCGTTAGTTTGATGACGTGGCCTGTTAGTAAAATGGTTTAACTTTTATTTTAACCCCTAAACTTTAGACAAAATACTGATTATGAGTCTTTTTGTAAATTTAAATTATTTTAGGGACAACATTTCAATTTACCAATTTTTTTAATATATTTTTTCTCCCCAACCCTCAATATTTCATATTCTCTCCGCTTCTTCTTCAGACATCTCTGCTCCATTGCAATAACCTTCTTATTTCTAATTATTAGTTGTAATTATTTGAAGTCAAATTAGATGTGTTCTCGATTGTAAGAAAAGGTATAAAAAGAAGTAATGAAGATCGTGAAAAATGGGCAAAATTTTCCATTTAAACTCTAAAAAGATTCCCACCACAACAATGCCACCGCCTCGAGCCGAGAAAATTAGAGCTTCTTCAATGGTGCCATCATTGATGACACAATACTAGCCTTCCATCTCAACGCGTTGTCAACCAGCGAAATCCACGTCATACGAAAGATTGACGAGAACGTTTCGTCGCATCTGAACGTGATCGACCTCTACGACATTTACAAAGATCAAATCAGTGTTCACTTAGTATTGGAGATCTATTTCGATGTGAGTTGTTCGATTAGGTCATCACAGAAATGAGGTACTCAAGGGCCAGTGCGATGGCATTAGTGCGACAAACCACACAGGTTGTAGGGGTTAACGGTGATTTATAGGGATCTAGAGCCAAAAAATTGCTTATTCTTGAGCCAAAAAAAAGGATTTACCGTTGAATATCATGTATTTTGGATTGAGTTCAATGGATGAATTCATGGATCCATTTATCGGGTTGTTTGGATCCATTGATTATGTTTCACCGAAGACGTTTTCTCTACAGAAAATCATCACCAAGAGTGATATCTTGTTATCAGGTTAATTGAATCCATTGATTTATCTTCTTGTAGCTTGTTAGATTTGACATTTTACAATCTCAATCTTTGGAAATTGAATTTTAGTTTGTATAACTAAGATTACTCAGCTTGATTTTATCTCTAGATGCCTACCCTCTCATTTTTCTTTGAACTTGTGGTGTTATTATTTGTTATTAGAAGTTGAAAATCTTTCATTATTATTGAAATGCATCATGAGCCCTTGAAAGAAGGCAAAATGAGGCAAATGGAGTAATGGGTAGAAATGTATGAAGAAGAAGCAGTAAGAAGATGAACAACAAAAGGGTTGGGAAGAAAACTTATTAAAAATAGATAAACTGAAATGTTATCCCTAAACTGATTTGAATTTACAAAAAAGACATAATCAATATTTTGTCTAAAGTGTAGGGGTTAAAATAAAAATTAAATCATTTTACTAACGGACCACATCATCAAACTAACAACATTCAACATCTAAGTGACCAAAACTTAATAAAACAATAATGTAAGTGACAAAAACTTATGTTTTTTTAATTTAGTGAGTAAAAAGTGTACAAATATGAAAGAATCTGGCCAAAGCATAATCCACGTATTATCTACGTGAAAGTGATGTAATTTTAATTTTATATATTTACTGTGCTACATCAGCAAACCGTTAAAGGTTTAACGACTGTTAAAGGTTTAACGACCGTTAACCTTCAGTGACCACATCTTAATTAAAATGAAACAAAAGTTACCAACGAAATCATATGTTTTTTGAATTCAATGATGAAAAGTTTATAAAACTGAAACGAAAGTGACAATTTTTATAGTTTATCAAAAAAATTATTTGTGTACATAAAAAACAAGTTTTAAAATAAAATTACTTTTTCATAATTTTTTTATACAATACTCGTATTTCACAAATCGAGAATAACTTGTTAAATATATTCGAATTTATAACCTTGAGAAATATCATCCGAATTAAAACATGAGATAATTTCACAATCCTACTTATCAAATTGAAATTTCACCACAAAGATGTAGGGTTTGAGTATTAGTTTTGATTTTCAAAGTGGCATTTCCCCTTAACTCCTTTAACTTAGGTTCTATGGAGATGCAGGCCAGATGCTAAAATTGTGTGGACAGGTGGGAGAAGGCATTCATATATTATATGTCAAATTGGCAATGGTTGGGCATTTTCATCAAGTTTTCATTACGCGTGGAGATTTGAGCAAAATTAGGTTTTTGAGGGTATAATTTATAGCTTACATTTTAAATAAGGTTGGCATTATAAATTTATTTGATGGAAAATATTTATAATTAATATTGTTTCAAATTTCCATGAAAGTACACCGCCGACAGCCAAGAAAAAGAATATTACATGTCGAAATCGATTCGAATTAAAAAAAAAAATCAAATTTTCAATTTAAATCGAGTTTTGCTTACTCCTACTCAAACTAAAAGGTTAAGGAAAAATGGGTGGTGCAGGCTGTTTCACTTTGCTATCCAAATATCCCTTTCATATCATATGCATGGGATCTGCCTATGATTAAGTTTCTTATTTTTTATCTGTTATCCCCTTGGAAGCTTGTTTTTAGGTTTTCCTATATAAATGTATGGCTTAAATCCCCAGTGCCCCTTAACTATACTATTTTACCAAATTACCCTTTAAAATATTTTTTGATACGTTTTGTCCCCTAAAGTTTAAAATATTACCTTATTTGCCCCAAATCACTAATTCTATTAAAAAGACGCAGATAAATTATCTATTTAGTCACTCAATTATTCTCATGGTTTCATTTTGGTCACCCAAGTATTTTCTTTCGTTTGTTACTTTTATTCTTTACAAAATCATCACTAAACTATTTTTTTCTCACGACACCAACAAAAATTGATTGATAAATGAACCCACGTTGTTATTGCTATTCTTGAGACTAAACAAAATCATCTGTTGTTGATTTTGCAACGACAAATAGAGCATTGGTTGAGGGAAGTAAATCGGTAACTGGGATGCATTAAAAGCAAAAGGAAAATCAGTCTCGAAGATGCCAAAGAAGCATTAGGAGACGGTAAAGAAATTGTTAGAGAGGCCAACTAGAAGAAGCTTTATCCACCATTGAAGCAAATGATCGAACAGGTTCCGGGCGCCGTTGAGGGCTACAAATCTTTTGGTGAGATCTTTGTGATATGAAAGCTTCACCAAAACTTGAACTTAAAAAAGGAATGACCAGGACATTCCATACCGTATATCCTGAAACCAGGAACTAAATTATCGTCAAATTTCTAGCGCAAGGAACTTGTTGTAATTGAGACAAATCATCAAACAAGTGGTGGGCAACAAAAATGAAAACCATAGAATTTAAAACCAGGAAATTAAGAGTTGGGTAATATTTATACACTGGTTTCGGGTGCTTTGCTGCGAATTAGTTGCTTGAAAATACGAGAAGCGACATGGTTTTAAACGTCATATTCGAATCAAAATTCTTAAACAAAAATAATTTTTTTTTTGAAAAAATTTAGTGCTTTTAGTTTACGTTGGTTTGGTTCTTATCGAAAAAAATGGTACGATAAAAATAAATGAAATAAATTGGTGACTAATGAATGTTGATGGGAGCAAGAGGGGAGAAAGCATATACGAAAATTGGTGACTAATGGATGTTGAGGGGAGCAATGGGGGAGAAGGACTTTGCAGATAGTTTAAAAATAAGTATAGTGATGATTTTGAAAAAAATAATAATTAAGTGGTCAAAATAAATAATAAAGGTGATTAGAACATAGTTGGGAATAATTGAGTGATTGATTAGGTAATTTACCAGTATTTTATTTTAACGGAGTTAGTGATTTGGGGCAAATGATTTAATGTTTTAAACTTTAGGATACAAATAGTATAATTCAGGTAGCAATGAAACATTTAAGAGCAAATTTATCATGGTAAAAGTTGGCATTATCATTTTCTCCCATTGTGATTTTGGGGCCTCATTAATTGATTCCTATAAACATGATTTAACAACAAAATAATCTCAATTAAATAATTATTTAAAAAATTAATTCAATATATATTTCTATTTAATTTATTAAAATATAAATTCATGGAAATGAATAAAAAATATCACTGGCAAGAATATAAGTATTATATTTATTTATAACAGTTTTTAACCTTTTTTATTAATAACATGTCGATATATAGTGTACTTATAGTCTATAAGATAAAATACATTATTTTTACTGAACTCTACTCTCTCCTATTTTACTTATTGTACTTTTAATTATTTTTAATTTATTCACTAAATTTTTGAATTACTCATATTTTGATTACTTTGAATTATTTTATTATTATTTTATATGATGTGACATTTTATTATTATTATTTAATATAAATATAATTTAAAATATAAAATAAAAATAGAAGGTGGTTGGACACAGTTTGCGACTATCGTAGATGGTGGTCGTGTGGTCTCAAATTTCATGGATTGGTTCGTCTCGACTTCTGATGATTGTTTCACTAAAAAATATCCTAAGACTCGTGAATTTCAACTTAAACATTTCGGCTTCTTATTTTTGATCTCCAATTCGTGGACTTCGGAACAAGTTCTGACAAAATGGAGGTTGTATTCGAACTTAGGGTGTCGAGGCAAAGCGACCCATGAAATTTGGGATCAAAAGGTCACCATCTACTGTGATCCATGGCAATTGACGGTAGCATCTGACCACCTTCTATTTTTATTTTATATTAAATAATAACAAAATAGTTCAGAGTGATCAAAACATAAAAAATTTGAAAGTTTTCTGAATAAATTAGAAAAATTAAAAATATAGTGAATAAAATATGAGATAGAACAAAATTAAATAAGGAATGGTGTAGTTTACCCTAATTTATAAACTTCTACCATCAAGATATTAAATGCATACACTTTTAACAAAATTATACTCCTTCAACGAACTCATATCCTTAAAATTAAGAAATATTATAGCCTCGGGCTACAGTGAGTAAGATAAGACCTATGCAATGTCTACGTGCTACCAAATTTATATATAAGATTTGATAATCATATGTAGTTAACAAGTTAATCTACTAATAGTCATAATGATTTTATGCTTGATACCACTAGTTAAACCCATTATAAATATCTTTCAGCCACAATTGAAAGAGAATCTTTTTTCCTTTTCCTCGTTGAATCAAGATTATTTCTATTTCTTTCTACTTCACTAATATATTCTCATTGTGTCTTTATCCCCCCAAAAAAATAGGCATCGATCTTGTCTCTCTGTTCAAATTAAAATAGATGAACTATTAAAGACATATTCTCATCAACAATCTATTTAAAAATTATTTTTTTATTAAATTAAAAGTTAATTTTACTTTATTACAATTTCATTTCCTTAACAATGGTAATCAAACCCTAAAGGCTCAATTATTTAATGGAAAAGGAGTGAGCAATATGGAATACAAGGTCCACAATGGGCATGCACATGATTCCCCCTCTCTCTCCTTCACCAATCAAGGAGCTTTCACTACTAGAAAAAACCCCTTTAATGACGCGCATTGCGCGTCATCTATGGATGCGGATGACACATAAATGCCTGTCGTTGAAGCCACCGACATGAATCTCAGATGACACACAACTGTGCATCATAAATTTATGACGCTCATTGCGTGTCATTGAAGCCCCCGTCATAAATGAAGATGACACACATTTGTGTGTCATAAATTTATGACACACATTTATGACTTACATTGCGTGTCATTGAAACACACATCATTAGAAAAGATGACACACATTCGTGTGTCATGATTGTATGTCGTAAATTATATATATATATATATTGTAGATTGACAAATAATCAAACTAAATCACATTTAATGCCTCATAATACTAAATATATATATATCATATTATATATAAGCAATCCATTTGCATACAATATATTAACATTAAGTTATCTAAAATATTGTAATCATATGTCGATACAAAATATCACAGCATAATAAAGTTTTCCACATAAAATACCCATTCTTTGCGAATATCAAACATATCGACGTTGTGGGAGATGCAACTCCTCTAGCTTCTTCTACAATTTTGAAGTTGCTTCTTCAGAGTCGAGAACTCTTGAAACAGGCTACGAATGAGCATTGGCTTCAATTGAACTAGTAGGAACATCAGATTCACCAGTGTTCCCGAACCCTTCCCAAAATTAGAGCTGATCACCTTTGGTTTCCACTCCTTATTTGAACCAACTGCTGATGACATATAGGAATTAGTAATTTGCATATATTAATCAAGAATTAACTATCTTCAGGTGAGAACATAAAGTAGTCCAAACATTTGTAAAGAGAAAACATTTTCATTTATGGTTATCAAGTCATCACTCATCACTAAGTAATATGAAAAGAACGAAAAATCAAGTAAATTTGTGGTAAAAGTATCTTAAGCTTTAAAAGCTTTACTTTTCATTTCTCACAGTTACACTATTATTTAAGGGGATACTTCTATTTACATATGGGTAATTCACCCATCCTTCTCAGTTATAATGATGATTTTCATTCAAACTTGCAACAAACGTGCTACTGAATTCTATTTCGCTCAGAGGAAAAGGTGATTGATATCCATTTACCAAAATTAGTTATAGATTCCAATGATTATAAGGAGTAACATAGTGGGTCTGAACTTTGAACATCCTTAATCAATCAAAAAGAGGAGGGCATTCAACTAAACTTTCATAGTCTAAGTGAATTTAGATAAATACCATATCTAACAAATAACGCACATATCTTGATATCTAGGTTAGATTGAGACAACTTAAGCATCCATGTACAGTCCAGCAAAAAGCCAAAAATAAACTTTTTTTTTGGGTGTATCAGAAGGATTATAGCACAAAATTCACAATGTTTCTCTGGATTTACCCAATTAAGCCATAAAACCAATAAAACACCATCTTAGTTTCATCAACAATTACCAATATATAGAAAAGTTACAAAACACATTGATCAAGACAATATTCATTCAAAAACACCTTTTTGAGGGCCAATTACTTGTGAGCAACTACCATAATTGGATGAAGACTGACTCAAAGAAGAACCATAGGTTGCATCAGATGAAGGTTGTGCAGACTCACTGGGCAGATTTTTCATTACTCCAGAAGACTTGCTTGCCGTCTTTCCTTGCATGAAAGTGCTACTAAGTTTAGTAGCTGCCATAAGTAATAGAAAGAACTAATCAGGTTGACTGATATAAGGAATATAAATCTCCAAAACTGTTTTTTTAAATCCTGACCAGAAACTAATTTTCTTTCAGTAGGGACAACTGCATATGGTTATGTAGAAGCCCGACCACCTCCCACTTCATGTTTGATTGTTCCCAAAGTGTCAGGGGGCTGAGAAATTGGTTTTTGAATATCAACTTATTCTTCTCACTGCATGAGTAATTAAATCAAAACCTGAGTAGGAAGGAACCCAAAAACTCTGGGACAAATCTACCAGGATCCGATAAGTCATCATCTTAGAATCCACCAACTGGGGCAGCAATACATACTACAATATATGCAAACCACGATATCTCAATTATGGAGAAGTTAACCAACTTATGACTAACCATGCTGAAGACACTAGTTTTTTATTTCATTTGTTTTATTTATTATTATTTTATTTTAATATTATTATTATATTATAATATTATTATTTTTTATTACAGGCCCAAATTAAAAACCAGACCAGAGGCCCAATTACAGACCCAATTTGGTCCAGACCCAGTTACAAGAGACCAAACCCAAACCCAGATGGCCCAACAGTAACCCTAAACACATCTAGGGTTTGTATCATCACCAGCAGCCACCTCCACCTCAACCGTTGGATCTGGTAAGATCCAACGGTCCAGAAGCTTCCAGAGGAAACCCTAGGGTATCACAACCCTAGGGCCACGTCCCAGCCACCGCTGCTTCCAGAAGACCCCAGCTGTCGCCTCCAGATGTTTTCAGCCTCCCCACGTTGACGTTCCAGCTGCCGCCGCCCTCAAAGAAGCCTCCAGAAGTGCCACTAAGCCATCCACGTTGCTACCCTATGGCGAGTCACCACCATAGTTCGGTGACTCACTGAGGGCCATTCCATTACCCGGTCCGATGAACGTCTCGACAAGGCTATAAAGCCTCGGTTCGCCTGAAAACAGAGAAAGGGGGTACGAACAGCGAACAAAAATGATAAAAAAGAGAAAGTAAACCACAAAACAAAAAGAGAAGAGCGAGAAAAACTTACCGGGGAAGACTACACCTCGATCGGAGTCACCACCGGCCTCCAAGCGTCACCAAAAACCTTCGAAAACCGAAGGTATTTTCCTAGATTTGCTCCGATCGGGAGCTATTTAAGAGAAAGGAACACCAGAACCGTCATTAGGACGGTCCGATCTACGTTTTGGTATAAAAATAAAATTTTCCGGCCACCGGATGCGGTGACCGACGGCAGATAACTGCCGGCCGATGACCGGCTTCCCTCTGGTGAGGGAAGCTAGAGAGAAGCGAGAGAGAATTCTCTTCTCTCTCAGTTAGAGAGAAGAAAAAGAAGAGAAATGGAAACGCTGGCCCTTAGGGCCACTAGAAGGGGAGTATATACCCCTTCCCAAACGATGTCGTTTTGGGAAGGGGTATATCCGTAATTTCACTTTTGGCCAAACCCTTTCCACAGCCATCTTAGTTTTGTAACATTCCATTTTAGTAACTCAAATCAAATTCTAAATGTTTTAATTTGGTCTTCTAATTTGTTTACTTTATATTTAATCACTAATATGTTTATATAAATATTTTAGATAAAATCGATTTAGTCCTTTAATTTTAATAATTAATATTTTAATCCCGAGTACATATTTTAATTTATTTTAATCTGATATTCGAATTTAATATAATTTTATTTTAGTCACCAAATTAATAAATGGATAAAATAACATGTTTAATCCCTGTAATTTTAAATAATTAATTACGAATTAGGTATTTAATTCTATTAAGTTATAATTTAGTCACTAATTTCAATTTTATAAGTTTATTTATTTTAAATATATAGTTTTAATTTTGTTCATTATATGTTAATTTTATATGTTTACTTTTAATTATTATTACTATTATTATTATTTAGCCATAAATATATATTATATATTTATTTTATTTATTAAAATCTTATTTAATTACTTTAACTTATTTTAATCTTGTTTTAATATTTATTTATTTTTCAATATTAAGAAGGACAGTCTTAAAACAACTGGATGTCCATTTTCTAATATTTTTAAATAAATAAATATCCTATTTTATAAATTATATATTAATTGTTTTAATTATTTATTTATTTTTTAATATCGAGGAAAAGAGCTTTCTTAAGGCACCTAGAAGTCTTTTTTATGATATTTCTAAATAAATAAATATTTTATTTATAAATATAAATATATATTTTTAATAATTATAATTTTAAAATAATAGGATTATAAATTAAATATATTTTGAATTTTTAAATTTCTAATAATAGAGACAATTTATAATTAAAAAGTACCAATTTTGGGCGTTGTAGGGGTGTTAATCCTTCCCTAAACGTAACCGATCACGAATCCCTTTTTATTATTAAAAAGAACGAATTTTTGGTTAAAACGCAGACTAGTTTATCTTTTAAATGATGTTTTCTTAAAAACTCTTTTAAAAGATGATTTTTTAGGTTTTCAACCTACCTAACCCAAAAGGCCGATGGCGACTCCCAAAATATTTTTTAAATCAAAATCATTAATTTATTCACATCACTTTTCCCGCCAAGTAAAAAATTCGTGCCCGGGCGAAAACCGGTTACGACAGCTTGGCGACTTCACTGGGGACCTTTTCAAGCTTTTAAAATTAATTATAAATTGTATCTATTAATTATAAATTAAAAAAAATTTATATTTAATTTATAATTATTTCTTTTCAAATTTTTATATACTTATTATTTTTATAGTATTTATATATATTATTTCATTTTATTTGCAAGCATTTTATTTCATTATTTATTTTTCTGTTAGAGGTTTGAACATTTCTCCTCACACACAACACTTGCATTGCATAACATAAGCTCTATAATTGAGTTTGTCCCTTTTAAGTGGGAGTGAAAGCGACGTCTTCGTGAGAATTTATTCTCCGTGTCAGACCTAGTAAGTAATTTTCGGGGTTTATATACTCTATGTCTTCGTGAGAATTTATTCTCCGTGTCAGGAATGGAGAAATGTGTCCCCTGAAATTGAACTCGATCCGCTTAAGTCTGTAATGGACTAGGATTGAGGGTTTAACAGCCCAAGGGGGCATCAACAAGGATAATTCGAGTACCTTTACTCCTAGAAATGAAACTCCGCATATAATAAACCCTAGAAATTCACCTGATCTAAGACAGTACTGAACCTCTGTTCATATGTGTACACAAAGGAGAAATAAGTTCTAGCTTTTAATTTATTTAATTTATTAATTTTCTCTCTGAATAAATGCCTGCGAACTAGTAATCATGTTGTTAGGTTAATTTTTCCAAACAAAGCATGGAACTAGAAAGCATGAGGTTAGGATATATTATATACCATGATAGGTAGAATATTTTCTTTTCATTAATTGGTACTTACCAATTTATTTATTTCCTTTCTCACTTTTATTTTTCATACATTGTGTTTTGTTTTAACTTGTTTATATTGATTTCTTTTGTTTTGTTCCCGCATTACATGATCATGGCATAACCAAAAGGTGTTGACTTGAAAGACTGTTCATCAAATTAGAAAGAAATCGTAAATGGACAAAAAGTTTTATGATCAAACAAAATATAATGCGGCCAAGGAAAGACATCCTGAGGAAACTTCGAGGATAGAAGCAAGCAATGCACACAGAGATCATGTTATATTAATACCAAAAGTACTGCACAAAGATCCTGCCAGATTGATACCAAAAGCAGTCTATGGTAAGAGCATCAGTCAGGGCATTCAGAGTAGTGGAGGTTTTTATGAAGCTCAAGCATGTTATTTGAAGGACTTGAACGACCAAAACAAGAAATTGAGCACAGAAATGAAAACTATGCATGGAGATTTTCAGAAGATCAGTCAAGTCTTTCAAAATACTGGCTTAGGAAGTACCCCAGAAGAGTGGATCACAGGGGTCACAAAGCTGAAAAAGAACTGCAACATATATGAAGATCTTGTTCAAGAACTTCTTGGACAGAAAGGATCTCTTACAAGGGAAAATAAGCAACTCCGAGAAGTGACACAGAAGATGAAAGAGAATGTCATAGAAGAAGTTGCAGTCCAGACAAGCAATATGGTTCTTAAATGATAGATTTAGCTGATTTTACAAGGAGATAAAGCAGACTGAAGACTCAACTTTTTGAGCATGAATGGAAACTAATTGGGCTTTGGAGAAGTTAGGAGTAAAAGATATCCTTATATGTAAAGTTTTGTTTGATGTACCGAAATTTTTGTGTTCAATGAAATCTATTCTAAGATGATCACTCTTGAGTAAACACCTTTTCATACATGCATTTGCATTTTGCATCTTTGCATTTTTCATTGTGCATTTATACTCTTATATTTTCTTTTGTACTATACAATTTGCATTGTTACATTCACATATTTACATTTGCATTTTTATTTGCATATTTCCATAATTACATTTTATTTCAAACTATTTTTCATCATGACAACGTGGAATAATTCGTGGAGAATTCCATGACAGAATCAAAGTTG